>NC_039366.1:54948465-55556530 GCF_003573695.1 Papaver somniferum
GTTTATGTATCTTGGTAAAACTATTCACAAGGCCTGACTTTTGTATTGGTATGACTTTTATTAGTGAAACCGATCTTAAGTAATCACCTGAGATAGTAATATCGATATCTTGAAATTGGTGTGACTAAATACTAGTCATTGGGTAACCGATCCTAGTAAGAGGTGTGATCACCGAGCACAAGAGAGAGTGTAATCGATCCTTTTAAGAGGTTTATCAAGTTTTAGTAAGTTGGTGTAACCGACCCTATAACATGGTCAACCGATCACAAGTTTTACCATAAGAAGTGGTAACCGATCCTAGTACTTAGTTAGCCATTTTATGGTAACTAGTGTAACCGATCCTAATACCCACTTGGAGGTAGAACCGAAACTTTATGTTGAGGTAGAACCTTGAAACCCATTAATGGTGATTTGATAGGATAAATAATCACATAGTTCTTGGAAGTCGGATGAACCAATTCTAAACTTGTTTGAAAGTGTGGAAAATCGGTTCCAAGATTGTAAATATGAAAAAGGATTTACAAAGTAAAGATGTCGACATACTGTGAACATGTGCAGTAACTCTTACCTTTTATTGTTTAAAGATATTCCTTAATAGCTAAAGGACAATCCCGGATCAAAACAAATTGAGATTAATTAAGGTTTTTAGTTTAATATGCTTTTAATTTCCAGCAATTAAAATGCATATCTTTAGAAAATAAAAATTAGTAATGTGCATTTACTAGTTGGAGATTTTCTAATGAGATTTCGGTCAATATTTGGACAAAGCATTTCCAGGAATTATGAAAACCGTTTTTGCCCTTATTGCATATCTTTGAGAATATTCGGTTTTGGAAATTCCTTGGTGTCCAAACTTCCTTGTCTATAAATACTGAAGTTTGCATTTCAAACAAACTAATCCTCAGAGCCAGCAAAACTACCTAGTTGTGTTGTTACTAGTGGAGTCGTCTATTCGGAGAGGAAAGTACCTTAATTAGGCGAAATCTCTTACGACCGCTCGTTTTAAAGACTTCTTTGGATTGGGAAGATCTACGAGTACCATTGGTGGGAAACTAGATAATTGTTGTTTATTATTAGTTTTGGATTGATTTGATTGACTAACGGTTGTTGAACTTTGATTGCACCTAGTTTGTTTATGCTTGAGAATCTTCTCTTCTGATATAAGATTCACTCAAACTAGATCGAAGTGTCGACGGGGATCTTTAGAACTGTTTGTAGATCTAAAGACGTCTTGTGATAATCCATTGTTAACAGACTCCGTTTTGTGTGTGATTGATCACAAGAGATTCAAGTTGATTGTGTGCAGGTGTTTATTTAAGATCTAAGAAGATTTGAAGACGAAGAAGATTTCTGATTTGGGTTCACAATCTTTGGTGTGCACAAAACTTGTTTCGGCTGGAAAGGTATCCAACTATAATCAGTTTATCTTTGTGGTAGATTGGATTGATTAGTTGAGTAGATCGGCATCAATACAATTCTTTGTGATTCAAAGTATTGATTGCATAGTCTTAACAATTAATTTGGTAGTTGTTGAAGAGATTGATTTAAGGACCCGACAAAGGAGTTTATTGGGATAAACGGAAGAGCCTTTTTTCAAACTCATATCACTTGTTTGAAAAGAGTTGTTACCGAACAGATTTGTTGTTCCTTTACTGTTTGGAATACGAACCAAAGAAATTGTTCCAAGTGCGTGGCTTATTGCAAGTTGGAGGCGCATGGATACAGACGGAACTAGGTGAGCTATAGGTTTAGTTGCTTGGTCTCAACTATACGAAGTGGGTTTGATTTTGTATAGCGGCTTAATCCTGAGAGTATTCAATTCTGGACAAGATCCCGAGATTTTTCTGCATTTGCGGTTTCCTCGTTAACAAAATCTTGTTGTGTCATTTACTTTTATTTTCCGCAATTATAATTGTTGTTATTATAATTTAAAGTAAATTACACAAACGTTAATTCATGTTTACTTGATAGCAATCTTATTGTGTTTGATTAAGTCTGAACCTATTATCAAGTAAACATACTTCGTTGTTGTATTGTCTCGGTCTTGTATCCATAGTCAATCACACAAGTTATCTTGTTATTGTATTGTCTCGATCTCGCATCCATAGACGATCACATGAAGTGTGAACCGATTAGTTGTATTGTCTCGACTCAGTCCATAGACAATCACTTTTGGAGAAAGGACTTATAGGTGGAAAAGTTTTAGATTGAGGTATATTTAGGTACCCTCATCTTTTCAAAATGTATGTAATCAAAAATCATGCATGGATTGGGACACAAATGTGCTCAATACGACCTTATAAAATATTTCACTACTTACCAACCTGCCATGTGAGCGAGAACTCTGAACAATAATCACCTTGACTTCTTTCTTTGGGTTAAACTTTCTCAGCATTACATGCAAACTTTTTTTCCTGCACATGACACAAACTTAAACAATTAATTTATATTCTACAATCAAGATTTTGTTTTGTTCGCAAGAGATTTATCATGGAACAGTCTGCCTCGTTTTGGTTTCGATACGATAAAAATGAAACTGTATCAGATAACTAAGATAATAAAACTCTATCATGTAGATGCACACGTATGTATACATATAAAGTATCAGCTGAAAACCAAATATTAACTTCGCTTCAAGCATCTCAAAATCATATTAAACATTTGTTCGTATAACAATTGACCAGCAAGGCAGAAAGAACTGAAGCATCAGTAATAACCATTACCAAAACGTTGGAGATGATGTGTTCTAACATCAAATAAATGGATTGAGCTAACTGAAACACTAATAAACAAACTCATTTAAGTATTCTACTTTCCAGAAACAAAATTGATTCCCGTAAGATCATTGTCGGGCTTTAAGGTAAAAGCCTTTTTTCTAAACATGAACTCCCCATCTATACTACAGGTCTAGATATACATGTCATAATAAAGTTACAATTGCACCCACAATGAACAATGCCAATATGAAATCATCAATGTCATACTCAATAACTTGCCTAAAAATATGCATCAATTTAGAATCTTAAAAGAAAGTAGTAAAAAAAAAAGTTCTAAAAATATGCATCAATTCAGAGTCTGTTAACAATGGATTATCACAAGATGTCTTTAGATCTAACAACAATTCTAAAGATCCCGTGATACTTCGATCTAGTTGAGTGAATCTTATATCAGAAGAGAAGATTCTAAAGAATAAACAAAATAGGTGCAATCAAAGTTTCAACAACTGTTAGTCAATCAAATCAATCGAAAACTAATAACACTGCAATTATCTAGTTTCCCACCAACGGTACTCGTAGAGCTTCTTGATCCCACAGAAGTCTTTAAACGAGCGGTCGTAAGATATTTCACCTAACTAGGATACTTTCGTCTCCTAATACTCCACCAGAAACAACAAGAAATGAAGTTTGCCTGGATATTAGGATAGTTTGCTAGAAATGCAAACTTAGGTATTTATAGACCAATGATATTTAGACATCAAGGAATTTCCAAAACCGAAAATATTCTCAAGATATGCAATGAATGGTAACATTCGGTTTTCCTAATTCCAATAAATTCTTGTCCAATATTTCCGAAATCTCTCAATAGAAACTCTCCAATTAGTAAATGCATATTACTAATTTTTATTCTCTAGAGATATGCATTTAATTGCTGGTAATTAAAGCATATAATACCAAAAACCTTAATTAAAAGATTCTCAATTTATTTCGGCACAGGATCTCCTTGAATACTAAGGAATATCTTTGAACAATAAATGATAAGAGTTACTGTACATGTTCAAAGTATGTTGACATGTTTTCACTGTAAATTCTTATTCATATTTACATGAATTTACATTCTTGGAATCGGTTATACCACACTTCTAAACAAGTTTAGAATTGGTTGACCTGTATTCCAAGATAACTATGTGATTGATCAAATACCAAATCACATACATGAGTTCAATAGGTTCTACCATTCACTAGGATCAGTTATACCTTAATATGGAAATACTTGCGATCGGTCGCACAAGTTACCAGGACCGGTTACATCAGTTACCAGGATCGATTACACAATACTCTGTGATCGGTCACACCAATTACTAGGACTGGTTACACAAATTACTAGGATCGGTCACACCAATTACTAGGATCGGTCACACTAATTACAAATATCGATCATACCATCCCATGGTGATTACTCAGGATCAGTTACACCAATTAATAAAAACCAGTCATACCAAATCACAATTCAGGCATTGCGATTAGTTATAGCAAGATACATAACCAAGGTTAAGATCGATTCTACCATTTCACGCATAATGGTCATCCAAAGATTTGCAATAAATAGCCGGACCAATAAGCCTAATGATTTCCCTTTCGATTCACGAAACAAGTTCATGAATGTACTTCCTTTAAACGAATGTAAAACATTGTTTCCTAGGATGAAATATTCACCATAACCCATTCACATAATCATAACAATATATACAAGATTATGTTGAGTCATATATATGAAGTTCAAAAGATAAGCGTTATACTTCGTAGTCTAATTCCCTAATACTATAATCATAAAAATATGATCATGTCACATCACTAGGGTATTATACAATATGTACAATATATACAGCTTCGCAGTTATGTTTTCAATATAGCACGCCTTAAAAGATACGTTAGGAATGAAACAGTCCAAGTCAATATTACTAATTTCAAGTGGAAGGATGATGTCGTCGTTGTAGTTCGCTACTTCTTCACATTCTTCAGGTCTTCGTAGTAATACTTGTATGTCTCAACATTCCTAGACTTTCTAGTCTAACCTAAACGAAGTTGACTCTAGTATATAATCAATCGACTGTAGATGAGTTTTGACACACTTATGACAACCAAACTTGACATACCAACGCTTGGTGAATTTAACCGAGCTATGCACTAACATCTTTAATATATATCCTTTTTTCCTAAAAAAAATAAAATAAAAAAAGGGAAATCCTAGACGCTGACAAGAACCAAGTGATTTTCCTACAAAGGAAGTAGACCCGTTGTGAGATTATTTTTACTGTGTTGTTTTTCTGTTTTCATTTTGTTGTTTAGTTGTTTCTTTTTGTTTTTATATTTGTATTTTGGGTACCCTTAACCAAGCTGATTGTGTCGAAAAAAAAGAAAAAAAAGAATTATCCTTTTTGATCAATTTATCACTCCCATGCATCATCATAATTTAAAAGAATTATTTTACAGGGGTTGTGAAATCCATTAAGGGATGTTATAATAAGACAAAATCGGTCATTAGATGGTAATTTCAAAAATCCCTTATCAAGAAAATAAATGATAGTCAGCCCTTATATAGTTAGGTAGAAAATTTAGTCTGATGAGTCAAATCGTAAAAAAAAATATGGTTATTATTTTTACTTTTCAAAGGCAATCGTAACTCACTAAAGCCAACCCTAACTCACTGAAACCAACCTTAACTCATTACATCCAACTGTATGTTTTTGGTTTTTCGAAACCAACCGTAACTTATTAAATACAATCGTAATTTATAATTTTGGTTTTTCAAATTGGTTTTTCAAAACCAACTGTAACTCACTAAAACCAACTGTAACGAGTTACGGTTGGCTTCTGAAAACAAAAAAAAAACAACCGCAACTCATATTTTGGTTTTTCGAAACCAACCGTAACTCACTAAATCCAGATATAACGAGTTACGGTTGTCTTCTGAAAACCAAAAAGCCAACCTTAACTGGTTTTAGAATTGATTTTTTTCGAACTTGATTGAGAAAAAATAGCAAACTTCGATCTCATTTGTAATAGATTGATTTTGGGTCGTTGATTTGAATTAGAGAATTAGGTTTTTTTTTTCGATTTGATTGGTGGAAGGGTTATTGATGATGATTGATTTTGGGTTATTATTGAATCGTTGTTGATGATGATTGATTTTGGGTTGTTGTTGATGATTAGAATTAAAGATTTTTTTTTTGTAGGTTCAATTGATGAAAAGGTAACTTAGACATTTAATATACTTTAGGACATCTCCTAACTAACTAACTAGACATTAAAATCATGATGAAGTCCTTTTAATGGATTGGACAGTCCCTATAATAGGTTTCTAATTTAAAAGTTCCACATTCGAAAATAAGAATAAAAAAGAGGTGTTGTATTGGTGATGTTTTTGATTCGGTCCTCGCAAACCTGCAAGCTAAGCTCTCACATAATCTATTCATCTTTCTGTGTGTTTGTTTGAATATATCAAATTATGACCCAGAGAGGTCCCAGACCAAGAAATGTCCAAGAAATTTGCCCATTAATTTTTTGTCCCCCTTGTGTGTCCGTAGGAACCACATCTTTTGACGTTTTGAACTCCCACTACTAGTACTAGAAAAGACATCCTTGGAGAAAAACTTTTTCTTCTCCACCTTTTATCAATTTATATCATTTTGTCTTCTTCACTTTGTATTTTTTGACTTATGCTTTCTATCATTTCCACTCTATCGCAAGATGTTAATCAAAAACTTAAACAACCAGAAGAAAGGTGTGTGGTACAATCATCACGAGCCTTAATATTGGGCAGTTCGTTCCGCCCTCGCAAATTCAGGTTGTTGTCAATTACTGTCTTGACCGATGATTGTGCCGGGGAATCCCTTGGATTTGAATACATCTGATGATCTTAATGAGAAGGTTAGATTTTAAGATTGTTGGAAATTTGAAAAGAAATTAAGTTAGTTAGAGCAAGTCCTATGGTGGAAGAGTTCCATCTTCCACGCCACCTCTACATTTGGAACCGTGGATGGAAGTGCAGGTGTAGTGATGGAATAGTGAAAACGTTATTCTTAATAATACACGAGTTGTTCAATATAATCCCTAGAAAAGAAGAAAAATCTAAACGTCCTATCTGAATCTTACTAACCTCACCAGGCCGCCATACTCGTACAACCAAATCCTTTTGAGTTTACTTACTTACGGTCAGTCAGTCGCAAATATTAAAATGATAGTATATTGTAATTAATAGTACATCATGAATTTTCCTTGTGCATCGGCCATGAAGAAGTTCCACCCACTATTATGATTATGATTAGGGTTACTACTAACAAGTTGTTTAATCTCCTCAAGCTGTTGATGATTTTGATGATCAGACCACAACCCATTTTGCCTTTCATTCCATGGATCATAACTATGATTAACACCCCCACCACTAGGTGTAGGAAGTGATGAGGATTTGTGAACTTCATCATGATCTTCTTCGACTCCACTGGTTATATTGAAATTATAGAAACCTTCATCATAAGCCAGATTTTGTTCATGAGTACTTCCAACAAAAGCAGGAGTAGTAGCAGAAGTACCATAGCCGACTTGGTTTGAAGTGCTTCCATTATCAGAAGAACTACAACTGTGCTGAGATTGATTGTCGCTCAGTAAGCTCATTAAATTAGGTGGTGAATAAGTTGCAGTGTTGTTGTTGTTATTCAAATGATTTGATGAATTCATTAAAATGGGCTTTTGATCATAATATGTTGAAGATGGCGACGATACCTGATATGGTGAATGATGATGGGAAAATAGGTTGATATTTGTGTGATGATGATGATGATCTGGAAAAGTAGAGGGCACTAACATTGTCGCACTAGTACCAGAATTATTGGTAGATGAAGAAATGAGTAGCTTTTTCTTGAGCTTAGTGTTCCAGTAGTTTTTGATATCGTTGTCAGTTCTGCCTGGCAACTGTGCAGCTATTATTGACCACCTATACCAATTAACAAGAAAAATATCTGATTAATATTCTTCTCTAAAAAAAAAGCTGAAAAGAGAAGAGAGATCTAATCAAACTTGGCATTCATGCATTATGAGATGAGCTATTCTTTGCAGATTTATGACAAAAACAAGAACAGTTTTTTTTTTTTCTTTTTTTGAAGCATAAACAAGAACAGTTATCCTTTGTTTATTTCACTCCTTTTAGAAAAGAAAAAAAGAAGAAGAAATTATCTTAACTTCATAGAATGGATCAGAAATGAGAAACTAGTTAAATTTAAAGATTGATGAAAATGAAGTAGTTGTATACACACCTGCTTCCAATGCTAGAATAGAGGGTGCAAATGATCCTATCTTCATCATCAGAGAATTCCCCATGTTTAATGTTGGGTCTTAGATAATTAAGCCATCTTAATCTGCAACTCTTTCCACATCTTTTCAAACCTATAATTAACAAACAAGCAGCCAAATTTGAAAGTAAGAAAAGAGAATTCAAAGCCAAAACAGAAGATCGTAGAAATTAATAATCACTGCATGTATAAAAGTACTGGTTAGTGTTTTTCATGAAGAAATTTAAATGTTACCTGCTCTGTGTGGAAGAGAAATCCAATTACCACCAGTTCCATGTTTTTCTATAAACTGCTTGAGTATCAAATCTTCTTCAGGTGGCCATGGCCCTTTCTTCACATTTGCTTTGTCACAACTTGGTGCTCTACCCATCTCTCTCTCTTTCTCAATCTTTATGGTGATCCTACTTTGGCTTCAGTGTATATAACTGATAACTCTCTCCGTAACTAGTCTAGACTCTTTTGAAAAGACAAACTAGTAATCTTCCTGTATTTTTCTCCTCACTACTCTTTTGCTAAACACAAAATTGGTCAAAAGGACCAAAACAAACATTTTCTGGGTGAAACGGACTGCTAGGTTTAGTTACTGTTTATATGGACATTAAACAGAAAAATAATGTTCATTTAGCCAAAAAGGATATTTGACCCAGGAAAATAAAAACCAAAAAATATCAATCACCTAAAATACCCCTTAACTGCCAAACGCGACCATTGAATCATGGAAAAGCGCCAGTTCCTTTGCCTGACTGATTACATAAAAACTTGACCAAAATCTAGTCTTCTAGCTTGTCTTTCAAACTGAACTTGGTCTCTTGTAAACAACATCTTCACACACGACTGCATTCCTTGTAATCAAAAACATCATAACCATTTAATCTTCAATCCCCTGTAACTCCAGCTGCCACAACTCCACTAGACACCAAGAATAAGAAGAAAATCCTTGTTATGCACCACCTTATATCACCGGTTCTCAGACTCGAACTATTATCCATCTGCAGTTGTACTGAAACCTTCTCATTCTGCGACAACATCATCACAACTGCCAATTCTAGAGACCCATTTGTAGCTTCTTGCCTGCTATCTCAGTATCACCAGCTTCTTTATTATAGCTACCAGCTGCATTTCATTTACACATTTCCTTCAATTGCCTCAGTTCAGCTTCACAGTAAACACCATCATCTTCTCTGGCCAACAACTGCAATCTCAGTCCATGCATTATCATAACAACCTGCCATTGCCTGTACCTGCATCTTCTTGTCAATCTCTGCTCAAATCTCTGCAATATCTCCTAACATTCATCTTTCATGCTCTAGCTCCAATGCTTGGCCTGCAATACGCAATCTTCATCCATCAACACAGAGAATCCCATTTACTCCATTTCTGTCCAAATCTCACACAACTCTAGACACTGCATTCGATAGCACATTCATTTACAGCCTCAACTTCATAATCAGCCATTACAACTCCGTTCAGACCATTAGCTGCAGAACATTTCTTGTTCACCTTCAACATCACATTTCCATTGCAGACTCAAAACCCATTTTAACCACCACTGAAACTTCACAAAACTGCAGCCACTACTACTCCTTGTTCTTGACATCACTACCAACAAACTCAGTTCAAATCCCACCTGAACCTCAATACCACCAGTTTACAGCCCAAGCCAACCTGCATCAACTCCATCACCATCTTCACTGTGTTCAAGAGCCAGCCACATCAATACAGATTCTTAACAATCCAGACTTGTAGTTCAATAGCAACATCAAGACAACAAATTTCAGAAACCCATCTTCATTGAATCTGAACCAAACCTGTTCTTAATTCATCATCATAATCTTCCAGCAACAACAACTCAACCTCGAATTCATCTGTTTATCAGCAAGAACAACATCTTCTTAGTCTCAGTTTCATCTGCAACCAAGCTCGGTCCAATCCTGCAGCCACACCTTCAAAACGAGATGAAACTGATTTCATCCAGCATATTCCGATGAAAATA
Source organism: Papaver somniferum (assembly GCF_003573695.1). Classification (NCBI taxonomy): domain Eukaryota; kingdom Viridiplantae; phylum Streptophyta; class Magnoliopsida; order Ranunculales; family Papaveraceae; genus Papaver; species Papaver somniferum. The sequence continues at coordinate 54,958,524 of NC_039366.1, forward strand.
CAATTATATCATAGTCTATAACTAGATGAAATTAGTTTTCATCCTGCATATTTTGACAAAAAAACAATTATATTGTAGTCTACAACTAGATGAAATTGGTTTCATCCTGAGTATTCTTACGAAATTAAGGTATATCAATATGTAAGTTATATGAAACTGGTTTCATCCTGCACATTTGGCGAAAATACAGCTATATGAAAGTTTACAACTAGATGAAATTGGTTTCTAGTTGAGTATTCTGACGAAAATGGTATATCAATGAATAAATTATATGAAACTAGTTTTCATCCTGAGTATTTTGACGAAAACGTAATTATATCACAGACTATAACTAGATGAAACCAGTTTCATCCTAGTATAACATGGATGAAAATAATTTTAGGTCAATCCAAAACAGAATGATACTGGTTTCATCCTAGTATAACATGGATGAAAATAATTTCAGGTCAATCCAAAACAGGATGATACTGGTTTCATCCTAGTATAACATGGATGAAAATAATTTCAGGTCAATCCAAAACAGGATGATACTGGTTTCATCCTAGTATAAAATGGATAAAAGCAATTTCAGGTCAATCCAGATTTTACACAAGTTTAACCCAGATGAAACTAATTACATACAAACAAAATTCAATGAATTTTAAAATGGATTTTACAAAAGTTAAACCAATAGGATCAAGAAACTTACCAGTGAAATTGATGGAAGAAAATTTTTAATGCTCAGCACCACCATTGCATTCAATCGGAAGCAGCTTCAAACCCCCGTTTCCTCTGTTGAGTCAAACCCTGAATTTCAAGTTCATAACCTCACTGCAAGCCATCACAGATCCAACCTCAAAACCATTACAATTTCGTTTCATATTCAATAGCAGCATCTGCTGCTCCTCCTTCTATCCCATCTGCTTCTCAATCTTCCATTGATGTAACTAAGTTCAGTCCCATATCAATTTCTGCAACTTCATCTTCTTGAACTCAATCGGCCATTAAACCCATCAACTACACAGTCTCGAATCAATTTAATTGTGGAAGCTCTCAGATCACGAATTCACAGATCGAACCCATCTTAATTTATCCTCTTTATCTTCGGAAACCCTTATCAATTCACAATTTCTTCATCTGATTTACCCGAAGAAGCAAACCCTAACTTCATTCATTCACTGCAACTCTCAATTTCATAATCCGAATTCGAGTCAACCCATTACTGATTCTCGATCTTAGCCATCATACCCATCACGTCGACCACCATCTTCTCTTCCCATCAAATCTCTCAATTCTCGATCTCACAGAAGTAACAGCAACCATGACTGAAACGGTGGTGGTGGAGAAACAGAAGATCGAGAGCATAAGAAGAAAGAATGGAAATGGTGGAGATCTAGAGAGGGGTAATTGGGTCAGTTTAAATTAAAAACATTTCTCTGTCCATTTGACCCAGGCTGAATCCTAACTGTCCATTTAGCCCAGGAAACACACAATTTTGGCTATATAGCCATTTTATGTTTGCTAAATGGACTGCCTTTACTGAGATTTCATACTTGCCTTTTGGTCACTTGAACAAATGCCCAATACGTAAAAGAGAGAGAGAGAACTTAGAGAACTTAGAGTCACAGATAGATATCAGTAGGTCAATGTGTATATATATATATATACTGACACTAGTTTCATTCGAGCTAGCTGATTGGTATGTCGCATGCATATTCTATATCATAGCAACCCTATTAAGTAGCTATACATTAATTATTCACAAAATTAGTCAAAAAGACCAAAACACAAAATTCCTGGGTCGTATAGATTCTTAGCTTTCGATACTGTTTATATAGCCAAAAATCAGAAATATTCTGTTTATATAGCCAATTTGGATATTTGCCCCAGGAAAATTAAAAAAAAAATGTCTCTTACCTAAAATACCCCCTAACCTTTTAAACCCTTCTTTTCAAAGAGAATTTATTTCTCTTCCCTTCCCGCAGAGCTCTGCAGAACCTCCTCTTCCCTTCCCGCAGAGCTCTGCAGAAATCGGCAATTCAGAGCTCGTTTTTTTTCTTCAGATCTCGTTTATCAATCATGATGATTAGCGATTGTTTAATACGTTTGTAGAATCCAAGTTTCATCTAATCGAAGTTTCATCAATTGGAGTTTCATCTAATCGAAGTTTCTGAGTTGGTTTTGAAGCAATTGAAGTTTCTATAATAGCGTCGAATCGGTAAGTTTCAATTTGTCCAATTGAAGTTTCTTTGTCGATTTTGAAGCAATTTTTAGTTGTTGATGATTAATTTTTGTTAATTTTTGATTTTAGTTGTTGATTTTGAATATCCAGGGTTTAGTTGATTATGTGACCGGTAAATTTTTCAATTTGTCCATTATTTCGGTTTGTCTCGAATCATGTTTTCTAGGGTTTAGTAATCTGATTTTCAATGCAATATACACAGATGTGAAGTTTGTGTGTTCAATTGTGATGTGAACTGAATTAGTATGTACTGCTGCTAATTTGTTTACATATTATCAATTGAATACATCCAGATTCAGAAGATTTGTTTTTATATATTCCTTTTGAAGATGGATCGTCATTTTCTCTGTGTGGTTATCAAGGGTACCGATGCGTGTCCATACCAAGTTACTAGGAAGTCAACAGTTGATGAGTTGAAGGCGCATGTCTGTTCTTATTGGAATAGCATTTTACCGGACTCAATTCAGTTTGTATTTGACTATGAGGGGAGAAGCAATGTTGTTGACAGTGATGTGAAGATCTGTTCTTTCTTGTCATTGTGTATTGTTAACTAGTTGTCTTTCTTGGAGCTTCGTTTATTTGAACGTGTTCCTCTTCGTGCTCCTGATTTTGTTCATGAACCTACTACGAGCGAGTTTATTTTAGCACCAGACCCTAGTAGAGATCAGTTGGTTAATCCTTGTCATCTTCCGAGCAGCAGTAGAATGAGCGAGTTTAGTTTAGCACCAGACCTTAGTAGACATCAGTTGGTTAATCCTTGTCATCTTCCGAGCAGCAGTAGAATGAGCGAGTTTTGTTTAGCACCAGACCCTAGCAGAGCTCAGTTGGTTAATCCTTGTCATCTTCCGAGCAGCAGTAGAATGAGCGAGTTTCGTTTAGCACTAAACCCTAGCAGAGCTCAGTTGGTTAATTCTTATCATCTTCCGAGCAGCAGTAGAATGAGCGAGTTTCGTTTAGCACCAGACCCTAGCAGAGTTCAGTTGGTTAATCCTTGTCATCTTCCGAGCAGCAGTAGAATGAGCGAGTTTCGTTTAGCACCAGACCCTAGCAGAGCTTAGTTGGTTAATCCTTGTCATCTTCCGAGCAGCAGTAAAGTTACTCCTACACCTAAAATGATGGAGTTGCTTTTAGCTCAGTCACCTATTCTTTCCTCTCAAGAGCTTGTTACTTCTCAAGATATCCCCATGTCTCAAGAACGTACATACAATAGAAAGTTGGCAATTAAAAGATCTTGCAAGGCGGCTGAATAGGAGTTTATTATAAAAGGTGTTGGTCAAGATTTTTATGGAGGACGAGATGAAGCTCGTCTTGTTGTTGAGAAATATAACCATTTTTTTGGTCGCAGGGTGAGAGTCGTCAAGAGAAATCCAGAACGATATACGGTGGAATGTTATTACAAGGAGAAATTGGAATGCGACTGGATGTTCCATGCAGCTCCCAAGACTTCCAATGTGAAGGGTCACTTATTCCTCAAGGCCTATAACGGGGAACATAAATGTTGTGCTGGTTATAGTGATGGAACAAAGGATGATCCGGTTATGCGCGAACTTATCAAGAGTTTGATATTTGAGCAGATTGAACAGAATCCCAAGAAGAAAGCCAGAGATATTGTTAGAGAACTCAAAAGTGATTATGGGTTGGAAGTGAGCTACGATCAGGCGCATGCTGGGAAAGAATTATGTTTCAAGGAATTGTATGGACGAGGACATTAAATCATACACTGACTTGAGATGGTGGTGTGAAGCCGTGAAGAAACACGATCCAGGTAGTAGGGCTGATTTAGTTGTTGAAGGTGGCGAGTTTAAGAGTTTGTTCTTAGCCTTTGATGCTTGCATCTCTGGTTTCGAATATTTTCGCCCGGTACTGTTCTTGGATGCAACTTTCCTAACTGGAAAATTTAGGGGTTGTCTTATGGAGGCTACCGGGAAGAATGCGAATAATGGTACGTCTTCTTTTATTTTTGATGTCGTAAAAAAAAAATTATGTCAGATTATCACTGGATGAAACCGGTTTCATCCTTAACTGGTGAAGTCAGACTAGAGAATGAAACTAGTTTCATTCTGTACAATAGCAGTTTCAGTCAGTATGATATGATTTTTTCTTTTTGTGTTTGTTTTGTTTCTGTAGGAATATTTCCTCTAGCATATGGTATTGTATCAGCTGAAACTGTTGAGAATTGGCATTGGTTCTTGAAGAAACTAGAATCTATCTTGGGTCCTCGTGTACTAACTTTTATTTCGGATCGCCATGAGGGTTTGATCCAAGGGATTCGTGATGTTTTCCCAACTTTCTATCATGCTTGGTGTTACCAGCATTTGAAGAATAATGTCCGCAGTAAGACCAACAAGAAAAAGGGAGAGCATTGTGCTGCTATGGGTTTGTTCAAAGAATGTTTTTATTCATCGACTCATGAAGGCTTTGATCAGGATATGCAAAAGTTGAAGGATATGGGATGTGATGGTCTTCACAAATTCTTGAGTGAGATTCCAGTGGAATGTTGGTCCAATGCACATTGTCTGGGATGTCGTTACGGCGACATGTGTTCAAACATTGCAGAGTCCTTCAACTCTTGGATCAAGGAAGCAAAAGGTATGCCTATTACAACACTTGTTAACTGGATCAGACTTAAAATTATGGAAGAAATGAGTATAAGGAAGAGGAAGGGGGAGACGTATAAAGGATTCATTTGTCCCAGGCTAGAGAAAAAAGTGTTGGCTTCCATTCGTGCTGATGTCCAGTGGAGAATAACCAAGTCTGGTGACATGGAGTGGGAAGTTTTTGATGGAAAGCACACGCATGCTGTTAATATTGCGAGGTTTCAGTGCAGCTGTAGGGTTTGGTTTACTGAGCAGTTCCCTTGTGATCACGCTATTGCGTGTATGCATTCAAATAACATCAATGTTTACGAGTACATTAATCCGTATTTCAGCATTGCTAGCTTCCGTGCTTCGTATGATCTTCCTATCAAGCCCATTCCTGATTACGACAAGCCTACTGATGTTGCTACTGGAGATCTCGTGAACCCACCAACTGTCGTAGGAAAAAAACATGGTAGGCCGAAGAAGAAGCGGATTCCTAACACAGGTAGTGCAAGTTTCAAGAGACCAATTACGTGCGGTAACTGCCATACTCAGGCACATCATAACAAGACGACGTGTCCTCATCCTCCTGCGAAAAAGCAACGTTAAGTACCTGCTTAAGAACATCTCCATCCTTCATTTCTTCTGTGCATCTTTTTACCATGATATCTTTTATTAGCTTTTTACCATGATATCTTTATTAGTTTATTCTTCTCTGCAGCCTCTTGTTGCACATTTAAGATTCATTTACCTTGAATTATATTTTCGCAACTAGTATTTACCTTGGATTGTTTCTTTTGTTCATAAAAATATATCTTATGGAATTATTTTTTCAAGTATTTCTCTTCATTTTTATAGTATATATCTTTTAGTCTTATGTTGATTGTTTAATTGTACATTCCCTTCAGTTTTTCACTGTAAAATTTGAATGTTTGCGAAGATTCAAATTTAATTGTACAGGATGTAACCAGTTTCATCCTGCCTATTCTGGAAAAAATGAGATTTTTGTCCAGGATGAAACTGGATTTCATCCATCACATATGGACAGAAAAAACAATTTTTTGTCAACCTGCACACTCTGAAAAAAGTTTTTATACAGGCTTTGATGTAACCAGTTTCATCCAAGCCTGGTTACAATCTGACAAAAAAATTGAAGTTTTATACAGGCTAGGATGTAACCAGTTTCATCCAAGCCTGGTTACATTTTCAACCTGCAAATTTAATCATTTCTGGCTAACATATTCAAACACAACCATCATGAAATTGAAGTATAGGCATTTTTCAGTAAAAGAGTTCATATTTTAATTAAGACGAATCCACGGATCACAACTGTATGCGAAGACATAGTTCAACAAAAAAAAGTACTACCAAATAAACTACATTAATAAAAAATTTCTAAACAACCTAAACACATCAAACTTTCCAGCAGCTATTCTCATCAGTTAGGATTTTATATGCCAGATTGATTCGTCTTGTGCCCATCTCCTCTCCAATAGTATCTTTGCCTTCAAAGGAGTAACCGTCTGTCATTGCCCAATCCATGTAGTAGATAACATACATCATCGAATCATCACTGCAAGACAAATGAATATGGAATGTAAGTTTAACGATCTGGAAATAAAAATGTAATGTCGGTTCAAACTTCGTTTCAGTTTGTATGTTATAATCTCAGTTCAAAGAGTTAACGACCTACCTTTCGCACTGTTGTGGACAATATGATTGAACGACGACATCAACGTCATCCATACTAGTACTTTGAATTTGAACTTGAAAGAGATTATTTATTCTTTCCGCCATCATTTGAGAGTCTTTTAAATAGTTTGAAGAACCTAGGCGAGAATTGTAGTGTGTCCAAGTTCTTCCATGGATGTCAAGGTGAAGCAATGTGAAATGTTCTTTCTCATTCAGCATTGGGATGAACAAGTGTTGCGTTTCGACATCAATCTTTTGCAGTTCAGCATTTATCATTTTTGCAGCGTCCAACTCATCTCCCGCAATGACATTAGCCTGAATACAAATTTGAATCACAACCAGTTAATCCATATTTTTTATATGGATGAAACTCAATTACATCCTGTCATTAATGCTAGATGAAAACCAGTTTCTGCAGGTATCATATGAAACCCAGTTACATCCTATATATAATAGCTAGATGAAACTCAGTTTTATCCTACACTAGTGAGAGAATTATATTTCAAGCAACAGATGCAAGCCAGGTACATCCTACACTAACTTAAAAGTTATATGAAAACAAACTGCAGACCTAAGTTCATTCATTTTAAAATGTAGTATTCAAAATGTTTACCCATGCAAGCGCGCTGAGAAAGATTGACTTGGAGTATCCTTTGGTATCACCGCCATATTGAAACAATTGTCTCCATTTTTCGATTTTAAACTCCAAAATAGTGTTCACCATTGGTTGATTGAAAACAAGTTGTTGGATGTGTTCTCCACTGATACATACACCTCCATTGGACTTCCAAACGCAGTCGCTACATTTAAACAAGTTCATATAATTTAGTATAAACTTAGCAGTACTTTTACAGAAATAAGAAAAGTAGAATGAAAAAAAACAGCAAAAGAATGCGGATACGTACCTTACTTTTCCAGTTACAAAGTACTCCTTTATTAACTTCTCTTCAGCTTGTCTTATTCCGCTCATCAAGTAATTTTTCCACAGCTTGTTGTTCCTTGTTAACTTCCACAACTTATCGTCCTTCTGCTTCTTCTCTGCACGCTCATCATCATCTGATACAAACTTGTTATTTTTAGCCCTTTTATATACGTTCTTCACTCTATTCTCAAGCGATCCAATAACTGCCAGAGGTTCTGCTGCGACAATTTCTTCTTGGTTGATTTCTGATGCAGGAACTGGTGCTAGAGGTTCTGCTCGAGGAACTGGTGTTACAGGTTCTGTTTCGGGAATATTGTCAGCTTCCTCCACAGGTTTGTTCATCTCTTGAGTGATGTCGTCTTTAGGAACATCCTCCTCCACAGGTTTATTCATCTCTTGAGTGATGTAAGGTTGAAATAGTCTTCAGGTGTGGTGTAAAGAACAATCTCTTGAGAGGAAGCTTTCTGAGTTCCCGGTTGAGGTTTGAGTTGCGCTTTCAAGGCTTCCACTTCACTTTGCAAGTCTGAGATTGTCTTATCCTTTGCTTCAGACTCAGCCTCCTTTGCTTCCAACTCTGTATTTCTTGCTTCCAACTCGTCATTCAAGTGACGGATAATCTTGTCCTTCTCAGCTAGTTCTTTCTTCAACTTGGAAACATCATCTTCATCTGTGTTTTTTTCTTCATCACCAAACAAGCATAGGTCTTTCTCCTCTTGACTCCAGCTACCAACAAAGTCAACAACCTGCAAACACATAAAATTTATCATAACACATGATGTAACTGGTTTCATCTTATCATAACACATGATGTAACTGGATTTCATCCACTAATAACACAGGATGAAACTTGGTAGATAATGGGTTTCATCATTTTATAACATAAGATGTAACTGGTTTCATCCAGTTATAATAGGGGATAGAATTTTAAAAATGAATCTAAACAACATCAACACAAGATGTAACTGGATTCATCCAGTTATAATAACAGCAAGATTTTAACCTCACTGCTTGAAAGAGTTTCAAGCTTCCCCTCAATTTCGCAAGATACTTTATACAAGTCCCATCTTGCAAACCTTGGCCATGAATCACTGTTGTCTTTCCTGTTGATGCCTTTCATTTGCTCAAAAATCCATAACTGCAAAAACAAAAATATATTCAAAAGATAATATATAAGATGTTACTCACTGCATGATACATTTAACGTAACAAAAAAATATATTCAAAAGATAGAAGACGATACTCACCAACAAATAGAAGCTGCAACCATTGATAGAGTATGGTGTCTTGTATACAACTTTAACACTTTGCATTAAATGCTCGTGAATGAGATCGGGCCAAGATACTTTGTTAATGGTGTCGATTGACTGTAGGCAGTTCAAATACTTGTAGCGTACATAATACCTCCAGTGTTTATGAAGAATATTGTACAGAACATGAACAGCAACAAAAGTTTCGCCAAGTCTTCTTCTATTCCTTCTTCATTCATAGCAGTATGTATTCCTTCGACAATGTATTTCTTATCCAACTTGTCCCCAGTATTCTTCTCTTTCCTTTTCTTCTCTTTGGCTCCATCCTTCTTCTTTTCATCTTTCTTTTTCTCCTCTTCATACCTTCTCTTTGGCTCAAGAAAGTACTTTTTGTAAAATTCAGAAGTTTTCAAACTTGGGTCTTCTTTTGGTCCATAAAGTTTCTTATCTTGTTCACTCATACGTATTCTCTGCATTTTGAAAATAACAGCAAGATGATTTGCATCAGTCTTGAAAACTTGATCACCAATCTTGAATGCCAACTCTTTCGGGTCAAAATTTCTTATGATGAACTCTAACGCCCTTGGAGCTTTGCTACATTCATCCTTTCTCACCTTACCTTGTTTGATCGCCTCAATAAAGTTCCATAATTTAGTCTTCCTTAACACAGCCTCTTGTGCTTCAGTAAATACCAGTTTTTCCAGCACTTCAATTGTCGGTTTCAGGTTTGATCGAAACGTTTTATTCCCTTCCTTTTTCTCTAACTTGTCTTCATCCATTTCGGCATCCACAAGTTCCATATCCCCTGTGCTAGACTCTCCGCCCACTTTCACATCATGCTTATTCTTGGATGTAATTTCAGCAGCAGCACTCTTCTTACTTTTCTTGCTACCGCTTCCTGCAACAATTTGGATGAAACCAAGTTTCAGCAGGTTTCAGAATAACTGATTTATGGCATGAAGCTAAAATAGGACCTAAATTTAATACAGATCTTCAAAAATTAACTTTAAAAAGTAAAAAAATCCTGGATGTATCTGATTTCATCCAGTCTTAGTCTGCTGAAACAACATACACTGCAAACTAAACCTGGATGAAATCAGTTTCATAATAGTGTAAACCTGCTGAAACAGTTGATATAACCAAATTCAAGCCAAGATGAAAACCAAATTACATCCAATCTCACTTCAAGCAATTTAACAATTAAAAACAATTAAATAACAAGATGCAAACCCATTTAATCATTAATTTAATACCACCAACAGGTCATTTACATTCTAACTTAAAATTTGATGAAAACCAGTTTCAAACACCTGTTGAGCATCACTTCGTAGCCAAATGCAAACCCAATTTCGTTCAATCCATAACATAGATTTTCATACATCCCATTCACAACATACTAATAGTCTTATATTAACCGCAGATGTATCTTTAAACCTGAACGAAACTGGTTTCATCCAGTGTTAATATGCTTGAAACAATATACACTGCAGATTAACAAAAGATGAAACCAGTTAAATCCTGGTTTAAACCCTGCTGAAACAAATCAGATACCCAGATCCAATTTCACTTCAACCAATTTCACAGTGAAACAAATCAGTTACATCATGTTTTAAACTGGTTTAATACTTAATGAAACCAGATGCAAACCAATTTCATCTAATTGAAATTTAAAATAAAACAAGCAATTCAACACATAAATCAACTAAAATGAAAATTAAAACAACCAATTCAAAAATTTAATCATGCAATTCTGAAATTAATAACAAAAAAGAGTTAGGGTTTGAAAACTTACGAGTTATAGGAGACATTCTGTGGAAACTTATTGAAACACTAACTCTCCAAATACACTGAAACAGATCGATTGAAACCCTAAAATCTCCCAATACACTGAAGTTATTGAAACCCTAATTCACTGAAACCATTGTTGTAGTGTTGATTGTGTATTAGAGACAGAGGATGAAAACAGTTTCTAGTATTGTTGATGGTGGTGTTGACGGTGGATGAAACTGATTCCCCTCAATTTGTTATGAGACAGTGGATGAAAATGATGAAATTGAAGAGAAGATGAAAACGATTTCTGGTAACTGGGCATGAAGATGAAGATGATGAAAACGATTTCTGGTGTGGGGATGAAGATGACGGACGGTGGGGGTGAAAACGTGGGATGAAGGACGTTGTGGTTTTAGTGAAGAGAGAGGGAGATCATGGGTGGTTTTTATGAAAACATGGGGTTAGAACGGTTACAAAAGGGTAGTAATGTCTCTCCGCACTAAAAAGATTCCATTGCCTATTTGACCCAGGCCAAATTCTAACTGTCCATTTGGCCCATAAAAAGAGCCTTTTTGGCTATATGACCCATTTTCTGTTAATTATTTGCTCGATATCTAGTAGCTATATTATTAGCAAGCTATAAATCTAACCCTTACTTGGGTCGTTTTTTCTTTCCTTCGATCTTATCCTCCAAAGAATCCAAGGATTATTTAGGTTGTCAAATTATATGTTTATACTAATAATATAGCTACTAGATATCGAGCAAATAATTAATGTATAGCTACTTGACAGGGTTGCTATGATAGTTAAGCAAATGATATTGATGTTGGGGCGGCTATATATGTATTGATATATTGTCTAGCTAGTCCGGCCAAAAATAAATATACTTTTCCCAATGCCAATTTGAAAATAATCAAATACTATTTGTTCCGCAGTCACTCTCTGCATGTTTCCAAGTAGCGGCGGAGTTGGAAAATTAAGGTAGGGATGGCTTGAAAACTAATTGGATTGGTAGGGGTGGCTTAAGTCTGTGATTTAGGCATGATTTTCTTTTGCCAAACTTAAAACTAGGGTAAAAATTTCTGTTTTTCTAGACTTTGGGCTAGCTTAAGCCAGCCCAAGTCTATATGTAGTTCCGCCACCGTTTCCAAGCTATTACATATCATTTGTCTGCTTGTAGGGATGGTGTATACACATATACTAAAGCATGAAGGTAGATTAAAAATTAGAGGATTATTACCGTGGGTATCTAATTCTTATAAAGTCATTTGGTAAAATTTGGTGAAGAAAATATGGGATTGCCTGGTCCAAGATTGTTGTTGAGAGGTTTCCTGATTGGATTCATCCGATGCATAGTTTGCTAGTCCGTATACTGCATGGGTTTCTTCTATGTAGTTGTGTTGTCTATTGCAATGTGGAATTTGTTGCATTTTCTGTTTTATTTCAGCAATCATTCATGTTCAGCGGAACATTTATGAAGCGCATGTCCGTCTTAAAAAAAAAACTTTTGGCTATTGTATTTTTGTTGCCATATGGTTTCTATTAACGTGTCCCAAGGCATGGTCATTCCCAAAGGTTGCACAAGGGCTATTACAGTTCTTGCATATGAATCCGGCCCTGCAAATGAAACCTGCTCCTGCAATTCACGGGTGTCCCCTAGCAGCTTTATCGGTGTTGATTTTTATCCACTCCTTACCTTGATTGGACAAGCCTACTGAGATAGTTGTTGTTGTTCTGAAGTTTTTTGTTGAGTTACCGGTGGGTGTTTCTCCCAGATGATCTTTTTTTCCAACTCGAATTCATATTTGAGGTTTTAAGGATTTCGTTAAGATTCTTCAAGCATTATATGCCTTTTTCTGAAAGAGAGCTCATTTCTGGTTGTCCATAGGGACCAGAGGAAAATACAATATGTTGTAATAGATGACTTTGGTTTAGTTCCATGCAGGAGTTGTGAGATGGTTGTTTGGGGATTTAAAGCGATTAGGGAGTTATCGTTGGTGTATATGGTTGGATGAAAGGTGAGTGATAGAGTGTGCCAGGAAGTCACTGCAACCGAGCAGCAAAGGAGCTTTCCACGGGGTTAAAGGTCGGAATTAGTGAGGTTGATGCTGTTAAAGATAAAGAAGTTCGTTAGATCTTCGTTGGTTGCTTTCCACAGGAAAAGATGAATTTTTGGTGGACATGGTAAGGTCCACAGGAACTTAGTGATCAAAAGGGAGTTTAGGTGGGAGTAGTTAACTTGTTGTGTTAGGAATCTGTAACTAGTAGCAGTAGTATCTAGATTTCGAATGCAGTCAGATGATTCTCTCGAGGTGATGTCTAAGGGAGGTGGATGTTTATGATCCGTTTGACTATAAGGGGAGGAAGGTTATTGAGCTGATCATGCCTCCAATCATGAGAAAAAATAGTTCAATGACATCAGCTACTGTCTAGATAGGATAGCACTGAGTCATATCAATATTTTCAAATCATGGTATCCAGTTAGCTTGGACAGAGGTTGCTAAAGCGTTTTCAATGCGATGAAATATGAGTTGTTACAAGGAAGGTATGAGGAAGGCCATTTGCTTTCATTGTGGGATGGAAGAGGAAGGAATAAGTGTGATTCCTTGAAGATATGTCGATGTTTGAGATATTTCTCATTGTATAGATTTCGTCGGTTGATCATGCAAATTCCATATTCTTTTCATGAGGAAGGATTTATTGTGATTACTGTTTTTCCTTATGACTAGCCCCCACCCCCCTTCATCTTTATCTTGGTTAGTTTGTCCCATCCTAAAGGGTGTAGCTTTTCAATGGAAGAATCGTGTACCCAAATTTTTTTCTGGTGATAGGATCTATCTATTTGTGCACATGGGTGGGAAAAATATTTTTTTTGCATAAAGTGATTATAGGTAGGTGTTGATGAAGTTTTAATGAGTACTAACCTCCTTACAGGTGTAAGGAATTTTGCCATCCATCTTTTTACCTTTTGTGCCAGTCATTGAAGCAATTAGTGGTGTGAATATGTGACAAGAGGTTCTCCTTTGATTGAAATGCACCCCCAGATATATAGGTGGGTCGAGGCGGTTGGCATGTCGAAGAAGTGATGAAGATTGTCCATGTCATGTTGCTCTATTCTCAGATGTTGAATAATTATAGATCTCGATGTGTTAGTTACATATCCTGATGAGGAACTATAGGACTGGAACAAGATCTTGAGTACTCTCCTGTAATGACTTGTATGTAATGGGGAGGTCAATTGCATATATTAAATGAATATATATATTACCTAAAATCTTGGAAGATTATGTTTATGACAAAGCTAATAAGACTTGTGGTTGTGGACTTAATGTCATAATTTAAAATCAGTTCTGACATCAAAATAAAAGTTGTCAAATTTTAAACTGCATACTGCTCATATGGTGTAGAAAAAGTGTGCAGATATTAAGCAATATAATTTATAAACGATAATTTCGGATAAATAGTATCATAAGTAAGCTCGGTATCCAAATTTAATAAAGCATCTCACGAGGAAAGATTTATTTACAAAAATGCTATAGAGACACCAAGTTTTGCCCGAGATCATACACTAGTGATAAGGCCACCTAAAAGTATGGAACTGTTGCCAGTTTTTGCTTTGGGCATATATTCTTAATATAAGAGATCTAGTACAAAAAAAAAATAAGTGATGGAAGGAAGAGGCAATGCGTCATAATTTCTTTCGTTTGAAATATTGCTTATATTATGATCAATTACATCGGAAAAGGGAAGAAAATAAAACTAAGGCTAAATTTATAAATTCCAACACTTAAAGAGGCGGGGGGAAAAAACTCTACTACGTTTTACATTCAGGTGAAGAAATAGACTTCATGATAATGGTTTCAAACCATTTTGATTCTTGATATTTTGTTTCTAGATCATCAACATCATGTCAGATGTTTTCATAAAAATAAAATAATACACCCAAATTGATATCATCGCGATAGAAATCGGTCTTATTTGGAGAAATAGATCATCTTATTCCAAAACATATATAATTGATAATAATGCAACAACAACACCTGAAAATGTTATTAAGGGTATTATACAACAAGTCGATGATATCTTCTAACATGTCTCCTACTTTGATATTGCAGGAATAATTTTGAATGAACCTTAAGATTTTGATGATGTCCTCAAACTTGTGCACTAAGTTAGATGGTAAACAATTGAACCAGGTAAGAGCATCTTCTTGTAAGTTGTTTGAGAAAAACCTTAACGCTAATATTAGAGTGTTTTCCAGGTAAAGAGTCATTGTATTCTCATAGTAAAACATGTGCTCATTTGGATCTGAATCACCCTCGAACTGCTTAAAGTTTGGTAAGTGAATTTCTCAGGTAAACTACATTCTTTAACTTCCTTAGAAAGTGGTCCTTCTTGAGATTCAGATCTGTCATCTTGTCCCTTAATCATTCGTTCGGTTTTTTAGACAACATATTCATGAACGGTATTGATCGTGATAATATGGTTAGGCTCAAAAACTGGGTGTATAGGTAGCCATACAATTATAGTTTATGAACTGTTGCGGAAGCTGATCTTGTGGATAGTTTGGTAAGTCAGGTGAATGTTGTATGTAGAGACATAATATTTGTGGTAAAAGTATTGGAATTTTAGTTTGAGGTTGAGGTGGATTATTTGGTTGACTTTTCTATCTAAAGGATTTATTGACCTTAACAGGTATTGGAACATGTCATGAGAGACCTGAACCACATATGGGTGGAGGTCTAGGTAACTTCTTTTTTCATACATGTGAGGAGGAAGATCCAACCAGTATAGTCGTAGGGAACCCACTGATCCAACAAAGGTTGATGTTGTAAAGATGTGGAATTGTTAATGGTGTTGACGTAATAGTACCAGATTCTGATGTCTGTCTAGATATTTGTGGTAGTGGTGTACTTGATAATGATAAAAATTATGTTGGCGTAGTAATTTTAGTTGATACTTCAGGTGAACTAGCATTGACGATACGATGTTGCCGTTGATTTATATTCATGAAAGTTTCTATTATAGGTGTTGTCAGAGGTGTTGGTAACCTTTGAGGTGAGGTTACTCAAGGTCTCAGTGGTAATCTTCTCTATTATATTATGCTTTGCTTCACAAAGATAGTTTTCATTAATTAGTAATCAGGTTCAACAGGTTTTAGCGCTAAAATATGCTACCAAATCATGTCATGGGGTGATCATAATGATGCTAACCACTGAAAATTGATGATTAATAAACATGATGAACTAACCAAGATCTGAATAGAAAATTATGAATAAAATCTATCTGATTTAGCACCGACACTATCAATTAGTTCTCAAGAAACATGCAAATAAATTGGTGTTGATGAGGTTAAAAAGGTAAAGATTCATGAAAATAAGGCGGTTTGCTGATTAAAGGCGGTTATATAAAAATTTCCAGATAAAGATTAACGTAAGATAATTGACATTAAAATTAAATCATATTTCAGAATCAATACATCAATGATCTGGAAAACAATTTATATAACTGTATTGAAATTAACTTGATTAAGAATTTTCTAGATGTCGATGACGATCAGACAATGCACTGAAATTCTCATGAATGACATGTGAATGTTCGTAAGAAAATGTTTCTCCATAATCAGTAAAAGAAGTCATTGGAAATTCTCTAGTTAAAACAAGAAAAACAATAATAGTCGATTAAACTAGTCCTTACAAGAGCTGCTCATATTTACCAAGATCATCGTATAGATTACTAGATTTCGAGTAAAATAAGTTTTAAATTCAATTTAGATCTCATAATAACCATTAAAACTAGGCTAGAACTCATTTAAACTGAAAATTAACGTAAATCATCTCAAAAAACCTCAAAAGTTCATCAAAAATAACTTTAAACAAGAATTTTCTAGATGTAATATTAACTAAATCACACAATGTAATCATGATTGGAAACATAATAACATGTAAAATCATAAAGTCTACTATGACGGTGTGTGCCAATAAATATACTATTACTTTGATAGGTAGATACATATATACCTTCAGAAAAATATGATTGTACTTTGCTCGTAAGATTCTTCAAGTTGATTCAGTCATCCTAATATTCATGTACATCGGTTAACTTGCATGCAATATAATTAGGGTTTGATCGATGATAAATGCTAGAGACGAAATGAAGAATAACAAACTTAGAGAGAGTTCAGGTTTGAGTAAATTCTTATTATCATGTGTTCTATTTACAAAATGATCCTTTATAGCTATTCATACAATTATAATTCTCACGCTAAAAGTTTGATAAACGAGGGACCACTAATGGTCACATGACGACTAAGACCCTGGAGATCATATTTTTCTCATGCATAGTTTCACTTGGACAGGAGATGACTTCTATAACATGTATCGGTCTTCACTCCAGGTCTGATACCTAACAACTTCCAACTCCTTCTCAGCTTTCACCTCCAGAACTCATGTCTCTAATCACCCAGACTTCAGGTTCCTTCTCAGCTCTCAACTCTAGAACTGTCAGTTATTGATTAATATCATATTTTATCCTCTATGTTGTTTATAATGGGAATACTGTCAACAATTAGTCTATCATGAATAAAAACAACTTGGTTCCGAAATTTTCCTTTCCAATCACTTATTTGAAATGATTATAATCTTCTTAAAAATTTTGAAATAATTTTGTAAATGCTTGATAATAGAGAAATATGTTAGCAGTCCGTAATTGTCTCGCATTGATCATATTTTGGAATTAAAGCAATAATTGTCTGGTTCAAGAAGCATGAGAAAGCACATTGCTCACAAAATTCATGAAAAATAAGTAAAAAAATATTTCACTTTTAAAATAATTTTGATAATTTATAGGAAAACAACATAGGGTACCCATCTGGCCCAAAGTTTTCACTTGTGTGATGAGCCTCTTATGGCCTTTCAAAAAGATCATTTGTTATTGAGTTCTCAATTGAGCCTATCCTTACTGTTAAATTTATATTGTACATGCTCGTGGACATTTATCTTATTTATATATCAAAATTCCTTTCAATAATAATGCAAGATACTCTTTTCTAGCTGGAAAATAATGCGAGAGATACATTACGATAAATATTGGTTTGTTTAATTTTTTTGTTTTTAATGATAACGATTTATATTTAGAAAGTGAATATCAATAATAAAAAAATAGCAAATTGCAATCCCTATTTAAGAACGCGCAATTGGGGATATCAAAACTAATTGGGGGATATGAATTACTTCCCCCAACCAAAGGTGTCTGCTAAGGGGTGGTTTTTGAGGCGAAAATACTAAAACACCCTTTGATTAATTTTTAAAAATTATGAAAAGACTGTTATACCCTTTCCCTTAAAACTTAAAATCAAATAACCAAAACATTTATCCCCCATTTATACACCATCAGTTCCGGCATACTCGTAGGTTAGGATTTCATTTTTTTTTCTTCATCTTCTCCATCGTTCACACCATCGTTCTTCATCGTCGGTTAATCGTTAAAATTCAAAAATTTCTTTGCCGATTAACCTACCTACCCGAATCCATAAGACTGCCTCCACGAAAGAAATCAGATGCCTAATCGAAATCAAAATCGATTACTCAACAAAAACAAGAAAAGAGGATTGCTTTGATTGGTAAAGAGCAATAACACGAAGAACAAGAGTTATCGGACGATCAACTACTCAGAAATATGGCTTCTGTGAGAAGGTAAGTCATTTATAACTGTTTAATTAGTGTTTGAATCGATTTGTAGCTATGGGTTTAGGTCAAAATCGCAAACCCTAACTGAAACAGTTGAGTTTTAGTAGCTTCCGGCATTCAATTTAGTATGAATACCACACCGGAACAGTGTAACGACATTCGATTTAGGATGAAGACCACACCGGCACTGCGTTACGGCATAAGATTTAGGTTGAAGACCACACCGGAAATTAGTTGCGGCATTCGATTTAGGATGAAGACCACACCGGAACCCTGTATCGGCGTTCAATTTGGTTTGAATACCATGCCGGTATTGAGCTTCTGATAAACAGAGAACCTTTGGATTTTCTGAAGGGTACCGACATAGGTTTTAGGTTAGATTCCATGCCGGTACCTTGTTCCGATATGTGCTTCAATTTTACGTATGTTTCGGAAATGGTGTTTTGGTATCCAGGAACTTCCTAAAGATTACCGGCATTCTTGTCAATTATTTGTCAATGCTGATATTAGGTCCCGGCATGTAATGGTTTGAAATTACTATGTCGTGTTTTGGTCACGGCATGGTCGAAACTTTGTTTTGGTATGCCCGTAGTGATGATTCTATGCCGTTATGTAGTGTATCTATGTCGGTATTAGAAATGAAAGTTAGTTGTCTTATATTTATTTTGTGCTTCTTTTGAAATAGGGCTAAAGCAAAGGAAGTTAACAAACGAAAACTAAAGATGATGGCATTAAGAAAAGAAGGAAGGACGGTCTTAGAACTCCTCAATATCTGCCTCCTAGAGGGAAAGAACAAGGTCGCAACAAGCGATTGGGGGGATCTACAAGAGGTGAAGTTTGGGAGAGTGGTCGTGACCGTAGTAAACTCGCAATCTGTGAACCTACCGGAGCAGTTGAGCAGGAAGATGAGCAAGATGAAGAGGAAAGTGAGGAGGAAGATAATGAGATTGATCCAAGTCAATTAGCAACCCAAATCCAAGTAGTAGTGGAACAAGTTGGGCCAAGTCAACAACCGACACAAGGAAAGGGCACAAGAAAAGTAAAAGTTAAAGGTTCATACCTTCCTCATATTGATGACATGATACCTGAAATTGATCGTGGTAAAATTTGGGGTGCAGCTTCATATGATCTGGGGCATCTATTTGGCTACAAGAACTCTTGGGATCGTACTATCTATCAAACCTATGTAAGAATTTCTACCTCGTGCATATGTATTGTTTTGTATTTATATAAAACCTCTTAATCGTATTATCTCCTAATTATAGGATCATAAGAAGGCTGTGCATGTCTGCCGAAACCAAGCCGCATCTCATTGGGATTTGTCTAAGGAATGTGAAGAGGTCCAAACATTAGTAAAGGATTCTCGTATATATCCTTTGGTTGAAAATTATGTGAAGCCAGATATTGTGACAGTCAATTGCTGCGTCGAAAGGTATCATGGTGAAACAGATACCATGCACTTCCCGTTTGGCGAGATGACCTTGATCCCTGATGATGCTCGGAATATTCTAGGCGTGTGTGTTACCGGAAAATCAATTGCAGAAGGAGATCATTGCCCGGAGCTAGAATGGTCGAAGTTGCACGCTCTTACTAACAAGCTGTTTGGTTGGGACTACAAAACTTCTGTGGAAAGCTTCTATGTATCTAAGACTAGTAGGACAAAGGCCATCAAGATGACGCTGCTTAAGAAGAAGTTTGAAGACACGGCGCAGAGAAAAGACAAGGATGGATGGGACCCCGCACAGATTCGTTATACAGCCGATGCGTACCTGTTATTCATCTTGGGCACTAGGGTGTTCCCTGACACTAGTGGCAACAGGGTTAGTGCAAACTACCTTCAATACTTGGATCCGTTGGAAGAGGTCTTTAGCTATTCTTGAGGCACCGTGGTAATGGCACATTTGATGACGGAGATGAGAAGGGACTCTAAGGCGGTTACAAACCAATTTTTCTGGAATTTCACTCTATTCCAGGTAATTTTGTTTTTAAACTTATGTTCTTATTTATATTGTTCACATGTACCCTTATGATGAACTTAAAAACAAAATTTGCTGATTTTTATATGTATCATTTCACATTTGTATAGGTGTGGGCTTATGAACATTTCCCAACATTGTTCAAGGGCAACTCCTTCTTGAAGATTATACCCATTGATGACCCTGAGGAGCCTAGAGCCAAGAGATACCAGTTCAACAGCCATCTGAAGCCCGATAACAATCGTCGACTGATAGATATGAGATTGGCTCTGGACGCGATGACTACCAAAGACGTTGTGTTCGACCCTTACGGGTAGTCTAGAGAAAACCGCCAATATTTGAGGCTCTATAACGTTGCATTTTACAATGGGCCTTTATTCCACCCAAAGGGATACGTTATAGCTGACCCTCGACGTGTGATGCGGCAACTTGGGTATAAGAAATTACCCCGCTTCATGACAACCTCTCATGAAAGGTATTTGCTTGACCTTACTGTGTCTATGTCAAGTTTCACAAGGTTGAGGGTAGAGTATGATCCAATTCTAGAAGCAACACATTGGAGGGATAGGGAACCACGTCGTTTGGTAGATGCTACTAATTGGGAGCTTGTGAACAACGGTGATGAAGCCGATCCCGCCTACATTGATAATTACTTGGAACGGTCACATCCTTTTGTCGTGCGCCTGGACGACGTCGAAGTTCCACCCCAGAAAAACCCTCACGTTCCAACTCCTACAGAGGCACCACCTACGATAGCCCAACTTCATCAGACCGTTGGATTGCTAGTAAGTATTGTTAGTTGCTTACTCGTTTAATATACACATAATTTTATATCAGCAAATATATACTAATTATGTGTTGTATGTATGAAACTAGCGGCGTCGGCTTGGCAAGTTGAGGAAACTGTTAGGTTGCAAGTACGACGAAGGAGAGGTGCTATCCATTGAAGAAATGAAGGAAGTCGTGGAGAAGCTTGATAAAATTGAAGACCCGAGTGAAAGAGCTTTGTTTGGAGAAACGAGGAAGGCTCCTGTTTCCAAGAAGCAAAAGACCAAGTGATGAACTCTATAGTTGTTTTTCCTTATTTGGATGGTGGTTGTTATGTTTTGAACAATTTCTAACTTGTTTTTGGTTGAACTCTTTAGTTGTTTGGTTTACTTTTGGTTTATGATATCATGATAAAGAACATTTAAGCACGATTCAGTTGTTTGGTTTATGTTGAACATGTTTAGATTTCTAGTGAAATGTTTTCTTTGCAAGTTTTCTTTACACAAGAGTTGCCGGCATTGAAACATCTAGGTTCTAGAGTGTCGGGACTGCTTCCGGCGTGTAACAGTAATTATAATTCTATGCCACCACTGGTACCGGCATCGAAATATTTTCCTAAAACCATACCGGAAAAAAGGGATGAAATGGTTCAACTTCCTGTATAGAATTTGGACAGTACCGGCATGGAAGTATTTCTTGAATCTATGCCGGAAATATGTGTTTTTCTAACACTTTGCTAGTTTTTCCTGAAAACCGGCATTGGAATATTTATTGAATCTATGACGGAATTCTGATTTTCTTACACTTTGATATTTATTCCATAAAACCGGCATTGGTTTGGATAAACTACAATGCCGGTATTGATTATAAATCCATTCTGAATGCCCTTTTATTTCGTTCCTAAGTAATCTATTACATTGTATTTGAAACTTTAAATTAAAACATACTAAAAAACATGGAATGGAGCAACTTTGGTTAAAGATGATCTCATAATCTATTTTCATCCCTTTTCAACAATTGCGGATCCTTTGAGCCTTTCGCAAATATCTTCGAAGACATCGTATGGAATGGGGGTGTCAAGGAAAATCTTCATTGGTTCATCTTCTCTTTCAACATATTCCTTTCCCTTCACATAACACCCATCACACCCATCAATAGGCTTGCATTGGCCCTTGGGGTTTTCTCTTGATTCTGCTAGTGCAACAGCTTTGTCAAACCATTGAAACTCATCGCACTTTGGGTAATTCAAATACCTTAGAAACATTCTTCCATTTTCAGCATCATCAGTTTTTGCAATCCAAAACCGGCGTGTCCCATCACAGCTTCTACACTTTGAATAAATAAAAGGACAGTCCATTGCTAGATGAGAAGGTGACTTGCAAATTTGGCAGCTGCAATGATGACTCTGTAAGAGAAGATTATATTAGTGATACGTCATAGTATAGAAGATTTTAACTGTCCATATATAGTTAATAATGTTGAATCTACTTACTTTGCAGTTAGAGCTTGATGATGAATCTCCCATCGGTTGTGAAGCTTTAACCGTGCTAGATTGATCTATTTTTTGGTGCTTGCTTTCTTGAGAGAATGATTTTTGTTATTTGGTGGGTGCTTTGTGTAGATTTTTCCAAAGGAATGGGGCTATTATATAGAAATGAATCTCCAACTGTCTTATTTTTCAAAAAACTAGCCGTTTTTTTTTAATTCAAAATTACCGGCATGGTCGCAATTATATATGCAATGCTGGTATGACGTACTGGCGCTGAACCATGTTGTTCAACCATGTCGGTAATAGTTGCATATTTCTCTGTGGAGAAATTCACTTGTACCGGCATAAACATCTAACGGTAAACTATATCGGAACCGGGTGCCGGCATTCTATGTCACATTTACTTCAATGCCGGAGTTTGGGTGATTTCAAAAAAACTAGTCGTTGAGGTTTTTCTCTATATAAAGAGAGTTAATACTTGGACCCAAAATCCCAAAACTCGTGTGTTCTTATATATCTCCTTAAGCCTCTTAACTTAGAAACCCTAAACCCTAGAATAATCATCTATAAATAGCTTAGTATAGTACCTAATCCCACATACAACAAGAAAGCCTTCCGTGTTTGCCTCCATCAACAAATGGATACATGGGATTTGGAAGGGGAGTGTGGGGTTGTTCAAGAGGCAGTAAGAGCATCTGGGTTGTATCCTGCGGTAGAAAACTATGTGGCAACTGATCAAGTGACGGCGAATTGCTTCTTGGAGAGGTTTTTTGCTTCAACTGATACCATGCATTATCCTTTTGGCGAGATGACCATTATCACTGAAGATGTCCAAAGAATATTAGGTATAGAGATCCTTGGAAAACTCGTTAAGAAATAAGATGAAGGTAAGACCCTAGAATGGTCCAAGATCTATGAGCTGACTAAAAAGTTGTTTGGTTGGGATGAGGCAACGACAAAAGCAAATATGTACATGTCAAGGAATACCATGACAAAGACTATTAAAGTCGTCAATGTCAAAGATTTTTTTGGGAATACGATGGGCAAGGAATTGAATGTCGAACAAATTCAGCAAACTGTCGCTGCTTAGCTTTTGTTCCTCTTGGGCATCGCAATATTTCCTGACTCTAATGGTAACAGGGTGCATATGAACCACTTACAATACTTGGATCCCTTGGAGGATGTTCATGAGTATTCATGGGGCACTGCTTTCTTGGCACATTTTTTGGCGGAGATGCGTAGATCTTCTAAGGCGACTGCCTGTCAATTTAATGGGAATTTCACTGTATTACAGGTAACGCGAACTAGTTATTTTGTTTTCCAATTAGTTCTTTTCTTATACATTTCATTGGAACGATATTTCATTTGTATAGGTGTGGGATTATGAACACTTCCCAACATTGTTCAAGGAGTACAAATATTTGGAGTCGTCAACTCATGGTTTGGACCCACGGGATCCTATAGCCAAGAAATACTTTTTCGAAAATAAACCGAAGCCCAATAACAGAACTCGGTTATTCGCCATGAGAGAGGCTTTGGACTCTATCGCTATCGAAGATGTTGTGTTTGACCCATATATGAACGAAAGAGGAGTTCACTTTGCAAGGCATGACAATGTAGCATTTTGCAACGGACCATTGTTTCATCCAAAAGGATTTGTTATGCATAACCCTCGTCGTGTGATGCGCCAACTTGGGTATAAACAGAAAAAACTTACGGGTAAATCTGATGCCAAATTCTCTCATGACTTTTCGCAATGCCTATCAGATGAATAGCATACGCTGGTAGTGTACAAACCAACTCCTCTACTTTTACATTGGAATAAAAGGGAAGAACAACAACTAGTGCTGGATAGGGTTGGTTGGGAATTGGCGGAAAACGGTTATGAGTCGGAACCAAGATTCCTCAGAGGTCATTCGAGGTACTCCCATCCTTGTATTGTACGCCCGGCCACCGAAACAGTGCCTCCACAAGCAGAACCTCCCTTCACAACTCCTGAACCCGTACTTCAAAAAAACCTCACGTTGTTGGTACGTAATTCTGATTCACTTCTTATTATTTTAATGTATATCTATAAACTTATATAAGTTAACATACTAATGGAAAAATATGACAACAGCGTTCGCGGCTAGGAAAATTGGGAAACTGGTTTAAATGCAAGAACAAGAAAGAAGAGGTGCTGACCGTGGCAGAAATGAAGACAGTCGAGGAAAAGATAGATAAAATTGAAGATCCAAATGCAAAGGACTTGTGGAAGGAAATGAAGAAGAGGGTTCACAAGAATCCAAGGACCGAGTGATCTAAGATGTTTGTTAATGTTTCTTTTATAGTATTAGTTATGTCTTTGAACAATCTATTGTCGGTTTATGTGTGTTTTTGTGTCTTGCTAAACTTTGAACACCTTTGTTTCATTTATTTTCGGTTTGGAACATCTTAACTTTACATATGGTTTGTTAAACAATCTAGTCTTTGCTTATGTTATTTTGTGTGTCTTGCTAAACTTTGGAGATGTTGATTTCATTTGTTTTTGGCTTAGAACATATTATATTGGTTAATCTATGTCAAACATTGCAATTTTTATGTTTTTTTTTCAGAACCGGCACGGTCGAAATTGTAACAACAATGTCGGTATACTGATTTCTTTTCCGGACCAAAAGGATTTAGAATTCCGACATGGATTCGCTTTTCCAGACAATGCCGATACTCTTTCTTTTCCTCACACATAAGTGATCTGTGTATACTTCCGGCGTTATTAGGAAGTTAATTTCGACGCCGGCACTAAACCTGATATCTCTGTGTACTTATGGTGCTTTTCCGGCATAAAAGAAAAAAAACTTTCTAAGCCGGGATCCGGCATTGTAAAGTTTGAACTAAATCATGCCGGAATGTCCATAGCATACGGTTTAATGATTACAATTCAAACTTCCAAAAAAACAAAAGGTTGCGTAGTAGTGAACCACACATTTCCAAATTACTCTTTATCACTTTCCAATTTATGAATAAGAATTCTCCCTTCTCCGGGATAATTGATAGCTTCAACGCATCCCAAAATTGGTGGTTCTCCGCATACAATTTCATCCATTCCTCCGAGTGATTGGGGACTATATCCTTGTTTTTAGTCAACGGACAAACCGGTGTCAATGAACAATTTTCCTTTAGCTTAAGAATAATGAAATGATTCTTGTTCACGAACGCCAAGACAACTCTTCTCTTCTTAAGAGATCCTTCGCACTTTTGCCACTTTGGCGTATAAGTTGTTTGTTCGGTGGGGGAAAAAATAATGAACAACACAGTTAAATGTATCCGCCACAAGATTCCCACAAACCGGCATTTTCATCCAATATTCAGTAGGAAGAAACTTCATCTCGTGCTCTGGCCCAAACACCCGAGCATGCAAACTATAAAACCCTTCCTCATCATATACCAATTGTTCATAACCGCGGTCTCAAATATTCCTAATTGTTCGGTCATGGCATGATAGCCACAATTTCCATCTCCATCGACATCATCTGTATATACAATATACTCGTGAATAACCTCGGGAAGTTGCAGTACATAGGACTCTATTTTGGTATGGTAATTTCTATAAGTCTTACCTGTTTGGGAATCCTTAAACATCTTCATATTACCAACTTTTAGCTTAATTATATCCAATCCATCCTCTGCAATATCTACATTTCCAACGTCTTCAGTATGTGATGGGAGTCCGTACTTCCTTGGCCTACCCCTTCTCCTTTTAAAAGAGACTACATCAACATCGTGTTGTTGATGACTAGGCATTGGTCGCTTACCTTTGCCATCACTTATCTTTGGTGTGGCTTCGGAATTTTCAGCTTGATGTACTTGACTTGATGTAGGTTCCTTATTCGGCCTTTCAGTTTTGATATGCAAAGCCTCCCCTTCACCTATGGGTGTGACTTCGGAATGCTCCCCCTGTTCAATCATTGTTGGTACCTTCCTAGGCCTACCTATTTTCTTTGTAACCTCGACTCTATGCGTGGAATCCGCTTCCTCGGCTTGTTGTTCTTGTTCCATCGATGCGGGTACCTTCGTCGGCCTACCCTTTTTATTTGGAACCGGCACTTCATCGACTTGTGGTGTGGATACGGAATTCCCCGTTTGTTGTTGACTTGATGGCGGTTCCTTCCTCGGCCTACCCCTTTTCCTTGGAAAATAAACTTCCGCGAACCTTGCTTCTGAAAGCTCACATCCAGTTGGGTCTCGTTTCTTACTTGCCTCGTCTTCACATTCGTGTTGACTCATTGCTTTCAATTCTTTCCTTTGTTTTCTCCTAGTCGTTTTAGTTTGTGGTCTACCGGGCGGATATCTCTTTCTTGGCTCTTCACTTTGTGCTATCCATGGACGTGTAATTAACCTTAGTTGGCTCAACAATACTTTTCGGCTAGCCGAGTTGCCACGTAAGTAAGCTTCATAGAATTCCTTGGCCTCATTTGTATCCCATGGTGATTGTTTGGGAGCTTCCGAAGGGGGAGGGTCGAAAGATAGTTGCTTCCAAAACGGATCAATAACCTCAATAGGTATAACTTCTTCATACTTCACAAGCATATGACGACACGGAAGCCCCAATGAAGACATGTCGGGACAAATACACATATCACTCGGTTTGCCGTAGTTTATCTCTTTTTCCATTTCTCTAATCATATGTTTTATTGCCCAATGCGAGACGTTGAATTCTATTCCTTGGAGAAAATTACCATATCGAAAATGTGATGTCATCCTTTCCATTGAGCTTTTCTCAAAGTCCTTCTTGATCCTATCAATATCAGCCTTAAAGTATTGCTTCATTGCATCGGTGACCGTAACCACGTTTCCTTGGACGGACTGGATGAGATCTTTAAATCTCCCATGAGTGAACTCATCTATGCTAGTTGCTTCATTCCCATAGTGTCTATACCGATTTTTCCACGCACGGACAAATTTTTCCTTGAAATTATCCAACAATTTATCTCGACAATATGAGACGGCACTTGGATACACTTCGTTATATTTGGCAATAAACATGTTCAATCTATTTTCGTATATATCCTCGGTAAGAGGCCAATAAACTTTCTCCCAATCCTTTAGAAATTCCAACCACCTTTTATGTTTTTCATCGTGTTCTTTGTCCACTCGCTCTTTAATCTTTCCTCTTTCATCTTCTTCTTCTTCGGGTGATAGTTTCTTCTTGCGAACATCTTCCTCTAGTTGAGCAACCATTCTCTTCTTAATATCCGCCTTAGAGGGTTCAAACAAAGCATGACAATGTTTTATCACATTTTGACCTATATGATATGTACATAGGAAATTTTGTGCATCCGGAAATACGTCGGATATAGCATTCATTATCTTGATCGGTTATGATGACCCTCGGAAATTGATTTTCCGGGAACAATAATTTCAATTGTCGTAATGCCCAATGATAATTGTGATCCCTATCGTTTTCCATTAAACACCAAGACAATGTGAATGATACCTTGTCCGGTGTTTGCCCTACGATATTGAACAACGGCATGTTGTATTTGTTTGTCTTGTAGGTGCAATCCATCATAAGAACACCACAACATGTATGAGCCAATTGTGAAAGAAAAGGATGCGCAATGAATATTTGAAGGGGCTTTTCGTTCGGCCCTCTTTTAATGATACGCGTGTAGTTGTGATCCCATACTATCTTCTCAAATTCTTGCATAACGGTCCTCCCTTCCCATTTTACCCTTCTAATGGTTGCTTGTGCGCTATAAATTGTACTTAGGGAAGAAACGTTCTGATTATCCTTTTCCTTGATGCTTCTGAGAATCACTCTTGGTTTGATACATGTTTTGGTCATTATCTTTACATCCTCTAATTCATGAGGTTTTAGCTTCGCAACTAGGGAGTGACCAACAAAATCTTTCGGATCCCGGTGGTTATGACGGCCAAACCACACCGTACAATCCCATTCCTTTTCTTTGTCTCTTAGATAGAATACAAGCTTAAAGGAGAAATTATCCTTCCTCGTACGAGTCCTGTATACCTTATTAGTGTTCTTTGGATATACATAACCCTTTATCTTATGGCTATCCTTCTTCTTGTATTGCCCACTTCTCTCACAAACCATCTCAAAACGATTATCTGAACGTTGGGTATTCCTCACCAACACACACATGTTCTTAAGAGCCGTCTCTTTTGCCCAAGAAATTGCTTCCTCTGGAGATTTTATTCCCTACATAAGGAAAATAATGGGATATTATAAGGTTAATTACAAGAAATCCCCACATAAAGTTCTAAAAACTAGGTGAAAGTACTGTTTGGTAACATACCAGAGGCATTTTATAGTATTCGGACGTATCCGGACCAAGCTTGGAATTTGTTGGATCAATGTATGTCACAATCTAAGGAATGAATGAAAATAAAATTGAATTAGCTCCAAATAAAATTAAATTACTATGTCGGGTACTAGTTCCGGCATGCTCCACGACAGTACCGCCAAAACAATCAAAGCCGGAAACATCTGACGGCATTCTCGAATAATGTTCCGGCATTCCGGAATTGCACTTCAAAAAGAGGAGCTAATTTTAAACAGTACCGGCATTGTATTTTCTTGAACATTAATGTCGGGATTCGCAATACCGGCATGCTCGATATGTAAGGTTCCAAGCCGGTATTTTGGGTCGGTTTTGTCCATAATTTATAAACCACACCGGTACTAGGTGCCGGCGTGCTCGATAATTTAAATACCACGCCGGCGTTTAAGTTCAAAAATCTTTAACTCCTGGATGTTTTTCTTGTGGTACCGGCATAGTTAAGTTAGGAGTGAACCATGCCGGTTTGGATATTCCATGGAATATTCGGCGGTAGGTAAAAAGTTAATTGCGTGCCGGCATGGAATTTTTGGGTTGAATACCACGCCAGCAATTGATTCAAAATGGGGGATATTTTTCGCCAGCATGAAA
The DNA here is from genome assembly GCF_003573695.1 of Papaver somniferum. Classification (NCBI taxonomy): domain Eukaryota; kingdom Viridiplantae; phylum Streptophyta; class Magnoliopsida; order Ranunculales; family Papaveraceae; genus Papaver; species Papaver somniferum. The sequence goes on from NC_039366.1 coordinate 54,987,805, forward strand.
ATAGTATGAATACCGTGTAGGTTCTGTTGGCGCCGGCGTGGTATTCATACTACGAGTATGCCGGCACCAAGCTTTTTCAGAGAAAAAATGGCGGTTTCAAAAAAAAAGAAAAATCGAATTTTCGGCCTCTTAGCAGCATTACCCGTGTGTTGGGGATGCTTGTATGTTGAACTTGTTTACTTTCTTGGGTTGGTTCTTCAAAAAACACTTCATGCTCACGAAAATCATATTCTAAGGGTGTTGGTTCATCATATAAGTCCAATTGTGAGTTGTTATCATTAACCGAAGATTGAAGATATGCTTCTTGTTGTAGTTGAGCTAAAGATTCAGCAACTGCAATTCTCTCCACACAATCATCTTCCATTTTCACAAAAAAATTTCCACTCAAAAATATTTTTCCCTCCTTCTACTCTCACAAATTCAAATAAAAATACTCACTAATCTATCCCCCAAATACTTAAGATTTTACTAATTATTATTAACCACTAAACCTGATTAGTGAGGGCTAGATTAGGAATTAAAAAAATAATTACATAAGGGGTGACCCAGATTTGATATCTGGATCCAGTTTTTGTCATGTAGCTATATCCCCCAATTAGTTTCCATATCTGTTAGAGCATAGCTCGGTCAACCTCGCATGCGTTGCTATCTCAAGCATGTTTGTTAATGTTAGTGATCAAAACTATAAGTCTTGATTTCTAGCCTACATAGCTAAGTCTCGGACTAGGATTGGAAAGTGTAGTTGAGCTCAAGGACTTCATGGCGATTCATCATACAACGACGAAGATCTATACAAAGAACCGTGGAACTTCATCAACAAAAAGGTATGTGGAGGCTTAAACTTATCCATCACTCAAAAGTCTACCTCTTCTATCTCCTACTTCTTATGAGACAAAATTCGTATGCTATATAGACTAGATCATACACATTTGATATTTCGAGCTAAGCATTCATTGCTTATCTTTTATCTCGAAATCGTGTGTTGGTAAAGCGTTTCTCTTTGATCAAGTTTATCTTCACCTAGTGACGAAAGTCATGAAAAGTTTCAATCACTTTGAGAATTGCTCTGACGTGAATCGGTCTGTGAATAACGGCTACATATCGTCCTCTGAGAATGTCCCAATGATTGAAATAGGAGTTTAGATTACATAACCATGTATTCCTTGAACCGAAGTTTTCGAACTTTGTTGATCAAGAGAAATCGGGAGGATTGTGGAATTGGCTTGCCAAGTCCGCGAACTGTCGGAAGTTCTCGACCGATAATTTCTGCTGGATTTTCCAAAACTCGTTTATGTGCTAAGTCTGCGAACCCAGTCCGAGAACTGGCGGAAGTTCTATTTCCGAGAATTTCTGTTGAGTTTGGAAAACTCAACCGATTAACTTAAGTCCGCGAACTTGTTTGTGAACTTAAGAGGTTATGATCTAAAGATGTGCTCTGAACATGAAACATTAAATTACTAAAGAATACTTTATGCAAACCGTGGATATAATGTTCATGAGCCGATTCAATTGAATCGAATCATCTCTGTTTCAATTGTGTCTTGTGTAGTTACATAAGATCTCATAGCAATTGAACAACTCTTTAACTAGTTCATTTGAGTCAATTGAACTAGTTATGGTGAAGAAGAACAAGGTTAATATGAAATGCTCATATGGTTAACCTTTTGGGTTACTATGTTGAACCAACATACACGTACATGTTTGGGCATGGTTTTCACTAACCTAGTAAACGTCTACCCAAGTGTGTGTGACAAGCTAAGTTTTCGATCCAACGGTTGAGAAATATTAGCTTGAATATAAATCAGGTTTTCATCTAACGGTGAATAAGGATTGCTTTGTAACTAAGGAAAACCCCTGATTTGAAGACTATATAAAGGAGACATCTAGCATTGTGTAAAACTAATCCCCACACGTCTGTGTGCTACTAGTGCGCCCGCTAGAGTCGATCTCCATTATCCTTTGATTTTCTTCTCTAAAATCAGGTTAAAGACTTAAAGATTTCATTGGGATTGTGAAGCCAGACCGATACTACTTTATCGTAGTTGTGTGATCTGATCTTGCATCTTCTATCGTACGAGTACAATCGATTGATTGGATTGAGATCGTGAGAGTTCTCCGATAGGAAAGATAAAGAAGTCACAAACATCTTCGTCTTACTGTTTGTGATTCCTCGACAATCCGCTTGTGTAGTCAGGAAGGATTGTAGAGAGGTGATTGATTAATCTAGGTTGTTCTTCGGTAATATAAGACCGGATTATCAATTGGTTCCTGTTCACCTTGATTTTATATCAAAAGACAAAACAAAACCTAGGGTTTATCTGTGGGAGACGGATTTATCCTTTGATAGACTTTTCTGTGTGAGACAGATCTGTTTATTATCAAGCCTGCGATTTTGGGTTGCTGCAACTCTTGGTTGTGGGTGAGATCAACTAAGGGAATCAAGTGCGCAGTATCCTGCTGGGATCAGAGGCATAGGAGTACAATTGTACCTTGAATTAGTGGGAGACTGATTGGGGTTCAAATATAGTCCAGTCCGAAGTAAGTTTGCAGTAGGATAGTGTCTGTAGCGGCTTAATACAGTGTGTCTTCAATCTGGACTAGGTCCCAGGGTTTTTCTGCATTTGCGGTTTCCTCGTTAACAAAATTTCTGGTGTCTGTGTTATTTCTTTTCCGTATTATATTTCATATAATTGAAATAATACACATTGTGCGTTAAGATCATCAACTTCTCTAATCCAACTTTTGGTTGTTGATTGTAGTTGATTGATCCTTGGATATTGGTATTTGGTACCGTCCAAGTTATCTCTCTTTGATAAAGACTCGCAGATTTCTATTTGCTTGAGTAAAGATCAAATCGAGAGATTGAGATATAAATTCTTTGATATATCTTTTTATTGATTGAGTCTGACTGTCTAGTTGATTCTTATAAAAAGTATATTGGAGTTAGTCCATACAGATTGCTAAGCGAAATATTGGGTGGTGTTGTTAGACCTCCGCATTTTCAATTGGTATCAGAGCAGGCAAACACACTAATACCTCATCAGTCTGTGTTTGTAGCAATCTGACTTTGTGGACAGAATCTCACACGCATACCAAAATTCCTCCTAAAGATGTCAACTTTTTCAAGCGTCTCGGAAATACCTCAAAGGGTCACTCCTTAGATGATTCTTTCGAATCCCGAGGTAAGAAGACTGTTCCATCATGTGTTGGTCATTCTTCCTCCAGTGAGACTTTGGACATAATGGCAATAACTGAAATGGAGCTCACCAGAATTTCAAAAAATTCTACAGAGTTTGTTGATCTCAAGGATCATGTATATCTCATGGATGAATTCGAAAAGTCTATTGATCGTGAGCAAGTACTCTACAACATTATAGGGTCATTCTCTAAGGAAATTGAGAAACTTCTTCAAGAAAACAATATACAGCGTGAAAAGATTTGTGATCTTGAAAAGTTGGTCAAAGAAGGTTCAATTAGAGAAAATTGTTTGATCAAGACACATTCATCTGATCTAGACAGACTTCGTGTTGAGAAAGAGAAACTTGAAGCATCGCTTGTCTTAGCCCATGGACAGTGCGAATCCTTGGAAAAGGAAAACTCTGTCTTAAAGACAAATTCTATTGCACAAAATTATTCTCATAAGTTACTGTACAGAATGAAATTTTCTCCAGAAGAAGATTTTGTCAAGAAAAGTTTTCATAACTTACAATCTTCTCCGGTGGCTATGAAGTTTAAACAAGTACCAGTTGTTGTTTCTCCTCCACGAATTTGTACCTTTTGTGGAAAAGGAAATCACTATGTTATCCATTGTTTTGCTAGAAAGAAACGTGTTTCTGAACTTCACAAGTTGCTTCTTTCTACTGTCAATGGAGTAAATAGTCGAACGACTACTACAGTGAAGGTCCCGTTCACAGGAAACCAGGCATCTTATAAAAATGATCTATCTCCTAGAAATCTTTACAGGACATTTGTAAATCCACGTGTTACCAATGAAAGTATGTCCTGTACTTATAAGAACACATCTGATAAATCTAAGTCTAGTGTGTGGAGACGAATTTCAGAAAATCCCCTAGAACCTATTTCTAGAGGTCCTAGACTTTGTCATCAGAAAGGTTTCTCGCCTGTGATTCCCAGAAGAACTGCTAGACGCACCCTTTTTCCTGGAAGCTGCACTGAGAGGACTACAAATGCTGTAATAAGACATCCTGAAAGAAATTACAGCTACTCTCTCAGAACCTATGGTGAGACTATGTCTCCCTCTGCTACTTAGCAGCAGAATGGTTCATCCTTGTGTCTAACTTGAGAGATACAAGGATGAGGATTTGAGAGATGCTCAAGTATTATGATATATTCTTCTCTTATCTTTGTTGTTTACCCTTTTCTAGTCGCTTTGTCTTCTTGTCTCTATGATTTTGGGATGGAGGATTTTTGAAAGCTACATAGTATGCAATATCACTTTTAGGGCCAATGGTTTTTGGTCGGCCCACGAACACCCGTATCTCCTCAAAGAACTCTAGGTTTTCTAGCCTGGGCATTAACGAACATATATAAATCTTATATGTATTTCATTTTTCTGCAGAAAGGAGCACTATGGAATCTGTTCCCAAAGAAGAAGTTGACCCCTTGGTTGAGGATGATCTCAAAGGATGTGATTCTGGTCAAGAGTTTATACGGAAGAAGATGCTTGAAAGAAAAGAGTATAACACTTGGATTGGTGAATCTGTCAAGGATTTGATTAGTGTTCAGAATGAAGTTAAGAACGAACTGGCTAACCTTGAATTGCAGATAAACCAGCTGACTGATGGACAGGCGAAAATCCTTGGTACTCAGAATATCTTGATCAGAAATCAGAAGAAAGTTATCCTTGATTGTGCAAAGCCTCGTCATTATGTTCGCACTATTGATCAAAAAGTCAACGTTCTAACTTTTGAACATGGTGTCTCTACAGTCAACAGGGTCAAGGATATCAGTGACTCCTACTTTGATGGACCATTTCAGAGGTATGAAATCATCAAGGAAAACTGAGTCTTATATGCACAGTAAGTCTTCTTTTTGGATTTGTTGGAAGAATAACTAGTGCTTTGAATAGCGATGATTGTGACTACACATAGCTATTTTTGTTTTCATCTTCTTATGTTATTTTTTAGGTTTATTGGTATTAAATTCTAAAAATATTTGGAGGATGATGTTTATTGCAGTATTTTAATAGTTTGTGATATTGCAATATTTTTATGGGATATGTATTGTTTACGTCCGTGAACTTGAAGGTCCCATATTGCGGTCAAAAGTAAAGTCGTTCATGAATCGATATTCGTATTGATGAAAGGACGAATGGACTTTTGACATATACAAAAGTTATGCCTATGCAGTCATGTATTTGATGGAAAATAGGATAAAATCTTTTGTTGAACAAGGATGAATTCTATTATGTCGTTATGATGGAAAATAAAATAGATCCTTGTATGTTATCCACGGTATTGATCTTCATTGATCCATTTTATTATGTTTTACCGTGAAGGCTCCATTGTGTGTCTTATGTTGAGCACCTTACAACTAAGTCGATTTACCTTGGCTTTGTTGGTTGTTCCATAAGATGCTATATGTCGAGCATTAGAAACTAAATTAATCAACTAGTTTGGTTATTTAGTTAGTACTCCATAAGTTTTCTTTCTTATGTTGAGTACATGTACGGTTAAAGTTGTCATATTCTATGATAAACTTAGTCGGGGTTCCATAAGTTCTTTTATGTTGAGCCCAAAATAATTAAATTGATTACTTCGGTGATTAGTTTGGTTATTTGTATTCCAATTAGATTAATTATAGGTTCTCTTGTAATTAATCTAGTTGAGTTTTCATATATTCCACAAGTTCTTGTGTTGAGTATATGAAAGGCTACACTATCATGTCCTTTGGTTAATGTAGTCATATATTCCGTAAGGTTTTCCTTATGTTGAGTATTTGAACGGTTAAGTTAGTCATCTCCGTGTGATTGACTTAGTCGTAGCTCCGTGAGTTTACTTATTTTGAGCACTTTCAATTAAATTGATCACTTTTGTGGTTTGATTTAGTTGCATATTCCAATTGAATTAATCATGGGTTTACTTGTGGTTAATTTGGTTGAGCTTTGGATATAGAAAATCATTCCTATGGTTTTTGGTGTCCAATAAAAAATCCTTCTTTTCTTTTGAAATTAAGGTCGCTCTTGTTGTTCTTTCGGGAATGACATCAAATGGGGGAGAGTTCTTTTGAACTTGTGCTTAATGGTAATATCTTGCGGGAGTGCGGCTGTGGAATTTTATAGGGGTTATCTTGTATCTTAAAACTCCTTGATGAATGTTGTTAGCTTCGGCTATTAGATTGCATCTAAATTAAGTTGGTATGTATTTTTCTTTTGGTCATGAAATGTCTCTTGTGGAAATTTCATTATGATCCCATTCTTGTACCTTTGCCAATTTTATTAACAAAAAGGGGGAGAAATATTGTAGTTCAAACTACAAATACATATGGTTTTCGGATCATTGTGTAAGGGGGAGTGGTTTCCATGATCGAGATGGAGTATTGACTAAGGGGGAGTGATACATATCACCGTAGTATTATTGTTAAAGTCGTGATACAATTGGACTTTGATATAATATAATAATACTATGACACTGTATAATAATGATCGAGAATCTCGATTTCTCTCATTGTTATAGCTACGGATCTTCAACAACGATGGTGCTAAACTTACAACCTTTGGGATCATTGGAGTACTTGGAAGGACGAAGATTTCAAGGAACGTTGAAGATTAGACTATGGAATAGGAGCCACTAAAGTTTATGTTTTTGTATTCCATATGTATTAATAGTTTTGTCACTAAAATTGACAAAGGGGGAGATTGTTAGAGCATAGCTCGGTCAACCTCGCATGTGTTGCTATCTCAATCATGTTTGTCAATGTTAGTGATCAAAACTATAAGTCTTGATTTCTAGCCTACATATCTAAGTCTCGGACTAGGATAGAAAAGTGTACTTGAGATCAAGGACTTCATGGCGATTCATCATACAACGACGAAGATCTATACAAGGAACCGTGGAACTTCATCAACAAAAAGGTATGTGGAGACTTAAACTTATCTATCACTCAAAAGTCTATCTCTTCTATATCCTACTTCTTATGAGACAAAAGTCGTATGCTATATAGACTAGATCATACACATTTGATATTTCGAGCTGAGCATTCATTGCTTATCTTTTATCTCGAAATCGTGTGTTGGTAAAGCGTTTCGCTTTGATCAAGTTTATCTTCACCTAGTGACGAAAGTCATGAAAAGTTTCAATCACTTTGAGAATTGCTCTGACGTGAATCGGTCTGTGAATAACGGCTACATAGTGTCCTCTGAGAATTTCTCAATGATTGAAGTAAGAGTTAAGATTACGTAACCATGTATTCCTTGAACCGAAGTTTTCGAACTTTGTTGAGCAAGAGAAATCAGGAGGATTGTGGAATTAGCTTGCCAAGTCCGCGAACCCAGTCCGCAGACTCAGTCCGCGAACTGTCGGAAGTTCTCGACCGAGAATTTCTGCTGGATTTTCCAAAACTCGTTTGTGTGCTAAGTCCGCGAACTCAGTCCGCGAACCCAGTCCGAGAACTGGCGGAAGTTCTCTTTCCGAGAATTTCTGTTGAGTTCGGAAAACTCAACCGATTAACTTAAGTCCACGAACTTGTTTGTGAACTTAAGAGGTTATGATCTAAAGATGTGCTCTGAACATGAAACATTAAATTACTAAAGAATGTTTTATGCAAACCGTGGCTATAATGTTCATGATCCGATTCAATTAAATCGAATCATCTTTGTTTCAATTGTGTCTTGTGTAGTTACATAAGATCTCATAGCAATTGAACAACTCTTTAACTAGTTCATTTGAGTCAATTGAACTAGTTATGGTGAAGAAGAACAAGGTTAATATGAAATGCTCATATGGTTAACCTTTTGGGTTACTATGTTGAACCAATATACACGTACACGTTTGGGCATGGTTTTCACAAACCCAGTAAACGTCTACCCAAGTGTGTGTGACAAGCTAAGTTTTCGATCCAACGGTTGAGAAATATTAGCTTGAATCGAAATCAGGTTTTCATCTAACGTTGAATAAGGATTGCTTTGTAACTAAGGAAAACCCCTGATTTGAAGACTATATAAAGGAGACATCTAGCATTGTGTAAAACTAATCATCACACGTCTGTGTGCTACTAGTGCGCCCGCTAGAGTCGATCTCCATTAACCTTTGATTTTCTTCTCTAAAATCAGGTTAACGACTTAAAGACGTCATTGGGATTGTGAAGCCAGACCGATACTACTTTATCGTAGTTGTGTGATCTGATCTTGCATCTTCTATCGTACGAGTACAATCGATTGATTGTCTTGAGATCGTGAGAGTTCTCCGATAGGCAAGATAAAGAAGTCACAAACATCTTCGTCTCACTGTTTGTGATTCCTCGACAATCCGCTTGTGTAGTCAGGAAGGATTGTAGAGAGGTGATTGATTAATCTAGGATGTTCTTCGGGAATTTAAGACCGGATTATCAATTGGTTCATGTTCACCTTGATTTTATATTAAAATACGGAACAAAACCTAGGGTTTATCCGTGGGAGACAGATTTATCCTTTGATAGACTTTTCTGTGTGAGACAGATCTGTTTATTATTAAGTCTTCGATTTTGGGTTGCGGAAACTCTTGGTTGTGGGTGAGATCAGCTAAGAGAATCAAGTGCGCAGTATCCTGCTGGGATCAGAGGCGTAGGAGTACAACTGTACCTTGAATTAGTGGGAGACTGATTGGGGTTCAACTATAGTCCAGTCCGAAGTTAGTTTGCAGTAGGCTAGTGTCTGTAGGGGCTTAATACAGTGTGTACTCAATCTGGACTAGGTCCCAGGGTTTTTATGCATTTGCGGTTTCCTCGTTCACAAAATTTCTGGTGTATGTGTTATTTCTTTTCCGCATTATATTTTATATAATTGAAATAATACAGGTTGTGCGTTAAGATCATCAACTTCTCTAATCCAACTTTTGGTAGTTGATTGTAGTTGATTGATCCTTGGATATTGGTCTTTGGTACCGTCCAAGTTATCTCTCTTTGATAAAGACTCGCAGATTTCTATTTGCTTGAGTAAAGATCAAATCGAGAAATTGAGATATAAACTCTTTGATATATCTTTTTATTGATCGAGTCTGACTGTCTAGTTGATTCTCATAAAAAGTATATTGGAGTTAGTCCATACAGATTGCTGAGCGAAATATTGGGTGGTGTTGTTAGACCCCCGCTTTTTCAATATCCCCCAATCGTGCGTTCCTATTTAAGGCCAACATTATCTAATACACATATGCTCCCTCCGTCTCCAAAAGAAGATACTCTTAATGATGTTTTTAGTCTAAGGAATATAAGTATTCAAGTCATGTTTATAATCATTATGTATGTCTACTAAAATGCTTAAAGTTTACTAATACCCATGCTCTAACTTGAAAGACATGTTTTCATAAATTTTGTTATTTTTATTAACAAAAATGTAATTAGAATAAATATTTAAAAGTTATCCTCCCTCCTTATTTCCTTATAAACTATGCAAATAATAAAAGTAAGAATTCATCAGGTACGAGGGGTACAAACGTATGTGAGAGAAGGTATTAGTGCAAATAATAAAAGTAAGATTTCTTATATTTCTGCAACAGTTAACAAATCTTCCATGTCGATTCAGACAGATTCGTCCCGATTCAAACCACTAAAAACCGAGTCAGATAACCGATGCTACTTGAGACACTATTGCTACTGTTACCGTTACCTGAGATACTATGACTGTTACTTGAGACACAGTTACTTCAATTGCATTAGGCAATTTTATTTTAAAAACCTAAGTTCATGTTATTCACACGTTCTTGCAAACACTATGTTGGATCTGATCCAGTCACTGCTTTGTGCAGTGATACATTTTTTTTTTCAAAATCAGCTTGGCCCTTTGATGATGTTTGGTCATGTCTCTTTCTTTTGAAAGGGGGAGAGAAAAGGTGCTCTGAAATAGACTTTATGTCTGTAGGATTCGAATTGTTAGTCAAGAATTGGGGAAGATATATAAGGTTGAAAGAATGTATGATGATTTGGAAAAACTTATGTAAGGTTTCCGACACCAAAAATCGGCATTATGAATGTACCAGTTGAGGTTCGCCTCTTTTATGAAAAAAAAAAGAAAGAGAGAGAAGGTATTAGTGTTGTTTGGGGGCATGGTACACCTATAATTTTTGAATAAACAATTGATTACTGACTCCTTTGCTATGAAATTATGTTTTCTTTTCAGGGAAGTGATAGAGCTCAATAACAAATTAAAAAGATCTTAAAATAGGGACGTCTTTTAATTAATTATTTTGTAATCGGTAAACCGTAATTCACTTAGTCATGACCAAATATGTTGAAACTTTTGAGCAGAGAGGCTCATAACCAATCACCTAGTTAATTAATACCCAAAAATATCTACCCAATTAATTTACTAATTATTCATATGGTTAAAGAAAAACGTCATAGATTGATTTTCATTTTTATAGGGCTCTCGGATATCTCTCTACAATAAACTTATTTTATCTTACCTTTCATATAAGAAAAAAACATTATGTGCGAGTTGAATTTCATCCAAAATAAAATAAAATAGAAGAGTTAAAAATTACAATAGTTACATTTTCCCAAGAAATTATACCATGAATAGTATAGTTAACTAGATAAAGTGGACCTTCTGATGTACCTCCCAGTTCATTGTTGTGTATAAACTATACAAAAACCTTAACGTAAAGCTTCTTATAGATATACAAAAAAAAAATACGTTCTCTCGCTTTCCTTGAAGAAATACCAGAAACCCATAGAGACAATCTGAGAAGATCATTCTCTTTAACATCTTCTCTTCCTGCTTACCTTCTCTTTTAATCTACTTTTTAGTTTTGTTTGATCTTAGATACTTGTTTTATCTGCTTTCAGTTCTACATCTATATTGTTCCTCTAGTTTTTGGGTGTTTGTTTTTGTTTTGATTGTTGTTTTATTATTTATATCCAGTTCTTACGTGTTGTTTTTATGTTAATAGCAAAGGGTGTGGTTTTAGTTTCTCTCCGGAATATCTTTTTCAACTGATGAAGAGAACATCAACATCATATAACATCAACAACCCCATCTACACCTTCATCAATTGATTCTACAATGGTTACTCAGACTCTAATGTCGACTCGAACCAACTCATACCGATATGATTAACTCCAACAGACCATAAGACTTATGTTACTATGAATACTTGTGTTACTTTAGATTAGATTACTTTAGCCTTGGTTACTTTAGATTTGGTTATTTGGATTTATTGAGAAAATGAAAAACTCTGGTTGGATCCTCCAAAGATCACGTTGAGCCGGGAGACAGTGATGCAAATTTGTTTTACATAACATATTTGGCCTATTGAAATGGGTTTATTCTCTTGGAATTCTGATTTTGGTTGTGATGATTGTAATGGTAGGAATGTTGGTCAAGAATTGGTGGAGAAAATTTAACATTGATGATTGTATTTTGAACTTTATGAAACTCTGTGACAATTCTGAACTTGAATTCTCCCTATTAATCAATATACGAGGCTTGCCTCTTTTATGAAAAAAATAATCAAATTACCAACATTTTTCCTTCACGAAAAAATTCCTTAATCAGATATATAATCTGATCTTAAGTAAATTAATCATAAATCTTATTAAGTTTACAAGGAAAGTATATGTGCATTGCACATATGCAAATGCTAGTTTTACACTATACCCAGAAAGTTTGAAGTTGTAGGGAAAAAAGCTATACAAATAGTGATCAAAAATAAGTATGTTAAAATGTAAAAATTCGATACTCTTGTTTGTACTCGTCTCAAACGCTTTCCAAATATATAAAATTTAACAAAATTTGATATATATAGTTTGAAACATGTGACATTTTTAAGTTTTCATCTTGATTATTATAAAAATGACAATTTTTGTAAATACAGGACAACTAATCTAACGGCTAATTTGCCAAACGATTGTAGTTAGTTGTTCACACACAAAATTATACATACATCCGACCTGAGATTGGAAGTTAGAAAATCTAATGGTTGAATGTCATACGTAATAAAAATTTATTAAGTATTTTAGTTGTGTTGTTGTCATTAAAAAGGGAAGACATTTACAATGTATGTCCGGCACCTACAAACATAAACATATATATAACGTATAATTGGTTCTTTTTTGAATTATTTTTCTCTTACAATGATAACCATCATTTGAAATTACCTCGCGTTTTTAAGGGCGACTCAAAAAAGAATTAGGGGCGACTATTAAAACAAAATAGGGTCATTAAGAAGTAATATGAATCCACCTCTTATCCACATAGTTTTTGTAATGGGTAATTTGCTCTTCACAATCGGTAGTTTCGTGATGTTCATTATTTACCGATTGTGAAAGTAGCACCAAATTCAAATTTTCAAAACTTAATACAATTTCGAATTTCTCTACTTTTGTACAATCGTTAGTTTCGTGAAGTTCATTATCTTCTGATTGTGATAGTAACCCCAAATTGAAATTTTTCAAAACAAATAAATTTTAAATTTCTCCACTTTCACAATCGGTAGTTAATGATGTTCATTATCTACCGATTTCATAATCGGTAGTTTTATGATGTTCATTATCTACCGATTGTGAAGGTAACCCCAAATTCAAATTTTTAAAATTTAATAAAATTTCGAATTTCTTTACTTTTTGATAATCGGTAGTTTCATGATGCTCATTATCTGCCAGTTGTGATAGTAGCCCAAATTGAAATTTTTCAAAACAAATAAAATTTAAATTTCTCTACTTTCACAATCGGTAGCTAATGATGTTCATTGTCTACGTATTGTCAAAGTAGCCCTAGATTCAAATTTTCAAAACTTAATACAATTTTGAATTTTTCTACTTTCACAGTCGGTAGTTAATGATGTTCATTAAATAATCGGTAGTTTCGTGATGTTAATTATCTACCAATTGTGAAAGTAGCCCCAAGTTCAAATTTTCAAAACTTAATAAAATTTCGAATTTTCTAGTTTCGCAATCGGGTAGTTGATGATGCTCATTATCTACCGATTGTGCTTAATTTTTAGTATAAAAAATTTGAATTTGTTGACACAAAATTAATCGGTAGATAACAATCAATTTACATACCGATTATGATTGATGTTCTTCATTTATACCTAATCGGTGGATAAAATTATGCTTAATTTTCTCAAGAACATCAACCATAATCGGTGGATAAAATCTACTTTATACCTACCGATTATGTTTCTGCAACTGTAAACCCTAGAATTCGACCAATTTTTTGATTTCAAACAATTAAATCCTAAGTTTGGATCACAACTACTACCATTTATCAGTTTTATTTGTTTAACTCAATCTTTTTTTTTTTGATGTTCTAAGTTTTCAACGTTAAGGCTAATGAATTTGGGTTTTAATTTCACACAATTAACCAAAAATTTGTTTGATCGACGATCTTTGGTTTCAATCAAAATGAAAATGATGGGGAAAAATTCGATCGGTAGAATAGAAAAGGACAAGGGGAGTCTTACGATTATGAAAATAAAAGATATAGGTTTAGATTTAGAGTAAGGTGAAGAATGATATAGACAATTTATATTTTTAAGACGCCCCATAACCACCTTCATTGCATGGGACTAAAATAAGTCGCCCCTAATTCTTTTTGAATCGCCCCTAAAAATGCAATGTATTACTTTAACTTGATCCTGTTAAACACTTGCACTATTAATAATTGAACCACTAACTAAAGCCAAACTATTTCCATCAATAATGTAAAACAACGCGGTAGGTAGCATATGAAATCGATTGATAAAAATAGATAAAATAATGAAGGCGGATCTGCTCATATTTTGGATGTTATTTTTTAAGATAAAACCTAACAGTGGCAGATTTGAAGCTGATAATTTCGGAATATATATTTTTACAAAATTCTATAACCTATTAAAAATGAGCGTATTCTGAAATGTATACCACCAATATCTACTATTTTTAAAATTAGCCAGTGAAAATTGACTATTATTAAATACTAAGAATGGTATTTGAGAATGCATTCATTTTTAATATGTAAAGAACATATTATAAATGTAAACTTAAAATCTGCTACCATTTAGTTTTCTCTTTTTATAGTATAATAGCGTTTTATAGTATAATAGCGTTTAAAGTGAGAGATAGTGTGAACGAATCCGCACTCAAAATTAATTCCCATCACTAGTATTACATTGTAGTCTTGGACTTCAATTGCATGTTTAATTTCTATATCTTCACTAGTCAGTTGTTGATGCACGGTTGACAATTGACATCATCATTATTAGCTAATACTGTTTCAAAAAATAAATAAATTATTAGCTAATATTGAAAGAGTGTAACCAGGGTGGTGTAAATTGTTTCACAAAAAAAAGGGTGGTGTAAACGGTAAAGTGCCACTCCAGTGCGATTGGGGATACTTGAATTAATTGGGGGATATAAATTACTTCCCCCAACCAATAGTATCTGCTAAGGGGTATTTTTAGGGTAAAAATATTAAAATACTCTTCCCTCAAAATAAAAATCAAAAAACTTAAAATCAAAAAACAAAATCATATCCCCATTTCCATCTTCACCTCTTATTAATCTCTTTTAGGGTTAGGGCTTTGAAACCTAAAGATTCTCCACTTCTTTTCAAATTCTAAATTTTCCCCGCTCCCTTTGAAATTCTCTTCTCCTTCTCTGCCGGCTCCTCATTTTGAAAACGATTTTTTTTTTAAAATTGGGAAGTGATGAAGACCATGCTGGTAGTGATGAAGACCATGCCGGAAATGTTGAAGACCATGCCGGAAGTGATGAATATCATGCCGGAAGTGATGAAGACATGCCGAAAGTGATGAAGACCATGTCGATATAGATGAAGACCATGTCGGTAGTGATGAAGACTATGTCGGAAGTGATGAAGACCATGCCGGTAGTGATGAATACCATGTCGGAAATAAAAAAAATTACATCGCCGCAAGTGATATGGATCATGCCGGAATTGATGAAGACCATGCCGTAAAATGGTGCCGGCATGCTTGGTAACTAACATTCAATGTCGTAACTAAGTACCGGCATGCTCGATAGAAATCTATCAATGCCGGTAGTCAAGTGGAAAAAAGTCAATTTTCTGGATACTTTACATCAAGTGTCGGCAAAGAAATTCAAGCAACATACCATGTCGGTAGTAGTACCGGCATGCTCGAGAATTAACTGGCTATGCCGGCAGTGGACTGAAAAGTAGGAAAAAAAATTCTAACCCGGACCCCCCCCCCCCCAGACCCCCCGGATAGCGGTAGAAAAAAAAATAACTTTTGTACCGTCATAGTTTTTTGGTTGAATACTATGCCAGTTTGAATTTCAAATTGGGGGATAAGCTCGGTCTAGGCATGGACGTGGTATGAATACCATGCCGGTATGGCTGCTTCCGGCATTGTATTCATACCACGTCCATGCCGGCACCGATCTTTTTCAGCTGTGAAAATGGTGGATTCAAAGAAAAAAAAATCAAATTTTCAACCTCTTAGCAGCAATTCTCTCTTCACAATCATCCTCCATTTTCACCAAAAAAAATTCTGTCTCAAATACTTTTTCCCTCCTTCTACTCTCACCTCACTCATCCAAAATACAAATAAAAATACACACTAATCATTTATCAAATAATCTTATGAATTTACTAATTATAATTAAGCACTAAACATGATTAGTGAAGGATAGATTATGTATTAGGTAAAATACTTAGATAAGGGTGACCCTGATTTGATATTTAAATCCAATTTTTGTCATTTTCCTCTATCCCCGATTAGTTTTAGTATCCAATCGCGGCGTTAAAAAAAAAAACACGCTCCAGTAAAGTCATTACTTGCGTTTGCAAAACTTTACAATGGGCGTCGATGTACTAAAACATTCAATATGTCGTCTCCCTTGTTCACGGGTTTAATGGTTGTTAAAAACGTGGCGAAGAAATGAGAATGGGATCTTCCAATTTTGATTTAGTGGGCCCCGATTAATTTAATTTATTGTTTTAGAGCTTGACTTTGAGTTTGATTTTGATGTTGATGTATTGTTTTCGTGTTTGTGAGTGTATCTGATGTTCTGTTGATCACTCGCTTCTTTACTTGTTTTAAAAGGAAAAAAAATGAAAACTTGCTTTCTTGGTTACTTACTTACGCCCCTGCCGAAGTAATTTGATCAGTCAAACTGCCGTATTGGTTAAAGATTTAAAGTGAGCAACGTTGAAAAGTATAGACCTGGAGAATAAAACAGATCAAGAGATTCACAATCTTTCATTACTAATGGTTTCCGGAAACGTATCAAACAGATCAGAATGGGATCTTCGGATACAGATTTGCGGGGTTTGTAAGAAGTAATTAATCTATTATTTAGAGACTTTGCCTTTGATTTGATGTGTCCCGCTCTCGTGTTCTCCGGACATCTATGCTGATCAAAAGGGTACTCAAAATCTAAAAGATTTATGGTGTTCAATCTTTTTACTCTTTAAAACAAACTCGAAATTCACGATAAAGCAAATTATCTAAAAACTCCTTAGCCGGAAATAAAACTCCTTAGCTGGTATACCTGGCATACCTAAACTAATTGGAGGTTAGGTAACAAAACAAAATAGGCTTATTAGGAAATAGAATCTGAAACCCCTTAGCTGTATCTATTTCATAATGACAAAAAAGCTGCCGTGATTAATTAGCAGTAATCTATTTGATTAGTTAAGTAATATATATTTAGATTAAATTAGTTAAGTAAACATTTGGATCATTGTTTTTGTTTGATTTAACTTTTGAATTTTATTGGAAAAGAATTTTGGAGACTTTTTGATTTTTGAGAATTTTATAACGAAAATGAATTATTCTGGTGAAATATTTTTCAAAAGGGAGTTGAAGATAATTTTGTTGGTTTAATTCTTCAAATAACAGAAGGAATTCAGACTTTCAGAAGTCAGTCCATGAAAGTCACCATGCTCGACTGAAACGAAACATGTCGACTAAGTGTAGTCGGCAAGATGGTATTAAAACAAAATGACGACTATTAATAGTGACATCAAATGTCGTAATGGTTTATTTATTACAAACATGTTGGCAAATTAGATTCAACCCTCGTCATACTCTTGAATTTTATACCATGCAACTATATGAGGTTTTTCATTCGAAGAATGGTGTGATATATGCCTCACTCGTCTTCATGATATTAAATTCTTAACATTCTGACTTATCTAGTGTCATCAATGTTAGGATTTTGCATAATACCGATTTTGGTACTTGTATTATTTGTTTTGTCAGAGTCGTTATTTTGCACTAGACAAACGCTAACGACGTTAAAGTAGTCGGCAAGTTGTGTATTGTTGAATCATGATGACCATCAACAAAAGTGAAACTCAAAAGATGTAACCTAATTTATTTGCTCAACGTGGATTGATTGAAATTCTAAAATCTAACTCACTTTCATAGGCATCACGGATGCACTTAGCATGTGCAACAAGCCTTTTAACCCCTATGCGACCCTAGTGGATGAGTTATAGTCTGGTAAGGGTTTACGTAGAGATCTCCCCACAAAATATACTTAAAAATTATTGTATGTCTCAATCTTCATCGGAGAAATCTTTTCCCGAATCATTGAATAACATATAGTTCGGGCATAAGCTGGAATTTTGGACTTCATGGATTCACAGCTTGCATCATGTATGAATTTTTCTCATTTTTTTCCTCCAATTAACTAGTGTATTTTCGCGATTCCCTCCTACACAAACCAAACAAAAACACAACCAAACTTACTTTGTTAGTGTTGTTTAGTTGAAAGATCAAACAACCTCACTTATGTAAGAGAAACTCGATAAAATAATTACATATTGTTGGATCGACAAGCCTAAATGGCTACGGCAAAAAATCCGTGCATGTATGGATACATAATCAACTATCCCTTTTTGGATAAGTTGGCACCTGCCGTGAAATTGTAGCAGAAATCTTTGCATTGTATTTCCATAATCTCGCACATATTTGATATACACCCTCCCTCAATAAGTTTCAACTTCAACCTTTTCAGCTTTGACCGACGGGCTCCACTATACCATGTTTTGATTATGGTCAAATTTTCAGATGAGACAAATGATGTCATGCTTGCATTTCTTGTAGAGGTACTAGGTGAATTGAAAAGAGCAGATAATGAAATAAAATTTATAGAGTATATGAACAAGGTGTATGTGGTTTGGTAGAGAAAACAAGCATATTTATAGGATAGTTTCAAAAACTAACCTTCTCTGAGAGTTAATCAACGCAATTGTACTTGTACAAGCATTTGAATTTTGAACTCATTGTAATGGTTTCTTTTTTATTACATGATAATGAGTTTTAGTCGTCATGCTCGTGATGTTAAGATTATGACAACTGATAAGATGTTTTCAACCAGGAGAAGCTCAAATTTAAGCACATTTGGTCAATAACGCTCAAGACTTAACCAATGATCCACAAGCACAAAGTGATTTTGTAAATAAAGTTGTCTTAGAAGTGTCTATGAGAATTGTAGCAAAAGAGAACGTAAAAACGAGAGGGTAGCAAGTACACCACCAACTATTTTGTTCGGCAACCTGTATGGACAAACCTAATACAATCGCAAGTAGACCTATTTAAAGATCCTTGAACAATATGTATATAGAGTTTATATCTCTTTCTCTTCACAATTAGAAAGTCAAGACAATAAAGTTCATGAACTGATTATATAGAAGATTACTTGGACGATCTTAAAAATCAATATCCAAGATCAATCTAGTCGTATCCAAAATAATTGAATCTGAATTCTCCCAAGTATGAATTTTACAACAACGAGTTTCGTATTGGCCACAATTAATTTCGACTTATCTACTAAGCTTGATTATGTACTACGTGTTATTCCTATTATAAATATAAAACAATATAATAAGATAAAGGAAAAACACAAGACACCAGAAGTTTTGTTAACGAGGAAAACTGCACCTGCAGAACCTAAGAACCTAGTCCAAATTTGAACACCAAACTTTATTAAGCCGCTACAGACACTAGCCTATTATCAGACTTCGAACTGGAATGTAGTTGAGACCGAATTAACCCTCTAAGTAATTCAACTGCGGTCATGCTCCTTACTTCTCTTGAACCTCACAAGGCTCTACGTAATTGATTTCCTTAACTGACGTCCTTTATAGCCTAAGAGAAGACTTTCGATACTAGTCTGCCTCTAAGAGATAAGACTTTTTTGATTTCTCTTTATATCGAATCGATTGAGGCTTGGAAATCTATTTGCAATAGACAAAGCTAGCAAATCTCACAAATCTGGAACACTTACACTTAGATGACAAGCCCGGATTACTAACCACCTCTCAAGAAAATTCTCAAACCATTCAATTAAGAAGAATTTAAGATATTTATCTTGAGGAATCACAAGGTCTGGGACGAAGAGAAATTTGTGATTTCTATATTTCTCGTTCATGAAGGAGATTGACGAAAACTTCGACAACAGAAAGAACATGATTAGCATACATAAACTATCGAGGTAAAGATAGTCAGACCTGGTTTCACGAACCCCTAAGTAAAGTCTTAAAAGTCGTAAACCTAATTATATTTCTCAGAGGAAACCTAGGTTATAGAGGATGACTTTAGCATAGAACTAGGATACACAAAAGTGTCAGGTATTAAAATTCCTTGTTGTTTGAGTCTCTCTATTTGTAGACTTTCAAGACTGAGGGTTTCTCAGAATCTAAGCTAAGATAACTCGAGAGTCAAGCAAACACTTTATCTGTTTATATGAAACTCTAGTTTGGAGTTCATGTAAGCATGTGATAAGTTTGTCTTGAAATTACATAGAAAAATATACATTATGGTCCAGGGTACCGGAAGCGTGTATAATGATAGTCCATGGAAAATATGCATTAAGAACTTATAATCAAAGTCTTGTTCATTTGACACTTAAGAATTGAATCATGATGCAAAAACACATAGCGATTAAGTAATCAAAGATGCCTTAGAGTGTATATGGGAGTCGTAGAGACGCCAAATATATTAAGAAAATAGTCTGAATACATCTTCTTCAATTCATACAGGGTAGGTATGCTAAAGGGTATGCGTACGTATATGTTAGTTCGTAAACTCATACTGCTAGGATACGCGTACTGGGTACGTTACCCCTAGCAGTTCACAAACACAGACCTTTGGAACTTTCACAATTTCCATAGATGATGAACATCATTGCTTGGGCAATTTCCAAATGATTAACTTGAATCAAAATGGTTCATGAATAATAAATTGTTCTTGAATAAGTTTATCAAGTATATAGAACATCCATTGCTTGAATCATATTTTGATATGTTTAATAAGACAAACTTTACTCGAAATTTCTTCTTTGCAATAATAAATATACTAGGAGTCATACGATATAGTCTCGTATAAATAGAATGGTAATTCAAGTGAATAACTAGAATGTTGTCTTCACATACCTCTTTGTTGACGAAGTTATCCAGATGTGTTCATTTGATTGTCAATCTTCAATCTTTGAGGGTAATTCAGTAATGTATGATACTCAACTACATACTTCTAATCCTAGTCCGAGGCTTAACTTTGGTAGACTAGAAATCAAGATATAATTTTGTGCAACCAACATTAAAAACAAGCTTGAGATAGCAAAACTTGCGAGTTTGACGGGGCAGTACTCAAACAGAATAATCATGTAAAATGGTTTGTGGCCTTCTAATAATACTGAAATTGTACAGGTTTGAAAACGTATCCGTTGCACTAGCAGTTCACGAAGTCAGGCCCTAAGAGTTTGCAAACTTAGTTTCAAACCTTGGAAGTTGGAAAAGTCAGATTCAAGGGGTTTGCAAACCTTCCCACATTTTGTGACTCAGATGTACATGGTTCGGAAACCTCTACAGTCTGCGAAAATCAAACTGACTTATTAGGTTATACACACAATAGCCATAGACAGTATGCACTGTTTCTTGGGTAATTCCAAAATGATCAACTTAAAACAGAAATCGTTTGTGAACAATGAATTGTTCTAACTAAGATTGCTAAGGATCTACGAACATTCATTGGTTAATCATATTTCAAGAGTTTAACCAAGACAAGCTTGAACTCAAAATTTGTTCTTTGCAATATTAAATCTACTAAAATTATACGACATGGTCTCATAAGATAGAATGGTAAATGCCGTTAGTAGATAGAATATGTCAGTCTTCACATACCTCTTTGTTGATGAAGTTCTCGCAAATATCTTCGTTTTTTTCTTCAATCTTCAATTTTCGAGGGTTATTCAGTGATATCTGATACTCAACTACCATCTTCAATCCCAGTCCAAGACTTGACTAAGTAGACTAGAAATCAAGATATAGTTTTGTACATATGACGTTAGCAATAATCTTGAGATAGCAAAACTTTTGAGTTCGACCGAGCGATGCTCTAACAATCTCCCACTTTGTCAATTTTAGTGATAAAACTATCAATATTTATGGATTCAATAAAATAAAACTTTCATCTCAATATTCATCATGCTTGATTTATTGAATGTATTTCAAGTTATTCCATGGTTCTGCATATGATATCATGTCAGCATCTTTGTTGTTGAAGATCCATAGTGAACAACAACTTATGAGAATACTAGTTTAGAGCTTTCTTAGAATGACAAGTCAATCCACTCAATGGTTGTTACATCGGTGAGTAGTATTTTTACCTACATCAAATTCCAATTGTGCCAAAATTTTGAGGCAGTATTACGGTGATATGTTCTTCCCCTTAATCCTTACTTGTCTCTTTTGCATAATAGGTAAAATATATAGCTTGCAATTCACTCTCACTTACATAGTGCTCCGAGAAGCCATATGCTATAGTAGAATACAAAAAAATAATTCTCCCCGTTTTTGTTAATAAAATTGGCAAAAGTGAAATAAAATGGATCTTAATGAACTACACAAAAGAGATATTGAGACTAAAGATAACATACCAACTTTGTAAGACGCTTTTACTAAGTAAACTTAGCGTCTTCATCAAGGAGAGATAACGGTATAATCATATCCTATAATTCCACAGCCGCAATCCCCACAAAGATATAACATTGAAGCACAACTTCAAAATTGAACTCTCCCCCCATTAGATATCATTTTCAAGAGATCAACATGAGCTACCTTTATCTAACAACAAGAGAAGGATTTCTTGGACATTAACAAACTTACAAGTAAATTTATATCCCAAATTTTTTCCTCTCTTCTCGCCAGTTACGAACAAAGAAGTTAAAAACAATGATTTTCATGTTAGAGGCACAAAGAAACATTACTTTCGTTAGAAAGATAACATCGACACAAAATTATTTCTCTAAGTCAGTTATGAACGAATAGCATAATTTGAACGATATGACTCACATAAGAATTATATCTTCACTAGCCATGTACGGACGTAGAGATCAAAGTTCTCAAACTTATTCCCTGGCGGTTATGCATTCAGAGAGTAAGGCGACGACTAAGGCCATGTTATGGAATCCTTGCAATATATTCACAAAGTGTAATGGCGAGAAGATCAATATTGCAATTCTTAAAATACTTTACTCTTATTTAGCCATTTAAGAACAAAAAGAGCTAAGTTTTGAACCTATGAAAACATATGAGATATCCATTATAATTACCAGAAATATGATAGCAAAGAACAAATCTCACAATATAAGAAATACACAAAATATCTGATAAAGATTCGGTATTGTAATCATCTTCAAAATTAAACTTAATTAAATTTTAATTAAACTTCAATAATTGAAAGATGATAATATTTGAAGTAGCTAACATAGAACACGTAACTAGGCTACTTCAAAAGCTAGTGTTCCTGCTTAAACAATAAGAATAAATTCCTACAAGGAGTTAACTAAAGAGAAAACCAAATATCAGTGACATCTTCATACCTTTCAAGATTTCCATCATAGTGTCTTTAACTCGCTTGATAGTAGGTTGGTTATGCTCGTGAGTTAGAGAATTTACCTTTCGTCTGCGATGCAAACAAATTCCCTGTTCTTCTTGCTTTCTGAGATAAGCTTATTTCAGTTTTGAATCCTAACTCTTTATTATTCAAGTATTTCGGCTTGAACATCAACCGTATTAGCTAGCAATAGTTGAAGATTTGTTATTTTCGCCTTAGAATCATTATAGGTATTTGCCAGATTTCTTACTGTTTTTACATACCAAGAGTTCTGTTCTTTCATGCTCAAAGCCATTCTTTTTTCTCGAAGACCTTTGTACTTTTTCTTCCTTGACAGTCTCGTATTCATCAAGAACAATTGTTTCATGAGATCTCTTGGAGTTTCTCATTCTTGTAGGTATGAAAATAGTTGAAGAGATGCTATCGACTATATACTTTTTCATATCCAAGAGTTAGAAGCTGGTTGGGAAACTGATTACTTCCTTAAAGACAAGCAAGGGTTTAAGAGAGAGTTACCTAACATCATACGTGAACAGGTTGGCAAACCCAAGGTTCGCGAAATGTTCTTGTGGATATGCAACAAGGGCCTCTAATATTAAGCCCATGATCATTACAAAAAACTTATTTTTTTTAATTATTATAATTTACCAGATGTTATGTGAAGGAAAGATGTACAAATATTCTCCTTATTTTTTATGTTTAAGTATTAAAACTTATGATTTGATAGGAATGAGAGCATAAATTGCATATTATCTTGTCATATAGAATTCGCATGGGTCATGTTCTCGTCTCTTGCTTAGCAGTCAAATAGGAAGGAAGAACTTCTTTTAGGAGCGTAATATGTTTTGAAATCCACATCGAGCCATTACATTTTGGACTCACAATTGCGAAGTGGTGAGACCATGCCTGACTTAATTTATGGTGTAATTAAGACAGAAAAGACGACATCAGAGAGCTTGACAGTCGTTTTGTGTAATTAACAGGTCATGAAACCTAATTAATTGAAAAATAGATCATTTCAATGGAGCTGAGCTCAACAAAGCAGAACTGTTTACAATCTTTATTTTCGGAGATAGGAAATTGTAACATGAGTCATAAAATAGCATGTGGTAAGAGTTATTCTAACCTGAAAGAACAATTAACTTGAGCAACCTCATAATCAGAAAAGTTATAAACAATCTTGATGTCTCTGCAATCCTCACAACTCTCAAGTCAGTGTGGAGGATGCACCCATCAATACAACTAAATAATGATGGGTGATATTGAGATTCACCACTTGTATCCCAATGGGCACTCCGAGTTTGTTTTTCTTATGATAAGTGGTTATATTTTTACCTTTTTCTTCCTTTCTTTTAGTAATCTCTTTATAATGAGTCATGATCCTCATATTCCCATTAAGTGAAGACTCTGACAATTTCGTCTGCCTTATGAACATGTTACTGTTAATTAATTATCTTTCAGAAGAAGTTTTACTCAAAAACGAATTCCCTGAATCTTTTGAAATCCATGTTCGTGGACAGGAGCCTTTCGAATTCTGTATTCAGGATTAAGATTGAGTAGGTAAACTGTTTCTATCAGTAGGAATTTTGATATTGGAAACGTCATTTTTATGTTTGAACATTGTACCATGAGAGTTACTTGACTTATAAAATATTCGAAGTGACTAATGTTGAATATTTTTAACATAATATAAGTTCTTTGGTTGAGCGTGCAACCAGGATCATTTGGAGATGCTGAAAGACTAGTTACCTCCTTGATTGCAGTAGAGAGAAAATTTTGAAGATTATTAATTTGTTTCTTCCTATGGAAGCATTCATTGCAAGATGACCCCTTTTACCACAATGAGAACAAAACTGTGAAATACTAGGAGAGGTGTTCATCACGTGATCATGATTAGAAGCTCTCTTTGACGCTGATTTTTTATGTATATTTCGCCATTGTTTATCAGCTTAATCATGGGTGACTCTATCATTATCAGATAATGTCTCTGAAGGAATATCAGAGGATTTATTAGATATTGAGCTGAGTTTGCACTTTAAGTTTGTATTTTCCTTTTTCAAAGAAATACACTACTCATGTGCCAAGGTGAGATCTGATTTAATTTATTCATTCAACAGATAAAAGTTATCCGTCACTAGGGAATGAGTCCCAACCAGCTGTTTTTCTCGTATAGCACCTTTTCTGACGGTATCCTCAAGTACACAAACATATTCCCTAGTCAGGATTCAGTTCTTGGATAAGTTTATTAATACTGTCACAAAAAAACTCAACAGGTTCATAAATATTATTACGTTCTTTGTTGAGAGATTGGTTGAGATCATCATCACACTAAGCATACTTCTCTTTGAGGTCATTTATCTCATAGACTTGATGGTCAAGGACCTTAGATAGATCATCAAAATTTCTTACAAGTTCTCTTTTAGATTTTAAATCAGGATCTTTAGGAAGGTTGGAGAACATATCTTCATCAACTGAAGACATTACAAGTTCTTTACTTCTGGATTCAGAAGAATCAACTAAGTAGTTATCATTTGAGGTAATTCCCAAACACTTGGTATAATTAAAGCCGGAGGGGGCCATATCAGCACATATAGCCACAAGTTTAGATTGCTTATAAAAACAGACTTATTAGGTCTAACGGTGTTTTCCTGCTCTGATACCAATTGAAAAGGAGATGAACCAAACACACCACCAACTTTTTCGTTCTGCAACCTATATGGAAAAAACCTAATACAATCACAAGTAGGTCAAAGCAAAGACCTTTGAATAAGAATGTATATAAAGTTTTCTCTTTCAGTTCCACAATCAATATGCTTATAATAGAAGTTCATGAACATGGTTGTGTAGAAGATTTCTTGGACGATCTCAAAAATCAATAAGCAAGATCAATCTAGTCGTATCTGAATTCTTACAAGTATGAAACTTTCAATATATCTTTCAAGATGGGAATTCAACAAAAACAAGTCTTGTTTTTTATCTCAATTAGTAATGACTTAAACTATCTAGATTGATTACGTACGTATTACTTGTATTATTCCAATTATAAAGATAAAACAATATAATGCGGAAAAAGAAAAACACAAGACACTAGAAAATTTGTTAACGAGATAAACTGCACCTGCAGAAAAACCTCGGGACCACGTTCATCTTTGAACATCATATTGTAGCAAACTACTATAAACACTAGCCTATTATCATACTTCGGAATGGAATGTAGTTGGGACCTCATTAACCCTCCAAGAAATTCAGTTGCAGTCGTGTTCCTTACGTCTCTTGAGCCTCGCAACATTCTAGGCACTTTATTCCCTTAACTGACATCCTCTACATCCTAAGAGTTGTTCAACCTCAGTGAAGACTTTTGATACCAGTCTTCCTCTAACAGACAAGCTTATTTGATTTCCCTTCTAGGTTTGGAAATATGTTTGTTGTAGACAAAGTTCAGCAAACCTCACCAGGTAACTTACACTCGGTTGCATGAGAAGTCTGGATTACTAACCACCTCTCAAAAACAATCCAAACAAATCAAATAATAGTTTAGGTACATATCTTGAAGAATCACAGACGAATAGAACTTTGTGACTTCTATCTCTCTGTCTACAGATCCAAGATTACGAAAACCTCAAAGATCAGTAGGAACAAGATCCACATTCAAGAACTATTAGGTAAAAGATAGTTTGATTGGGCTTCACGAATCCCCAAGTGAGGTCTTCAAAGTCGTAATCTAGAATACAGTTCTATGAAGAACCTAGGTTATATAAGACGACTCTAGCTTAGCAACTAGAACACAAGAGTGCCAGAAATTAAGAAATCATGTTGCAAGAGTCTCTTTATTTATATTTTTAATGCTCCGGATAGCTTTGAATTCAAGATAGGGTTGCTTGGATTCAAGCAAACACTTTCTCAGTTTAGATGAAATTCTTATTAGAAATTCATGTAAGCATGTGAGATGCCTGCCTTTAAATTACATAGAAGAATATGCACTATGGTTTAGGGTTCTGGAACCACGCACAATGATAGTCCATAGCAGATAATTAACCTTTGAACTTATATGCACTTAGTATTGTTGAATAACACTCAATACTTAACCAATGATCCACAAGCACAAAATGATTACAGTTATCTTAAAAGTTTCTACTAGAGTTGTAGCAAAAGCGAACATATTCATATAGAGTAATTCGTAGGCTTCTGCCAATTCTGAACCAGACAGGTTTGCAAACCGGGTTTGAAAACCACTGGCAGTTCGCAAAGTCAGGTCATAGGGGTTTGCGAGACTTGGTAGTTCACGAAGTCAGATTCAAGGGGTTTGCAAACCTTCCCCCATTATGTAACTCAGATTTACACGGTTCGCAAATTGGGTTTGCAAACCTCTACACTATGCGCAATTTAAACTGACTAAGGTTATAATACAAGCATGTTTACCTAAGCAGTTCCATATCTCTCATAATTAAATTTGAAACATTCCCAATAGCCATAGATAGTAGTATGTTCTATTGCTTGGGATATTTCCAAATGATCAACTTGAAATAAAAATAATTTGTGAACAATAAATTGCTCTAACTAAGATTGATAAAGACAAGCTTGAACTCGAAATTTATTATTTCTAACATTAAATCTACTAAAATCGTACGACGTAGTCTCAGAATATAGAATGGTAAACGATGTGATTAAATAGAATATGTCAGTCTTCACATACCTCTTTGTTGATGAAGTTCTCGTAAATATCCTCGTTATTTCTTCAGTCTTCAATCTTTGAGGGTTATCAGTGATGTTTGATACTCAATTACCATACTCTAATCCTAGTCTGAAACTTGACTTTAGTAGACTACAAATCAAAATATAGTTTTGTACATATAACATTAACAACAAGCTTGAGATAACAAAACTTATGAGTTCGACCGAGCGATGCTCTAATAAAAATTAATTTAATACGAAAAATACATGTAAAAGTTCCATTGACCACGTTGAACGTCTTCAAGTACGGCTAAAAATAAAACATTACTCTGGCGTTAAGGCCTCCGAAGTTCGAATGAAGAACAATTTGTAGCCTGGTAAGCCTAAGAACTAAATTCAAATACCGCAAGCTATCAATAAAGTGTAGTTTATTCAAAAAAAAAATGATAGTGATATAAGATATAATGAGCTTGATTTGACATCTCCAGGATGGCGTGTATCTTGCAGATTTTGGTGGTATCACCTATGTCCATTCCACCAAAACGACGGATTTGAAAAGTTCATCTGCATCAACTCCACCAATAGGCCGATCGAGTATCCACCCACCAAATTACAGATTAAGTAGGATGAAATTTGTAACATGTTGGAGTAAATAATCTTGGAAAACTTATGTAATACCCCTCAAAATATACATGTATGAAACTTAAAAAATACCCCTACCTTCTAAAAGTGGAAGCAAATAGCACAAGTTATTTTCATAAGTGGACGCAACTTAATACAAGTTGCTTCCAAAAGTGGAAGCAACTTTCTCAAATTAATTCCAAAAGAAGTTATTTTTTACCCCTTAAGGATATTTGTGGAACGTCAACTAAAATTGGGGGTATATATAACATTCCCACAATAAACTTTAAAGACTTTGGAGGACTGAATCCAAGCCCAACACATACAGTAGAGGGACTTAAACTTTATAGACTTTGGAGGACCGAATCCAAGCCCAACATATACAGTAGAGGGGACTTAAATAGAAACCATTTTTTGGGGACCATGGTTCTTAAATAGTTGAACTCATCTTTGATCCCTTGATAACATTAAAGGCACAGGCCTTGGGTTTCTCAAGAAGTCCTTGCTAGAGCATAGATTGTTAGGAAAATTATTGCTACTTGCTAATGCAGTCAGGGGTAAGCTTGGTCCGGATTGGCTCTGCCTGCTTCAAAGCCCACATGACGCTCCTTGGTTAGATGACCAAGATATCGGCGGAAACCACATACGGTCGAGTTTTAGCCTCATCCGCGTCCAATCAAATGTATAACGTATTTCAAGTTTAGCATCTGCATCCGATCCACCATCCAATAAATACGTCAGCGGGTTGGACGCGGATCAATAGATTTTATTTTACAAATATTACAATTAGTGATCAAAATAATATCACAATAAATTGTTATTACAAAGAAAAAAATGCAGTTATTATTTATTTTCTCTCTACCTCTCAATTTCAAGTTCTAAATATTCGATGGAAGCAGATGATGAAAAAATAAGATGAATATAAGTGGATATTATGTAACTAATATTCTACACTCATATTTGTAAAGGGGTTAGATGTGTTCACGTTTTTTTTTTAAACAACATCCACATCTAATCAAAAACCTGTTGGATCCCAAAAATACATCCACATCCAATCCCTTCGGACACCGCCAGCAAAATAACGGACGGGCCGGATCGGATTTGGGGATTCGGTCTCAAATGCTCACCCCAAAATGTAGCCCGGTCAAATATTCACCCTGAGTCCCTGACCCGATACTCTAACCCCTAACCCGTTGACAATTGACATCTTACCTACTGACTGTTAATCCTCTCTTTCTCTTTGGAAATTTTCTGCAACCCCAGAAAACTATGAAGAAGATGAATTCTCATGGACCTACAACCAAAATCATCAAAATCAAACAACACTCCGTTTGTCGAATTTCAATGCTGATTCTACTGATCTCCTTATCCCTCTTTGCATCTGCAACAACTCTCTTAAAACCCCCTCCACTTCCCATTTTACCAATCCCTTCATCTGCACAAATCTCGTGGCAACTTGATGAAATGGCACTCTTTCTTCATTTTGGTACAAATACTTTCACTGATTCAGAATGGGGTACTGGTCATATCAGTCCTTCAGTTTTTAACCCAACTGAACTTGATGCTCGTCAATGGATTAGTGTAGCTAAAAAAGCTGGATTTTCTCGTGTAATTCTTACTGTTAAACATCACGACGGGTTTTGTTTATGGCCTTCTGCTTATACTGATTATTCTGTTAAATCCAGTCCTTGGAAGAATGGTACTGGTGATGTGCTGTTTGAATTGGCTATTGCTGCAAAGGAAGCAGGTATTGGTTTGGGTGTTTATCTTTCACCATGGGATCGACATGAAGGTTGCTATGGGAAAACAATGGATTATAATGAATTTTACATGGGGCAAATGACTGAATTGCTCACTGGGTAAGATGGGATTTACTGCTTTTGTGATAATGTTAATACAATCTATGAGAACTGAATCCGTGTTTTGTGGTTTTGCATAGGGTGTATTGTTTTTGAAGAATTGGTGTTTTTTTCATATGCCTGATTGAGTTGATTACTTATACTTTAGATACATTATAGTCTTTGAAGAATTAGTGTTCTTGATTGACCAACGCTTGTGTGTTAAGGAGTCATCTGATTCAGTTGTAGGATAGACTAATTGAAATGTTTTATTACATTAGACTTCAGATTTGTGAAATTGGTTGTAATAGCAACTCGTTTGACATTGGAGCAGATATGGGGAGATCAAGGAGGTATGGTTGGATGGTGCTAAAGGCGAGGGAGAAAAGGACATGCAGTATTTCTTCAGGTCTTGGTTTAGTCTCATACATCAGCTCCAGCCTGGAGCAACAATATTTTCAGATGCCGGTCCTGATACTAGGTGGGTTGGGGATGAGGCTGGTGTTGCTGGCTCCACTTGCTGGTCTCTTGTCAACCAGAGCTCCCTCACAATCGGACACACTGATGCCGAGTGAGTTCTCTTCTTCTAACATCCCTTTTGCATTGTACGAAATTTGCTTGGAGTATTAATTTGAGGTTGCTGAACTTAATCAAGATGCCAATAGCTTGGAGAAACTGAGAGTTTTGCTTACTTTATGGCAGTAGTTGGAGCTAGGTTTCCTTTTAATTGAACAAACTCCTGGCTAGACTCTCCTATATGTGGACTGGAGCCCAAAGAAGTTCAATCTTGATAAGCTTATAAAACAGGAGTAGATTTCAGAAAGGAATTGTGTTGCTTAATTTTCTTTATCACTGAAATTCTGCACTAGGTATTCCGGTGGAGGAGACCCACAAGGACAAGACTGGATTCCTGCCGAGTGTGATGTATCGATAAGACCTGGTTGGTTCTGGCACCCATCAGAACTCCCCAAGTCCGCACTCACTCTTCTTGATATATACTACAAATCAGCAGGCAGAAACTGCCTTCTGTTGCTTAACGTACCTCCCAATTCATCAGGCCTTATATCAGATGAAGATGTTCAAGTGCTCCGAGAATTCACAGAGCTCCGACGCGCCATTTTCTCCCATAACCTGGCAGTCAATGCAGTTCTTACTGCAAGCAGCACACGTGGAAGCAGCTTTGGTGATTCCCGATTTGAGCCATCTCATGTTCTTGAAGAGGGAATCTTTCATTATTGGGCCCCTGAGGAGGACCAATCAGACTGGATAATATATCTAGATTTCGCAACATCAGTATCGTTTAACATGATTCAAATTCAGGAGCCAATTCACATGGGTCAACGTGTTGTCTCCTTCCATCTTGATATTTTAAGTCAAGGGATCTGGCAGACTGTAATGAAGGGCACAACTGTTGGGTACAGAAGGTTGGTGCGCTTTCCCACTGTAAAATCACAACAACTGAGACTTGTTATTGATAAGGCTCGAGCTGATCCACTGATTTCTTGCTTGGGCATATATTCTGACCCATTCTCGGTTGATGCACCTGATGTAAGTTCAACGTCATACTTCAATGCCAGTCGAATTATTCAGCCAGTGGTTGGCAACCACTCTTCCAGTACTTCAGCGCAGATATGAGTTTCAGGATTGCATAACAAGTTCTCAGAGTTTCTGATTACCCAATGGTTGGCAACCTCTCTTCCAGTACTTCAGTGTGGATCTGAGTTTCAGGGTTGCATAAAAAGTTTTCAGAGTTTCTGGTTAGAGATTGCTGCAGTTCATTCATATAATGTTCAATTTGTTATAGCCCCTTGAATCCCTTCTTCTTTTAGGAGTGAAGAAGAGATTGATGATGCAAGTAAGGGGGATCATGTGCCTTAGGTCAGGCCAGATTTCTGTATTACAAGAAAGTTTGTTGTTCATTGCATGATATTGCTCCTGTAAAGTACAAAATATCAAATAAAATTCTTTGTTGATTGGTTGTGTAATCCTCGATATAATGTGTTTGTCCAAATTCAAAAACTAAAGCTTCAAAAGGTGCCAAATCAAAATAAGGTAAAATAGAATTATGAGCTTTTGGACAAAATGACAATTAAAGAACAAAAATTCTTCTCATTTATTCTGACATAATACAGGAAATCAACATGGTTGAAAACTCAAACATATAATATGTTACAAACAATTTAATAAAGAAAGACTGATTTGAATGTATATGAATGTACCTCGGACCTACAGCTATCAACATTACAAAAAATAAGCCCTCACATAGCCAAGAAGCAACAAATACAAAACCCTAACCATGAATGAATCAGAAAAAAAGAAAAAAAAATATAGACGAACAAATTGGCAGATAATTGTCCCTATTGACGGTAGATCACTACATCACAGACGGTGATGAAACACCTTAGACTCATATCCTTTACAACTGTCTGCCGCCCCATTGTATGTAAGACCAATGAAATGCTTCAGGAGGGACTAGTGGGACAGAATCTCAGATGCCCGTTCCTCAGCATCAGTAGGGATCTCCCTGCCTGGTACCTTGACCTTAAGAAGACTTGAATACCTATCAAAACCACTTAAAATTGTTAAAATTGTTTGCTATACTATGTCTTGTGAATATTTCAATTTTATTTTTTGGATATCTTAGTATATAGCGCAAAATATCATATCAATCATGATTTCTACGCGTGTCCTTTTTAACAAGGATATTTACTCCAGTATTGCAACAAGCGACAAAATAGAGCAACTTACTCTGCAGCTGTAAACAAGTACTCATGCTCCGCAATAAAGGCAAGCAAAGCCTGCAAAAACAAACCAAAATATGAGAACTTCGAAAGCAGCTCAGAGAGAAGAAAAATCTTTCCAGTAAATGCTTACTTCAAATGGCAAGTTCAGCAGTTCATAATAAGTCCGAACACGGTCTAATCTTTGCTGAACAGCTTCACTATCGATCGACCGGATTGCTGCTATGGCCTGCAACAAGAAGTGTGCAGAATAAGAATTGAACAGATTTCAAGAGAAATAAATACTGAACTTGAAATAATTGTTGTTTCATTGGTAAACTGTTTAAAAAAAGCAGCCAAAAGATAAATGCTAATATATTATGGATTAGTTGGGAAATATGAACCTTTTCCTATACTGATCATTTATATTTCATAGTTAAGCACAAGATCTCTGAAGTGACAGAAGCAACACAAACAAACTTATTATTTATCTTCTTTAATGTTCAAATAAAGAACATATAACCTCCAATAGAAGGCACCAGAAGCCTGGTAGAGAGAAGGAACGAAGCTATAAACTAATTGTGGGGAATCGGTGTATCATAAGCCTATGCCGGAGAGATCATGGTCGGACATCATAAATAGTTGACTTTTTCACTTTTCACCAGCCAAATAACAGTCTTACATAAAAGTAGCAGCTTTTGGGGGAAATATATAAACAGTTCTAATGTTTGATGTGAAGGTGTTGGTTTTCTGAGGGTATTACGAAAGATATAAAATGAGTTACCGAAGAAAAACAAACCTGCTCTAATGCGATGGAATTCCGGCATATCTGTTGAACCCCAAAAAGGTTGATAGACTTAATATCCCCCAAAGCCTGATAAGAGATTTGAAATTCAACTTCATGAGAACTTAATAAGTGAGGAGGTGACCATATGCTGAAAAAATTACAACATGTATAGTGAAAAGATATTATATTCAAATCACTATTAGCAACATGGCACCTTGATAGACGCATTTGCTGCAACATCACATATTCCACCAAATATGTAAGTCCGCTTTTTCTCCGCAACAAAAGGTGCCATCTCCTCATCCCTACGTGTTATCTGTAATACAGAATGAAAATTAGTATAATACCATTATATGATTTCTTTTGTAAGACTAAGATGTCTTCTTCTAGAAGTTTACATTCTGCTTTTTAATAGGGCTAGCTAACAGAGATAAATCCCAACCTGTGCTGTAAGGGAAATAATGAAATCATCCGGCTCTTCCGCATCTTGATCCTCCACATATTCTCTACTACTCATTTCCTGTTTGAAATTGAAAATGTTTAGCTTCTTCATAATGGGAAAATGTCAGATCCACATTGATGTGAAAAATTAAATTAAATGCGCACAAACCTGCATATGAAAGATTGTCTCTAGCTGCATCTCTACACGTAAAACCTTAAGACAATCAATCGCGAGTCTCCTGTACTCTTCAGCATATGAGGCCAAATCCCTCGTAGGTACACTGCTAGTTCGTTTATGGTGATGAGCTTGTTTCTTGTGGTTCTCCTCTTCTAGTTGATTTGATGACCTTGAGGATGCTTGTCCAAGCCTGTAATACGTGGCATATCATATATTGTGCTTGCAGGTATAAACATAGATAGCATTTTACTCCTACTATGCAACAAAATGTTGAGGTTTAGAAGAAGTTTGAGAGAAGAGACGGCAAAACAACACTGGTAGCATGAAGGTCAGAAGCATACTCATCTCTACTTCATAATAATACAGAACTGCTTCTTTTTAAGTCCATAGAGTAAGAATATAATAATCACCTTTGGATTTTAAACAAAAGTCTTAAAGGCATTCTATTATACTATAGAGTTTTCTGCCAATCTGGACACTTCATTTACTTTTGGTATTTACACATAACATGAATAGTACGGTAAACTAAAAGGGTACATACTTGTAAGATGAGAATTTTTACCTTTCGATGGAGTCGGCCACATATTCCAATGAATCACTAAGAGAAGCCAGCAGAATGAGTTTGTTATCGTCGCGAATTAAATTCTCCTGCAAAAAGAATTATGAAACAGAAGAAAGGAAGATGGTCAGAGCATGCAACCTCTACTTAGCAACATATTTCAACAGACCTTCTTAGGGACTTCATTCACTCACTTCAAATATAGATGACAAAATACAGTAAGAGTCACAGTTACTAGTACCTACAAATACATAGATGTCTCTACCAACTTATTCAATGAACTGCTTTTAGAAAAGAGAGCTACCTGCTTAATTGGCCTCAAATTTAATAACAAATCACTCATCTCTATCTCCACCTCAACGGTCTCAGCATCTGTACCACTATTTTCAAGGTGCGACTGACCGGCTGAATCTAGTAAATAGACACTTGCTGGATCAACTCGCATGAGACCCTCGACATCATGCCTTCCGATGAGCATATAGCTCTGTTTTTCAAGAACTGCCTGGAAAATAATCAACCACATAACAAATAATCAGGGTTAGGCAAGCAGGCAACTCGCAAAGCAAATCTTTCTGGTGAGCTGTTGCAGCGAGTTTTTTTTTACGTACCAACTTACTAAGGCTCCATCTACAAGAGTTGTAATATAACTCTACAAATTAGCAACATACTTTTGTTTATTTCTTTATGGTGCATGTTATCTATTGACTTACAAAAATCAAACGTTTGGTATGTTCTAGTACCAACTGGCAATGAGACAGAAACAGTATCATCACTAGCTTTACCAGCAAAGCAGAGAATTGTAAAAATGATAACGATAAAATATTCTATGTGGATCCGTGAAATTCTCCCCAGATAAACAACTCATATAGAATGCAACCGAACCAGTCGACAAAACTTTAAAATTAGGAAATGGAGAACCACGTGCCTCCATATATGACGTCCGGCATCTTTCATACGTCCGCTCAAGAAAAGTTTGTACATACTTTGCGAGGTCGCCAGCATACTTAGGCATGGCTTGAGCCCAGCCAAGCACCTACAGTCAACAATATATCTTGTATTTCAGTACTATAGCATATTACAGAAGCCGGAGATAATATGGATTCCACCACTGTAGCTCATACTGCATTGTCGACATTCAATATATAGGAGATTCTTAAGTTACCTCCTTTGCTAAGAAATCAATAGCCAACAGGCCTTGTAAGACAGGACGTCCCTTCTCAATCAGTGGATTATAAGTTGTAGCAGCATGTGCTCGTGGTCTGAATGCAGCAGGACCTACAGAAGTTTAGTTGTGGATGTTAGTCCCTGATCACCAAATAAAGAGAAAAGAAAAGAACGTAGGTATTTCAAGCATGCCAGTGTCTTTCAGTGATAAATTAATTTAAAATAGTAAGTAGTAGACTACTAGTTGCACAATAAATTGATTTTCTCAGCAAAAGAACCTTTGTATACTGCTGGTTCACAACAAAAAATTGTGTACTTCAGTCAAGGGAGGTTTTGCCACTGATATGTACAAGTACTGAGTTCTTGACAACAGAGGCTCTTTATTGAATCTTTATAGGAAGTGAAATTGGTTTCACAAAAAGCATAACTGTCCAGTCGTGAATTAATCTTCCTCATAACAAAATCACAATTTAAGTTGAAACTTGAAAGGGCGCCTAATTTACAGAATCAACTAAACAGTATAAAGTTCGATATAAGTAAGAATCATACTTGATATAGCTTGCTGGACGCTTTTGCGATAATCCACAAACATGGTGGGTAAGAAATGATCCTTCAGAAAATTCTCCACGAACGCTAGTAACCCATCATTACTGAAAATTTGGGAAGATCACGCAACAACGTTAACATGGAATCTACACGAGATGTATACATTCATTGATCCGCCAACTCAAGCCTTCCAAATTAATCTCTTTAATAATTTATTAAAACAGATGGCCTTTTTCTAATGTGAGTCTGAGAAAGAGAATGTGAGCTTACCCAAGCTGAGAATACTTTTGGGGCAGCAATGATGCAACCTTATCTGTAAACTGCAAACTTCACCAAATCAACAGAAGCAACAAAAATATTGAAGTATGATGAATGAATAATACAGTGTGGCTAGTAGAAAAACCTGAAGCACAGGGCGGTATATTGCGGCTGCTAGATAGATTCCTTGCTCAGGAAGGACACCTGTAGTACCATAGCCCTCTTGCTGCACATTTGACCCCCTCCTCCACCCTTGACGAATAAGATC
The DNA here is from genome assembly GCF_003573695.1 of Papaver somniferum. Taxonomy (NCBI): domain Eukaryota; kingdom Viridiplantae; phylum Streptophyta; class Magnoliopsida; order Ranunculales; family Papaveraceae; genus Papaver; species Papaver somniferum. The sequence goes on from NC_039366.1 coordinate 55,024,877, forward strand.
GGGTCCTACATTAACGAATGAAGCGTCAAGCGGCCATAAAAGCAAATGAAAACTCAGACGTTATTCAAAAGCATATAATTATGAAGATGAAACAAATGTAAAGTATAACTTAGAATGAAAGGTTAATAAAAAAATAATAATATTGAGATCCCGGCATGTATGCAGGTTGGCATCTTTTTAAGGGTCATATGGTTCACGGGGAGGCAACTCTTAAAAGCTGAAGTTACATTTAGGATCCAAGGAGGAGAAAGTTACAACCATCTTACTTATATAAGGTGGTGGTGGTTGACATATGATTTCAAAACAAAAATATGCAGAACTACAAATTAATATTGCAAATGTTGTTTCAAAAGAAGACAGAGAAAAAACAACATCAAACATATTTAAAGATCAGCACCTTGGTTTGGGAGGGAGGACGTTGTTTCTGTAAAGCGAAAAGCAAATGTAAGACCATCTTCCGAGCCATCTCTGTAACCATCAAATTCAAAATGAGAAAATTCCTAACATATGTGATAGTTAAACATGTTGATGGTATTTATTTTTAATACATTGGTGGACAAGGCGATGCATGCCTCCGGCCTCCAAAAGAAAGTGTTCGCCAGCTACTCAGAATAAATGTCCACCCAAATTGGATAGTATTAACTTCTCCATATTAAACTCGGTAACTCATTTGACTAATTTTTCTAAGACATGTAAATGCCTAAGAACCAGTTCTAGAATAAACATCAGATGAAAAGGGTTTGTCAAATTTCACAGTTGAAGGAGATTGCAAGAATCTGTTTGATTACTTAAATGGGAAAGATTCTCAAATAAGTTGGCAAAACAGATTGACTATGAATGAAGTCCAGGAAAAATTTAATCAATGCCAGAATTTTTTGGGTTTTTGTTTAGTTCGTAGGACTGCAAACAATGTGGCAGATGTTTTAGCCAAAGAAGCAAAATCTTTTAAGAATTTTTTAAATTGGAGGACTGTTCCTCCTTCTTGTATTAATCAGGCGCTGGAAGTAGATAAATCAAATGTTAGGGGCATTTCCACCAACCTAACATTAGATAGCTCTACTATTTCTTTTGCAACGGATCCTAACTCCCTAAGTTAGTTTTTTGGAATGCATTATTAACTTACAAAAAAAAACAATAAACATCAGATGGAAATAATATTCTATTTTCTGAGGATGTATAGGATTTTACTGATATATCTCCGATTCATCAAGTAGAAAATCTAAACTAACTAATTTTTCTTAGACATGTAAATGCATAAGAACCAGTTCTCGAATAAGTTCCAGATAAAAATAATATTCTATTTTCTGAGCATCTGTAGGATTTTACTGATAACTAACTCCGATTCATCAAGTAGAGATCTATCTAGTACAGCAAGAATTTCCAGCCAATATCACAACATTGCAGCAAATTTTCAGTCATAAGAATTGTATGCATTTTATAGGTGTTGGCGTGTAGCTTTGATAGAGAAATCGACAGGCAAGATTCCATTTATGTGTCTCGAATTCATGTTTAAACTAATGATTCAGGAGAGAGTGTCTATATTTTATCAACAGAATATATGACCTTAAGAACATTCCATTATTGGAACAAACATAAAATTGAAAGCAAAAACTTGTACTTACCTCTTTTCCTTTGAAGGGCCCTTATTTGCAAGTCGAGCTGTTTGTACAGCAGCATCTGCTGATGCAGCTTCTGGAGTTGCCCGTAGGATCTCACATATGACTTGCTGGCATTCACTCTTTTGCAAGCATGTAAAGAAAATGAAACAAGCATATAAGAGGAGACATTATGTGAAGATATAGAACATTTAGTAGCAGTAAAATCAACCATTAGGTCATATACATAATCACCAGAAAGTACCAGAAGGTAAAAAGAAAAAAAAAGAAAAAAAAAAAAAGAATACCTGCAAGACGGTCAAGGAAAATCCTACACTATAACCTCCAGTGTTCTGAGATGACTCAGAATCATTGTTCCAGCTCATGTCTCCGTTCATTGACTTTGGTGTGCTCAAGTCACTGTGTTGTCCTGATTTAGATTCCAGAAGTTCCCCAACGGTAACATGATTCTCTGGAATATGGTGATTGCAAGATTAATTCCACTATTCCAGAAAAGTAATAAGAAGGGAAGCAAATGCTGTAGAAGACATACAATCATATCTTACCAAGTATTCGTACAATATCATCCAATACCGCCTCAAGAAGTTCATTGGCTGCAGCTTGAGCTGCACCAAGTGGGGCCATTGTAGGTGAGACTGGACTAACTGCTAACAGTGTCCCAGCCTTCTGCATTATCCCATTTGGACGCTTTTCTTTCTGCAACTGGAAGCTTTCCATTTGTTTTTTGAAACAATGTAAACCTGGACTTGTAGTTTTAGCAGAGTCACCAATTCCAGGTCTAGAAGAATTAACAACAGCTGCATGAGCTTTAATCTTTGATGTGATAATCTCATGTATAGTGGGTCGCAATCTTTGGCTATTAAACAGTGAGAAAAATCAACAAGGATCATTGTACAGAGGAAAAAAGAGAGCAGGAGTCCTAATCAAAATGAAGAAACAGGAGACACTTTCCCCTTTTGCTAGCCAATACAAACCAAACAGCATACCATATAACAGCTCCAGCAGCAGCAACCTTTCCAAGCATACAAAGACACTCAACCATGGTCTGTAAATACTTCACATGAAGAGGAGCATCGCTTTTTTTCACTGCTTCCTACAACCAAAAATGAACCCGGCATTCATAGTTATCACCAAATACAAAAGTAACACAACATATGTTTACAAGTTTAAGATATGGAGATCGTACAAGGAACTCGTTTGGAGTGGAATAGGCAAGCCAGGTTGGAATTTGACGTGAAGCAACTTTACCATCACCACCATTAACCCTACCATCAGATCCGTCAAGTATATCGACACTATCATCATCTTGGCCATCAAATGAAGACCTAAAACAGATCCAAAATTAAATTAAAATAGTGCGCTTTAAACAAACTAGCCGACTTTACCAAACTCTAGATTTAAATTCTTTAAACTAGAATCTAATATATTTCCAGAGTTAGTCTTGAATTTTTATTTGGTTGTGCAAATAAGAGTGTACGTAGATGGCATATGCAAATGCGGAAGACTGCATATGATACGGAAAGTCTTTTCTACGGTGACTTGAAGGAAAGAAAGAGAAGCTTCCATTACCCTCCCTCAGCTGAACCCCGACTATAAAATCCATCTCCAAGCCCTGAAGCACCAAACTGGTTGTCGCCTTTAAACAATCTTGTTCTTCGAGACAGAGGTTGCGAATTATTCATTGATGAAGCATGTGCTGTGGTAGTAGGCAGGTCATCATCTCTTTCATCTATGCTCGCTGTAACTGAGCTGCAGACAATGATTAGCTCAGCAACGATAAAGCTGATCAAAACCGAGAAACTTTGTGATTTGCTACACTACAACTAATATGTGAGTTAAAACTTTGGAATCTATGTACCTGTATTCACCCTTATCATACAAATGGCTATGCAATTCCTCCAAAACCTTATAAAATAGAGCTCCACGCAACTTTGTTAATTCATTACGAACATCTTGCAAAGCACCAACCTAACCACAATAACAGTTTCTAGATTACGAATCGGAGAAGACAAAGGAACCAAGGTTTCGGACCTCATGAGTTTATCAAAAATTTTGTGGAACGCATCAAGTGTTAAAATGAATTTTTTTTTTAAAAGACCCAAGCAGTAGTCCGGGACGAAATCTTAAACAGAGAACTCATTGTGAGTCAATGAATTTTTTTTAAAAGACCCAAGCAGTAGTCCAGGATGAAATCTTGAACAGAGAACTCATTGTGAGTCAATGAAAAATGACAGAGATGGTTTTACGAGTTTAACAAAGTTTTGGAAAAAGAAAGAAAAAATCTTTGATATTGGGAATGTATATAAGCTTTTGGACAATAATCATAAACTTTTAAGCAACTAACCGCTTGAAGGCCCTCTCTCTCAAGCATCAATGTTGACTGGATATGCAATTGAACCGCAGCATAGAACTGCTTTTCAGCAATAAGCTTCTCGATACGAGATGGAACCTGACCACATCAATAATAGTTTATGACGAATCATTTTCAAGATACAAGTATGAGAATATTTAAAGGATTTGTGTTAGACATTATCAAATGGAAGTAAAACTGCAGAAGTGCAAGAAGTCCATTACATATTTTAGGTTGGATAACTGAAAGCTCAGGTAGTTGCTTCCTATTCATAGGAAGCTAAAGAAAGAATAATGAGAGACTACAGATAGAGAACCACGGCAACACAAACCTTAGCTATGCCTTCAATTTGATCCAGCAACGAGATTATATGGCGCAATGTGACAGACCTAGACCACAGCTGATGCAATTGCTTATTACGGGTGCCAAGGCGCTTCTTTGCCTCTGCCAAGTCAACCTTTAAAATGGCAATACCTTCAGCCGATTCACTGAACAGTCGCAGGATCTGGAAGAAGAAAATATATTAACTTTGTTCAGTAAAACTTCGTTAGTGATTAATTGACAGAAAAGAGGGTGTCAACTGGCTTTCCTAATTAGACTAAGATACAGCAGAAAACGATAGTTCAAAAGAAAGATACTTGAGTGTGTATTAGTTTGAGAGGGTGTGCATGTAAAAAAAAAATAGTCAGTAATCCACTAATATAAAAACTAAAGAAAGAGAAGTTACAAACTTGGGAATAATTCTGAATTGCTTTGTTAAAGCCACTATGATATGCATGCACAACTTCATCGACAACTTCCTCAACGACATCACTTTGTTCCTTCAAAGAGCGTACTTCTCCTTCACGATCCTTTGATGTCAAAATATGTACCACGTGAGGTAATGAATCGAAACGAGCAGCTGCCCAGCTTTCATCTATTGAAGATATCTCATCTTTCAAATACTGCGTTAATCAATAAGAAAACAATAAAAAGTCAGAAAGGTGTCATAACAACTTATACATACAAAAGCACTAGGTGCTGAGGAACCAACACCAAACTACATTAGCAAGATTTAATTAGACTTAGACAAAATAGGAAAGCCCACAATAACCTAAATAATTTAATCAATGTAATGTAGCTTTTATCTAACAAATTGAATGAGTTCTTATGGCATGAATTGCAGTAGAAAATTATATCGATTATACTTCTATTTGAAACCACACTATCAGAAGTTGGGCAACAATTGTGGAGGTATTGGTAAAGCGCAATGCACAATCATTGAATAATATTAATAACAGCAGGATATTGAAGGTCATAAACTGAAGTAAAGAGTGTACTTATCAGTTAGTTTAACGCTAAATTCATTAACTAAAACTAAAATTCAGTAGACTTACAGCTTTCTCAGAGGAAATAGGCAATCCATCAAAAATACCCATTTCGAGAAAATCAACAAAACACAGTTGAAATCATCAACTGCAGAAACATAACACTAACGTCAACACATAGTTACGCATGAAATTCACAGCAATTCAACTCATGTAAACCCTAGATTCAACAAAATATCGGACGAAATAAAAGTTTACGATTCTGAATAAGAAATCGATGAAATTGGATCTGTCTATATCAAAAAGTGGTAGAAGAGATCTTGATATAATAATTTGAACAGGCACTACAAGAGAGAAAGAGATCGCACCGATGGATCCACGGGAATTAGACAGTTTAGAAAGAGGAATTAGATAGTTTTAACAGGGGCAGGGATGAGTAGAAGGAAGTGAAAGATTAAAATGGTTTGATTTTTCTTTTTCTTTATTTTCTCTAGGAAAATACTTGTCACAATTCTGTGCGAAAGAGAAGATGATTGGCACGTGAGAGATGATTAGGAAAGTATGTATGAGATGAGATCTCGAGGAAGGTAACATTAACGGTCAACTTAAATCACAACATTCTTTTTTGGCGCAGGCCAAACAAAACAAAATTGTTTTCTTTTTTTATTTTTAGAAGGTTCAACTCCAAAGACAATTCCCATAGAATTTCAGATACTCCCTCCGTACTATGCCTAAATTGGACTTTGCATAAAGATTAAGAAATATAAAGAGAATAATTTTTTTTTTCACAATTATTCTAGGTTAGTATTTAAGGTACCTAGTTTTTAGATGTCTAATTTTTTGTTCTTTACTTTGAACAATTCAAAACATAAAATAATACTCAAGAGAAAAAATAATACTCCTATATAGAGAGGGATATTTAAAATTGTGTCTAGAAATCAGAACTACGCAATTCTCCATATGAGGGCCAGATTCCAACATATGGGTAGGTTAGGATAAAAAATGGAAAAATATGAATTCTTGCAAGTAATTTAGGACAAAAAAAAAAATCCTCAATTTAGGCATCTAAACTAGGACGGAGGGAGTAGAAAACACTGAGAAGCCTGGTAGATGGGCGTATATGTTTTGCCACTATTGTAAACTTGAAAATATTGATGTTTTGCCGAGCAACAATGCCATTTAGCGGTTAAGAAAATGTTATCCCGGAGTTTATATGTTGCCAGTAAATACATTTCCCACAACAGGTTTATTTTTTCCCCGTAAATTTTAGATCATTTTTTATTCCCAAATTACATTGGATTACATTGGTAATAAGTTGCAGAATTAGTTATTCCTAACACTAATTTATGGAATGTCAATCTCTTGAATCAACGGTTTGATGCTGATGTTATAGCACTGATTGGTCAAACTCGCAAGTTTTGTTATCTCGAGCTTCCTTTCATTGTTAAATGCACAGAATTGTATCTTGATTTCTAGTCTACTTAAGTCAAGTCTCGGACTAGGGTTAGAGTATGGTAATTGAGTATCATATGTAACTGAATAATCCTCGAAGATTGAAGACTGAAGATTAAATGAGCACATTTGAAGAACTTCATTGAAAAAGAGGTATGTGAAGAATGCACCATTCTATTTACTCACAACAATATCATTGTACGCATATGTAACTATGTCGTATGACTTCTAGTAGATTTAATGTTGCAAAAAAGAAGTTTCGAGTCAAGCTTGTCTTGTTAAACATCTCGAAATATGATTCAAGAAATGGATGTTCATAGATCCTCAGCAATTTTAGTTCTAAACAATGTATTGTTCAAAATGGAAATTGCACAAGCAATAATATTTATATCTATGGCGATTGAGAATGTTTCAAATATCAAAAAAGAGTTTTCAAAACCACTAAAATCTGGACACGGGATAGGTACTGCATACTCAGTACGCGTACCCTAGATATTTGAAGTTCTGGAACGTAAGTAGGTATGTGTACCATGGAGTTATAAATTCGTGAATAGGAGAGGTATGCATGCCAAATACGTGTAACTCAAGGGCTTGAGTTCGTGAATAGCTTAAGGGTATGCATGCCCAGTACCCGTACCTTAGATCCATGAATTCACGAACTGGTTCTTAGGTACGCGTACCTACCCAGTACGAATTAAGAAGATGCTCATGAACTGCTTTCACAAATATATTTGGCACTGCTGTGACTCTCATGAACACCTCTAAGACATCTTTGATCACTAAATCTATGTATCGTGATTCAAGTCTGAAGTGTTAAATGAACATGATATTGCTTATACGTTCATAAGGCATATTTGCCATGAACTATCATTATACATGGTTCTGGTACCCTGGACCAGAGTGTATATTATTCTACATAATTTCAAAACAAACTTCTCACATGCTTACATGAATTCCTAACAAGAATTTTTTTCTAAACTGAGAAAGTGTTTGCTTGATTCTCAAATTATCTTAGCTTGAATTCTAAACAACCCTTAGTCTTGAAAGTCTATAAATGGACAGACTCAAACAACTGGAAAATTCAATCATTGGCACTTTCATGTCCTAGTTGTATGATAGAGTCGTCCTATATTAACCTGAGTTTCCTCTAAGAAACACAATTTGGTTTACGACGTAAAGACTTCACTTGGGGATTTGTGAAGCTAGGTACGAATATTTTTACCTTGATAGTTTGTGGTTCATGATCTTGTTCTTTTTGTTTGTTGAGGTTTTCGTCAATCTCCTTCAGGAACGAGATTGATAAAAATCACAAAGTTATCTTCGTCTCCGACTTTGTGATTCCTCGAGATAGATATCTAAAAATCTTCTTTATTGATCGGTTTAAGATTGTTATTGAGATGTGTTTAATAATCCAGGCTTCTCGGCTAACTGAGTGTAAATGTCTCGGATTTGTGAGGTTTTCTAGCTTTGTCTATTGAAAACAGATTTTTAAACCTTGACATATTTGATCTAAAAGGAAATGAAATATATAGGCTTACCTGTTAGATACAAATTGGTATCAAAAGTATTCACTGAGGTTGAAGCAACTTTTAAGCTGTAAAGGACGTCGACTAAGGAATCAATTGCGTAGAGCCTTGCGAAGTTCAAGAGACGTAAGGAGCACAACTGCAGCTGAATTGCTTGGAGGGTTAATTTGGTATCAAATACATTATAGTCTAAGTTTGATAGTAGGCTAGTATCTGTGGCAGCATAATACAGTTTGGTGTTCAAATCTGGACGAGGTTCCAAGGTTTTTTCTACAGGTGCATTTTTTCTCGTTAACAAAAAAATTTGGTGTCTTGTGTTTTTCCTTTTACGCATTATATTATTTTATATTTCTAACATGAATAACACAAGTAATATATAATCAATCTTAGTACATAGGTCCATATGTATTAATAGTGATCAATTATAAGACTCGTTTTTGTAGAATTCGTATCTTGAAAAATAGATAACAAGTTTCATAATATGCATAATTCGGATCCTCTTTGTTTTGATACGACTATTAAATTAATCTTGGATATTGATTTGTGAGATCGTATAAGTACTCTTTTATGCAACCAGGTTTACGGACTTTCTTGTCTCAAACATCATGATTGTGGAAGAGAAAGAGATATAAACTTTGTATACATGTTGCTCAAGGATTATCAATTAGATCTAATTGTCATTTAATCATGTGAAAAAGTGCGCCTTGAAATTACACATATAAGAATATACATTATGATTCGGGGTACTGGAACCGTGTAAAATGATGATTCTTGGAAAATATGCCTTATGAACTAACAAGCATAAATCGTGTTCATTAACACTCAATGCTTAAACCATGATTCACCAACACAAAGTGATTTAGTGAACAACGTTACTTATAAGTGTTTTTGAGAGTTGTATCAATGCCAAACATATTTGTGAAAATAGTTTATGAGCATCTGCTTAGTTTGATACTGGGTAGGTATGTGTAGGGGAACGCATAACTATAGACCAGTATGTGAACTCAGGTTGTTGGGGTATGCGTACCTGGTATGTGTACCCTTAGCCATTCACGAATTCAGATCTTTGGGATACGCATAATGGGCATGCACACCTCCTTCCTATTCACGAACTCGGAACCTTATGGTATGTGTACTAGGTATGTGTATCCTTACCCATTCTGGAACTTCGATCACTATGTACGCGTACTAGGTATGAGTACCTACCTGTGTCTAGAATTTCAGCAAGTTCTAAAAACCCTCTTTAAACAATTTGAAAATATTCTTGCTATAGATAATAAATATTACTGCTTAGGCAATTTTCAAATGATCAACTTCAAACCATAATAGCCTATTGTTGATGGTGGTTTTTAGCTTAGGGTTAAAATCGTAAAACTGTACATCCGACATGACGTCACTATGACCATTAGCATATTTATTGAATCAATCAGCATGCCTACGTAAAAATTACTGGGTACCTTTTTTTTTACATGAATCATGTTCCACGAAAAAACCCTTAACATTGACTAACATCATCCACGCCAAACCCTAATTCTCATGCTACCGCGCCAAGGTATGCCAACCATGCCAACCGCACCACTGTGCCAATGGCAAACCATGCCAGCCACATCTTCGCGCCAACATGCCAACCATGCCAGCCGCACCACTGTGCCAATGGAAAACCATGCCAGACACATCTTCGCGCCAAGGCATGCCAACCATGCCAGCCGCACCACTGTGCCAACGACAAACCATGCCAGCCACATCTTCGCGCCAAGGCATGCCAACCATGCCAGTTGCACCACTTTGCCAATGGAAAACCATGCCGGCCACATCTTCGCGCCAAGGCATGCCAGCCGCACCACTGTGCCAATGGCAAACCATGCCAGCCACATCTTCGCGCCAAGGCATGCCAACCATGCCAGCCGCACCACTGTGTCAATGACAAACCATGCCAGCCACATCTTCGCGCCAAGGCATGCCAACCATACTAGCCGCACCACTATTCCAATGGCAAACCATGCCAGCCACATCTTCGCGCCAAGGCATGCCAACCGCACCACTGTGCCAATGGCAAACCATGTCAGCCACGTTTACCGCGCCGAGGCATGCCAGCCATGCTGGCCGCACCATGCGCCAATGGCATGCCAGACCCTTGGCCCTAGCCATGCTGGCCGCACCATGCGCCAATGACATGCCAGACCCTTGGCCCTAGCCATGCTGGCCGCACCATGCGCCAATGGCATGCCAGACCCTTGGCCCTAGCCATGCTGGCCGCACCATGCGCCAATGGCATGCCAGACCCTTGGCCCATGCCAAGCCAACAGCACCATGCCAAGCCAACAGCACCTTGCCTTGGCCCTACCATGCCAATCCGTCCAAACCCTTGGCCCCACCATGCCAAGCCAACCGCACCTTGCCTTGGCCCTAACCATGTTGGCCGCACCATGCGCCAATGGCATGCCAAACCCTTGGCCCCACCATGCCAAGCCAACCGCACCTTGCCTTGGCCCTACCATGCCAAGCCGTCCAAACCCTTGGACCCACTATGCCAAGCCATCCGCACCATTCTGCCTTGGCCCCACTATGCCAAGCCATCCGCACCATTCTGCCTTGGCCCCACTATGCCAAGCCGCCCGCACCATTCTGCCTTGGCCCCACTATGCCAAGCCATCCGCACCATTCTGCCTTGGCCCCAATATGCCAAACCGTCCGCACCATTCTGCCTTGGCCCCACTATGCCAAGCCGCCCGCACCATTCTGGCTTGGCCCCACTATGCCAAGCCGTTCGCACCATTCTGCCTTACTATACCATGTCGACCTTCCCTATGCGGCTACCAAAATGAAGGCGTGCGACGATCAACGGCCACCCTTCAATCCTAGATGAAAATCCTAGCAGTCCAAGGTCGCCAGAAAACGCATGGTAACCTTTGGCCCAAAACCCTAGTTTTGGCCACGCGAAACCGCGCCAAGGCATGCCATGCCACATGTGCCAATGGCATGCCAACCACCTTGTCGCGCCATACCATGTCGGCCTTCCCTATGCGGCTACCAAAACGAAGGCGTGCGATGATCAACGACCACCCTTCAATCCTAGATTTAAGTCCTACCCGTCCAAGGTCGTCAGACAACGCATGGTAACCTTTGTCCCAAAACCCTAGTTTTGGCCACGCCAAACCGCGCCATGGCATGCCATGCCACATGTGCCAATTGCATGCCAACCACCTTGCCGCGCCACGCCATACCGGCCTTCCCTATGCGACTACCAAAACGAAGGCGTGCGACGATAAACGACCACCCTTCAATCCTAGATGCAAATCCTAGCCGTCCAAGGTCGCCAGACAACGCATGGTAACCTTTGGCCCAAAACCCTAGTTTTGGCCACGCCAAACCGTGCCAAGGCATGTCATGCCGCATGTGCCAATGGCATGCCAACCACCTTGCCGCGCCACGCCATACCGGCCTTCCCTATGCAGATTTTAAAACGAAGGCCGACAACGATCAACAACCACATTTTTATCTAAGACGCAGATCTTAGCCGTCCAAGGTTACCATCTAACGCATGGCAACTTTTGGCCCTAGTTTGGTCGCGCCTAAACAAAGCCAAAAAACTAAATTTTTGCCGCGCCTAAACCAGACCATATAAAAGCCATACCGAGCATGCTTTCGTGCCACTGGCTACCAAACGAAGGGTTGCAATAATCAACGGCTACCTTTCCTCTTAAGATGCAAAATCTCGACCGTCGAAGGTCACCGAGCCGGCAAGTCTCCCAAGCTCGACTTGCCATACGACAACAACATGCTACATGTTTTCCATGAAAACACTCGAGACATCAACGCATGTCACAAACTGGGGGATGCTCATTGGGTATTGGTTTAGCGGTTTACAGCGTGCGGTGTAACTACTCCCGTTATAAGAAAGTATCATAAGGATGAGGCGATTATTAAATACAGGGAGTAATGGTGAAACGCTTTCTTTTATGGGACATCAATTCCAGGCGTTACTGGTTACCACCTCCTCCCATTTACTCACCCTTTTTCCAATTCTTAATGAGACCAGAATACGTTTCACTTTGACTTGTATAAATAGGCATTACCTATTTCCACCGAACAACAAGTTCAGATCAGGAGCATACAACATTCAGAAAACATTTGCTAGATTTCAATCTGTTAGCTTCCCACTTTCTGATACAAGTCGTAGAAAACAACTACTCTTCCAGAATCAACTATTCTGGTCTCAACACTTTCTTCGCTTCCCTCCCCAAACCAACCCTTCTCCTTCACTTTGTGACCGAAGCAAGTCTGGAACGGCCATTTCTTGGTTTAGGCCGGATTTGTACAGATTGAACTCTCGAATCTAAATTACTCCCTTGCAGTACATTGTTTAGGGTTTAAATTCGTTTCTCATCCACACACCCGAAATTACCAAAATCAGCAGAAACTGTTTTCACCCTCAAACGATTGGAGACCACAGTGGGAAATTGATCTTTCGGTCACGACGTCAGTTTTCAATCCTCGATCTCATACCTCGACCTAGACGTCAGGACAGTAGAATCAAACGATCCGCTCAGGAATCGACGACTCAGCTACCAGGCGGCTCGATTACCAGTCGTAACACGGCAAGGGACGACTGGGGACTCCCGAGGGGTTAGAAGCAAACGATCCGACCAGGGATAAGCGACACGACAAGGAATGACTGGGGACTTTCTACAGTCACGGTGATGTTTCCCACAAAACTCGGTCTTACATCCGGGAGATTCCTTTTTCACCAGAAGATCCGAAAAACCGAGTAAGTCTTGCTAGACAAAATACATGGTCTACTACCTCAAGTCTTCAAAGGGGGAAATAAAAACCAATAGCCATATTTTCTCGTGCTTCATGCTTTCTTCTATCGCACAACATTCACAATTCCATGACTCTCCTGGGTTACTCATGACACTTATGTTCATAACCAAAACATCATTATTCTAAAACGATTCATTCTAAATAATAATTCAAAACCCTCAGGGTAACATTTGTCTACCAACCCAAAAATTCTGGAAATCAAAACCATAAACTAGGCGTTTCATTTGCCTTTCAAAAAAAAACCTAAAATAAGAAGTTCAGAAGACAGAAATGTGTTCAAGGAAAGTTTTTCAACAATGGCTTGCTCTTCTTGGCGAAAGCCTCCTTCGTGCTTTGGAGAGCCGCCCTCTTCAACTTCAACTTCCTGGAAAACTTTTCGACTTCCGCTTCCTGCTTCTTCACCATATCCGCAGAAGGACTTTCGACTGTTTCGGCCAGCAACTTTTCAACCTCAGAGAGACCATCAACGAACCAAGGAACATTGAACTCGAAGTTTACACACACGTCATGATGGAACCTCCAGCTCGAGACAACATCCTCAGAAACAGTATGACCTATCACGTTGCACATGTCGTCAATAGAAGACAAAGCTTCCTCCACACGCTTAACCAACGCAAATCGACTAGTAATTTTCTTGGTCGTGGCGATATGTCCGTAGATTTCTCATATCTTATTGTATAGCGTCGCTTGTTTGGATGGCACGCTAAATCCCCCGATCAACACATGATACGGATGAGGAACCATGTATGGAGGATTGAAAGTGGCGCCCGCGACTGCATCAGCGACATGTAAGGGATTCCTAACGATAATTGCACTTGCGGCCACTTGAGTACTCTCCATTGTCTGAGTCACAACGACGTTTTCATCTCGATCAACATCCATTTCAAGGTCACCCGGTGCGGCTGCCACAGTTGGAGACGAAGATGTATCTCCGCCAGTCTTCATCTCAGGGCCATCTTCAGAAACAGCTTCCCCCTATGATATCACGGATTAGATATTTTCCAAAGAGAAAGGGAGGGAGGAAAGAAGAAAAAACATGCGGGAGACTCACTGATTCTCTTTCAGACCGACTAGAGGAAGATTCAGCACTGCTGTCGGAAGAACTACTCCCGCCATCACTAGACTCTGAACTTTCATCCTTCTCGGGTTCCCCATCGCCATGGATAGGCTCAGCACCGCCACCCTCCGTCTCGAGAAGCGATGTTTTCTGACTACTTGTAAGTTTGGTAAAGGCGTTCTCGCTGCTGAGACCCTAGGCAAGATACAAAGACAGATACTCGGAAAAGAAACAAGGATATACACGATCTAACTAAAGTCATGAGGAAAATCATACGTACCCGCATATTGGAAGAATTGAAAGTCGGTAGGGCTGTCGAAACTGACTGGGAACCATCTGCACGGCTTTTAGATCTTCGCTCCTTGACTTCGGGACTATCCGCATTCGGGCTAACGGATTTTCGCTTGGGCGAAGAAGGATCCCTCAGCAGTGGATGCTCCGCTAAAACCGCAGGAGAAGGCTTACCGCGACGGTTTTCTAACACATCATTCACGAATCCATGGAAAACGAGAAACTCATCCTGCCAAAATATGTTATATTTGGAGGTTGTTGATGGATTTCGTTTCGCAAGCAGGAAAGGGAGATTTTTACCCGACACAAGAACAATAGCATCGAGAACAGTTGGCAACGAGACTTCTGGAACAACCGACTGACGAACAAGTGGGACCCCTTGGTCAAAACCCATATGCCGAGCCTCCCTATCGATATTGTAAGAGACTGCTTTGCAAGATCCTCGAAAGAAATACGGCACATGACCGGGCATGCAGCTTCGCATGAACACGATCTCTCCAATACTCATATCCTCTTTATCAGAAGACAAAGACATGATCGGAGCAGGAGCAAAGGTACTGATCTCAGTTATGGACGCATGCACCGGAGCCGATGGACGAAAATTAACCGTGTGCGAGTTGTCAAGAAATCCAACCAGGTTCGAACCAATCTTTGGGCGCCTATTCGACCAGCGTAGTATTCTAGAGCCACCCTAAGACTCGGGAAGTACGACCAACGGTTTTGGAGCATACCTTTCGAAGTGCTCCCATAACCACGCTTGGAGAAAGGCGACATGAATATACGAATCCACTTTCACGTAACCATTTGAAGCGCACATATCCGCGACCAGCTGATCCAAGTGTGTGTACATAGAACCAAGAAACAAGCCGCCAATAGGGAGAACGACACCTTTTGCCAATTTTATGGCAAACTTGATAAGTTCCTGTCTTATATCCTTCTTACCCGAACCGTCATCGAAAACATCTCTAGATAACCAAAGAGCCAAGAACGTCGCGACATGAAGCGTATTATTCTTCTGATTCGGCTCCAACTCATCAGGAAACCACTGAGACACCCACCAGCCATAGAAGCACCTCATCTCGTTTTCTTTCCGAACGAATCCTTTTGATTTCGCAACCAGAGCGGCGCGCATTTCTTCTTCATCTGCAGACAGTTTGACATCGAGGTTTCCTATTACGGGAAGGTTCGGCAACACGGACACGCTCTCTAAGGAGATAGTCATTTCACCCCACCAGCATATGGTCGTGTGAGTATCTGGACACCATCTGGAAATAAAAGCAACCAAGCTTGGAATATCTTTCCTAATTTGAAGCACTGCGGAAGCCGCGAAAGCATCAATGATCTGCGCCTCGGTCAAACTGGCTTTTACACATTCCTGGCTCATCATGAATCGCACTCATTTCTCAAAGGGACGCAACGGACTCACAGAGATTTTAAAGTCAATATGAGAAGCATGATACTCTTTCCTCTGAAGACAAAACCTTATTACACCTCCTGTCCGAACCGACCGGACCTCTCCTTCACTTTCCGGACCAGTCAGAAGAATCGACACATACTTGGGATGATTTCTCCTAATCGGGGCAGATGTTGTAAAGAACTCATCATCTATGTTTGGCTAGGAATTGCCAACATCTTTCGGTATGGAAAAACTTTTCTCAAATGACATCTTAAAGAAAATTCTCTCACGCTACTTCCACCTTCGAAATAACTACAATGGAACAATACGAAGAGAAACTATTACGGAAAGTGCATGGAAATTATTTTATCAGACACAGGAGATCAATCCTGGACGCAAGACAATTTGTTTCAAAGTCATAATGCGCATAGGCAAAGAAATGGGGACTGACAGACCCTGCATCACCACCTCATGCTAAGGCCGTACCCTGCAGCGGGAAATTCGCGCTCGTCCGAGGAGGCGCCCCCCACCACGGGAACTATACACACGACCACACTAGGAAAAAAGGAGTAAACCCTAGAAGTTAGGTTTTCACGGGAAGGGAATGACAATTACCAGCTCATGCATGCCTACTTTGCACGGTAATTGAGGCAGCCAACATCACTAAGGTATCTAAATATTACTACAAGTTCGTGCAAAGCATACCTACGGATAGGATTCATACCAACACAGAAGGACAATATTTCTACAAGTTCATGAAAAGGTACGCCTACAGCTAGGGTTTGCACTAACACAAAAAAAAGCAAGTTAAAGAGGAAGTGTTGGGAGATGTACCTGGAATTCGCTTGTCCGCTTTACTGTTACCACACGGCCAGAATAAAAAAAATATAGGTGTGAAATAAAAGGAGAGGCCGACCCTCCTTTTATAGGCGTGATACTTGGGAGTTTGAATAAGGAAAGGACTTCCTATTTGAGTCAAGTAAGGAAAATTAAGGCCCATGAAGACAAATCACCATGCCAAGAGCGCCCACGCCATTGCCTTGGCCCTACACGCCAAACCGCGCATGCTTTGCCTCACCAAACCGTGTCATGCCTTGCACCACCGTCCGCGCATGCTTTGCCTCACCAAACCGTGTCATGCCTTACACCACCATCCGCGCATGCTTTGCCTCACCAAACCACGTCATGCCTTGCACCACCGTGCCACGCCATGACTTGCCGCTCCAACACTAGCAACTAACCAAGCCAGTGTCATGATGTTCCCTAACCCATCCAAGGTGATGCATATCTAGACTAAGCCGGCGATCTTCATCTCACCACTTCACGGTCTACACCACAAATAGAATCTACGCAAGCCCGCAAAACACGAGGATCACGGACTCTCCTTACCTCTCGAAAAAGGTTAGTCAGACCTTCCTGACCATCTTTGCACGACTTGTCGTTTCGATTTTTGTCCTTGCCCGTCACCATCTTATGCTTACCTCGCAACAATGCTCCTGTTCCGAGCTAAGCAGGGGACTTAATGTTGATGGTGGTTTTTAGCTTAGGGTTAAAATCGTAAAACTGTACATCCGACATGACGTCACTATGACCATTAACACATTTATTGAATCAATCAGCATGTCTACGTAAGAATTACCGGGTACCTTTTTTCTTTACATGGGTAATGTTCCACGGCAAAACCCTTAACATTGACTAACATCATCCATGCCAAACCTTAATTCTCATGCTACCGCACCAAGGCATGCCAACCATGCCAGCCGCACCACTGTGCCAATGTCAAACCATGCCAGCCACATCTTCGCGCCAAGGCATGCCAACCATACCAGCTGATGAGTGCTAAAAAGTGCATATTTCTATATCTTTTTGTTGGCATTTAACTCATCTTTTGTGCATTAATTCTACATTTTATCCCATATTCTTTATTTTCTTTGTTTTCAAGAATAAATATTTTTATTAACTAATTTTGCATTTTTAGGTAATAAATAAAGTTTGGATGAATAGCGGAGCGAAAAGAGCAGAAAAGTAGTGAAAAGCCGGGAGGAATTACACAAGGAAGCCGCGAAGAATGTTGTGCACAAGACCAAAAGGCTAGAAGTGGGCTTGAAGAGGAAGAATTGTTCTTAAAGAAGATATGGGCTTGGCATACCCAAGGCCCAAAACCCTCACCCAAATCCATTTCATATATCCATACCTGTTTCCTTTTCTAGCCGTCAGATTGGATCATCTCAGCATCCTATGGTCGCAGCATCGCCAGTACATCAAAGTCTGAAGATCCTGTCTAACACTACAGCACCTAACTCCATCTTGAGCCGTCAGTTTCGTTGTATCACGCATCCGACGGTCGATACCAACCTCTTCACTTGTAGTCGTTAGATTTATCTATCATTTCCGCATCCCACGGCTCAGCTTCGCTGGACATCGAATTGGCTACACCCGCTTCACACTGTAACAACCTACACCTATACCCATCGCCAAACACTCCCCTCCTTCTTTCCATCGAACCCATCTTCTTCCTCCCACTCCCTCTGCAACTACTCCACTGTCACCACCTTCTCCATCATCACCATCATTCCCTGACACCACCAAACCACTCTACTCCACCCTAAAAGCGAAACCCATCATTTCCCCCATCTTTCTAGCCGCCTACTTCATCAATCTCGCACCTTTCCTATCTCTGAAACCCTAGGTTAGAGATTAATGAATTAGGTGAAGCTAAAGAAGAAATTGAGGTGTGGGAATGAAGCAGTGAAGTCAGAGGAAGATTGGGTCGACGTTGTGGGTAAGATTTGACCCATCAAATTAGGTGAAATCGAAACCCTAAATTCACTGTTTTGGGATTTTTTTTGGATAAACCCTAATTTTGTAAATTAGGCATTTTTGAGAATTGGGTGTAACTATAAATAGAGTTGTGATGTGTGTGAAAGGGGGTATGCCTGGACTAGCCAGTGTGTCACCCAAGAGCACTGGAATAGCCAGTGTCTCAAGGGTTGTAGTTCAATGCTCTGTTTATGTTCAATATTTGAATTCATGTTTCAATTATCTTGTATGATGTATGTTTGTGTTAGCATGTTAGTCATGAGCTAAGTCTCACTAGCTGAGGCTCAGATGAAGCTTTAGTGGACTGTTAGGTAGTGGAATGTTAGGTTAGAAGCCTTAGTTCACTGAATTGATTGAGCAATGGGAGAAATCAGTGCTCACTAGTGCTTGTGATTGATTGTACTGTCAAAAGACAGTCAATACTAGGAGCACATCAGTTGAGCAAGCTGATTATCTTGCTATTCCCTTTTTGTATGCTTAGGATCTTAAGTTGGCCTTAACTGTCACTTAGTTCCATTAGGGATTCAACCTAGAACTACATTATTTGGCTCGGTCACAAGGGTGGATTCAAAGCCGTAGCTTAGCCCACAATTTGTTTTTACAGTCACTTGCAACTCTAATTCTGTTATTCTTATTGCTCAGTTGATTTTTCCTTGCTGTTTTATTTAGCTTTTGCACTTCACATCTTGTTGTGCACTGAAATCAGTGCACTGCCTTCCCTGCCCTTGGCTCATAGCCTTGGTTAGATGTTTTACCATCTCTGTTTCACTGTCACTGCAGCCTTGTGACCTTGCATTTAGTTTTGCATCAATTATCAGCATAGTGTAACTTCATTGCACACTCCCAAGTCCTTGTGGAATGACCCTGTTCTTGCACACAAGCTACAACTGACCCTGTGCACTTGCAGGTATCACTGTAGGCATCCATTTATTGTCTTATTTTCACATCTTTAAATGTCTACCACCAGCCGCACCACTGTGCCAATGGCAAACCATGTCAGCCACATCACCGCGCCAAGGCATGCCAACCATGCCAGCCGCACCATTGTGCCAATGGCAAACCATGCCAGCCACATCTTCGCGCCAAGGCTTGCCAGCTGCACCACTGTACCAATGGCAAACCATGCCAGCCACGTTTACCGCGCCGAGGCATGCCATCCATGCTGGCCTCACCATGCGCCAATGGCATGCCAAACCCTTGGCCCTAGCCATGCTGGCCGCACCATGCGCCAATAGCATGCCAAACCCTTGGCCCTAGCCATGCTGGCCGCACCATGCGCCAATGGCATGGCAGACCCTTGGCCCCACCATGCCAAGCCAATCGCACCTTGCCTTGGCCCTACCATGCCAAGCCGTCCAAACCATTGGCCCCAACATGCCAAGCCAACTGCACCTTGCCTTGGCCCTATCCATGCTCGCCGCACCATGCGCCAATGGCATGCCAAACCCTTGGCCCCATCATGCCAAGCCAACCACACCTTGCCTTGGCTCTACCATGCCAAGCCGTCCAAACCCTTGGCCCCACTATACCAAGCCATCCGCACCATTCTGCCTTGGCCCCACTATGCCAAGCCGTCCGCACCATTCTGCCTTGGCCCCACTATGCCAAGCCGCCCGCACCATTCTTCCTTGGCCCCACTATGCCAAGCCGCCCGCACCATTCTGCCTTGGCCCCACTATGCCAAGCCGCCCGCACCATTCTGCCTTGGCCCCACTATGCCAAGCCGTCCGCACCATTCTACCTTACTATACCATGCCGGCCTTCCCTATGCGGCTACAAAAACGAAGGAGTGTGACGTTCAACGGCCACCCTTCAATCCTAGATGCAAATCCTAGATGCAAATCCTAGCCGTCCAAGGTCGCCAGACAACGCATGGTAACCTTCGGCCCAAAACCCTAGTTTTGGCCACGCCAAACCGCGCCAAGGCATGCCATGCCACATGTGCCAATGGCATGCCAACCACCTTGCCGCGCCATACCATGCCAAAATGAAGGCCTGCAACGATCAACGACCACCTTTTCATCTAAGATGTAGATCTTAGCCGCCCAAGGTTACCAGCTAACGCATGGCAACTTTTGGCCCTAGTTTGGTCACGCCTAAACAAAGCCAAAACCTTAACTTTTGGCCACGCCTAAACCAGGCCATATAAAAGCCATACCGAGCATGATTTCATGCCACTGGCTATCAAATGAAGGGTTGCAATAATCAACGGCTACCTTTCCTCTCAAGATGCAAAATCTCGACCGTCGAAGGTCACCGAGCCAGCAAGTCTCCCAAGCTCGATTTGCCAGACGACAACAACATGCTACATATTTTCCATGAAAACACTCGAGACATCAACGCATGTCACAAACTGGGGGATGCTCATTGGGTATTGGTTTGGCGGTTTACAACGTGCGGCGTACACTATGCCCGTTATAAGAAAGTATCTTAAGGAAGAGGCGGTTAGTAAATACAGGGAGTAATGTGAAACGCTTTATTTCATGGGACATCAATTCTAGGCGTTACCAGTTACCACCTCCTCCCATTTACTCACCTTTTTTCCATTTCTTAATGAGACCAGAGTACGTTTCACTTCGATTTGTATAAATAGGCATTACCTATTTCCACCGAACAACAAGTTCAGGTCATGAGCATACAACACTCAGAAAACATTTGCTAGATTTCCATCTGTTAGCTTCCCACTTTCTAATACAAGTCGTAGAAAACAACTACCCTTCCAGAATCAACTATTTTGGTCTCAACACTTTCTTCGCTTCCCTCCCCAAAACCAACCCTTCTCCTTCACTTTGTGACCGAAGCAAGTCTGGAACGACCATTTCTTGGTTTAGGCCGGATTTGTACAAATTGATCTCTCGAATCTAAAGTACTCTCTTGCAGTACATTGTTTAGGGTTTAAATTCGTTTCTCACCCACACACCCAAAATTACCAAAATCAGCAAAAACTGTTTTCACCCTCAAACACCTATGAACAATAAAATGTTCTTAACCAAGATTGTTAAGGATCTATGAACATCCATTGCTCGAATCATATTTCGAAAGATTTATCAAGACAAGCTTGACTCGAGATTTATTATTTGCAATACCAAATCTACTAAAATCAATCAACATAGTCTCATAAGATAGAATGGTAAATTCCATGAGTAAATAGGATGGTTCAGTCTTCACACGCCTCCCTGTCGATGAAGTTTTTCAAATGTCTTCGTTTGATCTACAGTCTTTAATCTTCGAGGGTCATTCAGTGATGTATGATACTCAACTACCATATCCAATTCTAGTCCGAGACTTGACTTTAGTAGATAAGAAATCAAGATATAGTTTTGTGCAACTAACATGGACAACGGGCTTGATATAGCAAAAATTGCTAATTCTGCCAAGCAATACTATGACAATTTATTTATTTTTTAGACGTGTTTTTAGTTTGGTACAAAAATTATTTTATATCCCTAGGATCGACGAATGTTAGCCACTCAGGATGATGTCATCATTCGTTAAACAGTGTTAGAAATACCTTTTTCTCTCTTTTTATAAAAATAAAGAAAAAAAGCTTAAAGATTAAATGTCTTTTGAACTACAAGTCAAAAAATAACAAATTTGATATATTCAGAAAGCTCTCGACGTGATCTATCTAACGAATACCACTTTCACTATGTTTCCAAATATTAATTTACACGTTATTCTTGATTAAAAATCAAATAAAAAATAAACTATTTGTAGATGGGGAAAAATGATTTGCTGCTTTTTTAGAGAATGGAGTGATGACTGTGTGGAGGGAGGCTCCTCAATTGAGCAAACTTCCTATCCTCAAACAAATGCACTGCACAGGAGTGCTTTGAGTTCGATAGGTCAATCTGTAGGACTCCGGCCTAAACCAAGACAATGGGCGTTCCAGAGTCAATTAGGTCATAAAGAGGGAAGATGGTTGATCTGTAGGAGGGAAGCGGAGACGTGTGCGAGATCAATGATGATCAGAGATTGTGAATGAGTTGTGGTTTCTGCAAGTTTTCTGTGAACTGTTGAATTCAAATAAGTTCTGGTTGATTGATTGAATTCTTAAGAGTGATTTCTCGGATTAGAATTCTTCTGTTTTTTAACGAATGTTGTCTTCCTTTTTCAATCATGGAGACTTATTTATATTACCAGAATAGTAGACACATTGATCTCCAGTAAGTGTGACAGTTGCTCGAGTGAAAGAGTGGGAAAGTGGGAAATCGTGGTTTAACCAGTTCCACGTCGTACGGAGACTTGGTTGATTGTCCACCCACTACTTTGCTAACTCCCTCAAATGCTTGCACGACTTACTCACATTTCTCATCGTGGATGAACACACGTGTCGTAGGCCGTCAGACCAAAACCCTAATTAATATCCCCCATGTGACGTGATTGATGTCTCACGAACGTGGAGTCTTCTAGGCATACGTGTATTTGATTAGTTAGTCGTTGACTTGATTAGGCGATGAGTCTAAGTATTGTTCAGTCGAGCATGATTGTTGAATTCTCTAGGATTCATGAATTGAACATGTCTGCTGGAACGTATAGCTCTCAAATAAATGATGTTGATAATTGAGTCATCATGATGAATATTGATAGTCTGAGCACATATTGCTCGTATGATGAATTGTTGAATATTGATAGTTGGATCAATATTCGAGCAATTGAGAAAATATTGCTTATTCGATAAATTACTGAATATTAATAGTTGAATCAATATTCGAGCAATTGAAAAAGTATTGCTTATTCGATAA
Organism: Papaver somniferum; assembly: GCF_003573695.1. NCBI lineage: Eukaryota > Viridiplantae > Streptophyta > Magnoliopsida > Ranunculales > Papaveraceae > Papaver > Papaver somniferum. Next base: position 55,048,261 of record NC_039366.1, read on the forward strand.
ATTACTGAATATTGATAGTTGAATCAATATTCGAGCAATTGAGCAAGTATTGCTCATTCGATGAATTATTGGTAGCATGACCGAATAAAATATTAACTTAAATATTGGTAGCTGGACTAGATATTATATAATTAATCTGGATGTTGATTGCTGGATCAACATAAAATTATTAGTGTTTGAACTCGCTCAGAATTATGATTTGCAGAGCATTTGTTCGAAACCCTAATTTTGATCAATTGCTGGTCAATTGATGATTTACTGAAAATAAGTCACTAGTGAAGGAGGGACCCGCTACACGGGATGATGGTCGACCATGTAGCACCCAAGTGCTCGAGTGATCATGCACCAAAGTCCTTTGTTGACCAGTTGGTGAAAGGATGATCAAATGCCGGTTTGATCATTTATTAAAACAGTGCTCGTGTGAGCGTTAGGTAGTAAAACCTAGTTATGGAGAGATGAGGGACCGACCAAGGGGCCATGGGACTGTCCCTTGGTAGTCATGGGACCAGTTGACGGTCGATTGAGCGAGTCTCAAGTTGGTTGAAGAGAGTTTGGACCCAATACGAACAATTGATAGCAAATTAGGTCAAAATTATAAAGATATGTGGGACCGGATCATTGCAAGACCTAGGGCTGGTCTTGGTCGGTCAAGGTAGCATGACCGTGTCACCACATTGTCCGTGTCTCAGTCCTGAGAGTTTGGTATTTTCTGGTGCGTGTTTGAGCAATATTTTGGATTTTCAGAAGAGTTTGCTCTTGACTGAAACTCTCGATTTTGCTCGAATGAGCAAGCAGAACTCTGCTCGCACGACCAATATTTTGAGAATATTAAAATAATAATATTTTAATATTTGACGTGAGTAGCCTAGTCGGTCAAGTGACCATTTGGCTTTTTGTTTTTTTCATGGTTTGAGCAATATTTGAGAAAATATTGAAAAACTAGGGTTTTCGCTCAAACGATGGAGTTCCATGAGATGATGGAAATAATAATATGAGAAAATAATGGATTGTAAGGTGTGGGACCGGCCACGGCTAGGGCATGGGCGGCCGGCTAGGTAGCCCGTTCCCATGACACCTTTCCCTATTTTTTGTTCGATAAAAGTATGGAAAAACTAAGAGTTTCACTCAAACGAGGTAGTTTGCTCAAATGAAGGAGTTTCCATGAGATGAGGAAAACAAAACAAAATAAAATAATGGGAGAGGGGGACCGATCACGACGGCATGACCGGCCGGCCGGTGGCCCGGTCCTACGCCTCTTGTTTATTTTATTTAAATATTATTTTCTTCATAAGTTCCTCGTTTGTCCATATTTTCGAAAGCTCGTTCGGGTGCTCGTCCATGCACTATTTTCAAGCACAGTTGCACCATTTTGTCGGGGCTTACTCGGTGGTGGCCGAGACGCCCGATTGTTGAATATTTATTACTAATTCATGAAATTCAGTTGAGAATGATTCATGAAACGGAGTAATAAAATGAGTTGAGTATCTATTACTAATCCACGGAATCCAGTCGGGGAATCCAGGGAACGGGGTAATGAGATAGAATGGTTATCTATTACTAATTCATGGAATCTAGCCGTGGATCATCCATGGAACGGAGTAATGAGATATAATAGATTATTTTATAGGAATTCAGTTGGAGAATGACATGCTAGAATTAATCTATTTGCAGAATCGAGATATGAGATAGTTGAAGCATCATATTCATTCTGAGGGGTGTATAGTCAGGGAACAACGAACGGCGTGACGTCCTGAAGGCGTTAAGCTTTCTAACAAACATATATCTAGGAACCGCCCAATCATTAAGAGATTCTATACACGGTATCTTTACGTAGTCAGGGAACAACGAGCAGCGTGAGGTCCTGAAGGTGTTAAGCTCTCTAACAAACATTATTTCTAGAGAACCGCCCAATCATTTTGATTCTATGTAGAGGTGATGATGAAATGTGTGAAGCATCGAACGCTCAGGTGGGAGGCTTTTCGAGAAACATATTCATCATAGCTATGAGAGGAATGTTCGCTCACTCAGAGATCGTGAAACGGTTCACAGATCGTAAAATATGAATCGTCACATACATTCCTGAAGCCGGGTCAGAAAATGCAGTATCATGATTTTACGATTTTGACCGTTGTCGAAAATCCACCATCAACACTATTATACGAGTTCATTCTACAAACTGAACTGTTAGAATGAACTAGTATGGTAGTTTATTTTTTAAAAATGAACTACCATACGGGTTAATTCTATAAAATTAACTGCTAAAATGAATTATTACATGAGTTTATTTTACAAAATGAACCGCTAGAATGAACTAGCATACAAGTGCATCATACAAATGAACTAGCATACAAGTTCATTATACAAAATGAACTACCATACAAGTTCATTATACAAATGACTGCCTGACTTAATTACCATACGAGTTCATTCTACAAAATGAACTACTAAAAATAAACTACAATACGATTTCATTCTACAAAATGAACTGTTAGAATTGAACTAGTGAACTACCATATGAGTTGACTTTGCAAAATGAACTACCATACGAGTTCATTCAAAAAATGAACTGTTAGAATGAACAACCATATAATTGGTGTTCATTCTTGGATATGAACTACCGTTACCAATGCCCACGAATATTAAAGCTCCAAAACATAGTATAATGGGTACTCGTTGCATAGATCTCATCCTGTGCTTTCTAAATATACAAAAAATAGTAATAGTTTGAGAAATAATATTTGTATGTTTTTTTGTTTAGTTTAAGAAGAGAGAATATAAGAGGGGGAAGAATAAAAAGAGAAAATAAATAAGGATATAGCGACTTGAAGAAGTGAGATAAAAGAGTCTTGTTGTGTCGAGATCACCCTCGTGACATCCAAGATAAAATATCTAAGAGCTAAAAGGTGCACCTTTATAGAAGTTGTCACGAGGGTGACCTCGTCACAGCATGACTTTGAGATAAAACAAGAGAAACAAAGGTATTTTTGTGTTATAAAATAAAAGGACCAAATAGAAATTCATTAAATATATGTGGACCAAACTGACTTGGAACCATTTAAAATAGGACCAAACCGTAATTTCCCGTGATATTAAACTAAAGCACAAAAATAGCAGTAAGTTGGACATATCGGTTAGGGGTCGTCTTCTATCACCAAATATGCCCATCAATCAACTAGAGTTGATATTTAATTATTCTCGTACCGATTAGGGTTGCACAAGAACCAAATAGGAACCGAGAAACCGTACTGAAACCAAAATGAATGAATCAAATAACGATTTGAAAATTTAGAATTGTTAGATCAATAGTACAAGTATCGTTTTTAATATAATTCCCGATCGAACCGAACCGTACTGAAAAATCGACTAATCTAAGCCATAGTAAGGTTTTAGGTTTGCTCTCTCACAGTCTCACTCAGTCGACTAACACTTCACTTCTTATTTTCTTCTTGTCCACATATTCTTCTTCATCATAGCCACCACCACCACTCACTATCATATTAACAACACCATCCACACGAGTCACTCCACTGTAATCACCACCATATTTAGTTGTTTTTTTTTATTATTATTATTTTTTAGTGCATCTTCTTATTTATCCTTTTTAACAAGAACTTCAAAACTAATAGAACATGCTATTATTTTTTTAAACAAGTATGAATTGTACGATATATCTTTTGTTTCGAATTGGGCAGGCTTGTTTTTTACAAGATCTAACATGCTCTTGTGATTGTTGGATGCCAAAAAATGCACGACTGAGATTATTTTTTTCCGATCCTGATAACTCGGGTTGAACCTAGGTCCATAATCAAAGTTGAGTTCTAATCGTTTTTTTTGTTTGTTTTTCCTCTCTCCCATTAGTTCGATGTATGGACAAATCAATGATGATTTAACTCGATATAATATGTTAGTGAAGAGTTTTAATTAAGGTTTTCAATCCGTTAAAGGAATTGTTTGAACGATATTGCTGCAAAAAAAATTGAATATCAATTAAAATGTTTTGATCATATCTAGGTTAGATGAAGGTCGATATGGAATTATGTATAGTTTTTTTATCATAGTGAGTTTTACGATTCTTCAATTCTCAGATGGATTAAGAAGAATTAAGAAGGCTATAATTCTTTAAACAAACCCACATCATCATGCACTTTTAAAAAGTTATTATTCTGATCAATTCCTCTTGTTGTAGTATAAATGCTCCTCCAATTTAAGGGATTATTGGTTGTTTCAGGATTGATACACTGGAATCAATGGTTACAGTTATAATCTAAGTTGAGTTCAAAAGTATAAACATTGGTTTACTTAAGAACTGATTAAACAAAACAGAATAATAATTAACTGATAAGAGAAAGGTTCGGTGGTGGTGGCGGCGGCAACGCAAACTGGCTTAGATACAGAATAATTGTCATGCATCACTTTTTGGTTCATCCAAAGTTACTTTTGTGGATAGATGAACTTGTTCGTGCTGGCCAACATAGAAGAGGTGTGAGATAAACACGGGAAATGGAGTTTGAAAATGATGAATTAAAATTCAGACTCTTGTTATGGATCACGGGTAAACCCAGTTATCCAGATCAAATTGGAAAAACCTCAGCCGTCTTTGTATCGACATCTAACACACAAAACAACATGTTAAATCTTGCCAAAAGACAAGCCTGTCAACGGGTCCTTCCTTCTTTTTTTTTAGTTGTATAATTTATAAAATTTGTGTCTCGGGGAATCACCATCACCAACACTTGGTTCTTCAACTGATTTATCAGCAACAAGGTATACTAATTGTTCTTTACTTCTTATTATGTTACGTATTATAAATAACCATGCCATAGCGGTACTGCATGAGACTGAATAACTTATATTTCAAAATTACAATTAGTTTACACCATTGTTCAACATTCAACTATATCTGAATTAACATACATGCACATTATTGTTCAAAATCATTTAACTAGTTCCCAAATAAAAAATAAATTATTTTATTTTTATGTTGACAAAAGTTCTAATGTTGTTCTTTATTTCCAGATTGATAAAAGATGGTTGATTTGTTGAAAATAATAAGATCAACTACACATGTTTATAAATGAAAGATATAGTTACCGGTCTTCGTTAATTTTTTCACGTTTAATTTGTCTTTTATGATCCTAATTATGAAGGAATTCAATCAATATAAATATTTATAATGAATACAACTCTTACAACCATTTGAATATCTATGGTTGGGATGAAACTTGGATGTCGGATCATCTGTTTGTCTTTCAGAAAACCTATGTTATCCTACTGTCTAGGGCTCAAAACCTATGTTGTTTTGTAGTATAGATGTTTCAATTTTGTTTTAATTTTGATTATAATTGTTATGCATAAAGTCAAATTTGGGGATTTTAATGAAAATATATAAAACCTAGGTTTATAAGAATTGGGGACTTTGTGCTTGCTTTATAACATGCTTTCATATAGAAAAAAAGATTAGCACTATGCAATTTTAATTGTCTTTTTATTCCATGTCTGGTACCAGTTTATTTACATACGATCTTAATCATCAAAGCTCTCCTAATGATGCCTTGTATTTAATCTCATATTCATATATAATTTCTAATACTTCTACCAAAAAAAAGTTTCCGCTAGTGTTGTGTCCTCATTCCAATGATAGTTTTAAACCAAGTAATATGTGTTATATTGTGTTTACTGACTTTGTGATAGAGGAAAAAAGTGACCATTAAATGGTTTATCGATAATGCATCAAATATTCATTATATTCTTAATTTGTTATTGGTTGGGGCCGGAATTATTGTTCTCATTTGAACTAGTTTTGGTTAAGAATATGTGTTCTAAGATGAATTTGTTTGTAGTACTCTACAATTTTATAAAGTTCAGTTATGAGAATGAAGCCATGTTAATAACTTAATATGTATCTCTATTGTGGTTGTGGATTTTTGTTTTTGAATGTGAATCCTGAAAAGTCCATACATTTCAGAATTGAATGAAAACGGTTTGGTGTTTTGCTACTTGTATAATGCATCCAATTCAAGTCAAGCTACAATACACCCCCACGAACTGAAGTTGGATCCTCTAATTAACATGTTGATATACCTAAGGTCTTTGATCCTTGATTCTTCAAGTTCATTTCTTGTTACAAACATCAAACTTATGGAATAAAAATGTTGTTTGTTTCTTTGACCTTGAACACTTGAACATTGTTCAATATTTTTAACTTTTGTTGGATGTGTATTGTCGTTAACTTGTTTAAGACTTTCAGCAATTAAGAACTTAAGTACTTAAGCACAATTGAAATTTATACATGTGTATCAAATTGCAAAAAACGATTTGCAGGAAAAAATTTGTTCAGTCGGTTGAATCGACACATAAACTGAATTCTTATTTACAAAATTGCCACAATTACAAAACCAAAATAATCCGGACTTGAACCGAGCTGATTTTGGTTTTAAACCAAATCAAGACGAGATCAGTTTAGATTCTGTTTGAAAACTGGAAATCGGCTATAGGCCTGTCCGATCCCTGCTTTATCCAAAACCAAAGCCGAATGGTACTGTATGCACTCATAGTACCAATAACTGTAGAATCAAGAATCAAAGACCTCAGGTAATAGCCTGTTTAGGGTTTGAGACATGAATCGTTTATATCCTTAATCATAAATAACATACTATGATTACTGATTGTATCTGAAATCTTCGTGTGCATGTAAAAGCTTTACCTAGGTTAAATAGATTACCCGTAGTACATATATTATATTGATTAGACCTAATCACAAACCTTGATGCTCTTGAAGAATTAAACTTAATAGCATGTTACATTTGGTTGTTCTTTTAGGAGTATATATATGTACATCGTATGGTATACAATGACATAAGAAATTCATCGGGTATATCCTAAGATTATCTAACTACTACTAGCGATTCACAATTAGTTATTCAAAGAAATTGGTATCCTTGGCAGATTTATTGAAGAAAGATAAAACTTGGGCATGAATTGACGAGTGTCAGTGGTCATTCGAATTTCTAAAGGAAGCGGTCTCGACAACACCAGTTCTCCGCTTTCCTGACTACGAAGTACCATTTGAAGTGCATACCGATGAAGGAGTACTAATGCAAGAAAGTCATCATGTTTCCTATGAAAGCCATAAGATTAGTGGTACTGAAAGTCAGTATGTTGTGCATGAGAAAGAGATGTAAAATGGTGCATTGACTTAAATCATGTCGTCGTTATTTGTTAGGTACTTGATAGGTGTGATAAACACCTTGATATTTATCTATTGTATTATGCTTTCTTTGCTAGTTTTCTTGTAAATTATGTATCTTATATTTACTTTCGAGTTATTAGGTACTATGGAGTCATTTGGATCAAAAAAAAAACAAATCGTGCATTTAGAGCAAAAAAAGGCAAAAGCGTCATTTCATCGCAAGTACTATTCGGATCTCAGTCGAAGATAAAGGACAACCAGTTGGAGTCTAAAAAGAATTGCTAAAAGCACCCATGGGTGTTGATAGCCGTCCCAGTTATTACACCAAACCCTGAAATTGAGAAATCATTTTCTCATTCGTTTTTCTTTCCCAAATTTCGTTCTGCTGCTCAACAAAAGTGGAGGTCGAGAGGGGTAAACCTGAAATTGACCGAGAAGAAGATAAAGTTGCTGATGGAGGTAAATCAGATTGAGAAGAAATAGAGTGATTTTGTTGCTGAGTGCTGGACAGAGTTCAAGAGAAGTTCAATAGAGAAGTTTAGAAGATTTTGACACTGTTTTGCAAATGAAGAATTAGGGCACAGATCCATTACGGGTTTTGATGGAATTGATTGTCATGGGTATTTTGATGAAGTGGTGGAGATCGAGAAGGAAGAACTGTTAATGGGTTATTTGTGCTGCCGATTTGAGTCTTGAGATTACAAAGAAGACAGAGAAGTTGGTCTGTTGAACCTGTGGTGGTTGAGAAAGCAGATGGTGGTGATTATACTGGATGAACTGGGAATTGCAGAATAAGCTTGTGCAGCTGTATATTACAAGAGAAGTTTAAGAAGATGCAGCGGCAGTTGCAATTGGTGTTATGATGGGTTTGAAGTTTTAGATCAGGACAAGGATTTATGGGTTGGTTCGGAAGCTGCAAAATGAGAAGATGAATTACAGATGAGTTGCGGGCATGAATGATTGAATGGGTTGTATAATTGAGCTGGAACTACAGGTTGAGGTGGTTGTGATGCTGTTGAGTTTCTGGTGCAAGCTGGTGATGATGAACTAAATAGAATTGATATTGAAGCTGCAGAAAATGAAGTTGTATGCTGGTGATAGAATGGGATTGAGCTAAAATTCAGAAAAGAATTGTTGATGTTGTTCAGGATGGATGCAATGGCACCACAATGAAGGCTTGAATCTGTATTAGTCTAGGCTTGTGTGGGTGTTGGAAATACGGAATATATGGAACTGATTGTTAACTGAGCTGAGATGCAAGAATGGATATGAACTGATGATGCTGTTATGGAAGTCAGGCGGAGTAATGGATGGTTTGATTTGGGTTCAGGTGATCAACGGAAGAAACAACAAGGGAGTAGAGGCATGTGCAGTGACTGGTGCAAGTGGTATTAGCTCGAGTGTAGGGAGTGATATTGCAGGTTAATGGAGAAGTTGGTCGATTTGCTGGTGCGGGTACTGAATGAAGCTGATGTTACAGTTGTAGTCAGTGTTGATGGTGTGTGAAATGGAGCAAGAACCTGCAGGTGAAGCATTGGCTGAGAAGAAATTAAGAAGAAATGATGACCTGAGCAAGGAATTGAAGAATCGAGTGAGCTGCAGGTGCTGGGTGTTATGGAGTGGATGATTGTGAGATGAATTGCAGAGATGGAGCTGGAGGAGTTAGTAATGCCCTGGCTTGGAGCTACTGACTGACTAAAATAGGTTGTCAGTTGTCTCTAACTGACAAGCCAACTACTAAACGGGCTATGGGCCTAAATTTTGGTGGACACGTTTGGTCTTTGGTGAGATTGCCATGATTTGTGCGTGGTATGGCCTGGATTCTGGAATGGGTGGAGAAAGAAAAAGTCTATAAAAGGACTCTCTTTAATTCTCTAGGGAGAATATCTTTTCTTCTACTTTTGTTCTAGGGTTTAGACATGGAAACTCTTCTCTTTATTCTTGTTATGAACTCCATGAACATGAGTACTTAATTTTTTTTTGGTTACGGATTAGTTGGATTTCACATAACATGGTTCTTTGATTCAATATATTAGTTTTGTCTCATATTTATCGTTCATGATTCTCTGAAAATATAGTTGCATGATTGATGTATTGCAACATGATTTGAGTATTTGTTTTGTCAAGTTGCAAATTGGTAGAACTCATATCCATATCTGTAGCTAGTTTAGGATTAATCGTCGAGCGATAATTCTTGAACACAAGTATCATAAATATGATTGTAGGTTATAGTGATATATCCTTGTAATCATATGTGAATCGTGACCTTTGTTCGAATTGTTTGCGCAATGTATTTCAATTGCAATGATTAGCCTAATTTCATGAATCTTAATGCTTTATGAGAATTGAACTTGATTACCGCAAGACGTTAGGTTATTCTTTTGGTAGAATTCATATTTGCATCGTTTTACATGTACGTGTGATGAAATCAGGAAACTGCGGGATATTCTTTCGACTAGGTATCTTAGGGTTTTTGATAATGAGAGATTAAATATCAATTCTAGTTATTAAGACAAGAACATGTTTTGTGAATGAAAACGAATCCTTGACCAATATCTTTATATCCTTGATTTGCGTGTTTATTTATTTGTTTGCTTTTATTTTATTTTAGTTTACATAAATCAGAAAAGTCCCCCTTGTTTTACATAAGAAACCGAAACATATTGACAACCTAGTCCTCTCTGTGGGAACGATCATTTCTTACCCTTCCTATATTTTATATTCTGAGTAGTGAGAAAGTAAATTTATTTTTGACGCATACGACAGCGATCAAATTTTGGCGCCGCTGCCGGGGAGGCAGCGGGTTGTTATTTGTTTCTGGTTTCTTATTTTTCTTTTGTTTTTACATTTCTTATTTTCTGATTTTTAACCTTGGTTTGTGAATCTTATTTCAGGTACTTGTTTCTCATGGAAGGAGCATACTACATGAATGGATACGGTTTTCAACAACCTCGACAATATGACAACTACCATTTCCAGGGATATAATCAAAACCAATTCATTGGTTATGACCAATATTCCATGGAACCTTATGGTATTCCTCAACAACCTTATGTCGGGTATGTGTGTGAAGAATCACAAGGATGTGAGGCTAGTTATGCTTGCAATTCCTCTAGTATTTCAGATTCAACTTTTACCTTGTCGGACGAACTTTACAAACAAATGGAGCACTATATTCAGAATTTGGATGGATCACTCCAAGAGCTTCAAAAAGGTGTTTCCAACTTAAGACAAGGCATTGAAGAATACAAAGAGGATATGCAAAATTCTGCGAAAGACCAATCTTTGGGAAGTTTTGTTGATAATTGTGTGGCTAACTCAACTCTTGATCTTAATAATGATCATTCACCTATTCAAAAGGATAAGTTTGAGACTAGCAACACTAAATTCATTGACGGCCAACTTTATGTTAATTATGAAAGTGAAGATGATTATGAAGATACATCGCTTGAAGTAACTCATGGTAACATAACCCAAAGGTGTACAATGAAGTCTTTTTGGGATCAAGATGAATACGAAGAGGAATATGATGATATTAGTGTAGCTTACTCAAGCATTGATCTTAATAATGATGAAGAGCCTATTCAAAGGGTGGAGCTTGAGGATGATACATTTTTGAGTGTTCTAAAAAAGTTCCTTATAGCAAAATTTGGTTCCGCGGTGGAGTATGTGCCTTACAACAAAGAGAAGTATGTTGAGAATGAGACCGTCATAACCAATATTTTGGAAGACCCAATTGAGCTTGCAAAGGATTGTAATGATGATGTTAATGCCGAGACTTTAGTTAAGGTAAAAACGGATGAAGAATGGTTGCAAGGGTTGATAGAGGACCATGATATACAAGAGGTGAATAGTTCACTTGAATTTTTCAAGGATGAAGAGGATTTCGTGTTATAAGAGATTGTGCGAGGTTTGTCTAACCCTTTGCATATTGATTCTTATCCTTTACCTCTTATTGGTTTGAATGTATGTGCTTCGAGAGTATTGTTGAATGACTTTATTTCGCGATATCCTACATTAGAGATACTTGATTCTCTTACTATGCAGGTTTTGGAACAAGAAACCGTGGAAGTTCCTGAATTCTATATTCTTTACCCACTTCCAAGTGTGGACAAGAATAAGTGTGGGGAAACTTTTATCGGTTAATAGCTTCATTTATGTTTTATATTACTAATATTTGTGTGAAGCTAGTGTCTGCGAACCAGGTGCTATGGGTGGATCCCAACTTTTCCGATTATTGGTGTATGGAGAATTCGTCTTGCAAGTCGGGCTGACGACTTTAAACCAAGCGCTAAATGGGAAGCAACCCATTGGTTTTGTGTATCTATATCTATCTTTTTATTTCTCAAGTCTTTTATCTTTATTTTCTTATTTTGGATATTTGCATATCAAAACTCTAACTTTTAGAGATTTTTGAACAATTTAGAATAAACACTAGCCTTTCTAAGTAGATGGAATTTTTTCTTGACGATGAGGTATATATTGGCTGAGTTGAGATTAGATGCCAACTAAATAGCTTGTTTAGTGTTTATCCTCTATTGTTCAGAAATAGCTATGAGTTGGAGTATCAGTTTTTATTATGCATTTTATTTTCTTATTGTATATATATCATGTTATGAATTTCCCATCTTGAACTTTACTTTGATTGACTAAATTTTACATTGAGGACAATGTAAAGTTTAAGTGTGGGGGAGTGTTCTCACATAGAGTTTTTTTAGCCTTGTTAGTTTCCCCTTGTGTTTATAAGAAAAAAAAAGTAGAAAAACTAAAAAGAAAAGAAAGGAGAAAAAAAAGATGATAAACTCCAAGTCTAGAAACTTGTGCATTACACTGATGGAAACATCGTGGTTGTAGGAGTTGAGGAACCCATTAGTAGAGTCTATTCATATAATAAATAAATAAAATATAAAAACAAATAACATGATAATTGTCACCATATCTCGGAGTCTTCACCATATCACGTTCTATTTTTATTTTTCCATATTTATCTATTGTTTCTCTAAGTGATTTGGTGGGGCACCAACATCGAATTGTTATCACTGTTATGATGAAATAGAGTGATTGGGTTACTATATATATATATATATATATATATATATATATATATATATATAAACCAGACCAATTTGACCAAACAGTGTACATATATATATATAAATTGACACTTGGATATCAATATGTGTGTGTTCTTTCTGTCTCCGTCGCCTAAACAAGCGTGGAATGCAGGATCCATGGGAATTACCATGTAATCTGCTGACAAGAATCATGCGCTTGGATCCAAAAGATCCAATCATGTTGTCGATTTGAAGAAAAAAAATAAAAAAATAAAAATTATTATTATTGTGTTGAATAAAATCGATCACTGGTTCCCTTGTATATGTCAGTGAATTGATCTAGAATTAAGTTTGTCGACCGCTGGTTCCCTTGTATATGCCAGTCGTGTTGATATTAGTATTCAGACCAGTAGCTCAATCCAATAGGATTTTTAGGTTTGTTTTGGCAGTGACCTTCAGACAGATATGGGAAACATCGTTCACCTTAGTCAACAGTCCGCCACCATCTACTTTCTATATCCATCTTCTTAATCTTTTCATGTGATTGTGGTTGATTAGATTCCGAGTATTGTGGTTGTGTTCAACTTTCTGAATGAAGCTATAACACTAATTTATGAATTGGATTTGAAAGTGGGTACTTCCTATTGTAATCATTGATAGCATGTCAATTAATAAAAATATTTAGTGTCATTCTTAAATTTTCACAGGTGGCTGGAGTTTGGAAGTATAGGTTTTGTAGGTACACCTCTTGTAAACCTTCACGAGTATAACTCGTCCACTAGGGACACCTAGGGGTTTAAAAGCTTGTTATACATGCTAAGTGTGACCGTAGCCTCGACGACACAGAGTTGTATGTATGTTTTAGAATTTGTTTTGTTTGATTTTCTCGAGGACTAGCAAAGTCTAAGTGTGGGGGAATTTGATAGGTTTGATAAACACCTTAATATTTATCTATTGTTTATGCTTTCTTTGCGAGTTTTCTTGTAAATTATGTATCTAATATTTACTTTTGAGTTATTAGGTACTATGGAGTCATTTGGATCAAAAGAAGAACAAATCGTGCATTTGGAGCAAAAAGAGGCAAAAGCGTCATTTCATCGCAAGTACTATTCGGATCCCAGTCAAAGATAAGGGACAACCAGTTGGAGTCTAAAAAGAATTGCTAAAAACACCCACGGGTGTTGATAGCCGTCCCAGTTATTACACCAAACCCTGAAATTGAGAAATCATTTTCTCATTCGTTTTTCTTTCATAAATTTCGTTCTGCTGCTCAACAAAAGTGGAGGTCGAGAGGGGTTAACCTGAAATTGACCGAGAAGAAGATAAAGTTGCTGATGGAGGTAAATCAGATTGTGAAGAAATAGAGTGATTTTGTTGCTGAGTGCTGGACAGAGTTCAAGAGAAGTTCAGTAGAGAAGTTTAGAAGATTTTGACACTGTTTTGCAAATGAAGAATTAGGGCACAGATCCATTACGGGTTTTGATTGAATTGATTGTCATGGGTATTTTGATGAAGTGGTGGAGATCGAGAAGGAAGAACTGTTAATGGGTTATTTGTGCTGCTGATTTGAGTGTTGAGATTAAAAAGAAGACAGAGAAGTTGGTCTGTTGAACCTGTGGTGGTTGAGAAAGCAGCTGGTGGTGATTATACTGGATGAACTGGGAATTGCATACTAGCTTGTGAAGCTGGATATTACAAGAGAAGGTTAAGAAGATGCAGCGGCAGTTGCAGTTGGTGTTATGATGGGTTTGAAGTTTTAGATCAGGACAAGGATTTATGGGTTGGTTCGGAAGCTGCGAAATGAGAAGATGAATTATAGATGAGTTGCCGGCATGAATGATTGAATGGGTTGTATAATTGAGCTGGAACTGCTGGTTGAGGTGGTTGTGATGTTGTTGAGTTTCTGGTGCAAGCTGGTGATGATGAACTAAATAGAATTGATATTGAAGCTGCAGAAAATGAAGTTGTATGCTGGTGATATAATGTGATTGGGCTAAAATTCAGAAAAGAATTGTTGATGTTGTTCAGGATGGATGCAATGGCACCACAATGAAGGCTTGAATCTGTATTATTCTAGGCTTGTGTGGGTGTTGGAAATACGGAATATATGGAACTGACTGTTAACTGAGCTGAGATGCAAGAATGGATGTGAACTGACGATGCTGTTATGGAAGTCAGGCGGAGTAATGGATGGTTTGATTTCGGTTCAGGTGATCAACGGAAGAAACAACAAGGGAGTAGAGGCATGTGCAGTTACCGGTGCAAGTGGTATTAGCTCGAGCGCAGGGAGTGATATTGCAGGTGAATGGAGAAGTTGGTCGATTTGTTGGTGCGGGTACTGAATAAAGCTGATGTTACAGTTGTAGTCCGAGTTGATGGTGTGTGAAATGGAGCAAGAACCTGCAGGTGAAGCATTGGCTGAGAAGAAATTATGGAGAAATGATGACCTGAGAAAGGAATTGAAGAATCGAGTAAGTTGCAGGTGCTGGGTATTATGGAGTGGATGTTTGTGAGACGAATTACAGAGATGGAGATGGAGGAGTTAGTAATGCCCTGGCTTGGAGCTACTGACTGACTAAAATAGGTTGTCAGTTGTCTCTAACTGACAAGCCAAATACTAAACGGGCTATGGGCCTAAATTTTGGTGGACAAGTTTGGTCTTTGGTGAGATTGCCATGATTTGTGCGTGGTATGGCCTGGATTCTGGAATGGGTGGAGAAAGAAAAAGTCTATAAAAGGACTCTCTTTAATTCTCTAGGGAGAATATCTTTTCTTCTACTTTTGTTCTAGGGTTTAGACATGGAAACTCTTCTCTTTATTCTTGTTATGAACTCCATGAACATGAGTACTTAATTTTTTTTTGGTTATGGATTAGTTGGATTTCACATAACATGGTTCTTTGATTCAATATATTAGTTTTGTCTCATATTTATCGTTCATGATTCTCTGAAAATATAGTTGCATGATTGATGTATTGCAACATGATTTGAGTATTTGTTTTGTCAAGTTGCAAATTGGTAGAACTCATATCCATATCTGTAGCTAGTTTAGGATTAATTGTCGAGCGATAATCCTTGAACACAAGTATCATAAATATGATTGTAGGTTATAGTAATATATCCTTGTAATCATATGTGAATCGTGACCTTTGTTCGAATTGTTTGCGCAATGTATTTCAATTGCAATGATTAGCCTAATTTCATGAATCTTAATGCTTTATGAGAATTGAACTTGATTACCGCAAGGCGTTAGGTTATTCTTTTGGTAGAATTCATATTTGCATCGTTTTACATGTACGTGTGATGAAATCAGGAAACTGCGGGATATTCTTTCGACCAGGTATCTTAGGGTTTTTGATAATGAGAGATTAAATATCAATTCTAGTTATTAAGACAAGAACATGTTTTGTGAATGAAAACGAATCCTTGACCAATATCTTTATATCCTTGATTTGCATGTTTATTTCTTTGTTTGCTTTTATTTTATTTTAGTTTACATAAATCAGAAAAGTTCCCCCTTGTTTTACATAAGAAACTGAAACATATTGACAACCTAGTCCTCTCTGTGGGAACGATCCTTTCTTACCCTTGCTATATTTTATATTCTGAGTAGTGAGAAAGTAAATTTATTTTTGACGCATACGACAACGATCAATACTTACTTTATCGTAAGGACTAGAAATGTTGACATTACCTATTTCACCAGTCAAAAGAAATAGTTGCCAAAAAAATCTAGATGTCATGAGTTTTGGGAAGAGTTTGATATGAAGAATGAGCATAAGACGGGTAGACTTAACTTTGTACCTGATGCGGTGAGCATAAAATGGATAACAAAGTATGTTACTGACACTGACCATGATTGAGGCAGAATTTTTGCCTCGAATCAAAGAAAAGACAAATAGGGATCAAGCATGTGTGCGTTTGACCAAACAAAACAGTGATGGGATTGTTCGTCGATATATTATATAGATGATGGAGTTATTTATGCCAAAGGAGGTGGAATTTATGTACCAAATACTGGAGGATTAAGAAGGGAGCTTTTGCGAGAGTCATATGATGCATTATCGTCTAGTCATCTAGGCATGGGACAAACTAATGCTAATAGCTCATTCATAATTCTGGCCTAAAATGGAAAAAAATGTGGAGTTGTATGTAAAAACTTATTTGGTTTTTCAGTAATACAAGACGGAAAGGAGGAAGATAGATGGTATATTACAACCCTTTTCAATTCGGGCAGACCTTGCACGAGTATGTCAATGGATTTCATTAATAGACTTCCTAAGGTGCAAGGCTATAATTCATAAGTCGATCGTTTTTCCAAGTATGCAACGTTCGTTCCCTGTGCACATTCTTGCAATACAGATATAGCAGCGGATTCGTTCTTCAAAAATGTAATAAAGTATTGGGGTATATTCATAGACATAGTAAATGATCGAGACTCATGGTTTACCGGAAAGTTTTGGACAACCTTGTTTAGATTGATTGGATCTGGGATAAAGTTTTCTACTAGTAATCATCATCAAAGCAATGGTCAAACAGAGAGGATAAATTTATTGTTAGAAGAGTACTATTTGCGTCACTATTTGTCCGCAAGCCAGAATAATTGGATGGCGTTGATGGATACAATCCAATTTTGTTATAATATGTATATACGTTCATCCACATAGATAAGTCATTTCGATCTAGATACAGACAACAACATTCAACCCCGCATAAAGTTCCAAAGACTAAGAAGCAAGACTCCTACCCAACAGCATACCGCTATGCAAGGTTGAAAACTGAAATGACAGAGCAAGCGCGCGATAGTTTTTCTAAGGAAGTAAGGAGGATGAAGAAGTATGTTGATATGTATTGCAGAGATAGGGAGTTTGATTTGGGAGATAAAGTACTGTTGAATCTAACACCCCGAATTTGGAAGAAAATCTCAATAAAATTCGTGCATAGGGGACTGATTCCAAGGTACAATGGTCCATTTGAAGTAATAAAAAAAGTTGGGAAGGTGGCTTATATACTCATTTTACCAGAACAATTAAAGGTCCACACAACATGTCATGTTGGTTTTCAAAAGAAGTACTATCCTGATTTATTTAACACCACCAATAATCATATCGTAATTTGACAAACAAACTGAATATATACTTGATGATTGAGTTGAAGGGCAGAGAATGAAGAATATGAGGACCTATTACTTAGTTAAGGGACATGCATTACCTGATTCAGAAGCTTCTCGGAAGAAGAATACAACATTTTGGCAATTTGAAAAACAAATTCATAATTACCTTAAGCTAAAAGAATCGACGAGGGCGCTGAGTTCATCTGGTGGGGAGGTCTATGATTGGTTGGTCAATTGGACGAGGAAAACACAATATATATGCGCCAAATGCAATTGGCCTTGGCCAGAAATGTGAAATGCATTCAGAGTTGCAGGCTAGAAATAAACATACGCCAAATGCGAAAGCCAAAAATGCATGATGCATTCAACAATGCGAGAGAAGCATTAGTATGAGCGAAATGGGATCTGGCCATCGCTTGTATGCATGAGGCATTCGGGAAAGCAAGTTAGGCATGTATAACCACAATTGCATCATTGGAAGAATGATGCACTATAATGTTGGTACTTGGCTGGTGTACGTGTCCTTGGCACAATAAGATCATAAACATGCGCTACACAATGGTCTTGACGGTTATGAGTTAGTTACACTTAGTTGGCGTAACTTTATGCTTTTTTAACGCCAACGAACTGCCTCTTTGGCTTAGAGAGAGATAGACAAGTTGGGACGGTTAGCCAACTACCTTGCATAAAGTAAATCCGTAAGAGTAAGTGGGTACTTCCTAAATAAGTTTTTTAAGGCTAAATAAGTATGATCTTTTAAAATTTAGGTACAAGAAGAGTTTGAGTATCCCAATGTGTGCAGTATTATAAGGATAAATAGGTCTGATCTTTTAAAAGTTTAGGAATTCGGTACAAGAAGAGTTAGTACCCCTATGTGTGCAGTAATAATAAGTCCTCGTCCAAGATTAAAGTTAGTTATTGGGTGTTGCATATTGTCCTTGTTTTCGCTTAAGTAATGATGATATGCCATCATTAGTTCACACTTGCATTTTTCTTTTGTAGGGCGCCATTTCATGCGGGATTAGGCAGGACATGACCACATTTATTATATATACACGTTATTCTTGATAGTCAACTAGGCCTTAGTGGCAAATATAGAGCTTCATTTTGTCTTCCCAAGTCTTAAAAGTATAAGTTCTATCCAAAAGTATCTTATACAATAAATGAACTCGATTACAAGTTTACTTTAATTTTTGTGTATTCTTCTCCCACCAATGTAAAAATAAATGACGAAAATCTACTTTTCAAAGTGGAGGGTTCGAACAAGTAGAACTTTGAGCTAAAATTTATTGAAAAGTTATAAAAATCCAACCAATAGACTCTTCTGGATACGAAACAATGTCAAGCGATCTGTTATCAAAAAGAAAAGAAAATAATGTCAAGGGATCAATATTCCTACCATATTTACGCCCAGTGATGGGCCAAGATATTTCGACTTTGGGGTCAATTTTTTTTTCTGATAGCAGCAAAAAAATTTTTTAGTCACATTTCACTTTTAGTGTAAGTGCTCCCGGAGTTTTATTAACTCCATTAATACATCAGAAGTCATCTCATCGTCTTTTATGAGAGTATGTTTTTAGGTTCGAATATACCGAATCAACCTTCTAAGAATATGTTTTTAGGTTCCATAATGTCTTAATTCAGAAGTAAATTCAGCTAGCTCGGATGCTCTGAAACATCGTAAGAGAAGTGGATTGGATAAGCGTTTATGGATATACATATTGTAAATTCGAATAGAAAACACAGTTGTTGAGATGGATGAGTTCCGATGCTCTTACTCTGGCCTCATGGAGTATCGCATTTTTGAATCAACTACAGAAAAAAGAACAATAATTTGCTTGTTATCTTTTAAATTGTCACAGTTTTTATAATCACAATTAGCAACCAAAAGTTTAAGATCAACGAAAGAAAGTTTTTATAATCTCAACTAGAGAATATATCATTTTATATCGTTAGTTAGTTTGGCCCTTTGACCCCATTAGCAACAAAAGATTGTTTGACCCCATTAATCATATAATCTCAATTTTTTCAATCATATTTGCCCCACAGGATGCAATATTTACGAGCAAACCAAGTCTAATCTAACCAAATTTCAAAAATCAGTGGGGTCGACGGACCCCATTTGTTTCTTACTGCCTCCGCCCCTGTTTACGCCGAATTACCATAAACCTGTAACAAGTTTTGAACAACTCCATAATGGATTAATCTGTCTCGGCTTCTTTCAGTTTCCTCTATGATTGGAAAATTTGTAGCGTCTTCGTCTCCTTAACTCGCGTGTATCCTGGTCACCGTAAGACCGTCTGAGGAGCGCGTCATGTCTGTTATGAAATATATTTCTGATCAAGATAGCCATCTGAGCACCCGTGGCCTAATGGATAAGGCGTCTGACTTCTAATCAGGCGTCTGACTTCTAATCAGGCGATTGTGGGTTCGAGTCCCACCGGGTGTGCTTTTCTTCTTCTTTATTTCAATTTTTTTTTTTTGCTGCTTGCCCTTGCCTTGTTTTTCAAGTGCTGTTTCGAAACTCTTATACTGGAAGATTTCCTATTCTGATATTCAAAGTACTCTCTGGTAAACCGGCACTGAGCTATTCTGATAAGCTAAAAATCTAACTTCCCCAATTCATCCTCCTCAAATTCTGGCCTTCGCAATGTCTGAACAACACCCATAATGGAACCTTCAATCTCCAATCCTTCAGAAACCATCCCTTCTCTCACAGAACAACAAAACCCTAACTCTACCTCCGTTCCTACCTCAAATTCTGTCTCTATACAGAACACAATCCCAATCCTGTCTACAGATTCCTCCTCCACCCCAATCCCCAACTCTACCTCGGTTCCTAATCAAAATTCAATTTCTAACTCTAACAATAACCCTAATTTAAATCATCATCATCATCCACCTCTTACTCCCCCCTTCCCTAAGAAGCCAAGGAAAGGCGGTAGAGCTCCTCGATCGTCGCCTCTTTCTATCAACGACCAGGTATTTCCCCAGTTTAATTATTCTAATGGTAGACCCAATGGGAACATTAATGGAAACGCTGGCGGTAATAGACAACAAATTCCTTCTAGTTCTTCATCAAATTTTATGAAATCCAATTTAGAGACTTCACATTCTTTGCCCCCATTACCCAGTACTACTGCGAGTATTGGCAGGACTATTCCTGATATATCTGAAGAGATTATATTTATTAATAAAGAAGCTACTTCTGAAGCTTTAACAGCACTAACTTCAGGATTTCCAGCTGATTCTCTCACTGAAGAGGAAATTGAAGCTGGAGTTGTTTCAGTTGTAGGAGGTATTGAACAGGTTAATTATACATTAATTAGAAACCATATACTAACTAAATGGAGGGAAAATATAAACAGTTGGTTAACAAAAGAATCGTTAGTGCGTTCAATACCTTCTCATGGTCATGCCCTTTTGAACTCGGTCTATAGTTTCTTGGTTTCGCATGGATATGTTAATTTTGGGGTTGCACCTGCGATCAAGGAAAAGATTCAAGTAGAGGCGACTAAACCGAAAGTTATTATAATCGGAGCAGGATTGGCTGGTTTAGCAGCTGCTAGGCAATTAATGACATTCGGGTTTAAAGTTGTTATTCTGGAGGGGAGGAAAAGAGCTGGTGGACGGGTTTATACCAAGAAAATGGAGGGTTCAGATAAAATTGCTGCGGCAGATTTGGGGGGAAGTGTTTTGACGGGTACATTTGGGAACCCACTTGCAATTGTAGGCAGGCAGTTGTCTTGCTCTCTTCATAAGGTAAGGGATAAATGTCCTCTTTATAAGCCAGATGGGAAGCCAGTTGATCCTGATATGGATATGAAAGTGGAGACAGCATTTAACCGACTTTTGGATAAAGCGAGCCGTCTCAGACAGTCAATGGGGGAAGTTTCTGTTGATGTTTCACTTGGGTCTTCGCTTGAGACTTTTAGAGAGGTCTATGGAGATGCAGTGACTAGTGAGGAGATGAACTTGTTTAATTGGCATCTAGCAAATTTAGAATATGCAAATGCAGGTTTGCTTTCACAGCTTTCCCTCGCGTTTTGGGACCAGGATGATCCATATGATATGGGAGGGGACCATTGCTTCTTGCCCGGGGGTAATGGGAGGTTAGTTCAGGCATTGGCGGAAAATTTACCTATCTTATATGAAAAAACTGTGCACACCATCCGTTGTGGTAGCGACGGAGTGCAGGTTCTTGCAGGGAACCAAATTTTTGAAGGAGATATGGCACTTTGTTCAGTTCCGCTTGGGGTATTGAAGAGTGGCTCTATCAAGTTTGTTCCAGAATTGCCTCAAAGGAAGCTTGATGGAATAAAGAGATTGGGTTTCGGACTTTTGAATAAGGTTGCAATGCTATTCCCCCATGTGTTCTGGGGAACGGAGCTCGACACATTTGGGCACCTCTCTGATGAATCGAGTCGTCGGGGGGAATTTTTTCTATTTTACAGCTATGCTACTGTGGCCGGAGGTCCCCTCTTGATTGCTTTAGTAGCAGGAGAAGCTGCACATAAATTTGAGAGCATGCCCCCTACTGATGCTGTGTCCCATGTCCTGCAGATCCTAAAGGGTATGCCTTTTCTTTCTTTTTTTTTTCTTCCTTTTTTATATATGACAATACTGGTGTTTCCCTTGGTCCAAAGAGAATTACAGACGCATCAGATAATGTTTAACAGTAAAATAATTTGATGCTACAGATAAAAGCTCCAAAATAATTAGCAAAGCCACTTGTATAGAGAACAGAGATTAGACTGCATGTATTAGTATAAGATGTTACAAATTAAAGCCCCAAAGTAGCTAGCAAAGACACTCGTACAAAGATTAGACTACATATATTTGTATGCTATTGCTATTAGTATATCTCATCGACGTGTTTTCTTAAACATACGTGCTTGTGCACAGGTATTTATGAGCCACAGGGAATTGATGTTCCAGAGCCAATTCAGACTGTTTGCACTAGGTGGGGTAGTGATCCCTTTAGTTTAGGTTCATATTCGAATGTCGCCGTGGGAGCATCTGGGGACGATTATGATATCTTAGCTGAGAGTGTTGGAGATGGGAGGCTTTTCTTTGCTGGGGAAGCCACTAACAGGAGATATCCTGCAACCATGCATGGAGCATTCCTCAGTGGACTTAGGGAAGCTGCAAACATGGCTCACCATGCTAATGCTCGGGCACTGCGTGTAAAAGTGGAGAGGAGTCCATCAAAGAATTCTCAGTCTTGCGCTGCCCTTCTGACCGATTTATTCAGGGAGCCAGATCTTGAATTTGGGAGCTTTTCGGTTATTTTGGCTTGTAAGAAATCTGATCCCAAGTCGGCAGCAATTTTGAGGGTCACATTTAGTGGACCTCGGAAGAAGAACACTGAAGGATCAAAACCAGATCAACAGCACTCTAATAAGTTGCTCTTTCAGCAGCTTCAGTCACACTATAATCAGCAGCAACAGCTTCATGTTTATACCTTGCTGTCAAGACAACATGCTCTTGAACTGACTGAGGTTAGAGGAGGTGATGAGATGAGATTGCACTATTTATCTGAGAAGCTTGGAGTGAAGTTGGTAGGTAGGAGAGGTTTGGGTCCTGCTGCAGATTCTGTTATTGCTTCTATCAAGGCTGAGAGGGTACTCCGCAGATCAGCATCAACTTTTTTGGCTCTTAAATCAGGTGAAATATTTGGCTTTACTTTCACTCTCAGACTTGCTATATATTTTTTTAATCAGTCGACTGTTTTAATAACTCACGATGGTAACGTTTGAAAAAAATTCTGCTTTGTGGGAAAAAGGTACATCGAAGCAGAGGTCTGTCAATTCCAAGCAAAAATTAGTCAGGTATGAATGCGATTACACTTCAAATTTATTAGATATATCTCGAGATTCATTTTATTTCTTAACCTAGCTGCTATTTTCCAGGAGGGCAAAAGTAATTCGCAACGGCAGTAGTGCTGCACCTCGTCCGACCTCTTCAGCTTCTCCTTCTGCATCTCGTATTGCCTCTACTGCTGCTTCTGCACTTCGTCCTGTCTCTGCGGATTCTCCACCTGCCCCTCGTCCTGTCTCTTCAGGTCCTCCTCCTGCACATCGACTAGGCTCTGCAGGTTTCCCTCTTGCACCTCGTCTTTGTTCCAGCCCTCCTTCTGCACAGCGTCCTGCCTCTGGAAGTCCTTCTACTGCACCTTGTTCTGGCACTGTAGCTCATACTGTATCTCGACTCGTCTCATCAGCTCCTCTTGCACCGCATTCCGTTGCTGTAGCTTCGACAGCTACACCTCATCCCAATGATGCAGCTCATTCTACTGTACCTTGTAATGGCTCTGCAGCTCCCTCTGCACCTGAACTCATCTCCGCAGCATCTGTTGCACCAAATTTCGATGGTGTAGCTTCATCAGTTACTCCTCATCCCAGTGATGCAGCTCATCATACTGCACCTTGTATGGGCTCTGCAGCTTTGCCTGAACCTGTCTGCACAGTGTCTCTTGCACCGCATCTCGATGATCTAGCTTTGTCAGTTACTCCTCATCTCAGTGATGCATCTCTTTTTGCTGAACCTTTTCTTGGCTCTGCAGCGCCTTCTGTGCCTCACCCCCCATCACCCCCCTTAGAACCTCCAATGGATGATGTATCTTGTCCTGTCTTAGCAACTCCTCTGGAAGCTCCACCTCTTCCTGCCTTTTCTCCTCCTCTCGACCCTGCACCTCTTCTTGCCTTCGTATCTCCTCCTGTCTTATCACCTCCTTCCGATTTTGTATCTTCTCCCAGCTATGTGTCTTCTCTCGTCTCTGCCCCTCTTCCCAACTCTGTAACTCCTCCAATGAATACAGGTCTTGATTCGTGAAAAAGGATACTGAAACGAACAGACCTAGATGGCACATTGGTCCCTTTGGATCTTCTATTTGATCGCGCATCAACCAGCATGGTGTTGGTTATTGGTATACACTATATGGGGTGGCTGGAACTTACCTCTGGTAACCCACTTGGAAGGATGGACATCTGAACCCAATCTCATAATCCCGTAAGGAACAACCACGAGTCATATGAACAAGCTTCCTCATTTTCAAAAAGCTGGTCTCTTGTTTCGCCCCTGTCAAGGGATTGATCTTCCTGAAGGCTGAAACCCAAGTTATTTGTTTTTGGTTAATCAGCAGAGGAGCAAATGCCAGTGAGTGAGTTTTGGCGATTCTTCATGATTTAGAAGAGTGTGTATGGTTCAGTCTACCTCACACGGAGCTCCCAAAGTTTTTCACACTAGATATTGATATAACAAAGTACTGTAATTGAGTAAATGTAATGTAAAGCACTGAATTTTTTTTATCCACGTGTCTTTTCTACCTACTAGTGTGACATATAAATGACAATTTTCCATTTTTTTTCTTCCTACATTCCTACATTCACTTGTCAGTATTGTAATTTGCATCTTGATTCCTGTTAGTAACTGGTCTTCCAAGTCCATCTTCTTACCAACCACCAGTAACAATCTATTTTGTTGTTGAATTCCAGCAGAATTTTAAAGCTAAACCTCTTTTTGTTTTTCCTGAAATTTATATATTTGGTGATGATCACGTTAAGATGTCAAAAGCTATGGCGTCCAATGAGCAAAGGCAAAGTAGAAGAACTGGAACTCACCAACTCTTTTGCAAGTGGGTCATCCAACTTACCAACCAATATGACAATAACATAATCATACTTTTTTTTCTCTATGGATTTTTTTAGAGATCGTCCTTTGGTCCCTACCATTATCATAAATGGACATGGACAGCGCACTAGACGCTGTACAACCCAGGCAGGACTCTAGATCTTGATCCACCGCCAAATTAGACAACATCGACAACAAAATTCAATTTTAGATTCAAACTAAGAATTGTGAATGTTTTTAGTATGTCTGACCAAATAGGAGTATGAGTCAGAGCATAGACGATGCACTAGCGTGGGATGGTTGGAGCTTGTTCGAATTTGTTGATTCAGGATCAGGTGAATCTCGTGATCAAGGGTGACCGAGTCAAGAAACACACGTGTGTAGTGTGGTTGGTTACTATGGTTTTTGTATTATTGGAGAATAATTTGACATCATACTATTGATTATATCGTAAAAGAATCAGATTATTATATCATCGAACCAAAACTTGCGATCAAAATGAGTAATCAGTTGCAAAATGTTGAAACAATGTCCACATAATTATGTATAGACGTAGGCCAATTTTTAATCTTCTCAGCAAATCTTGTCTTAGGCACATTTATGCAAGTCCCTCCCTCTGTTAGATGGAGATAACTTTGCTCGCGTTGTATTTCGAGTATTTTTAATCTAACAATATAATAACGGCAACTAAACAGTTTACACCTGCAGAAAGACTTGTCGGAATGAACTGTATTAATCGAATGCCGCTCAAATATTAGTTGTGATGCTATTAGATATCCGTTTGCTTTAATAGAATTTTCCTTGTGCTTGTGCGTTAGTGTTGTTGTTTTTCTTTTAGGTCCCTTCTTTTATGATTAATCCGCCTGATAGACAGTAGTTAGTGTCGGTGCTGCTCTGGTTTGTAACTCGTATAATAGGCGCAATAAATTCATAATCAACATCATGGACAGCCTAAACCTAAGTGAGTTCAATCAAAAATCCTTTGACTCGTGACATTAAACAATAATAACGTAAATTTTAGTTTGACACACCGACGAAAATGTTACTTCTGAAGTACATTAACACAAGCACACCTACAATTTTTTACCTACCAAGAAGTAGGACCCACTAAAGTGACGTGGAGAAAAAGAGAGTGGACCAAAAAAATCGGAGAAGCAGTGCAAGTGGTGACAGAGCGAGTCAGACGAAATCACGTCCCCATACACGAATTTACTGGTTTACCCTTCTTCTTCGGATCTTTATAAATACTCCTCTTCTTCTCTGTTTCCCTCGTTCCTCCTCCTCCTCCCTTCTTAACACAACAAGATCTCCTGTATTCGTCTCTTTCAAGTTTATTCTCCAAGAGGTTCGTTCTCTTCCTCGGATCTTTTAAGATTATTTTCATTCTCTCTTCGTAATTTTGATTCATTTCAATTGAGTACGTTTCTAATGATTTTCATATACTTTAATCGTTTGGTGCTACTTAAAAACTTCAGATCTACGGCAGAATTTCTATTCTAAAGAGTGATTTGTTCATATGATTATTTTTAATTTGTTTTTGTGTGTGTAGTGTTAATCTTTGTTTGATCATGCAAGATTGTTTTTTGTTTTGTTTAACAGTTATTTTAGATCATTATTTAACATTTATTTGTAATTATGTTCTGATTGGTTTCGTCAATTACAAATTGTGGAACATTAAATGATTATAGTATTTTCAAAATGAAATC
Organism: Papaver somniferum; assembly: GCF_003573695.1. Taxonomy (NCBI): domain Eukaryota; kingdom Viridiplantae; phylum Streptophyta; class Magnoliopsida; order Ranunculales; family Papaveraceae; genus Papaver; species Papaver somniferum. The sequence goes on from NC_039366.1 coordinate 55,074,954, forward strand.
TTTGGCCGAGATTAAATTATATATGGAAAAATCTAATCAAATAATTGAGGAAATGCTTAAGATCTGCTAGGACAAATAAAAATCTGATATGTTGATATGTTTTATGAATTGTTTGAAGCCTAATTGTGTATGAGTATTAAGTTAGTACGTAAGTCGTAACTGTTGTTTTACGTCGTCTTCGTGGTGAATCGTTAGTTAACCTTTGAATATTTGATTGTTATGAACAGATGGATACCTTCCTATTTACCTCAGAATCAGTCAATGAGGGTCACCCAGACAAGCTCTGTGACCAAGTGTCTGATGCTATTCTTGATGCTTGTTTAGAACAAGACCCCGAAAGTAAGGTTGCTTGTGAAACCTGTACCAAGACCAACATGGTTATGGTTTTCGGTGAGATTACCACCAAGGCTAAGGTCGATTATGAGAAGATCGTTCGTGATACTTGCAGGGAAATTGGATTTGTTTCAGCTGATGTTGGTCTTGATGCTGACAAATGTAAGGTTCTTGTTTACATTGAACAACAGAGCCCTGACATTGCTCAAGGTGTTCATGGTCATCTTACCAAGAAGCCAGAGGATATTGGAGCTGGAGACCAAGGTCACATGTTTGGTTATGCTACTGATGAAACTCCTGAGTTGATGCCTTTGACTCATGTCCTTGCTACCAAGCTTGGAGCTAAGCTTACTGAAGTGAGGAAGAACGGAACTTGCGCCTGGTTGAGGCCTGATGGAAAGACCCAAGTCACCGTTGAATACAGAAATGACAACGGTGCTATGATCCCACTTAGGGTTCACACTGTTCTCATCTCTACTCAACACGATGAAACTGTAACCAATGACCAGATTGCAGCCGACCTTAAGAAGCATGTGATCGAGCCAGTCATCCCTGCCCAATACCTTGATGACAACACCATCTTTCACTTGAACCCATCTGGTCGCTTTGTCATTGGTGGACCTCATGGAGATGCTGGACTAACTGGTAGGAAGATCATTATTGATACCTACGGTGGTTGGGGTGCTCATGGTGGTGGTGCTTTCTCTGGGAAGGATCCTACCAAGGTGGATCGCAGTGGTGCTTACATTGTAAGGCAGGCAGCCAAGAGTATTGTTGCTTCTAAACTTGCCCGTCGTTGCATTGTCCAAGTTTCTTACGCCATCGGTGTTGCAGAGCCATTGTCCGTGTTTGTTGACACTTACAAGACAGGTACTATCCCAGACAAGGACATATTGAAGCTGATCAAGGAGAACTTTGACTTCAGGCCTGGAATGATGTCAATTAACCTTGACTTGAAGAGAGGAGGTAACTTCAGGTTCCAGAAAACTGCTGCTTACGGACACTTCGGCCGTGACGACCCTGACTTCACCTGGGAGACTGTCAAGAACCTCAAGCAAGCTTGATTCTGATTCTCGTTTATAAGCAAATTATATGGGGAAACAAGAAACAGCATATCCATCTCTACTTTTTAATTCAACATAATTGAGAAAAAAAAGGAAACCGTGCTCGAGGTGAAACTTCTCTGAGTTGGTAGTGGGTTTTAGGAGTTTGTAGCATTATTATTATTATTATTGTGTTCTTGTTTTTCTCTTGAAGGGAAAATGTCTTTTCTTTGAGTAGTCAGTGATTGTTTCTTACTGCACCAGATTGGTTGGATGTTTCAATTTGTTTGATCATATAATATAATCAAGTGAAATTAAATACATGAACTGCTCAATGCTTTTTCTTATTTATTATCTCCCACCATTGTAAGCTGAATTTCTATCACCCTCCAATTCTCGAAGGGACGTTAAATTTGGGACATCCATGTTACCCAGTAAAATTCCTGCAGAAGGTCCATGAAGTAGAGTTCACATTTAGAAGTAGAGTACTCGAGCCTCAAGGTCAGTCATTCAAATCTATGATGCGGAGCATAGTTCCGTAGGCTGTCCACAGGAAATGTTCAATATCCATAAATATCCATCACTATAAATTTTGGTGCACTGCAGACTGTCTTGCTAAGAGAGGAGCAATGTTTGACAATGGAGTAGTAGAAGAAATGTTAAATAGTTATTAAAGGTTTTCCTTTCCCTCCTGTAAGTTTTAGTATTGAGGCATTTTACCGAATCATAATATCAAGTACTCGTATAATAGAGGATCATAAAATTCACTGAATCCCGTTTTTTATATTACTTAGAAGAGAATCATAAACAACATTTAAGTTAAAACATGAAACATTTATGAATGTAACCAGAGTCTGTCTTGCAATCTCTCCTCCCCAGCACCAAACATCTCGTCAACCCTTTCGCCATCCCGGAAGAAATGGAACGTCGGTGTGTAACGTATATGTTGAGTAGTATCAGGGCATTCATCAATGTCAGCATATACAAATGAAAGCTTCGGGAAATTGTTGCTTAATTTACAAAATGATGGAAGAATCTGACTACACACACGACACCTGAAAAAACAAAGACCCGAGTAGGTTATAATAATTCACTTCAATTCTTCAACGGCACAATTTGTGTAACTGTATATGAACCCATATCTGCCTTTCCCATTTCTGTTAGTATTCACATCAAACACATTGCGTTCATCTCTACTTATCCAACAAAAGTTACAAAACAATATAAAGCTTCAAACTAAACCTAAATCAATCAGATTGACTTACCAAGATGCACCGTAGTTGATAACTGCCTGCAAAATATGATGCTTCTAGTGAATTTAGCGAACAAAGAAGAAAAAAGAAATGAACTTTACTTAATAGAATAAAGTGAAAAGAAAAGAACCCCCGATTTGGATAAAATCCATTATCTAAGAACCCAAAGTAAGACAAACCCAATCCAAAATTTGTGTTTTTTTCTAATGAATTTCTTGTTAGTTTGTTATTTGTTTTTTAAATCTTTACAGTATACTTACAGGAGCCTTGGAAGATCTTATCTTTTGGATAATCTCTGTTAGGTTTTGATCGCTTGAAGCACTCTTTAAGTTCCCATGACGGTTCAAAGGTAAAATCAAACCTGTTCCTTCCAATCCCTTTGATTTCTCTCCCAAGCTCAAGTCATTTCCTCCCTCCATCAAGCTCAACAATTTTTACAAATTAAGCCCATATCAACCAGTACAGAGAGCTAAATAAGTATCGTCCCAAGTCAATTAATCCACGGTTGATATGGGCTTAATTTGTAAAAATTGTTGTTTAGACTTAGTCCAGTCGGGGTGAGCATGGGCCGGTATGGACCGGTTTTTACCTCATCCGCATCCAATCCAATCCAATTCACTACGGATAACAAGTTTGGCAGCCGCATCCAATCCAATATTCAGCGGATTTGCATCCAATGGATGCACGGATGAACGGATTGGGTGCGGATAATCCAATGGATTAGTGTTACTTAAAATTTATAATGAAAAAATAAAGTCAATATAGATGATTTCTTATAGAACCTACACATTTTACATATATATATAAATATAGAAGTGCCATGGACAACACTCCAAACAAACATCCTAAAAATTCCAAAACTATCTATATATTTTTTAGAAACTATATTAATGTTCTTAGTATAACGGGTATGGATGTCCAACGGATTTTCAAGATTGCATCCGGGTTCAATCCGTAATCCGTTGGATCTCGAAAATCTCATCCGCGTCCAACCTATTAGCGAACGGTCCAGGCATCCATCCGCAAAAATACGATTGGTCCCGGTTAAATCCATGGATACGGGTAAAATGCTCGCCCTCAAGTATTAGCCTATTAGGAATTGAACTTGTGCGTCATTTAGTCATGTGGTTCTGGCCCATTTGTTATCTTTTTTCTTGAACGGTTTTTCGGGGAGCAACCTTTTTTTGGGACCATAGTTTTATTTTGGGTAGACATTTAGAAGTAAATCTATGTCACCCCTTATCTCCATATTTATATTAACACCAAAACTAGCCTCCTGATTAATTTTGTATAATGATTAGTTAGTGTTAATATTAGTTAGTGTAGTGATTAATTAAATGATTAAGTTAAAGATAATTAATGCTAATAAATGATTTGTTTTAAATAAGAAGTAGAATTATTGAGAGAGTAAAGTTATAAAAGAAAAAGAAGACAGTGAAAAAACGTTATTTTGATTTTGGTGAACATGAATTGAGTGATTCAAATGATTCAAGTGATGATAGCTCATCTGAATCTTCATCTCCTTCCTCTCCTAGAGTATTCGTTAATCTTCACAACGATCTGGATATGAGTTATTTGTTAGATGGTGAATGTATTCTTCCCCAAACTCAATCTCAAGATGAAAATGATGGATTTTACCAACAACAACCGGAGGAAGAGTATTTGGGTACCCAGGTATGCTTCAAACTTAGATAGTGTTGGTTGAATTGGTCCAAATTTTCATAAAAATGTAAAATTTTAAAGTAGATTTCGGCTAGGTCAACGTAGTTCGGTTACCTTATGTGAGGAACAGGTAGCCGAACACATCTGGAAGTGTAGTTTCGGCTACTTTTTCCAAAGACGCAGGTAGCCGAACTCACTTTTAATGGAGGTTTTGAGGGGTTCGATTAACAGATTTAACAACGTGTAACCGAACTGTTTTTATAGGATTTACAGAGTTATGTTCGGTTCGCTCACAAAATAGTCGAACTTTAGGAGCTATAAGTTCGGTTGGTTCGTAAGATTCAACCAAACTAATTTTCTGGCCGAACTTTACATAAAAAAATAGATTAAAACTAACTGTTAAAGGTTCGGTTGATTCGCAAAATTCACCGAAACTTTCCAGCCGAACTTTACGTATAAAATTGTTTTAAAACCGAGTGATAACTTCGGCTATCTGTTGCTTGCCGAACATTAGCCACTAAATATTCGGTTGGCTCGCAAAACTGCTTTACCAACCGAACTTTTCGTTCGGTAATTGCGACAAAATTATCTTATTGTCGAACTTATTTGTATTAATCTTTTGTGATTGCAATTGATGTTGTTCTATTTCTCGTAGATTGAATGCCAATCTATACCAATGGATGATCAACCTTCTCCGGTTTATATGTTGTACGCAGATACATCCCATCACTATACTAATGAGTTGGTATTCGACTTACCTATTGAGGCGAAGAATTTGGCTAGAGAGCATGCCAAGAGAGACATGTGTGTATAAGTTTTGAATGGAAAAGAAAGCAAAACTCGTTTTGAAATGGTTTGTGAGAGAAGTGGAGATCCCGACGTTAGTCACAAGAAGAACATTTATGTGTATAAAGAAAAGACGACGAGGAAGAACATAACGTACTCAAAGAAAATTAAATGTCTGTTCAAGCTAGTATTTAACAAGAGCAAAAAAAAAAGGGATGAGTTCTATCCTAGGTTGTGGAAGGTCGTCATAACCACCCTCATCCAAAATATGTTGAAGGACATTCAATGGCCCGCAAGGCTCACTCCTCAAGAAATGGAAAAAATAGCTAAATATAGGAAAATTAATATTTCACCACTTAATATCCTTCGCTTACTAAAGGATGATAACAAGGATAACGTATCATCTTTGTCCACTATTTACAATGCAATTGAGACAATTAAGAAGAATGAATGGAGAGATAGACAAGTGATCCAACAATTTTTATTTATTTTTTTGGCTCAAGAGAAAGGCTACGCGGTTCAAAAGAAGGTAGGTCCGGATGAAGACATAACACATCTCTTCATTGCGCATCCGAAGATTGTTCAATTGGCTCAATGCTTTCATGAAGTTATTATAATGGATTGCACTTACAAGACTAACAAATACAAGATGCCATTGTTGAAATTGTTGGTCATACGTCGACAAAGTCACTGTTTACTGTTGCATTTTGTTTTCTAAAGGACGAGCTAGAACCAAGTTACACTTGAGCGCTACAACAATTAAAGGCGATCTACCGAGATGATGATATCCCCGGGTTTATAGTGATCGACAATGAAGTAGCATTAATGAATGCAATAGAGAAAGTCTTCCCATTAGCACATAATATGTTTTGTACGTTCATATATGGTGTAATGTGATGAATAAGTGCAAGCTTCAAATTTGTCCACCAAAGAGGAAAGCATTTAATGAGATTAGTAAGCTACCGGAAGATGAACAAGAGGATGCAAAAAAGGAATTTGATAAACAATACATTCTAAATCACGCTAAATAGGTTGATTTCTCCGGTGAATAGTAGTCATTGACTTGCTCTCTCACCAAAGAAGAGTATAATCTAAATCTTGCCGCGTTTATCGAACATTGGTCTTTCCCCGATTATCCCGAGGGAATTGTAACGTATGTGCTTGAGCAATGGTTGGAACCACACAAAGAGCGGTTAGTTAATGCTTTTACCAACCACCATAAACACTTTTGGAATCATGCGAGAAGTTTGGTAGAATCGGCTCACCACCGGTTGAAGAAAAATCTTTTTGGATGTGTCGATAATTTTGTGATCGTGTTTAACGCTATGGAAAATTACTTCAACCGCGAGATTGATATAATTAAACAGAAGTTTCAAAAAAGCCGCATCATGAAGTACAAGAAATTGGGGACCTTCGGTTGTTCAAGGGACTCCATTATAATCTTTCCCATGCTTGCATTAAGAAGTTGGTGGTAGAAGTGAATTTGATTGAAAAATGGGGAACCAAGCCGGACTAAGTGTGTGTGTGTGTAACATGGTGAAGTCTATGGGACTCCCTTATCACCATATAATAGTTAACTATGAATATGACATAATCCTTTAAGCGGTATATATCCATATTGGCAACAATTGAGTTTTGTCCCTCCTCCAAAAGGAGATGCCGGAGAAGAGTTTGGTGATAATGAAATGGAAAGAACCATTCTCGAGATGTACCGAATCATGAACAAACTCGAAAGGAAAATCTTTTGGGATGACATTAGGACAATCGTTTATCCGCACACTTCGGAGAATGTCCACGAACCAGAAAAAGGAAAGCGCAAAGGTAGGCCAAGCATCAAAGAAACAAAAAAACAAGTAAGACAATATGCAAAGGTATTGGCTAGGAGGCAAAGTGAAATGAACGCTAATACTAGAGATCCATTGGTGCGTGAGCATACCACGACGAAGAGTATTATGGAAAAAGAGCGTAACAAGTGAACGAGATACGAAGAAAAAGGGTCCGATGTTACACTCGCATAAACCCAACCTACTCCATCGGCACCGAGCCAACCAACTCAACAAGATGTGAAGCTTAAGGCTCCAATGTCGCCCATCCAACAAAGGATTCGATTTGATAATATACCACCACTTATTAATAAAAGCTACTTGGAAAGTACGTCATATCCACCGACGACGTCCCTCCAGATGGTAATTGTGGATTCTGAAAAAGCGGGGGTCTAACAACCATACCCAATATTTCATTTAGCAATCTATATGGACAAACTCCAATATACTTTCAAGAGAATCAACTAGACAGTCAGAATCAATCTTTAGAAAAGTATATCCAAGATTTTGTATCTAAATTTCTCAACTCAATCTGCAATCAAACAAATAGGAACTTGCAAGCCCGATTGATTATGAGAAATAACTTGGATGGTATCAAACACCAATATCCAAGTGTCAATCAATTCAATCGACAACCCAAAGGTCGGATTCACAAACTTATTGAACTTACGTACAACCTGTGATATTTCAGTTATATAAAAATATAATGCGGAAAAGAAATAACACAGACACCAGAAATTTTGTTAACAAGGAAACCGCAAATGCAGAAAAACCCCGGGACCTAGTCCATATTGAACACTACGCTATATTAAGCCGATACAGACACTAGCCTACTACAAGTTAACTTCGGACTGGAATGTAGTTGAGTCCTAACCAATCTCACACTGATTAAGGTACAATCTCGTTCCTTAAGCCTCCAGAACCACGCCAGATTCTACGCACTTGATTCCCTTGGCTGATCTCACCCACAACTAAGAGTCGTTACGACCCAAAGTCGAAGACTTTAATAAACAAATATGTCTCACACAGAAAAATCTATTTAGATAGATAAATCTGTCTCCCAAAAAAATACCTATAAGGTTTTGTTCCGTCTTTTGATAAATCAAGGTGTATAAGAACCAATTTATATACCAGATTCATATTCCCGAAGAACATCCTAGAAATATCAATCACCTCAGAATAACTTAACTAAATGGTGGTAGAACAAGTTATTGTGGAATCACAAACGATGAGACGAAGATGTTTGTGACTAATTTTTATCTTACTTATCGGAGATAAATCTCGAGCAAATCTTAAAGAAGATAATACTCAATACGATTGAACAAAGTAAGATCAGAACACGCAACTACAGAGAAAATAGTTGGGTTTGGCTTCACAATCCCAATGAAGTCTTCAAGTCGTTAACCTATGAGGGTCTTAGGAAAAACCTAGGTTAAAGGAGAATCGACTCTAGTTGCAACTAGTATCACACATGTGGTGCGAGGATTAGGTTTCCCAGTTGCTAGAGTTGTCCCTTATATAGTTTTTAAATCAGGGTTTGATAGCTTTGAAGCAATCAATATTCACCGTTTGATGAAACCTCATCTAAGATCCAAGCTAAGTTTGCTTGAAACCAAAGCAATATCTCTCCACCGTTAGATGGTCTTAGCTTGTTACACACAAATGAAATGTACCTTGATTTAGATATGGGTAACCGTACCTAAACGTGTACACTAGGTTGTCTCAACAATAGTTAATCGAAGTTAGCCATATGAACACTTTCATATCAACCTTGTTCATCTTAACACATCTAGTTCCAAATGACTAAAATGAAACTAGTTATGTTCCTCACAGAGTTGTCCATTGTTTATATTCTCATAGAAGTATACAAGATAAAATTTAAGCTAGATCGATTTTGATTCATCGAATCAATTCATGAACATTATAGCCACGGTTTGCAAAAGATTGCATTCCTTATTATATAAATATATTTTTTCATGACTTAGCCGATTTTAGAACTTAACCACTCAAGTATGCAAACGGATAAGCATACCTAAGTTATCGAACTTGGACTGTGTTCGCTAGTATGCAAACGGGTACGCATACTGTTGTTCACATCCTACTTCAGTTGATTTCCGTATGCAAACAGGTACGCATACTATAGCTCCCGGACTTCAATTGGCTTCACCAGTACGCATACTATAGCTCCCGGACTTCAACTGACCAACCAGTATGCATATGCGTACGCATACTAGATTCCCGGTCTTGGAATAATCATGCAACAGTTAGCATACAAGTACGCATATTGTGCTATATCCAATCATTGGTTAATCGTTCTAAATTCCCATTTCAATCATTAAAACATTCTTAAAAGACGATAATAGCTGTCTCATACAAACTATAAGCTTCAAAGCAATTTTCAAGTGATCGAATAATCAATACGAAATATTCCGAGTGTACATCACATAACTGTCTCACACAAATCATATAAGATGTTACCAGGTGATTTTCACATGATCATCTTTTGACTTTCGTCAAGGATCAAAGATGAACTTGGTTAAACGAAATCTTACCAACACATATTTCGAGAAATATGTAAGCGAGTTAAACTCAGCTCAAAATATCAATTGTGTATAAACCGAATACTATATAGCATACGACTTTTGCCTCAAACAGGAGATATAAAGAGATAAACTTTTGTGTGATAGATGAGTTCAAGTCTCCACATACCTTCTGTTGATGAAGTTCCTCCAAGCTCGCCTTAGTAGATATTCTTCTTCAATTGATGAACGCCGTGAATTCTAAACCTCAACTTCACATTCTATCCTAGTCCGAGACATAGCTATAAGTAGATTAGAAATCAAGACTTATAGTTTTGGAAACTAAACTTGACAAACAAGCTTGAGATAGCAACGCTTGCGAGTTTGACCAAGCAATGCTCTAACAATCTCTCCCTTTGTCAATTTTAGTAACAAAACTGACAATACATAAGGATTACAAAATAAATAAAAACTTTGTAGCTTCTCATCCAAATGCTTGATTTCCTTGGTTCTAAAACATTACTCTAAATCTCCGTCACTTCCAAGTACTCCAGTGATTGTGAACGTGTTCAACTCAGCATCATAGTTTTTGAAGATCAGTAGACGTAACAATGAGAAAACAGTTGTCCTCAATCATTGTTATACAGTGTCATAGTATTATTACACAACATCAAAGTTCAATTGTACCACAACTTTGACAACAATACTATGGTGATATGTATCACTCCCCCTTAGTCAATACTTCATCTCACAATGAAAACCACTCCCCCTTACATAATGATCCGTAAACGATATGTATATGTAGTGTGAACTACAAAATAATTCTCCCCCTTTTTGTCAATATAAATTGGCAAAGGTACGAAAACTAGCGAGATCATAATGAAATTTCCATAGAGATACTTCATGGCCAAAAGAGAACATATAAACTTTGTTTCGATGATTTCATATAGTCAAAACTTAGTGTATTCATCAAGGAGTTTATAAAGATACAAGAAAACTCCTATAATATTTCACAACTGCACTCCCCACAAAGATTTGGCAAATAAGCACAAGTTCAATTAAGAACTCCCCCCCATAAAATGTCAATCCCGAAAGAACAACAAGAGCGAGCTTAGTTTTACGAGAAAAGAAGAATTTATTTGGACATTAAAAAATCACATGAAAACATGAAATTGTATCCAAAAATCTTAATTAAATTAACCACAAAGTAACCTCAATGATTAATTTAATCGGAAATGCTCAACAGAAGCCACACAGTACTTTCACATAAAAGTGGATCAGGGAAAGACCAATACTGCGGAATATTCAAAAGTTCATTCTATCTTTTATCAATATTTGCATAAAGACATATAATAGACTTAACTTTTGAGCATATACGGGACAATCATAGTTCATGGACGTAAACACTCATATCCTGTTAGAGCATTGGTCGGTCGAACTCGCAAGCGTATCTCAAGCTTGTTTGTCAAGTTTAGTTGCAAAAACTATAAGTCTTGATTTCTAGTATACTTATAGCTATGTCTCGGACTAGGATAAAATGTGTAGTTGAGGTTTAGACTTCACGGCGTTCATCAATTGAACACGAAGATTTACTAAGGCGAGCTTGGATGAACTTCATCAACAAAAGGTATGTGGAGACTTGAACTCGTCTATCACACAAAATTCTATCTCTTTCTATCTACTATTTGAGATAAAAGTCGTATAACTATATAGTATTCGATTTATACACGTTTGATATTTCGAGCTGATTTTAACTCGCTTACATATTTCTCGAAATATGTGTTGGTAAGCTTTCACTTTAACCAAGTTCATCTTTGATCCTTGACGAAAGTCAAAAGATGATCATGTGAAAATCGTCTGGTAACATCTTATATGATTTGTGTGAGACAGTCATTTGATGTAGACTCAGAATGTTTCGTATTGATCATTCGATCAATTGAAAATTTCTTTGAAGCTTATAGTTTGTGTGAGACATCTATTATCGTCTTCTAAGAGCAAGGGCTATGGGGTTGAGAGTCTCATTCAATATGAATGAGTCTAATCCAAAAAGACCTAATTTGGTGCTACTATGGGTTGAGAGAAACACTCTTTCATCCCAAACTCAATCATAGACTCGTTCAATCGAAACAGAGTATGAAAGTCTTCACTATACGGCTAACTAAATGCCGTGTGAAGAAAAAAGAAAGAAAAACGGCAAATCAATTGTCGTATAAGTCTTGGGTTATTAAAAACCAATATAAAAGTATTAAACAGATATATTTTAGGTATATTTTGATATTTGGATAAATACAAATCTTATTAAATCTTATAAAAATTATTATAAAAAATGAATTTTGGTTTGGACGGCTAATTAAATGCCGTATAGTCCCTCTACTCACTCCTTCCCATAGTGAGAAACTTACTCTATCACATAGTCTCTCAACCATTTTGAAAGGGATAGAGTGTTAAAACACTCTATCCCATAGCCCTTGCTCAAAGAATGTTTCAATGATTGAAATGAGAGTTTAGAACGATTAACCAATTATTGGATATAGCATAATATGCGTACTTGTATGCTAACTGTTGCAAGTGTATTCCAAGACCGGGAATATACTATGCGTATCCGTATGCATACTGGCTGGCCAGTTGAAGTCCGGGAGCTATAGTATGCGTACCCGTTTGCATACTAGCGAACACAGTCCAAGTCCGGCAACTTAGATATGCGTACCCGTTTGCATACTTGAGTGGTTGAATTCTAAAATCGGCTAAGTCATGAACTAATACATTTATATAATAAGGAATGCAATCTTTCACAAATCGTGGCTATAGTGTTCATGAATTGATTCGATGAATCAAAACCGATTTTGCTTCAATTGTGTCTTGTATACTTGTATGAGAATATAAACAATTGAAAAACTCTATGAGTAACATAACTAGTTTCATTTGAGTCATTTGGAGCTAGATGTGTTAAGATGAAAGTGTTCATATGGCTAACTTCGGTTAACTATTGTTGAGCCAACCTAGTGTACACGTTTAGGTATGATTACCCATATCTAAATGAAGGTACATTTTATCTGTGTGTAACAAGCTAAGACCATCTAACGATGGAGAGTTATTTCTTTGATTTCAGGCAAAATTAGCTTGGATCTTAGATCAGGTTTCATCTAACAACGAATATTAATTTCTTTGTTTCAAAGCTATCAAACCCTGATTTGAAGACTATATAAGGGAGAACTCTAGCAACTGGGAAACGTAATCCCCACACCTCCTGTGTGATACTAGCTGCGACTAGACTCGATTCTCCTTTAACCTAGGTTTTTCCTAAAACCCTCATATGTTAACGACTTGAAGACTTCATTGAGATTGTGAAGCCAGACCCAACTATTTTCTCTGTAGTTGCGTGTTCCGATCTTACACTGTTCTATCGTATTGAGTACTATCTTCTCTAAGATTTGCTCGAGATTTATCTCCGATAGGTAAGATAAAAAGTAGTCACAAAAATCTTCGTCTCATCGTTTGTGATTCCACGATAACTTGTTCTACCACCGCATAGTTAAGTTATTGTGAGGTGATTGATATTTCTAGGCTGTTCTTCGGGAATATAAGTTCGGTATATCAATTGGTTCCTGTGCACCTTGATTTATCAAAAGACAGAACAAAACCTTATAGGTATTTCTGTGGGAGACAGATTTATCTATCCAAATAGACTTTTCTGTGTGAGACATATTTGTTTATTAAAGTCTTCGACTTTGGATCTTAGCAACTCTTAGTTGTGTGTGTGATCAGACAAGGGAATCAAGTGCGTAGAATCCGGCGTGGTTCTAGAGGCGTAAGGAACGCGACTGTTCCTCAATCGGTGTGAGATTTTTTAGGGATCAACTACATCCCAGTACGAAGTTAACTTGTAGTAGGCTAGTGTCTGTAGCGGCTTAATATAGTATGGTGTTCAATCTGGACTAGGTCCCGAGGTTTTTCTGCATTTGCGGTTTCCTCATTAACAAAATTTCTGGTGTCTATGTTATTTATTTTCCATATTATATCTTTATATAATTGAAATATCACAGGTTGTGCGTAAGTTCAATCAGTTTGTGAATCCGACCTTTGAGTTGTCGGTTGAATTGATTGACACTTGGATATTGGTTTTTGATACAGTCCAAGTTGTTTCTTATATTAATCAGGCTCACGGTTTTCTATCTGTTTGATTTGCTGATTACATTAAGAAACTGAGATACAAACTCTTGGATATACTTTTCTAAAGATTGAATCTGATTGTCTAGTTAATTCTCTTGAAAGTATATTTGAGTTCGTCCATATAGATTCCTAAACGAAATATTGGGTATGGTTGTTAGATCCCCGCTTTTTCATATCCCATACCAAGTTTTGCAATATATGAAACCAATAAAGATTAATACTGCAAAAATCATCTTCCAAAAAACTTAGAGTTTAAATAAATAAATCTAAAACATTGCAAGATGTAATCGTTGGCTATAGCTATGTGTAATCACAATAATTGCTATTCCAAACCCTAGTTATCCTTCTTAAAAACACAAGAATAAATTCTCATAAGAAGTTTCCTAGACAAATAAAATAAGACAAGAGTAATTAATCATCCTCTTCATCATCGGACTCCATCCAAGAGGCTCGAATCTTATCCATGTCTTCCTTGATTTTGGGAAACTTGGTAGCAATTACACACAATTGTTCTTGCACACATTTTACATTGGAATTGATCTTACACACACCCTTGTGAATTTGATGAAGAAGACTCACGGTGGTAGGATCACAAGAACCATCAAGGGAATCACATCTTTGTCTTTTGCAAGCACTATCCTTCATACGTTTGAAAGTACAAGGACGAACAAGTTTGGGAGTTCCAATAGAGTTGACAATGGGTGCGATGGAATGTGCACAACATATTTGCTCAATTAAGCAAGAGAAGCCTAACTTCTTGTTGGATGACGTCATTGAGAGCATTTGAAGAATAATAAATCCACAAATATCAAGACTTTTAGAACCCAATTCAAGGAAATATACTAACTCCGCAAACTCACGACTCCATCGAGAATTCTCGATTGTGGAGGGACAAAGATTAGATATTCCAAGCTTTCCGAAAGACATCAAAGAAAAACTAAGATAATGAGTAAGAAATTTTCCTTCAATCCAATCAACATTCTTGCCACAAAGACCATTAGAAATGGTTTCATATGATGGTTTTTCTTCTCTTGGTCTAGGGAGGCGAAAATTACCCAAGGGAATTTTGGTAATCCTTGAAATTAACTCTCTATCAACAAGAATTCTTTCCTATTTATCACGGTCTTGAATTCCATGTCATTTAGATTAACATTATGAATGTTAGCATAGAAGATTCTTGTAAGAGTGTCAAAACCTTCACCAAGACCATCAAAGATGTTTCCAAGATTATACTTTTCAAAATGTATCAAACCCTCTTTATGACCACTATTCTCTTCCAATTTCATTTCTAGTATGAACGCACTAGAAGAAATCCTTCCAAAAATCATACTACTAGAATGATTGACAAATCTAATTCTAATAGAGTCTTGGTCAATAGGTATATTAAAGCTAGAAGAAGATGATGGACACAAGCTTTTTGAATCCTTCTTTAAGACCTTGAAATTCCCCATGAGATCTAAAGATTGAAATAACTAAGAGAAGGAAAAACTTACTTGATATGCTCCTTGAAGATGAGGAACACCCTTTGCCTCCTTTTGATCTCCAAAGATGAGTTTAATGGCAATGACACATGAACCCTAGAAAAATTCAGGTACGCGTACAAGGGAAGGAAGAACAAGGGTACGCGTACCACAACTCTTATATACCCATTAGTGGGCTTGAACCCGTTCATAAACCGCGACCCACAAAAGAAAATTCAGGATTTTAAAACTTTTAACAACCAAGGTTCGCACACTGTGAAAACACGGTATAGTGCAGCAAAGAAGGATAGTAGAAAGACTACATCACTTTATTTCACCTCAGAAGAACCGAATGAGAATAAATTTATCAAGAAGTTTTTATCAAATATAAGGAAAAAGCAAATTAAACCCAGATACACAAAATAATCAAACCGTTACTTGCCCCATCTCAAGTTATATACAGATGGGGTGGAGCCAAACTTGTTACCAAGGGGGCTGGATGTGCAGAGTGAATCTCATGCAATTTCTCCTGTTAATATTTGTGAGATGTACCATAAATATAATCATAGTAATGATGATATTCAGGGTTAATAGAACTTTTTAACTCCTTTTTCTTATAACCATGGAATGACGTTTTCTGACAATTGGAACCTGCATCAAACTCACCAGAAATCTTTTTATCAATTTCATATGAGTTGATAGCATGTTTTTTTTGTACATCACGAATACATGATTTGATGGGTACAAAACTTTTATCAGATTGATTCTTTTTCTCAATCGAATTAAGTTTTTCTAAGAATTTAAAAACGTCTTCAAAAAGGCTTTAAATAGATCATTGGCAATTGATCCATCATGATAGTATTCCTTAAAATGATTAAGAAGTAATCTAATGAGATTCCATATCTTTGAGCTTTGACAATGTTTTTTAGAACGACTTTTCGTAGAGGAACTTTTAATTTTTCCTTTAGGCCGGTTTTCATCATCTAAGGTTTCCAATGTATTAGATGGAACAAAATTATCTTAGACACGAGAGGTCTTGTAAAAAATAATCTCTGAACAATCTTGAAGGAATTCTGGCGTGCGTCAAAGATGCCCAAAGGAATTTCCCATAAGGACGGACTTTAAGGATCCGTCAAACACAAACTTATCAGGTTTATAGTGTTTGCCTGCTCTGATACCAATTGAAAAAACGGGGGTCTAAAAACCACACCCAATATTTCGTTAAGCAGTCTATATAGACAAACCCCAATATACTTTCAAGAGAATCAACTAGATAGTCAGACTCAATCTTTAGAAAAGTATATCCAAGAGTTTGTATATAAGTTTCTTAACGTAATCAGCAAATCAAACAGATCGAAATCCGTGAGCCTGATTTATATAAGAAACAACTTGGACGGTATCAAAAACCAATATCCAAGTGTCAATCAACTCAATCGACAACCCAACGGTCAAATTTACAAACTGATTGAACTTACACACAACCTGTGATATTTCAATTATATATAAATATAATGCGGAAAAGAAATAACATAGACACCAGAAATTTTGTTAACGAGGAAACCGCAAATGCAGAAAAACCCCGGGACCTAGTCCAGATTGAACACCACAGTGTATTAAGCCGCTACAGACACTAGCCAACTACAAGCTAACTTCTGTTAGAGCATAGCTCGGTTGAACCCACCAAGCGTTTGTATATCAAGTTTGGTTGTCATATTTTAGTGAATAAAAACTCATGTTAAGAGTCACTTGATTATGTATTAGAGTCAACTTCGTATAAGTTAGCTTGAAAGTATTAGGATTTGATACTTTACAAGTATTACGAAGACTTGAATATGTGAAGAAGCAAGGAGCTACAACGACAACAATCATCCTTCCACTTGAGGTTAGTGATATTTGACTTGAACTGTTTCATTCCATAACGTATCTTTCAAGTCGTGCATATTGAAAACAAAACTGCGAAGCATATTTGAACTCTAGCTAGACATAGTATTAAGGAATACAATACGAGGTTTATTGCTTAACCATTAAAATTTGTAGATAAGACATCACCATAATCATTTGAATGCTATTGTGATTATGTATGGGTATGAAGTGAGGATTTCATCCTAGGGAACAATGTTTTACATGTGTTCTAAGGGAGTAAGTCCATAAACTTGTTTGTGGATCGAAAAGGAAATCGCCAGGCGTTATTGGTTTTGTTATTCATTGCATATCTTATGAACAACCAATATGTGTGATTGAGTATAACCGTTCAAGACTTGATTGTGTTCTTGGTAGAACTATTCACAAAGGCCTGATTTATGTATTGGTATGACTTTTATTAGTGAAACAGATCTTAAGTAATCACCTGAGATGGTATGATCGGGTTTGTGATTTTATGTCTGACCAAATATGGGAAAGGGGAACCGATCCTATTAAGAGGTACAGTACATCACAAAGGGGAACCGATCCATGTATGAGGTGCAGCAAGGTTTATAACAGAAAGAGGAACAGATCCTATGAACATGTGCAACACATTTTTAGGAAAAGGGGAACCGATCCTATGGACATGTGCAACACATATAAGTTAGATACCATATATATATGGGGAACCGGTGCTCGTACCTAGTTAACCGAATTTTGGAAAGCTAGTGTGACTATGCACAGTACTCACATGGAAGGTAGAACCGAAACTTGTTTTGGTAGAACCGTTAAACCCATGATTTGTGATTGAATGTTATTTGATCAATCTCATAGTTCTTGAAATTTAGATGAACTAATTCTAAACTTGTTTGGAAGTGTGGAAAATCGGTTTCAAGGTTGTAAGTGTGAAGAGAACTTACAAAGTTAAGATGTCGACATACTTTGAACACGTTCTATGAATGTTTATTTCTTTAGTTGTTCAAAGTTATTCCTTAATAGCTAAGGGAAGAGAACCCCAGGATCGAAACATAAATAAGTTAAGAATCTTTTAATTAAGGTATTTCACTTCATTTTTAGGAAAATAAGAATTAGTAATGTGCATTTACTAATTAGAGATTTTCTGAGAGATTTCGATCATTATTTTTGGACAGAGCATTTCCAGGAATTATGGAAACCGAATTTGTGATTTGATGACTATCTTGAGAATATTTTCGGTTTTGGAAATTCCTTGGTGTCCAAACTTCCTTGTATATAAATACTTGAAGTTTGCCTTTCTTGCAAACTAATCCTTCGTAACAACAAACTTCCTCTTTGTTGTGTTGTTACTGGTGTATCCGCCTATTCGGAGAGGAGAGTAACCTAATTAGGCGAAATGTCTTACATCCGCTCAGTTTAAAGTCTTCTTTGGGATTGAGAAGCTCTACGAGTACCGTTGGTGGGAAACTAGATAATTGCAGTTTATCTATTGTTTTCATTGATTTGATTGACTAAGGTGGTTGAACTTTGATTGCACCTAGTTTGTTTATGCTTGAGAATCTTCTCTTCTGATATAAGATTCACTCAAGCTAGTTCAGAGTTTCGACAGGGATCTTTAGACTATTGTTAGTTTTAAAGACGATCTTGTGATAATCCATTGTTAAAAAACTCCGTTCTGTGCGTGATTGATCACAAGAGATTCAAGTGATTGTGTGCAGGATTTTATTGAAGATCTAAGAAGATATTGAAGATTTTTGATTTGTGGGTTCATAATCTTTGGTGTGCACAATACTTATTTCGGTAAAAGAGGATCCAAATAATAATCGGTTTATCCCTGTGATAGATTGGATTGATTAATTGAGTAGATCGACATCAACACAATTCTTTGGATTAATAGTGTTGTTGGATTAATCTTAAACAATTACTTCGGTAATTAAACATAAGATATATCTAAGGACCTGACGAAGGAGTTTATGTTAAGATAAACAGAAGAGCCTTTGTCCAACTCATATCACTTGGTTGAATAAAGTTGATACCAAACAAATTTGTTGTTCCTTTACTGTTTGGAATACGAACCAAAGGAATTTTTCCAAGTACGTGACTTATTCATAGGTCGGAGGCGTGGGAATACAGATGGAACTAGGTGAACTATAGGTTTAGTTGCTTGGTCTCAACTATACGAAGTTAGGTGTAATTTTGTGTAGCGGCTTAATCCTGAGAGTATTCAATTCTGGACAAGGTCCCGGAATTTTTCTGCATTTGCGGTTTCCTCGTTAACAAAATCTTGATGTGTCATTTACTTTATATTTCCGCATTATAATTGTTTTATTATAATTAAAGTAAATCACACAAACGTTAATTCCTATTTACTTGATAAGTGAATCCTATTGTGTTTGGTTAAGTCCGAACCTTTTTATCAAGTAACATACTTCATTGTTGTATTGTCTCGATCTTGTATTCATAGACGATCACACGAATTGTGAACCGATTAGTTGTATTGTCTCGACTTAGTCCATAGACAATCACTTTCGTAGAAAGGACTTATAGGTAGGAAAAGTTTTAGCTTGAGGTATATTTTGGTACCCTCGCCTTTTCAATTGGTATCAGAGCAGGCAAACATTAAAAGATCTAACAATCTGTGTTTGGTGCGATCCAACCTATAAGAATTGAATCTAATGTCTGATTCAGTTAACGTTTTGCAAGAGTATGAATACTCAAAGGTTGAAGATGTTACTACTTCGTTGACTCATGATCCAGGAGTTACGAAAACATCTATGTCTATCTATGATGAAAGAGAAGATGCTTATAAAGAGTTGGTAAAACTCCTAAAGCCTATACAATCTATGTCTTCTAAAGTACTTATTTTAAAGACATAGTCAAATCTTCTTAAACAGGAGATCAAAGAAAAAGACATTCAAATGAATTGTCTAGCCAAAGAGAAAATGGATCTCTCTGTCAAACTAGAGACTCTTGGTAAATCTCTTACAGATAAAGAGACACATCATATTATTCTAACTAATGATGCTATTGTGATTTCTTCTGATGAGGAAACTAAAAGTCCTTGCTCGACTTTTACAGACTATGATAAAACCGGTTTAATCACATCTGAAACAGATCAAGATGATCGTAGTTTGCCTAGCTCCACCAAGTTAGAAGAGGATGAGAAACCAGCTTCTAGATCTACTGATGATCAAACGAAATCTTGTCCAAAGGAAACTTTGAACCGATTCCGTAGTGATTGTAAGGAATACAATTTTTAGTCACTTGACAGGAAACTTATACTTTTTCAACATACAGTGGTAAAATTTTTGAAGGAAGTTTTTTGTCTTAAAAAACTGAAAGATCATTCCTCATTAGAAAGACAGATTATACCACATCCCGATAAGATCAACTCAAAAGAGTCAGAGGAAAGAGTTTATAATCGCTTCTGGAAAAAGGTTCCTCCGCACCCATATCGAATCAGTTCTGGTTTTGATAAGGAACGACTTCAGAAGGAAGGGAAAGAGAGAATCTCTGCCAAAAGAAACAATCAGGAATTTCCTATAGTTGTTTCAGATGATCATACTAATGTGGATCATAAGGAAGTCCTTAGAATGAGAAAATCTTATGAAAATCTCATTGAAAGAACTAAGAGAGATTTATCTATCTCCGAGAATTCTCACATTAGTATGTTTTCTCCACATGATCATATCTCTCTAGTTAGAAAATATCATCATCTTGGGAGAAAATATTTTGGGCAGAAATTCCCAAAGAGAAACATGAACTATGTTTCTGATATTCACTGTAAGCTGGAAAAACCTTACTCCGATGCAACTTAGTTATATCAAAATTTTGCATTCTCATCTTTTTCGTGCTCATAAACTTGGATGGGAAAGGCACAATAAAACAGGAGCACATTTGTTTTGTGTAATTTTTTATTAGAAAAATTATGCGGCACTATATGGGTAGCTTCGAATCCATGGTTGTCTGAAAAATGTTCATGTTTAACATGATATTCCAAAAAAAGGTTTTATTTAGAATTTTCAAATTTTAATAAACCTTCCAGCTTGAGAAATTCGGACTAAGAAAACGAAACATATTCTTTAATATTTTCGGATTATCCATAGGTCTTTTGGTCCGAAAGTTGTCTCTTTTAAAAGGAGAAACTTTCTCTTGCCTGTATTCGGAAACCCTGATCAATCGTTTTATATTTATTCATAACCAAGCATTCTCTCCAATAACTCGCAGTGTCTCAAAGGCTAATAAGGAGGAAGCTCAAAAGGTTAAGGATTGTCAAGGAATCAATACAGAGAGGAAGAATAAGGGCATATCAAATATCATGTCTGATTATGATTCTGATAGTTCAGTTGGATCACAAGATGAGTCATGTCTGTTAGCTTATAACAAACAAGATCCAACCAAAACCCAATGGATTCGTTCTGATAGTATGTTTCAATATATCCAAGGTTTTGATGAACTGGAAATCAATCTTGCTATGACTATTCGACATCAAGATTGGGTAAAAAAAAAGTATGAAGGAACAAGAGGAATTCTTTATGAACTCAAAGTTCTAATTGAAGAACTTGAAAAACAAGAAGTGGTTGTGGACAAGTCTCTTGAGACATGCTTTAAGAGTTTGAACACCGAAGAGATCTCAGTGAACAACAAGAGCACCACTAGAGATTAAGTTATATGCTGTAATACTTAATCTAAAAAAATAGATATCAATTTTTTATTTCTTTCAATGATTGTATTGGTCTATTAAGAATAAAACTATTATGAATAAAATTATTTGATTTATAATTTTTTTTGTGATAGTTTTCGGTTTACATAGCCTGTGCCTGAATGTTTTTATCTTATTGCTATGTATGTTTATGGGATGTTTGATTTCGGTTTTACTACCTTAATATTCGATCTCATAATGTTGTGAACCCTTGTGGTTTGGGTGACTTTGTGATTTAGTAGGATTAAGTTCTAGCCCATGTTGGTAGGTGATAGACGCATTTATGTGTCTAATGTGTCCTCAATGTTCCGTATTGTTAGTACTCGATTTCGTACTTATTATGGTGTTTTGTGTGTTTGTAAGCATTTTTGGGAAATAAACATTTTTGGAAAATTCGGCTCGAAAAGTTGCTCGGGACACCCTCAGAGCACATTTGCTAAACGGACCCCCGCTTTGGATAAGGGGAACCTCATTTACTAAGGGGCAACTTCTTTACTATTTGCACCCCAGGACAGGAACTGCTAACCGCACCCCATCACTGGTTAAGGGGAGACCATCTTCTTCTCAGTTTGAATTAATTGTTTTGGCGGGAAATTTTGGCAAGGGAAGAACAAAATTAGGGGTCGAGTCTTGGTGCTTTTCTAAGGAGACTCAATGGCTGAAATTTCAGGGGAAGGCCTGTTTAAGCTTAACATGCATGGTAAGATCGATGCTTTGAGTTAAAATTGGCTGGAGCGTCCGTTGGAAGAAATCGGGGAAGTGTTATTTTTCTTGGAAAACCCGAGAAGGTTATTTTGGATTTGGAAGTTATTTAGAGAGATTCAATCAACAAAATCTGTTGTGTTGGGCATGTTTCATCTAAACAGAAGCGGTAAGTCCATCAAATTCGAAACAATATGGCTGAAACGTGGGATTGAAGTGAAACAGAGGTTTAATGATACTCGGGATTCTGTTGGGTTGTGTTGGAGAGTTTGCGAGTGTTTTCAGCGTGTTGACTCATTCTTTCATGTGTTGGCAGCATGTTTGAAGCATTTAGTCACTGGATGACAGCGTCAAAAGACTAGAAAAAGGAAATAAAAATATCTCCGAGGCTGGCAGAGTTAAGGAGAATTATTGCGAGTTATTACAAGAGATTTTCATAGCATGTTGTGTATAAATAGTGTCTTGGGGTAGCAGAGAAGAGGATGGAGAGTTAGGGGATAGAATAGAGCACCACAAAGTCGAAAAATCAAGCTGCAGAGAAATCTGCAGCAGCAACAGAAAAATACTAAAGAACACGAAGAACGGACCAGCAAAGACAGTCGTTTTTCTACAGTGATAACGACTCACAGCCGAGGGTCGTACATCAGAGGCAGACTTATTTGCTACAGTATCAGTGACACATATTGTGGGTCATTCTGGTTTGTAACACATATAACTGTTACAAACCCGGTTTTCATTATATTTCTCCCTTTTCATCATTTGTAAACCATTTTTGAGCAATAATAATGAATTTCGAGCGTGTTTCCAACAACATGATGAGCTAAACCCTATCACTGGGACAACAGAGGAAGCAACTTTTCATGATTGTGGTAAATGAATTAATTCTTTTATTGACTTTTTGCATAAATTTAATTGCTTTATGATTTCTGTTAATTATTTGTTATTTTTTTTAGATGCCGCATGCTTAGTTCTAAATACTTTAGATGCGTCATGCTTTTAACTTACAAATAATATTTTATGAAATCTATTTTTGGAAAAGAACTAGAGTCACAACTTCTTTTGTTTGAGCTATATTGTCTAGAGTTAATTACTGAACCATAACAATACGAAAAGTAGTGGAATCTCGCGTCTCAGTGTCTCTTCATCTTGTGAAAAATTGTGCATATATATTTTTCCTTATTTTTTTTATTAAGTCTTAAAACAAATTCTCAACAAATCTGAGTGAACGAATCATCATCTTACTACAACATCATTGAAAAATACCATCATTTTGGCGCCGCCGACGCAGATTTGTTTTTAGGTTTTATTTGTTCTTTTTTACGCGTTTTGGTATTTTTGTTTGCTTTCAGATTTGGAGCTAAGCTAAAGAAGAAAAAAAGTGCTGAAAAGAAAATCCCAAAAAGAAAAGAAAAGAGAAATCCAAAAGGAGTGAAGTAGAAGAAGATTTTGTATATTATTTTATTTTATTTTTTTTAGAAATTGTAATTAGGGTTATATTTTTGTAATATTTTTATTTTTGGACCTTTTTTCTTTTTGGACTTTATTTTTGGACATTGGACATTAATTTTTTTTAAACTCTACGGAAGTGTAGTTTCAAATATAAACTGCACAGGGAAAGACGGCGATTACGATATCGCCTCGGCCCCTCGGGTTCGTACATGACATAGGAGTCGTGGCCCGAGTCGACTTTAACGGTTCATCCCCCGTCTGGAACGAGAGGTAAGAATTCTAAACACCCGCGAATCCCCTGTCAGCGAGTTTACTGGATGATTTTGTATGCATATATGTTGAGGACCTGAAATCGGATTCAATTTTCTAGTAAAGGGCAAGGCCTGGCCAAATCAAGATAATGACTCAGATTTCATCACCGTTTCCTTCTTGCCCGCCCTAGGAATACGTAACCTACGCGAACCTAAGATTAAAATACTGACTAGAGCGAGACCGATAGGGTAACGGGCTTAATAGGAAAGTCATTCGAAAAATATTGGTTACTCTGTTAAGCATACTTCGAAGTTCATGATGGTTTTTGTGAGTTGAATGCGTGACTGCGCCGCCTTGTAATTCCGGTGAGGCCTTGGGTATCAAAGCTCCACTGAGCTTCCTTCGCCTCAATTCAACTTACTTTAACTCGGATTGATTCCAGAGGGGTTTGCTCAAATTATAACGAATTCCCTTTCAAAGGATTAGAAGCTGGTCTAGAAACAATCTAAGGGAGCCATCATGCTTTTTGTTTGCTAGATAAAATAGGTTTGTTTTGGTCGAGTTAGCCTTGTTTGTGCTTGTGTAGAATTCCCTTGCAGTTAGGATGTCAAACTGGTATTATAATAGCCATCACAATGAATATGATTATCCAACTGAACAATATGGACATTACTCTTACCATAGTGTGAATAGTGGTTGGGAACGCCAACCTTTGGAAGGATATGGGTCATACCCTGGTGAGCCCAATTACTATCCACACATGCATCAGTCTTACGAGCAAGAAGATTATAGTACTAGTTCTTCGTCTCTAGAGGATACAATCAAACTATTGAAAAATAGTCTTCTTTATGATCCCTCTGTTCCTATTCCTCCTTTAAAAGAGTCCCTCAGGAAGTTAGCTGAGTCGACGCGTAAGTTAGCTGAGATGAATAGTATAATTATAGACGAAAGAACTACAATAATGAGTGAACCTTCTTTAGAAGACCACCTCAAGCGGATAGCTGAGACGAACGAAAGAATTACTCGAAATTATATGAATTTCCAACACAGTGTTCCCAGTTTTACCCTTGAAAATAAGGATAGTTTTTATTCACATAATCAATATGACGAGGTTAGAATTGGTAACACTACTTGTTTTGATGAGGTTCGATCTTTTTCATGTTATTATAAAGATGACTATGATGAGGATAGTATTGATGAAGAACATGAAATATGTAGGCATAGTGTTCAGGAATTTGTTACTCCGATTGAGATTTATAATGATAGTGTTGTTTCTAGTACAAATCCAAATAATTTTAATAATTATTCACCTATTCAAAAGGATGAGGATTTGACTAGAGATACCACCGTTTTAGACGATGTAGTTCATGATCCTTTAGCCTGCAGTATGTTGGATAATCTATTATTTGATGTGCCTATCAGTGAATCGGAGGAAGTAACTATGATTAACACCTTTGTTAATGAGCCTTTACTAGAAACTTTCGCTGGTAATCCTTTATATGATTGTGATGATGGTTTAGAGGAAAGAGTTTACCCTGAGAATAATGTTTTAGAGTCTAGCAATTTACAAACACTAATCTTAGAAGACCATAAACTCGTAGAGATGAGCGAGGATGAACCAGACTTAGAAGAATCAATTGACCATTTTCAGGAATCTTATGACCTAGAAATTAGGGAAGTTGTGACTAGTCCTTCTAGAGACACAGAAAAATCTAAGTTTGGGGGTAATTCTCCGTGTGCTTTAACTATTAGAAAGTTCCCTCGTGTAGGACTTGACATTTGTGCCTCAACCACCTTACAAGATTATCTTCATACACATTTTACCGAACCTAATGATGTCCAGAAAGAAGCTCAGTTGTTAGAAACCCATCCTCTGGTTGATGTGGTTTACCCAGGCGACAATACCCAAATTGACTTTGTTTTCCCGCCAAAAACTTTTCTTCCAATTGTGGGAACTTATGATTTTCAGATGTGTCGGTTATTAAGTTTTGAGACTGAACCTAATTACTTTAGGAGAATAGGGTCGACACATTTTCTTAAGGAAGACCACCTCTTTCATTGTGGCCAGCTGTGTGAGTCAAATCTGATTGACTTAGAGGATCCCCAGTTATTCAGGCTTTTGTTATGCGCTTTTAAGTTCTTACTTGAGTATTTCCAGACTCTTCAGCCTGATATTCAGAATGCCTTTGAGGAAATCCCACCAATGAAAGCTTTTTATCTAGACCCTGTTATAGAACCTGAACTTGAACCACAGCTAGATGTAGTTGTCTTAAACAGGAAACTAGACAAGGGAGTGCTTTATTTGCTAATTTTCTTGGGATGTTGCGGATTCCTTTTACTTGTGATAGCCCTATTTGGTTTTTGGTGACCCACAATTATTCCGGCTACTGCTATATGATTCTAAGAGGTGACTAATTCCTTTTGATGTCTGGCTGAAGACTTTAAACTTAGCACTTCTTGGGAGGTAACCCATGCTCATGCAACACGATAATATCTTTCCTTAACTCTTTTGCTTCAAGTGGTAACAGTTTCTCCTTGTTCATGTTTTTAATTTTATCTTTAGAACATTGAGGACAATGTTAGATTTAAGTTTGGGGGAATGGGAGAAACTTTTTAGTTGCAGTAAAAAATAAAATAATAAACTCCAGAGACTAGAAATTTATGCCTATTAAGGATAGCACTAACCTATCTAAGTGGATGAAAACATCTTGGTTGTAGGAGTTGAGGAACCAATGTGATTAGATGGAAACATCTAAAGAGTCTATTCATAAAATCACAGAGCTCAGGTGTTAGAATTAAAAAAAAACATGATAGTTTCGCCATATCTCGTTGAATCCTAATCCTTCTGTTTTTATTTTTTTTAAGTGATTTGGTGGGGTACACGATTCAAGTTGTTACCTTTGCTAGGGTGAAATAGGGTGATTGAAATACCAACAAAAAACAATAAAAAAAATAAATTAAGACCAGACCATCAGACCAACCGGAATAAATTCAATAAAGTCGACCACTGGTGCCCTTGTATATGCCAGTTGTGTTGACCTAGAGTTAGGTTTATCGACAACTGGTCCCCTTGTATATGCCAGTTGTGTTGATATTAGTCAGACCAGTATCTCAGTCCATTAGGATAGGTCCATCTTGGCAGAGGCCTTCAGACAGATATGGGAAACACTGTTCACTTTAAACCATCTATCTTTTCTCTTTATTCATCTTCTTAATCTTTCCATGTGATTGGTTGACTCCGGTTATGATGTACAGAAACTATCTGAGTAGAGCTCTGTCATTTTATATGAACTTTAGTATGCTTGAGTGCAAACTCGTGTACAACAATTGGAATTTCGCATCAGGGTACTTCCTCCTGTAGTCAATAGGTATGCCAACCAAGGAGATTCTTTAGTGCCTTCCAAGGTTCTGCATAGATAACTAGGGTCTGGGGTTAAGGTTTTTGTGGGTACATCTCTGTTAAACCCACTCGAGATTATAACTCGGTCACTAGGGACACCTAGTGAGTTTTTATTTTCTAGAATAAATTTGCTCGAGGACTAGCAAATAATAAGTTTGGGGGTATTTGATAGACGCATTTATGTGTCTAATGTGTCCTCAATGTTCCGTATTGTTAGTACTCGATTTCGTACTTATTATGGTGTTTTGTGTGTTTGTAGGAATTTTTGGAAAATTCGGCTCGAAAAGTTGCTCGGGACACCCTGGGAGCACATTTGCTAAACGGACCCCCGCTCTGGATAAGGGGCACCTCATTTACTAAGGGGCAACTTCTTTACTATTTGCACCCCAGGACAACAACTGTTAACCGCACCCCATCACTGGTTAAGGGGAGACCATCTTCTTCTCAGTTTGAATTAATTGTTTTGGCGGGAAATTTTGGCAAGGGAAGAACAGAATTAGGGGTCGAGTTTTGGTGATTTTCTAAGGAGACTCAATGGCTGAAATTTCAGGGGAAGGCCTGTTTAAGCTTAACAGACATGGTATGATCGATGCTTTGAGTTAAAATTGGTTGGAGCGTCCGTTGGAAGAAATCAGGGAAGTGCTATTTTTCTTGGAAAACCCGAGAAGGTTGTTTTGGATTTGGAAGTTATTTAGAGAGATTCAATCGATAAAATCTGTTGTGTTGGGCCTGTTTCATCTAAACAGGAGCGGTAAGTCCATCAAATTCGAAGCAATATGGCTGCAACGTGGGATTGAAGTGAAACAGAGGTTGAATGATACTCGGGATTCTGTTGGGCTGTGTTGGAGAGTTTGCGAGTGTTTTCAGCGTGTTGACTCATTCTTTCATGTGTTGGCAGCATGTTTTAAGCATTTAGTCACTGGATGACAGCGTCAGAAGACTAGAAAAAGGAAATAAAATATCTCCGAGGCTGGCAGAGTTAAGGAGAATTATTGCGAGTTATTACAAGAGATTTTCATCGCTTGTTGTGTATAAATAGCGTCTTGGGGTAGCATAGAAGAGGATGGAGGCTTAGGGGATAGAATAGAGCACCACAGAGTCGAAAAATCAAGCTGCAGAGAAATCTGCAGCAGCAGCAGAAAAATACTGAAGAACACGAAGAACGGACCAGCAAAGACAGTCGTTTTTCTACAGTGATAACGACTCACAGCCGAGGGTCGTACATCAGAGGCAGACTTATTTGCTACAGTATCTACACATATTGTGAGTCGTTATAGTTTGTAACACATATAACTATTACAAAGCCGGTTTTCATTATATTTCTCCCTTTTCATCATTTGTAAACAATTTTTGAGCAATAATAATGAATTTCGAGCGTGTTTACAACAACATGATGAGCTAAACCCTATCACTGGGACAACGGAGGAAGCAACTTTTCATGATTGTGGTAAATGAATTAATTCTTTTATTGACTTTATGCATAGATTTAATTGCTTTATGATTTCTGTTAATTATTTGTTATTTTGTTAGATGCCGCATGCTTAGTTCTAAATACTTTAGATGCGTCATGCTTTTAACTTACAAATAATATTTTACGAAATCTATTTTTGGCAAAGAACTAGAGTCACAACTTCTTTTGTTTGAGCTATATTGTCTAGAGTTAATGACTGAACCATAACAATATGAAAAGTAGTGGAATCCCGCGTCTCAGCGTCTCTTCATCTCGTGACAAATTGTGTATATATATTTTTCCTTATTTTCTTTATTAAGTCTTCAAACAAATTCTCAACAAATCTGAGTAAACGAATCATCATCTTACTACAACATCATTGAAAAATACCATCAGTAGGCTTTATCAAAGAATCATGAGGGGTTCTGGTAGAAACAATATGTGAAAAAGTCACAATATGTTGAATCGGTCTTGGTTTAGCATAAAAGCATATGTGTTTCGACAGTTTTCAACTTTTGCTTGCAATTGTTAAAATCGATTTTCAACTTTTCTCTGGTAAAGGTTGGTTGTTGTTATTCTTTTGTTTTTACATAAGGATGACAACATGATGATACTTCGATATCAGTTCTCCCTGGAAGAAGATGAAATCATATTGGAGAAGTGGATGCGAAATTTGAGGTAACAATCTTGTTAGTTAACTGTTTTCCTGTTTAAGAAAAGTCTGAGTTTATTTCATATATATTTATTGCTTTTGCTTAACAAAATTTCGGTTCAATTGATGTTTTATTCCATTATGTGTGTATGGATGTATGTGTGATTCAATTGGTTCCGGTTAAGAAAAACTATTGTTATCTTGCTTTATTGTGTGGTATCAATTGTTTAGGCTTACAAAATTTCGGTACAATTGCGGTGCTATTAATGTCTATGTTGTTTCAATTGCTTCCGGTTGAGGTGAATAATTATACAAGTTGATTTATTTGGTTTGTATGGATTATTTATGGCTTAACAAAATGAAAGGTTTACGGGATGGGTTGTTTAGTCCAATTCGATTCCGAATAAGAGAAACTAAGTTAATTCTGATCTTAGTTAGACTTATCGAAGTGAGGTTTCGATTATTCAAGTCTAATCGAATGCCTTAACAAGAAATGCTAGTTAAATAACCTAGTACTTGTCTTGTTTAAAATTGAAAGGTCTAAGTTTATGGATAATTAGAACCTGATGAGAAAAATATAGTTATCTTTATTTTGGTCTTATCAAATTAAGCGATTGTTTTTGTACAATCGGTTCAGCAAAGGGACTAAGGTGCTTAGTTGATTTTTGGTTTGCTAAACTAAAATGGAAAAATTGTTTCGGACAATTGTTTCCTTAGTAACATATAAAAATAAAACTACTTGTAGGTGTGGAACCCTCGTGCCTAACTCTACAGATTGCAAGTCTATTTTGAGATTTGTAAGATTCTTTTCGTGTTGTCCTTTATTTTTTCGTTTCTTTGTCATTTTGTGACAAAAATGGGAGAAATATATAGAGTAAAAAAGTGATACTAGCATTGTTTTTATATTGATTGGTATCGCTAAGGAAAAGAAAATTGGTGCTTAAACGTTTTATCTAAACGAAAGAGTGAAAGCACAGACTAAGGGGAGTAACATATCATATGAATTGGTATAACAAAGAAGTGCGGATTAAATATCTACCTATCTTCCTTAGGGGGAGTATTAGCTTTGTTATTATAATGTCAACAACGGCATTTTCAAGGATTGAATGTAAGCAGTTTACTGTGATGTTGAATCGGGAATCGCATGTGTAATGAATTCTTGTAATTTGTTTATCCATATGATGTAAGAGTTTTGTCACTAAAATTGTCAAAGGGGGAGATTGTTAGAGCATAGATCGGTTGAACCCACCAAGCGTTGGTATGTCAAGTTTGGTTGTCATATTTTAGTGAATCAAAACTCATGTTAAGAGTCACTTGATTATGTACTAGAGTCAACTTCGTATACGTTAGCTTGAAAGTGTTAGAGCATTTCTCGGTGGAACTCGCATGCGTTCCTATCTCAAGCATGTTTGTCAATGTTAGTGATCAAAACTATAAGTCTTGATTTCTAGTCTACTATAGCTAAGGTCTCAGACTAGGATAGAAAGTGTAGTTGAGCTCAATAACTCCATGGCAATCATCATACAAGACGAAGGACTACTCAAGGAACCGGTGGATCTTCATCGACTAAAAGATATGTGGATACTTGAAGTTATCTATCACTCAAAAGTCTATTTATCTCCTATATTGAGACAAAAGTCGTTTTTCTATATAGATTTAGATTATACACATTTGCTATTCCGAGCCGAGTTTATCTCGCCTATCTATTTCTCGAAATATGTGTTGTAAGCTTTCGCTTTAGCCAAGTTCATCTTTACCTAGTGACGAAAGTCATGACAAGTTTCAATCACTTTGAAAATTGCTTATTTTGACGAAAAATAGTTTGTGAATAACAACTATAGAATATCAACGTCCTCTAAGAATGCTTCAATGATTAAAATGAGAGTTTCGATAATGTAACCATTGGAGGATATAAGCATTGTTGTGGAAACACATATATGTATCAGTCCTTATTCCTTGAACCGAAGTTTGCTAACTTTGTTGATCAAGAGAACTAGAATAGTGGCGTGAGCTAAGTCCGCGAACCCAGTCCGCGAACTGGCGGAAGTTCTCGACCCGAGAAATTCTGCTGGAGTTTGTGAACTCCATCCGGGAACTTAAGTCCGCGAACCCAGTCCGCGAACTTGAGTAGGTTATATCTAAAAACGATGTTTGTGAACTTATTCTTATATAAACTAAGGAATGCAAATTGCAAACCGTGGCTATATAATTCATGAACCGATTCGAGTGAATCAAATCGTTTTTGCTTCAATTGTGTCTTGTGTAGTTACATAAGATTTCCTTGCAATTGAACAACTCTCTAACTAGTTCATTTGAGTCACTTGAACTAGTTATGGTGAAGAAGAATATGGTTGATATGGAAGTGATCATATGGCTAACCATTTGGTTAACTATTGTTGAACCAACAAATGTACAAGTTTGGGTACGGTTACACAAGACTAGAAACGTGCATTTCATTTGTGTGTAACAAGATAGTTTTAGATCTAACGGTTGAAGGATATTAGCTTGAATCTAATCAGGTTTTCATCTAACGGTGAATATTGAATGCTTTGTTACCAAGCTAACATTGATTGTAAACCCTGATTTGTAAGACTATATAAGGGAGAACTCTAGGAACTGGGAAACCTAATCCCCACACCTTCTGTGTGATACTAATTGTGCTAAGCTAGAGTGGATTCTCCTTTAACCTTTGGTTTTTTCTTCTAAACCAGGTTAACAACTTAAAGACTTCATTGGGATTGTGAAGACAGACCGATACTACTTTCTTGTAGTTGTGTGATCTGATCTTGCTATTTCTATCGTACGAGTAAAATTGTAATAATTGGCTTGAGATTGATATCTCCGATATGCAAGATATAAAAGTAATCACAAACACTTCGTCTCATCGTTTGTGATTCTGCAATATATTTTTTCGCTGCGTCGATTAAGATTATTGTGAGGTGATTGATAATACTAGGTTGTTCTTCGGGAATATAAGTCTGGGTTATCAATTGGTTCTTGTTAACCTTGATTTATCAAAAGACAGAACAAAACTCGTAGGTATATTCGTGCGAGACAGATTTATCTATTACTATAGACTTTTCTGTGTGATATAGATTTGTTTATTAAAGTCTTCAACTTTGGGTCGTAACAAATCTTAGTTGTGGTGAGATCAGCTAAGGGAATCAAGTACGTAGCATCCTGCTGGGATCAGAGATGTAGGAGCATAACTGTACCTTGGATCAATGTGAGATTGATTGGGGTTCAACTACTGTCCAGACCGAAGTTAATTTGGAGTAGGCTAGTGTCTGTAGCGGCTTAATACAGTGTGTGTGTTCAATCTGGACTAGGTCCCGGGGTTTTTCTGCATTTGCGGTTTCCTCGTTAACAAAATTTTGGCGTCTGTTTTATTTCTTTTCCGCATTATATTTTGTTATATAATTGAAATATCACAAGTTGTGCGTAGTTCAATCAATTAGAATATCTGACCTTTTGGTTGTTGATTTAAATTGATTGACACTTGGATATTGGTCTTTGGTACCATCCAAGTTATCTCTCTAGTATTTGATAAAGACTCGCAGATTTCTGTTTGCTTGAGTATATATCAAATCGAGAGATTGAGATATAAACTCTTTGATATACTTTTTGTCTAGATTGAGTCTGACTGTCTAGTTGATTCTCTAGAAAGTATATTGGAGTTTGTCCATACAGATTGCTAAGCAAAATATTGGGTGTGGTTGTTGTACCCCCGCTTTTTCAGAAAGTATTAGGATTTGAGACTTTACAAGTATTGTGAAGACTTGAAGATGTGAAGAAGCAAGGAGCTACAACGACAACAATCATCCTTCCACTTGAGGTTAGTGATATTTCACTTGAACTGTTTCATTCCCTAACGTATCTTTCAAGTCGTGCATATTGAAAACAAAACTGCGAAGCATATTTGAACTCTAGATAGACATAGTATTAAGGAACACAATACGAGGTTTATTGCTTAACCATTAAACTTTATAGATAAGACATCGCCATAGTAATTTGAATGTTATTGTGATTATGTATGGGTATGAGGTGAGGATTTCATCCTAGGGAACAATGTTTTACATGTGTTCTAAGAGGGTAAGTCCATAAACTTGTTTGTGGATCGAAAAGGAAATCGCCAGGCGTTATTGGTTTTGTTATTCATTGCATATCTTATGAACAACCAATATGTGTGATTGAGTATAACCGTTCACGACTTGATTGTGTTCTTGGTAGAACTATTCACAAAGGCCTGATTTATGTATTGGTATGAGTTTTATTAGTGAAACCGATCTTAAGTAATCACCTGAGATGGTATAATCGGGTTTGTGATTTTATGTCTGACCAAATATGAGAAAGGGGAACCGATCCTAGTAAGAGGTGCAGTACATCACAAAGGGGAACCGATCCTTGTATGAGGTGCAACAAGGTTTATAACAGAAAGGGGAACTGACCCTATGAACATGTGCAACACGTTTTTAGGCAAAGGGGAACCAATCCTATGGACATGTGCAATACATATATTTTAGATACCATATATATGCGCGGAACCGATCCTAGTACCTAGTCAACCGAATTTTGGAAAGCTAGTGTGACTATGCACAATACTCACATGGAAGGTAGAACCGAAACTTGTTTTGGTAGAAACGTTAAACCCATGATTTGTGATTGAATGTTATTTGATCAATCGCATAGTTCTTGAAGGCCAGATGAACCAATTCTAAACTTGTTTGGATGTATGGCAAATAGGTTTCAATGTTGTAAGTGTGAAAGAGAACTTACAAAGTTAAGATGTCGACATACTTTGAACACGTGCTATGAATGTTTATTTCTTTAGTTGTTCAAAGTTATTCCTTAATAGCTAAGGGAAGAGAACCCCAGGATCGAAACATAAATAAGTTAAAAATCTTTTAATTAAGGTATTTAACTTCATTTTTAGGAAAATATGAATTAATAATGTGCATTTACTAATTAGAGATTTTCTGAGAGATTTCGATCATTATTTTTGGACAGAGCATTTCCAGGAATTATGGAAACCGAATTTGTGATTTGATGACTATCTTGAGAATATTTTCGGTTTTGGAAATTCCTTGGTGTCCAAACTTCCTTGTCTATAAATACTTGAAGTTTGCCTTTCTTGCAAACTAATCCTTCGTAACAACAAACTTCCTCTTTGTTGTGTTGTTACTGGTGTAGCCGCCTATTCGGAGAGGAGAGTAACCTAATTAGGCGAAATATCTTACGGCCGCTCAGTTTAAAGTCTTCTTTGGGATTGTGAAGCTCTACGAGTACCGTTGGTGGGAATCTAGATAATTTCGGTTTATCTTTTGTTTTCATTGATTTAATTGACTAACGGTGGTTGAACTTTGATTGCACCTAGTTTGTTTATACTTGAGAATCTTCTCTTCTGATATAAGATTCACTCAATCTAGTTCAGAGTTTCGACAAGGATCTTTAGACTATTGTTAGTTCTAAAGACGATCTTGTGATAATCCATTGTCAGCAGACTTCGTTATGTGCGTGATTGATCACAAGAGATTCAAGTGATTATGTGCAGGTTTTTATTGAAGATCTAAGAAGATTTGAAGACGAAGAAGATATTGAAGATTTCTTATTTGCGGGTTCATAATCTTTGGTGTGCACAATACTTGTTTCGGTAAAAGAGGATCCAATTAATAATCGGTTTATCCTTGTGATAGATTGGATTGATTAATTGAGTAGATCGGCATCAACACAATTCTTTGGATTAATAGTGTTGTTGCCTTAATCTTAAACAATTACTTCGGTAATTGAACATAAGATAGATCTAAGGACCTGACGAAGAGTTTATGTTAAGATAAACAGAAGAGCCTTTGTCCAACTCATATCACTTGGTTGAATAGAGTTGATACCAAACAGATTTGTTGTTCCTTTACTGTTTGGAATACGAACCAAAGGAATTTTTCCAAGTACGTGACTTATCCATAGGTCGTAGGCGTGGGAATACTGACGGAACTAGGTGAACTGTAAGTTTAGTTGCTTGGTCTCAACTATACGAAGTTACGTGTAATTTTGTGTAGCGGCTTAATCCTGAGAGTATTCATTTCTGGACAAGGTCCCAGGGTTTTTCTACATTTGCGGTTTCCTCGTTAACAAAATCTTGCCGTGTCATTTACTTTATATTTCCACATTATAATTGTTTTATTATAATTAAAATAAATCACACAAACGTTAATTCATATTTACTTGATAAGTGAATCTTATTGTGTTTGGTTAAGTCCGAACCTTTTTATCAAGTAACATACTTCGTTGTTGTATTGTCTCGATCTCGTATCCATAGACGATCACACAAGTGTGAACCGATTAGTTGTATTGTCTCGACTCAGTCCATAGACAATCACTTCGGAGAAAGGACTTATAGGTAGGAAAACTTTTAGCTTGAGGTATATTTGGGTATCCTCACCTTTTCAACTTCAGAATGGAATGTAGTTGATCCCTAACCAATCTCACACTGAGTAAGGTACATTCACGTTCCTTACGCATCCAGAACCACGCCGGATTCTACACACTTGATTCCCTTAGCTGATCTCACCCACAACTAAGAGTTGCTACGACCCAAAGTAGAAGACTTTAATAAAAAAATCTGTCTCACATAGAAAAGTCTATTTAGATAGATAAATTTGTCTCCCACATAAATACCTATAAGGTTTTGTTCCGTATTTTGATAAATCAAGGTGCACATGAACCAATTGATATACCAGACTTATATTCCCGAAGAACAGACTAGAAAAATCAATCACGTCACAATAACTTAACTATATGGTGGTAGAACAAGTTATCGTGGAATCACAAACGGTGAGACGAAGATGTTTATGACTACTTTTTATCTTACCTATCATAGATAAATCTCGAGCAAATCTTAGAGAAGATAGTACTCAATATGATAGAACAAAGTAAGATCAGAACATGCAACTACAAAGAAAATAGTTGGGTCTGGCTTCACAATCCCAATGAAGTCTCCAAGTCGTTAACCTATGAGGGTTTTAGGAAAAACCTAGGTTAAAGGAGAATTGACTCTAGTCGCAACTAGTATCACACAGGAGGTGTGGGGATTAGGTTTCCCAGTTGCTAGAGTTCTCCCTTATATAGTTTTCAAATCAGGTTTTGATAGATTTGAAACAAAGCAATCAATAAACACCGTTAGATGAAACCTGATTTAAGAGCCAAGCTAAGTTTTCTTGAAACCAAAGCAATATATCTCCACCGTTAGATGATCTTAGCTTGTTAGACACAAATTAAATGTACCTTCATTTAGATAAGGGTAACCGTACCTAAATGTGTACACAAGGTTGGCTCAACAATAGTTAACCAAAGTTAGCCATATGAACACTTTCATATCAACCTTGTTCATCTTAACACATCTAGTTCCAAATGACTCAAATGAAACTAGTTATGTTACTCATAGAGTTGTTCAATTGTTTATATTCTCGTAGAAGTATACAAGACACAATTGAAGAAAAATCGGTTCTGGTTCATCGAATCAATACATGAACATTATAGCCATGGTTTACAAAAGATTGCATTCCTTATTATATAAATATGTTTGTTCATGACTTAGCCGATTTTAGAACTTAACCACTCAAGTATGCAAACGGGTACGCATACCTAAGTTGCCGGACTTGGACTGTGTTCGCTAGTATGCAAACGGGTACGCATATTGTCGTTAACATCCTACTTCAGTTGATTTCCGTATGCAAACGGGTACGCATACTATAGCTCCCGTACTTCATCTGCCTTTTCCAGTACGCATACGGGTACACATACTATTGCTCCCGGACTTCAACTGACCATACGGGTACGCATACTAGATTCCCGGTCTTGGAATAATCATGCAACAGTTAGCATACAAGTACACATACTGTGCTATATCCAATCATTGGTTAATCGTTCTAAACTCCCATTTCAATCATTGAAACATTCTTAGAAGACGATAATAGATGTCTCACACAAACTATAAGCTTTAAAACAATTCTCAAGTGATCGAATGATCAATACGAAACAATCCGAGTCTACATCAAATGAATGTCTCACAGAAATCATATAAGATGTTACCAGGTGATTTTTACATATTTTCACAGAAATCATATAAGATGTTGCCAGGTGATTCTCACAGAAATGAATGTCTCACGGAAATCATATAAGATCTTTTGACTTTCGTCAAGGATCAAAGATGAACTTGGTTAAAACGAAAGCTTACCAACACATATTTCGAGAAATATGTAAGTGAGTGAAACTCAGCTCGAAATATCAAATGTATATAAATCGAATACTATATAGCTATACGACTTTTGTCTCAAATAGAAGATAGAAAGAGATAGACTTTTGTGTGATAAATGAGTTCAAGTCTCCACATACCTTTTATTGATGAAGTTCCTCCAAGCTCACCTTAGTAGATCTTCGTCTTCAATTGATGAACGTCGTGAAGTCTAAAGCTCAACTACACATTCTATCCTAGTCCGAGACATTGCTATAAGTATACTAGAAATAAAAACTTGTATTTTTGGCAACTAAACTTGACAAACAAGATTGAGATAGCAACGCTTGCGAGTTCGACCGAGCAATGCTCTAATATTTTCCACATTGTCGTAGAACAGTTATGGCCCTTCACCCAAGGTGCCACGCTATATAATGGGTGTCCAATCACTTATGTACGACAAATTTTGTTGATGAAGCTAAAGGAGAACCAGGAATTTTACAAGACAATGTTGTGCGATGGGGATGCTAGTCTCAACGAGCAGTTTTTTAAGTATCAACGTCGTCTCCACGGGGCCAATCCAATCACAAGAGATCATTGGATGGGCATTCCGATATGTGCACACTTAATCGCCGACGCATTCAATTGTGTGGTTCACTATTTCTCAAAAGTTGTTAGTTTCACATTCACCCCAAAAACAACCATATGTGTCGAGCAACTTAAACATAGGAGATTTGTGATTCCGTTGATTAAGAACAACCACTTTATAGGCCTCTAGTTATAAGGTAATTGTCCATTGCCTACGATATCCGAAAGCCCTTATTGGCGTGGATTTAAACCCCGGCACAATATTGGGTTGGTGCATTATGTATGAGCATAACACAGAGATGTGGAAAGCTTTGAAGAAGTTGGACGAAATTATACACGAAGGTCAAATTGTCCTTGAGGATGATTAAATTCGACTCCTGAGTAATTAAGGGATTCTTAAAAGTAGTGGCCATATGCGTAGTCATCAGATGAGTTCTATCTACCTTATAAAGAGATGACAGCTTAAGAAGAAAGAAAGGAATATACGCGTTCTTCTGGATTATATGGTTTCAGATACTTACTTTTTATTTTTTCCTCCAGATATGTATTTTATACCTATAATTGGTGTTATATTCCTGATTAGTAGTCAGAAACTTTCGATCAACAGGATAACATAATACATTCTTCTTTTGTTTTAGCAAAATTTTATGAAGAAAAGGAATTTCATCTTATCCTATGTACCATTAATCAAACTAAGTATGCATTGAACATCATATTATGAATTAAAAATTGTGTTTTCTGGAATTTGGTCTTATTGTTGGGTGTATTATAGTGTAGTTGTAGAATTTGGTTTAACTTTTGGGTGAATTACAGAGATATATTCGGTTAGGAGGAGAAATTTAAGTACCAACCGAACTCCGAAGTTCGGTTCCATGGTGCAAATTTACAGGTAACCGAACACCATTCTGAACTCTCGTTCAAGGGAGTTCGGTTACCGTTTGAAATTTGCAGGTAACGGAACTTCAATGTTTGTTATTCTTCTGCAACGTTCGGTAACCTGTTAAATGATACCAGGTAACCGTACGTTGCATTTGGTTACCTTTGTTTATTTGACAGGTTGTCGAACTGTTGGGTAGCAATCCTAAATGTATTTGCTGCTAATTTTGAGTTTGACCCACCCACTAACTACTCACCTAACGTCCATTATTTAAAAATAAAGTAGCCGTTAGACCTAAATTTTCTATAAAAGGAAACATATCCCTTTAGAACTCCCTATCACATTCACCTATCTCTTTCTACAAACACATTTGATTCTTATACAACCATGGCAGCATTTGACTCCGCCGAAGATTTTGCAATCACCAAAGCATGGTATTCGGAAAGTCGAATTCTAGATCACACCTCGTCCGAGACATTTTGGTCGAAGATACATACCAAATTTATGCAAGATTATGGGAACCCGAAGAAAAGAAGTGTTCAACAAATTCATGATAGGCATCAAGTCGTCCTAGAGGCGGTAGTTGCTTTTACCAAACTCCAACAATGGATTTTCAATGCTAGCCACTTAAGCTTGTCCCTTGAACAATTTCTAAGTATTTTCTTATGTCTTTTTTTTTGTTTTTTTGAAACAATCTACTTTTATCAATTTGTAACTAACAAAGTGAGTTTATGTCGGTTTTTTTATATCCTTACCACTCTTCTGTTGCCACAAGCTTCAATTACATCTTCCCATTTCTGAAAAACATGATAGCCATAGGTCTAAGGGACAATTATTTTTAAGTGAAGATATAAATGGTGGGTATGGCCTAAAACAATAAATTTGGCATTCGGAACACCTAATGGTTATAGGTTAAACATACTCCCTAAGATATGATAAAGTACATTAGTTGTAATTATAAAGGTGGAGAAATTGGGGGACACCCTCGAAAATTGGGGGATACTTCTATTGCGGTCGGCATGATTTTTCAATACCGACTGCAACAATCGTCATTCAAAAACAATACTGACAGTAACAAAAAGTATCTTCCCGTTTGTGGAGGTATCTCCCGATTGTGGTTTTTTATAAAAAGGTTGTGACTAAATACAACCCAAGGATGAGTTAAATACAAGCTCACCTTAAAATTACAGTAAAACTTTTTAATATAATACTCGATAATACAATATTCTCGCTAAAATAATAAAATTCGATGGTCCCAACTCAGGTGCTTAGTGCTAAAATAATAAAATCGATAACATTATGATATAATACATTGCAAAAGTTCCCCTTAAACGTTAGTAGGTCCAAAATATTATATAAAATAATAATTCGATTAGAAAAATAAAAAATAATTTTCTTACATATCAAATTTCTCAAAATATGATTCAATATTGGTTTGTTTCTCTTTAAAGTTCAAATCAAGTGGTATTTCATTCTTGTATGTAGTACAATATTAATGTTTTTACAACTTCCAGTCATGAACTAGAAACTTCTATCAAGCTCGTCAATGGTTGCACATCGTAGGTATTTTGTATTGAACCACAATTGTTCAATTCAGAAAAATTAGAAATTATTCTTTTAAATTAATATACTATTAACATATTTATAAAATAATAAATTATCGATTATATAATATCTCTTTAAAATAACAGGATTAAGGTGGTCCCAAGCATATTATTTTATTGAAGTTTTACTGTAAAATATTTTCTTATCCTATTTGGAGGAGGTAAAAACTACCAACTTTCTCCCTAATTTTTCACGTTTTTTTTTTCTTTTTTCTTTCTAACTATCAACTACTTGGATCATAGTTACACCATTAGACCCACATGAATACATGATTATTTCTGAATATTTTTCTATCTTGTCCATTGAACATAAACAGACGTTAATAAGTTCTCTATCATGAAGTTTCAAACTTATCCACATAATAATTTTTAGGATTTTGATTTAACCAAATATGATTATCAAATTAAAGCATGTTTTAGATACTTCTAATCGAAGATGGGGTACAAGATGTTAAAGTTTATGATGATATATTATAAGATTTCTATTCAGAATCTAGAAAATAATGACCCTAATAGTGATTTTGTTAGAGATGAAAAAGGGGAAAAAAAGATGGTGTGAAGAAAAAATTAAGATGATGGTGGGCTTTCTCCACCCTTATGGAGGTAGTTAACAGATATTTTGATCTCAAATGAAGGTTATATTTAATCTTTATATGGGTTGTATTTAGTCACTATGAGGTATGAATTGTGGGTTTCTTAATATATGTGCATATATTGGTCGCTTATATATTTAATAAAGTAATGTTTTTATCATATTTCTAATGCAAAATCTTAAAGATTTAAGAAAAGAATCACTCACAATCACATTATCTTCGAATTTGAACTATTTAGCTTTTTCCTCCTGAAAATATGATATGAAGGAAAATGAATTTCCCAAATAGAAAAGAGATAACAACGATAGAAAATGAATTTGCTAAAATAAAAGAAGTTGTTAGAGCATTAACCATCATGAATCAAGCAAGATCAACCACAATGATCCAAGGAAAAAACGGGAAAAAAAAAAACTAAAACCAAGAAAAGATACCGGACTCTTTCTTTCCCTCATTTTTTAATTGAGAGACCAAACTTATCAAAGCAAGGGGTGGTCCTAAAAATTTATTTGTCTAGGCCTGTGAGAGGAGACATATATGGATCTGACTTCTTAAAAGTACAACAAAACTTACTAGCACAAAAAAGACAAGCATTTACTCCCAATTTTATGGCTTGCAACCATACGCATATGCCAGTTAATCCATCTTTCTTCAATATTGTACAATAGTCATGTACAATAAAACTTCAATAAAATAATATGTTTGGGACCATCCTAATCCTTATTTTAAAGAGATATTATATAACCGGTAATTTAATAATTATTATTTTATAAATATGGTAATAATATATTAATTTAAAAGAATAATTTCTACTTTTTTTAGTTGAACAATTGTGGTTTAATACAAAATATTACGATGTGCAACCATTGACTAGCTTGATAGAAGTTTCTAGATAATGACTGGAAGTTGTAAAAACATTAATATTGTACTACATACAAGAATGAAATACCACTTGATTTGAACTTTAAAGAGAAACAAACTAATATTGAATCATATTTTGAGAAATTTGATATGTAAGAAAATTATTTTTTATTTTTCTAATCGAATTATTATTTTTATAATATTTTGGACCTACTAACGTTTAAGGGGAACTTTTGGAATGTATTATATTATAATATTATCGATTTTATTATTTTAGCACTAAGCACCCGAGTTGGAACCATCGAATTT
Organism: Papaver somniferum; assembly: GCF_003573695.1. Lineage (NCBI taxonomy): Eukaryota > Viridiplantae > Streptophyta > Magnoliopsida > Ranunculales > Papaveraceae > Papaver > Papaver somniferum. Next base: position 55,117,544 of record NC_039366.1, read on the forward strand.
TATTATTTTAGCGAGAGTATTGTATTATCGAGTATTATATTAAAAAAGTTCTACTGTAGTCTTATTTTCAAATATTTTCTTAAGCTATTTGGAGTAGGTAAAAACTATCCACTTTCTTCCTAATTTTTCACGTTTTTTTTTGTTTGTTTTTTCTTTCAACTGTCAACCCCTTGGATCATAGTTACACCATTAGACACATGGATACATGATTATTTCCGAATATTTTTGTATCTTGTATATTGAACATAAACAGACGTTAATAGTTCTCTATCACGAAGTTTCAAACTTATCCACATAATAATTTTTAGGCTTTTGATTTTACCCGAATATGATTATCAAATTAAAACGTGTTTTAGATATTTCTAATCAAAGATGGGATTACAAGATGTTAAATTTTTGATGAGAAAAACTTTTGAATATTCTACTCCAAAACTAGGAAATTAGGAAGGATTCAAGATTGTGGAGAGGGGTTCTCATGGTTTAAATTTCAAAATCATATTCTCAGCTGCCATTGGAGCATGGATTAGTGAATTTATGAAAGAGATTATTCAGGCTCAAAATTGGAAAAAGAAATGGACAAACAGAGAAGGCAATTTTGCTTTTCTGATTGAAAAACTAAAAAACATCAGAGGAGAATTTCCCAAGATTGACAGAACATATGAAAGTAAAGCTAGCAACAAAGACATGTTTGGGTAGATAAGATTTAATGATCTAAACAAACTGATGGGTAGGATATAATTTATTCCTCAAAGAATCCCGATGAGAGAAGCTCAGAGAGTTCATTCAAGAGATAGATCTCTCTGTACCTTTAGCTGTACTGCTTATTGGACCATTTCATGGATTTTTGTTGCAAAAGAAATTGCAACAAAGCTTAAATGGAACAAACATTTAAAGCTCACAGTCATAAACAGTTGACCAAGAATGGAATAGTTGTTGAAAAACAATTAAATGGTTCTTAAGGATACTAGCATTGAAATTAAAAGGTGGGTAGATGAAGACGTCACCATTAATACTAGAGCACTGAGTCTTGCTCAAAATTGGATCAAAATAAAAGGTCTTCCAGTACAACTGTGGTCAAAGGATACTTTTGATCATATTGGTGATGCAATGGGGGGATTAGCAGAGGTAGACCATCATACGGTACAAAGGAATCCAGCTTATTGCAGACTCAGAGTCAAAAGCACTGCAAAATTCATACCAGCAGCTCTTAACAGCATAATACAAGGGAATCAGTTGGTTCTGTCCATTGAATGGGATTTCGCTTACTCAACGGAAAAGAAGACGACGGTGCATTCTTACCGGAAAACTCTGCAACTACTAGATAAGGTACAATTAATGAAAATTCAAATTCAAATTTTGAACGTTCTAATATTCGTACAGTTTTAATATTTCAAAATAAATGGCCTAAAGTTAACCACGTGGAGAGGGGTGCTCTTAACCCTCAAACAAAGGCGCCCATAATAATTACCTGCTTATACTTTACCCCCACTTCCTCAAGCACGAAGCCACGAACTATCTAACTGCTAACAATTAAATAAACGGTTTTTTAATAAAGTGGCCAACTGTTTGAACTATAATTAACAAAATGACTGTTTTTTGCAATTGTTATATAAAGTAACGGCAGTTAACTCAAACGTGTCAGTTGAAGGAGATTAAAAGCCCCTAAAACTTTGACTAACCTAAATACGTCTCCATATTTTCTTCCCTGACCTTCAATTCCTTCAGTTCATCTTAAAATTGAAACGAGACATATCTCCAAAAACTAACTCTAATTTAAAGTATCCAAACATCAAAATAATTCAATTGAAAATGAAAACTTATCAGTTTATATAAATTTACAACTACCCAATTCAGGCAGTAGCAAAATAAGTTGATATATATGTAGATCATATAACCGATCTCATAATCAATTTCATCACTACCTCATTTTAAACATCATCAACAACACAAACAAACCGGTACTTTTCATCTTCACGATTCGACGCTTATGGAGCTAATACTTATATGGTGGTCATATTAAAATATCAATATTAACCAGCACTACCTATAGCAACAAAGAGCAACCACCAAGCTACCACAAAATCACAACCTTACTTGAACAACATTCCATCAAATGATCACCACAGACCAAGATCTAAACCCAAAAAATCATAAATCAATAAACCCCAAATTTTGAGGAAACCTAAATTCATTTTCTACTCCATGTAACAAATTAATACAATTAACCATCTGATATACGAAGATAAATAGACATTGGATTTAATATACTTACTCCTTTTGAAAACCCATATTGCTTCAATTTAAAAGTTTCTTTCTTCTTCTTCCTTTAATTTAACTTTTGTGTACTGTAGTCGAACATTAAACTCAAGTAATACTCTTGGTATACCATTAAATATTATGAATAATCAAAAACAACTTTATTTTTTAATGGTACCTTAATCCTTGAAGATTTCTCTTGACTAGTTTTTTTGGTTTGGTTTTGATGGTAATAGCAAGAACAGAATGCGTAAGTGAAGAAGATGTATTATCGGTTTCTTTAATTGTTATGCATTTATAAGGATATGATAGTCATTATACCATGAACGATTGACTTAGTCAATTAGGTAGATCAATCTGGTGGTCACATATGTGTAAACTAACAAGAAGGCCACTTTATAAAAGATTTAAAATTTTTGGCCGGTTTATTAATTTGATGGGAGGAAGTTGGTCAGTTTGTTAATTTTCCATACAAATATCTGATCATATAAACTTCCCGCCAAACCCACCCACTGTAATCAAGCTTTGCATTGACCGGAAATCTACAATCAGGGAAGGTATCAACGTCTTAAGGTAAGTTTCATTTGCCATGTCTCATAATTTTAGCTTTGGCATACTTAACCAGTTAAACTTAATAATCATTGTAGGTTCAGAAAGGCATTACATGTGATTCTTGATTTTTTTTCTCCCTTATTTTGGGTAAGCATATATCTAGATAGTTTAAAGTTTCAAAAAATTGTTTTTTAGGTATTTGTAGAGATATTTCAGTTCTTTAATGGGATTATGATTTATAATCACAAATGATCAGTTTTGGGTTAATGGTATGATATTTTATGAGACCTGCTTTCTATAACTCTAACCATTAAAGATTTGCTTTTGTTGTTTTAGTATTTGTTAAAATGCGTCAGCGAAAAAGCATATTTGTTTCCCATGTTTTTGCACCAATCTTTAGACTTCATGTGTATTTTGCTGTATTGTGTGTGAAACTTACAACTGAGTTGATAGTTCGAGCAATCAAATACACTCAGTATAGGTAATCGACTTCGCATATATTTTTAAACTTCGCAATTGTTTGTTTTTCCTTTAGTGCCATATTTGTCTTTTACTATCTTACTAAATGAATTTTCCAAAATGTTTATATTAAGATTACTAGGGAAGTCGTCTATTATCAAAATGAAGACGCATAGAATTTGAGTTGATTATATCACTTATTCCGTCTAATTGGTGTTGATTTCTTAGTTACTATTATGCTTGTTAAGTTGGCATTATCTTGAACTATATAGATAATGGTCAAGGTAACAAAATAACTAAGTTTTGAAAAAATCATATTGAGTTTTCTGAACCAGATCTTGTTCTTTGGTTACTTTCTTGTAGTGCTCAACATCTCAAGGTACTACAGATCCCAATGAGTGGAGTAACCGATAAGACGGTCGAGAATCATGCCATGTCCTTTGCAATTGACATTCTTGGACATCAGCAACTGCTTGCAGATTACTTGCAGAGAACTTGAAATTCTAGGAAATAATTGCAAGTCTCTAACTTCTCTGAGGAGAAACATGCCACCACCGGACTGGGAAGAGGCTGAAAAACCACTTCCTGCAAAGGTTGATGATGGAGAAGCAATGGTTATAGCTGATACAATGACATCTATTTGCCATCTTGAGCTTTGTTATGGTCAATTTGGTGATTTAGGGCTTGATGCATTGGTCAATAAGTGCAAAAATACCATCCATCTTGACATTATTGGAGTTGTTTGTGTACTAGATGGTGATCTTTTAGACAAGTGGGAATGTTTTGCGTAGTTTAAGGGTCCTTGGGATAATTCCTATTCAGACGATGATCACGACAATAATGAAGTTGCAGTCTTGTCATCAGACTCAGACTCAGATCAGTGAGCTACTCGGCTTCTTGGTATGTCTTTTTCTTGGTATTTAGCTACAGAGTACTCAGGTATACATTTTGGTTATTGCCACACCTTTTGTTTTACCTTTTTGAGGGAGGGATATAGACTAATTAAATCATACGAAAGAAAACTACAAAGAACCAACTTAGACAGTGTTGCATGTCAGGAGCTAAATAAACAAAACTAGCTCTTTTTTCTTCTACTCCAGTTTAGGCAGAAGGTTTACATGAGCTATGAACATTCCCTTAATGGAAACTTACAGTGCACTTTCAAATCTCATATGTATATGAAAATATTATGTTTATATTAGAGGGTTTGAGAAAGAAAGGAAAGTACAAACAAAGACTCAAATACAGACATGTTGTCAATAACAGCACACTGTTGTACGGACGTAAAACACTAAAGGCACTAAGTTAATACAAAAGAGGCACTCAAACAGTTATTACTGAAAATAACCGTCTTTAAGTTCACTAGCGCTACCCCCCTCCCCAAGCTGGAGAGGATGCAGAATCTTCAGCTTGTCCCTGAGAAAATCAAATCTTGGTGCAGAGAGTCCTTTAGTGAAAATGTCATGAGCTTGATGAAGAGATGAGATATAAGTAACCTGCAAGTGCTTTGACTGAACTAATTCTCTAAAAAAATGAAAATTTATAGCTAAGTGTTTCATCCTGCGGTGGAATACAAGATTTGAAGATAGAGCAATAGATCCCTTGTTATCACAAGCAATAATAGGAGGAACTGATAAAAAGACATATAGATCTTTCAGAACCTGACAGAGCCAAAACACTTCTGCAGCAGCGGTAACCAATGATTTATACTCATCTTCTGTAGAACTTCTAGAGCTAGTTGGTGTTAGAGCAGTGCTCGGTCGAACTCGCAAGCGTTGCTATCTCAAGCTTGTTTTTCAAGTTTAGTGATCAAAACTATAAATCTTGATTTCTAGTCTACTTATAGTAATGTCTCGGACTAGGATAGATTGTGTAGTTGGGATTTAGACTTCACGACGTTCATCGATCGAAGACGAAGAACTACTAAGGAGAGCTTATGGAACTTCATCAACAAAAGGTATGTGAAGACTGAAACTCATTTATCACTCAGAAAGTCTATTTCTACTCTATCTCCCTTCTTGAGATAAAAGTCGTATTACTATATAGTGTTCGATTATACACATTTGATATTTCGATCTGAGTTTAACTCGCTTACATATTCCTAGAAATATGTGTTGGTAAGCTTTCGCTTTAACCAAGTTCATCTTATATTCTTGACGAAAGTCAAAATATGATCATATGAAAATTGCCTTGTAACATCTTACATGATTTTTGTGATACAGTCATTTGATGTAGACTCGGAATGTTTCGTATTGATTTTCAATAACTTGAAAATCGCTTTGATGCTAATAGTTAGTGAAACAACTATTGTCATCCTCCAAGTAAGTTTCATTGATTGAAATAGAATTTAGAACACTTAACCATAATTGGATTATAAACATAGTATGCGTACTTGCGTATATGTTGATCCAAGACCGGTATAGTATGCATACTCATATGCATACTTGGAAGGTCAGGTAAAGTCCGGGAGCCGTGGTATGCGTACCCGTACGCGTACTGGCGAACTCAGTTGAAGTCTGGGAACTTTTGTATGCGTACCCGTACGCGTACTAATTCAACTGTTATTTTGGATGTGTGATAGTATGTATACCCGTTCGCATACTGTCAGACATAGTCCAAGTCCGGCTACTAAAGTATGCGTACCCATTTTCATACTTGAGTGGGTTAAGTTATAGAATCGGTTTGTTCATGAACTAATACATTTATATAATAAGGAATACGATCTTTTGCAAATTGTGGCTATAATGTTCATGACTTGATTCAAGTGAATCAAAATCAATTTTGCTTCAATTGTGTCTTGTATACTTCTATGAGAATATAAACAATTGAACAAATCTATAACTAGTTTCATTTGAGTCATTTGAACTAGTTGTGGTTACAATGAATAAGGTTGATATGAAAGGGATCATATGGCTAACTTCGGTTAACTATTGTTGACCAACAAGGTGCACACGTTTAGGTACGGTTACTCATATCTAAATGAAGTCACTTTTCATTTGTGTGTAACAAGCTAAGTTCGATCTAACGGTTGAAAGATATTAACTTGAGCCTAATCAGGTTTTCATCTAACGGTGAATATTGAATGCTTTGTTACCAAGGTAGCATTGATTGCAAACCCTGATTTTAAGACTATATAAAGGAGAACTCTAGCAACTGAGAAACTTAATCCCCACACCTCCTGTGTGATACTAGTTGTATAATCTAGAGTCGATTCTCCTTTAACCTTAGGTTTTTCATGAAACCCTGTAGGTTAACGACTTGAAGACTTGATTGGGATTATGAAGCCAGACCCAACTATTTTCTCTGTAGTTGTCTGTTATGACCTTGCCATGTTCTATCGTATTGAGTACTATCTTCTCTAAGATTTTCTCGAGATTGATTCTCCGATAGGCAAGATAAAAAGTAGTCACAAGCATCTTCGTCTCATCGTTTTCCACAATTTCTTGTTTCGCTACCATACGATTAAGATTATTGTGAGGTGATTGATATTTCTAGGCTGTTCTTCGGGAATATAATTCGGTATATCAATTGGTTCATGTTCACCTTGATTTATCAAAAGACGGAACAAAACTCATAGGTTTATATGTGGGAGACAAATTTATCTATTCTATAGACTTTTCTATGTGAGGCAGATTGTTTTATCAAGTCTTCGACTTTGGGTCATAGCAACTCTTAGTTGTGGGTGAGATCAGCTAAGGAAATCAAGTGAACAGAATCCGACGTGGTTATAGAGGCGTATTGAACGCGACTATTCCTGATCAATGTAAGATTGATTAGGGCTCAACTACATTCCAGCCCGAAGTTAACTTGGAGTAGGCTAGTGTCTGTATCGGCTTAATACAGTGTGGTGTTCAAATCTGGACTAGGTCCCGGGATTTTTCTGCATTTGCGGTTTCCTCGTTAACAAAACTTCTGGTGTCTGTATTATTTCTTTTTCTCATTATATTTTGTTATGTAATAGAAATATCACAGGTTGTGCGTTAATTTAAATCATTTCTTGAATCCGAACTTTGGGTTGTTGATTGAATTGATTGACACTTGGATATTGGTTTATGATACCGTCCAAGTTATTTCTCTTATTCAATCGAGCTCGCAAATTCCTATTTGTTTGATTGCGGATTGAATTGAGAAATCGAGATACAAACTCTTGGATATATTTCCATTGATTGAGTCTGACTGTATAGTTGATTCTCTTGGAATTATATTGGAGTTGTCCATACGGATTGTTAAGCAAAATATTGGGTGTGGTTGTTAGACCCCCTCTTTTTCAATTGGTATCAGAGCAGGCAAACACATTCAAGACCTCATAAGTATGTGTTTGTAGCAATCTAACTATATGGACAGAGGCGCTATCTCTATAAACGTACCGCCAGTCTTTGATGGCTCGAATTACTTGTGGTGGAAAATTGTTATGTGTTCTTTTCTTCAAGCACGTGATTTTCAATCATGGGTTTACGTTGTCAATGTCTATAATCCTCCGGTTGTTACAATAGGCACTGTAACTGTTCCAAAGGATATTGGTGATTATGATGCTGTCGAGATTCTTGCTGCAAAGCAAAATTCTGACGGATTGAATGCAATCATCCATGCCATTACCCTAGATCTTCAGTACCATGTGACTACGTGCACTCGGTCTAAAGATGTTTGGGATGTCTTAGAAACCGTATTTGAAGGGAATACCTGTGAAAAAAAAGCTAGGCTTCAAAACCTAAATTCTGATTGGGAAAACCTTCGTATGGAAAATGAAGATTCATTTGATGAGTTTAATCACAAAGTGCATGAAATTGTTAATGCATCTTTTGCGTTGGGTAAGACTATTCCTGAAAAGGACATTGTGATGAAAATTCTCTAGTCATTGCCATGTAGATACGATTCTAAGAAACATGTCATCGTTGAAGGAAATAACCTTGATGTGCTTTCCAGAAATACTCTGGTTGGGAAGTTAAAGATCTTTGATCATGAGCATGTATCCAAATCTGGAAAGGATATTGCTTTCAAAGCACAAAAGAACACTAAATTACTGGATAAAAGTAAAAGTGTTGGCATTTCTGAAGATGATCTTTCTGAGACTGATTCATCAGATGAAGATCTTGACAAGTCAGTCTCTTTTATCACAAGACAGTTTAGAGATCTTCTTTTGAAGAGAGGTAAACGATTCACCAGAGACAAACCTAAGTCATCAGTTAAACCTCATAATCGAATTCCTCCTAAAAACAGGGATGCTGACGATACTGATGACGAGGATATGCCATAATGCTTCAAGTGTAAAGCTTTTGGTCATTTTGCGAATGAGTGTCCAAATCGTAGAAAATACTCTGGAAACAAAGGTCTTGCTACAACTCTTGATGAAACGTCTGATCACTATGATTCTAATGAAGATGAAAAATCAAGTGTTGCACTCCTCTGTGAAAATATTGATTTTGATAATTGTAGCAATACGTTCATCGACCTCAATATCCTTCCGGGAGAAACTTCAACCAATTTGGAGGATAAAATGGATTTCTCTTTGTCTACTGGAAATTCTATTTCTAATTTTTCAGGTTCTGTCGTTTGTCTAGCAGCATGCACAGCTGTGACGTCTGAACCATCCTCCATAATGACATGTTTGTTAGAGCATTGCTCGGTTGAACCCACCAAGCGTTGGTATGTCAAGTTTGGTTGTCATATTTTAGTGAATCAAAACTCATTTAAAGAGTCGCTTGATTATTTACTAGAGTCAACTTCGTATAGGTTAGCTAGAAAGTTACTAGGATATAAGACTTACAAGTATTACATGAAGACTTGAAGAATGTGAAGGAGTAGAGAGCTACAACAACGACATCATCCTTCCACTTGAAGTTGGTAATATTTAACTTGAATTGTTTCATTCCTAAAGAATCTTTCAAGTCGTGCATATTGAAAACATAATTGCGGAGCTGTGAATGATTATACTCTAGTTAGACATAGTATTAAGGAATTACAATACGAAGTATAACGTCTATCTTTTGAACTTCGTATATAAGACATCGACATAATCGTATGAATGCTATTGTGATTATGTATATGGGTATGGGTGAAGATTTCGTCCTACGAAACAATGTTTTACATTCATTTAAAGGAAGTACAATTCATAAACGTGTTTTATGAATCGAAAGGGAAATCGCTAGGCCTATTGGTATTGTTATTCATTACAAATATCCGGATTACCAATATGTGTGTTTAGTATAACCGCTCATAACTTGTTTATGTATCTTGGTAAAACTATTCACAATGCCTGATTTTTGTATTGGTATGACTTTTATTAGTGAAACCGATCCTAAGTAATCACCTAAGATGGTATAATCGATATTTGTAATTGGTGTGACCATTCCTAGTCATTGGGTGACCGATCCTAGAACTTGGTTGAGACTAATCACAAGTTGTGTAATCGATCCTTGTAGTAGGTTAACAAGTTTTAGTAATTGGCGTGACCGATCCTATAACTTGTTCAACCGATCACAAGTAAGTACCATAAATAAGTGGTAATCGATCCTAGTACGTAGTTAACAATGTTTTTGGATACTAATGTGACCGATCATAGTAGCCACTTGGAGGTAGAACTGAAACTTGTTTTGGTAGAACCGTTAAACCCATGAGTGGTGATTGAATGTTTTTGATCAATCACATTGCTCTTGGAAATCAGATGAACCAATTCTAAACTCGTTTGGAAGTGTGGCAAATCGGTTCCAAGATTGTAAATATGAAAAAGGATTTACAAAGTAAAGATGCCGACATACTTTGAACATGTGAAGTAACTCTTATCTTTTATTGTTCCAAAGATATTCCTTAATAACTAAAGAAGAATCCCGGATCGAAATAAATTGAGAATCTTTTAATTAAGGTTTTTAGTTTTATATGCATTTAATTTCCAGCAATTAAAATGCATATCTTTAGAAAATAAAAATTGGTAATGTGCATTTACTAATTGGAGATTTTCTACTGAGATTTCAGTCAATATTTGGACAGAGCATTTCCAGGAATTATGAAAACCGAATTTGGAAATATATTGCACATCCTGAGAATATTTTCGGTTTTGGAAATTCCTTGGTGTCCAAACTTCCTTGGTCTATAAATATTGAAGTTTGAATTTCGAGCAAACTAATCCTTAGAGCCAACAAAACTACCTATTTAAGCAATTTCTATTCATTTTCATGCGATAGGATGACGCATTGTTATAATGCTCCTTGTGAAGCAGACACGCTAGATTGCGGTACTCGATTCTGGATGTACCAGTGCGATACGTATATCGGCTTAAGTCTTTGCGACTAGCTATTTTCTTAGCTTGCTCTTAAGCAAGATTGTGCCTTGATTAGGCATATATATATATTCAATGTATGAGTTAGAAAGTGTCCTTTTTATCCTTAGACTGGCAAGAAAGGTAGGATATCATATCGTCCTTTAGCTTTGTAGCCTTTGTCGTGAGGTTGTCCTTTGCACTTGAAAATTCCAATTACTGGTTAATAACGGTAGAGAATATATAGTTATAAACAATTACGTTTCAAGTCAATGACTAGGCATGTTTAAGATAAAGAGACAAGATGTCTCCTGTTCTCTGGACAATATTTGCAAGCTAAGTCGTGAGCTTTGGTGAGCTCGGATGCACTATCGTGACCGATCCGAGATGAATGCATTGAGCATGTAAAGCATTTTATGCATATTATATCATAATAAATTATTGCAAATTGCATTTGAATGTTAGATAGCATGAGCATATATCAAGGTATGCAGTAAGAGTGATTCTTTTAACTATTATTTCATCATGTGATTAAATGAAATTTAATTCTTATGAAATTGGCTACTTAAAGCCTATATGTACATATATTCAAAATGAAATGAAATGCATCAGTGGCATACTACTCTTCATTAAGGAGCTGTTGTTGCTCATTCTAATGTAAGCAATTGTAATATGTTATGACGAAGCTAAAGTTTACTTATAAAGCATTTAATTCGTCTGAGCGATTTATATCTAATCCCTGCTATAAGGTGTCGCTTAGAGTAACATGTCATGCGATTCTAGATTATTATTTGATATATAGGTGTGTGTGTATAGTAAGGTCTTTGAGACCACAGATACTTAGCCTTCTTTGGAGCTAGATAGCGTGTTATTGGTCTTGAAATGACCATCTAAAACAGACGCCATGGAAGAGTCTTTCTTAGAGCATATTAGCAAGTACCTGTTGGTCATGAAATGTATCAAAATTCTTTGATTCAAACTATATAAGCATATATTTAAGTACAAAGCATTTAGCTGTTATGCAGTAATCCAAAAGAAATCAAGAGATGAGGTAGGAAAGGTATGGTATCCGAGTTGCTGCTCGGAGATGGACTGATGAGTCCGATATTATTGACACGATCCGAGTTCATGCTCCTAGACCGATGACTTGGTTAGTCCGAGCTCTGGTTGGCTCTCATCGTGCTGGTTGCTTGGCGAGTACGAGATGGTTGATCCAATTCAGCTGTCCGATCCAATCGTGAGGATCTGTTAGAGATTGCTGCTCCGATGTGACTTCGTCCGTCATCATCTTTCTGTGACATCAAGTCAATCAATATAGTAAGCCTTTAATGGAATTGACTCGTTCGGCACTTCACGTTAAGAAAGTACTAAGAAATATAGAAAAAATAAGCCCAAGTCAGGTTGAGATGTTGAGGCATCCGAGTTCATGCTCTGCCTGTCCCATTAATTATCTGTCCGAGATTAGTGCTCGGAAATAAGCTGATGAGTTTGAGCTCGTGTTGGCTGACTCTTGCTCCGATGTTTCTCTGGTCCGATATAGACTGAGCTTTGTTTGTCCGCGGTTGGTGTTCCGAACTGGGGGTACTGCCAGTACGAGATGGTGCTCCGATGGCCTGGTCAGTCCGAGTTCCGATTCGTCACGAGATGGCCTCGAGGTGGTCACGATCTGGTGATTCCGATGTGATTGCGTCCACCATCGTTTTTTCTGGTTGGCCCCATCGTGCTGGTTGCTTTGACAACACGAGATTGCTTGTCCGAGATCGATGCTCAGAGGTGAATTGATGAGTCCATCCGATATAGCTGTCACGAGCTCTGGCTCTGCACGATATGGGTTCAGGAAGTCTTATCCGATGCGCGTTGTTGGTCTCTTATCCGATGTAGGTGGAGCTGTGTCATTGTCTGTCTGGTTAGATAAGCAGTTCTTCACGAGTTGGTCTCGAGATGGGTACTTGTGAACTGCTGGTGAAGAGATTTCCTCCCGATCATCATTTTGCTGTAACAACAAGTCAGTTCAGTGAGTAATCACAATATGATAGACTCGTTCGGCAATTGCTATGAAAGACAACACGAGAAGAGAAGAAAAAAGAGCCCAAAATCAGGCTATGATGTTAATGGCAGCCTGTAATCGTGTTACTGCTCCAATTTGGCTTCGCCGATGTAGCTTTTGTGTGTCAGGGCGATGAGAATTGATGGCTGCTTCAACTGGTCAGCACGATGTAGCTAAAGCTCTCTTTGCTGAGTAGTTTTTCTGCAACAACAAGTCATATAGGTTAGTAATCATGATATGATGAACTCGTTTAGGAATTGCTGTGAAAGACAACACGAGGAGAGATTGAAGACAAAAAACCCTAAATCAGGCTAAGCTGTTGATGGGAGCCTCTAATTGTGAACTGCTCCCATGTGGGTTCGTCCATCAGCTTTCTGCTGGATATTTTCTTTTCAGCAACTGAACGAGTCTTTCTCCTCCATCTGGTTATCACCTGTCGATATGGATTGACTACGAGCTCTAGCCGGCTCCCATCGTGTTGGTTAATTGCTGTTGATATCGCTTCTAGTCCGACATCGTTGAGCCTGAATTGTCTGCCCGAGATTGGTTTTCTAGATCGAGCTGTACAAGATGGTCCGTCCAACTGGATCGGTGTTATTCACGAGACTGCTATGAAAGACAGCACGAAGCCACGAACACATTAAAGAAAAGAAGCCCTGAATCAGGCTAATATGTTGATTCTCAGTGGTTTTCTGAAAAAATCTCCAATGGGTTTGAAGAATAAGATCTACAGATTGTAAATTTGAAATCGAAGATCAATTTTAATCAAGATTTTGAAGCAAAATCAGACTTGTATTGAAGAACAAGCCCTGGTTTTTGTAATAGATTTTTCTGAATTTTTGTGTGTAAATCTTGTAGATCTGAAAAACTAAGAAGAAGATAAAGAGATGTGAAGAGAAAAATTTGTTTCCCGGTGGATTGTTGATGAAAGCTTGCTGATTTCAGCGGTGTTGAAGTTGTTCTTCATATTTTCCGCCGCAGCGCCTCTTTTCTCTCTTTGTATTTCTTTAGGCTTCGTTTGGAGTCGGACGAGACACCTTGTTGTCTGAAGCTCTTGTATCTGCTGGATCTGTTACATAACTTGTTGGTAGTGAACAAATGATGTTCTAAGGGGCTAGGTTGGATAAATCCATCATTCTAGTCCCTGTTTCTAAGGGGCTAGGTTGGATAAATCCATCACTCTAGTCCCTGTTTCTAGCACCATAATGTAGTTGCATCTTTTCTGATGTTTACACCCATGATGATCTTAACCATCAAAACATACATTAACACACATAAAAGAAGATAAAGTGCAGAAATATAAAAGGAGACAAATCATTTTACATGGTTCGGTCAATTGTGACCTACATCCACGGATTTCACTATGTTATGAGGTGTTTACAAGATCTCCATTGGAGAGGCTCTCATGGAGCTCCGAGGAAGAAGAAGGAGGCTAGCCTTAGCTAGAGCGACCATCCATAGATCCGACCCCCACTTCCCTATTTCTCTTTCTCTTTTATAGGGTAGGTGGTTACATTAATTACAAATACGCCCTTAGGGCTGACTAGATAGGATAAGACTAAGTGGTTGGGTATACATTGTGTATATGGTTGCATTTTAGTAGGGTACTTCGGCTCCTAATCTTGCGCCACGTAGCGAGTTGATATTTTTCTCTCACATTTGGTGTGCACAAAACTTGATCGGCTGGGGATCCAACTATAATCGGTTTATCTTTCGATAGATTGGATTGATTAGTTGAGTAGATCAGCATCAATATATTGTTTTTTGTGACTAAGAGTATTGATTGCAAAATCTAGACCCAATTACTTTGGTAGTTGTATTGATAGATAGATCTAAGAACGTGACAAAGGAGTTTATAGGGATAAACGGAAGAGCCTTTTGTCAAACTCATATCACTTGTTTGAAAAGAGTTGTTACCGAACATATTTGTTGTTCCTTTACTGTTTGGAATACTAACCAAAGGAATTATTCCAAGTGCGTGACTTATTACAAGTTGGAGGCGCAGGGATACAGACGGAACTAGGTGAACTATAGGTTTAGTTGGTTGGTCTCAGCTATACTAAGTTGGTTTAGATTTTGTATAGTGGCTTAATCCTGAGAGTATTCAAGTTTGCACAAGGTCCCGGGATTTTTCTGCATTTGCCGTTTCCTCGTTAACAAAATCTTGTTGTGTCTTTTACTTTTCTATTTCCGCAATTATAATTGTTTTTATTATAATTAGAAGTAAAATACACAAACTTTAATTCCTAATTACTTGATAGCAATCCTATTGAGTTTAGTTAAGTCTGAACCTATTATCAAGTAATCATACTTCGTTGTTGTATTGTCTCGATCTTGAATCCATATTCAATCACACAAGTTATCTTGTTGTCGTATTGTATCGATCTCGTATCCATAGACGATCACACGAAGTGTGAATCGATTAGTTGTATTGTCTCGACTCAGTCCATAGACAATCACTTTCGGAGAAAGGACTTATAGGTGGAAAAGTTTTACATTGAGGTATATTTGGGTACCCTCATCTTTTCAATGTTCTTGTTGTACTCTCAAGGGTCATGAACTCTCCAAATGTTGCAATTGCAAACATAAGATAAGATATGTCAATAAACTTCAACGAAGAGCAAATCGATTAGCAAACAAGCTCAAACTCGTTCAAAATTCGTCTGAGATATTTAATCTCTTCTCTTCCCCGAAGAAGTTAATTTCCAAAGAAACAATTATACCTCTAGAGAAAAGAGTACGGTCTAAACTGTCTGAGAAACATGGTTTTAAGAATTCTGTTCAAGAAGGTTTTGGTGGACAAATTATTGTTCACCCTAGGACAACTTAAGTGTGTTGGTTTTGCATCTTGTCTCATGTACCTGGTTCAAGAGACAAGAGTTTGCACGTTTCAGGCTTTAGAAAAAAAGAAAATGTTTTTGTTTTGGGTTCTTCCTTTTTTTTTGTCTTGCTTTTGATGGTTTGGAATTCTTCAATCTTTTCATATCTAAATTGATATTGAAAGGGGTTTACTCTGTTTAGTTAATAAAAAGAAGGTTAATATCGACAATTTTGCCTTCCTTAGGGTCGTGAGTTGTGGGTACGTGAATCCTTTTGAGTGTATAAAGGTTCCGTAGCCCTACATTCCCTTTTCCTTCTCTGAAAACTTCTTTTTATCACAAGATTGCTTGTTGAGTCTGATTTGTGAATTCCTCTCACAATCTCATACTGGCATGGAGATTCCAAGCATTATGTATTCTGATGGAAAAAATGTTAATATGATTGTTAAGCCATCAATCATGAAGGAAAAAGATGAATCTCATGTACCTTCAACTTTGAAAAGAAAAAGGAGGAATGTGAGAAAACCAAGAGTTGTTCCGTCAAATCAACAAAAGTTCTCTGGGGTTATTAAAGAATTGAAGGAAACAAGAAAGGAGATTCAGGAAATAAAGGCTATTGTTTTTAGGACTCTCGAAATTCAGAAGGCCCTGGTTCGGCATCAGTCTAGAAGGTTTGTTGGAATTGACTCCTTTCTTCATGATCCTTATGTTCCCATGGCTGTTGACGAAAAGGAGTTCAGGGACGATAAAGAATTTTTTAGGGGCCTTAATGTTTAGGAAACTTCTTATGAGAATTTATTCTTGTGTTTTAAGAAGGATAACTAGGGTTTGGAATAGCCATTATTGTGAGTACACATAGCTATTTCCAACGATTTTCATCTTGCAATTTTTTTTAGATTCATTTATTTAAATTCTAAAGTTCATTTGGAAGATGATTTTGCAGTATTAATCTTTATGGTTTCATATATTGCAACTTGTTATGGTATATGTGTTTTTGCATCCGTGAACTATGATTGTCCCATACATGTCAAAAGTTAAGCCTATTATGTCATTATGCAAATATTGATGGAAGATAGAATGAACTTTTGTCTACAAATATTAAATCTATTATATATCTCTATGCAAATAGTGATGAAAGATATAATGAATCTTTGTCTATTCCGCAGTATTGGTCTTCCCTGACCCACATCGTTGTGTAAATATTGTGTGGCTCCGTAAGTTCTGTTATGTGAGCATTTCCGATTAAATTAATCATGGGTTCTCCTGTGGTTAATTTAATTGAGATATTTGGATACAAATGCATGTTTCATGTAATTTGTTAAAATATGGCAACCAAACTTGACATACCAACGCTTGGTGGGTTCAACCGAGAAATGCTCTAACAAACATGTCATTATGGAGGATGGTTCAAATATGACAACCAAACTTGACATACCAACGCTTGGTGGGTTCAACCGAGCAATGCTCTAACAAACATGTCATTATGGAGGATGGTTCAAATATGACAACCAAACTTGACATACCAACGCTTGGTGGGTTCAAATCCTTTTTTTCTTGAGAAAGTAAGGTCACTCTTGTTGTTCTTTCGGGAATGATATTTTATGCGGGAGAGTTATTAATTGAACTTGTGCTTAATTGCAAAATCTTTGTGGAGAGTGCGACTATGTAATATTGTAGGAGTTATCTTGTATCTTTATAAACTCCTTGATGAATGCATTTAGTTTCGGCTGTATGATTGCATCTAAACAAAGTTGATATGTTGTTCTCTTTTGGTTATGAAGTATCTCTATGGAAATTTCGTTAGGATCCCACTAGTTTTCGTACCTTTGCCAATTTTATTGACAAAAAGGGGGAGAATTATTGTGTAGTTCACACTACAAATACATATAGTTTACGGATCATTATGTAAGGGAGAGTGGTTTACATGTGAGATGAAGTATTGACTAAGGGGGAGTGATACATATCACCATAGTATTGTTGTCAAAGTTGTGATACAATTGGACTTTGATGTTGTATAATAATACTATGACACTGTATAACAATGACTGAGAGCAAATGTTTTTTCATTGTTATAGCTACGGATCTTCAACAACTATGATGCTGAGTTGAACACCTTTAGAATCATGGAGTACTTGGAAGTGACGAAGATTTCGAGTAATGTTGAAGAACCAAGAAGATCAAGCATTTGGATGAGAAGCTACAAAGTCTATTTATTTAGTAATCCATATGTATTGATAGTTTTGTCACTAAAATTGATAAAGGGGGAGATTGTTAGAGCACTGCTCAGTCGAACTCGCAAGCGTTACTATCTCAAGCTTGTTTGTCAAGTTTAGTGATCAAAACTATAAGTCTTGATTTCTAGTCTACTTATAGTAATGTCTCGGACTAGGATAGATTGTGTAGTTGAGCTTTAGACTTCACGACGTTCATCGATTGAAGATGAAGAACTACTAAGGAGATCTTGTGGAACTTCATCAACAAAAGGTATGTGGAGACTGAAACTCATCTATCACTCAGAAAGTTTATTTCTACTCTATCTCCCTACTTGAGACAAAAGTCGTATTACTATATAGTGTTCGATTATACACATTTGATATTTCAAGCTGAGTTTAACTCGCTTACATATTTCTCGAAATATGTGTTGGTAAGCTTTCGCTTTTAACCAAGTTCATCTTATATTCTAAACGAAAGTCAAAATATGATCATATGAAAATCGCCTGGTAACATCTTACATGATTTGGGTGATACAGTCATTTGATATAGACTCGGAATGTTTCGTATTGATTATTTCAATAACTTGAAAATCGCTTTGATGCTAATAGTTAGTGAAAACAACTATTGTCATCCTCTAAGAAATTTTCAATGATTGAAATAGAGTTTAAAACACTTAACCATAATTGAATTATAAACATAGTATGCGTACTTGCATATATGTTGATCCAAGACCGGTATAGTATGCATACCCGTATGCGTACTGGGAAGGTCAGGTACAGTACGGGAGCCGTGGTATGCGTACCCGTAAGCGTACTGGAGAACTCAGTTGAAGTCCGGGACCTTTTGTATGCGTACCCGTACTCGTACTAATTCAACTGTTGTTTTGGATGTGTGATAATACGTGTACCGGTTCGTATACTGTCGGACACAGTCCAAGTCCGGCTACTTAAGTATACGTATCTGTTTGCATACTTGAGTGGGTTAAGTTATAGAATCGGTTTGTTCATGAACTAATAAATATGTACAATAAGTAACGCAATCTTTTGCAAACCGTGGCTATAATGTTCATGACTTGATTCGAGTGAATCAAAATCGACTTTGCTTCAATTGTGTCTTGTATATTTCTATGAGAATATAAACAATTAAACAACTATATAACTAGTTTCATTTGAGTCATTTGAACTAGTTGTGGTTAAGATGAATACGGTTGATATGAAAGTGTTCATATGCCTAACTTCGGTTAACTATTGTTGAGCCAACAAGGTGTACATGTTTAGGTTCGGTTACTCATATTAAATGAAGTCACTTTTCATTTGTGTATAACAAGCAAAGTTCGATCTAACAGTTGAAAGATATTAGCTTGAGTCTAATCAGGTTTTCATCTAACGGTGAATATTGAATGTTTTTTTACCAAGGTAGCATTGGTTGCATACCCTGATTTTGAAGACTATATAAAGGAGAACTCTAGCAACTAGGAAACCTAATCCCCACAACTCCTGTGCGATACTAGTTGCGACTAGAGTCGATTCTCCTTTAACCTTAGGTTTTTCACGAAGCCCTGTAGGTTAACGACTTGAAGACTTCATTGGGATTGTGAAGCCAGACCCAACTATTTTCTATGTAGTTGCGTGTTCTGATCTTGCCCTGTTCTATCGTATTGAGTACTATCTTCTATAAGATTTGCTAGAGATTGATTCTCTGATAGGCAAGATAAAAAGTAGTCGCAAACATCTTCGTCTCATCGTTTGTGATTCCACAATATCTTGTTTCTCTACCATACGATTAAGATTATTGTGTGGTGATTAATATTTCTAGGATGTTCTTCGGGAATATAAGTTTGGTATATCAATTGGTTCCTGTTCACCTTGATTTATCAAAAGATGGAACAAAACTCATAGGTTTGTTTGTGGGAGACAGATTTATCTATTCTATAGACTTTTCTGTGTGAGACATATTGGTTTATCAAGTCTTCGACTTTGGGTCGTAACAACTCTTAGTTGTGGGTGAGATCAGCTAAGGAAATCAAGTGCGCACAATCCGACGTGGTTCTAGAGGCGTAAGGAACGCGATTGTACCTTGATCAGTGTGAGATTGAACTACATTCCAGTCCGAAGTTAACTTGGAGTAGGCTAGTGTCTGTAGCGGCTTAATACAGTGTGGTGTTCAAATCTGGACTAGGTCCCTGATTTTTTTTGCATTTTTTGTTTCCTCGTTAACAAAACTTCTGGTGTCCGTGTTATTTCTTTTCCGCATTATATTTTGTTATATAATAGAAATATCACAGGTTGTGCGTTAAGTTCAATCAGTTCTTGAATCTGACCTTTGGGTTGTTGATTGAATTGATTGACACTTGGATATTGGTTTGTGATACCGTCCAAGTTATTTCTCTTATTCAATCGGGCTCGCAAATTCCTATTTGTTTGATTGCGGATTGAATTGAGAAATCGAGATACAAACTCTTGGATATATTTTCATTGATTGAGTCTGACTGTCTAGTTGATTCTCTTGGAATTATATTGGAGTTGTCCATACATATTGCTAAGCGAAATATTGGTGTGGTTGTTAGACCCCCGCTTTTTCAGTTGGTTGTTTCTTGGAGGACCAGGAAACATGATTGGATCCAGAAAAGATGCAATATCCACCGGTTGATCTTTTATCATCTGGATTACCAGCCCAGTCAGCATCTATATATCCCTTGAGAGCAGTAAAACTCTTAGAAAAAAGAAGACTATAACCAAGAGTTTCTTTAATGTATCTCAAAACTCTTTTAGCAGTTGTAAGATGTGTAGTTGTTGGTGCTTGCATATGCTGATAAATCTGATTTACAACATAGGAAAGTCCAGGTCTTGTCCATATGAGATACTAGAGAGAACCCACTGGATCTGTATTCAGTAGGATTAGCTAGTAACTCACCATATGAAGCAGATAATTTGAAGTTGTCAGAACATGGTGTATTACGAGGCTTAATCATAAGAAGATTTGTCTTGAAGATCCACTGCATATTTAGTTGGGCCGGCCGACCGGAGCGCCCGTAAGAAGGGAAACCCTTTTATGACCACTTTTTTTTTCTATTGAAACCTAACATAAAATTTCAATTTCAAAAAAAGATTTTGATTTCCTTCCGGGTTTTTTCGTCACTTGACGAAAATAGCCCTCCTTCTTCATCTCTTTTGTTTCTCAGTTTCTTCTTCAGTTTAGAGAAGACATCACCGATAGCTCCTCCACCACCAGCAGCGCCAGAACAGAGCCGTTACCACCGCCGCTTCGAACCCCATCACCTCCACCGTTATTTATTTACTCACCACCAACATCACCACCGTAACAACCACCAAAAACCACCATAATAAAAGCCTAAAGTTGAGTTTACAAGGAGAGACAACTCTGATTTTGAACTTACGAACTTACTGCCCGACTGGAATTGGGGACTCATCAAATTCTTATTTCACGATCAGAATTTGAGTTTACGACCACCACAACCTCCATGCCATCAGCGCTGCCGCTAGCACCAGTAGAAACATCAATACCATCACCACCATCAGAAAGACGTTCAAACATTACCACCGTCCTAGCCCCATCTCATTGTTATATCCACCATCACCGCTATCTTTTATGTTAAATTTAAAAGTTGTTGATTTTAACCAGTACTTCACCAAACAACTTTCTTCCCAATCACCAACACCACCTTCGTCAATGTCTGTGAGATAAATTCAAACCAAAATTGAGATGTATACCGTACGAATTTCATTCTCATTATTACTACACCTCAATCACGAATTGATATCATCTAATAATTAAAATAATCGAAACTGTGTGTACATATTTAAAGAAATCCAAGGACCCGAATTAGGGCATCAATCAAAGCAAAAAAAAAAAAACACTTTTACCTTTACTGATTGATCAAAGCTGAGAGAGATGAACGAATAAGGTTGACAGGTTGTAGTGGTGGCGCCATTGCGGCGACAGTGAGATGAAATGCTAGACAGAAACATAAAGACCGAAGACTTTTAGGAGTGATCATGTATCTAACATGTGTTTCTCTTAATGAAGAGTTAGGCTAATTACGTGTCAGCACATGCGTGTATTCACTTATTTATTTATTTGTTTTAATTTGCTGTCTACTTTTGCCAAAATTATTACGGAATTTTGATGTTAGAAGCTCTTGTTAATAGTTAAAGAAAAAGTAAAAATCATAAGTAAAATAATAATGAATTATGATTTGGTTTCATGACTAGCTGCTTAGGAATTTTAGGTTGATTTTTTTTTCTTTTTCTTTTTTCTGGATCGAGATGAATCTAAGGTTGGTTGAACTTTGAATTTGCATATGTAGAATGAATACAAATGTCGTGTAGCCATTTTAGATTGTTGAACCATTTACGTTACTCCGAAATATGAAAAACACCCATTTAGATAACTAGTCTCATTTGTCCACAATGCAACTCTGATCCAGAATTTATTGGTCATATTCTCCTCCATTGTCAAGTGGCAGTGGCCTCATAGAACATTCTCCTCACGAGACTCCATACTCATTCAACCACAACCCAACATCTTCCTAATTTTCCAAATCCTCAGATGACTATCACCCAAATTCTACAACTGAAAACTCATCATTCTGTCAAAACAACCTTCTGTTTTCTTTTCTGGTCCTTATGGATAGCTAGGAATGACTACATTTATCGACAAAGGCAACCAAATCCAGATAACATTACCCAGATGGCCATCAGCCTGCAACAAGAATTCTCTCGGGCACATGAGAACCTCCCTCCCGTGCTACCTGGAATCCCAGCTCTTGCAAACCCAAGAAATGGAACACAAACGACTACACCAATCTACATAGGCTGGGTCAAACTTATTCTAGATTTGATCAAGATCAACACTGACGGAGCAGCGCGAGGACACTCAGGAATAGCTGGAGAAGGTTTCATTTGTAGGGATGCTTCTGCTAACACCCTAGTTGCCGTAGCACAACCACTAGGAATCACCACCGCCCTCACAGCTGAATCATGGGCAATGCTGATAGCGACCAGGACGGCAAAAGAACGAAGCTGGCCTAAGGTTGAATTTGAAACCGACTCGGAAAACTTGCATCGATTCCTAACCTCAGATGCCGATCCGCCTTAGTATATCTCAGGAATGATCTCTGAAACCAAACAAATCATGAGACAGATCCCCCAATGCATCGTCAAACACAACTACATGGAAGGCAATCAGGCAGCGGATGGATTGGCCAATCTGGCGGCACACAACAGCCAACTGGAGAACCTTACAACTTTATTTTTGGACCATACAATCCCACCATGCATTAATCAAATTGTAATGGATGACTCCTTGGGTATCACCTACCCTCGTATAGTTGCCGCATAATTTTAATAATATTTCCATGCTTCAAAAAAAAGTCTCATTTGAATTATTTCTCATTTAAATAAATAGTCTTATTTGGATTCATTTTATAAATTAGTTATTGATTAATACCGTCCTGATGGTAAAACGGGTTTTGGATTAATGATTTTGCATTCAAATATGTTGATGTACGGTACAAAGTGTTTTAAGTATCACTTTTGTTGCCTATGACAATGGTGTTTCATTTTTTTCGGTCGGCCCTCCCCACCGTGGCAACGGTATTCTGGTATGACAAAGAAACAGTCCCTTGGAACTTCTGTGCACTTCAAGACCAAGAAAATAATGTAAATCACCTAGATCCTTGACTTAAAAACGAGTACCAAAATGAGATATCAAGGAAGCACAGTGATTAGTGTCACTGCCTGTGATGATAATATCATCTGCATAAACCAGAACATAGGTAAGTTTAGAACCAATTTTCTGCACAAAAAGACTGGAGTCAGCTGGTGAAGGAATGAAGTCAAGACCCACTAAAACATCAACCGGTTTCTCATACCAAGCCCTTGGTGCTTGTTTAAGACCATATAGTGACTTGTGAAGTTTGCAGACATAGTTGGGATGCTCAGCATCTTGAAAACCATGTGGTTGTGTCAATCTGAAAACCACAGGCAGTGAAAAACATACACATAATTGAAGGTCTTGATTATACTGATACCTTCAGCCCTGCTTGTTTAAGACCATATACATAATCTGAAAACCATGCAGAAATGCATTAATTATGTATAACTGAGTAATTTTCCACTCAAAATTTACTGCAATGGATAAGACTAATCTGATTGTAACTGGTTTCACAACAGGGTTGAAGGTATCAGTATAATCAAGACCTTCAAGCTGAAGAAACCCCTTAGCAACTAGCCTTGCTTTGTGTCTTTCAAGTGTACCATCTGCATTATATTTAGTCTTAAAAACTGATTTGCATCCGACCAAATTTTGGGAAGGATCGGGAGGAACTAATGACCAAGTACCTGCATCTTTAAGAGATTTGTTCTCAACATGCATTGTATTTAATCAAACTGGTATTTTAGCAGCTTGAGAATAACAAGTTGGTGTAATGGATACAGTCTCAGCCAGATAAGCAGTGGGAACATGATGTCTAGTAGAAAGTAAAGATTTGGGTTTGAAAATGGCATGTTTAGATCTATTAAGCATCTGATGAGTATTGTGGTCAGTTGAGAGTGCAGTTACAGTGATATGAGGATGTGAGGGAGTAGTAACCGCATGAGAAATATTGGTAATAATGGAATGAGTAGATGAAATTGGAGTAGATGGAAGAAAAGATGATGGAGCACATGTTATGATAGTGTCTAGCTTAGCTATAGACATGTCAAGGTCGGAAATGGAAAAAAATGAAGTGGATGTAGTAAGAGTAGTGTATGGAAAATTGGATTCAAAGAAATTGACATGTCTAGACACATAAATTTTACTTGTGACAGGATTGAAGCACCTATACCCCTTTTGTTGTTTTCTATAACCAATGAAAATGCATTGTTCACTTCTATGTGCTAATTTAGAAGTAGAATATGGTTTAAGCCCTGGAAAACAAAGACATCCAAAACTTTTAAGAAAAAGTAATCTGGAGTTTTATGAAATAGCACTTCAAAAGGAGATAAGTGAGAAAGTGATCTGGTAGGTAGTCTGTTTATGGTATAATTGGCAGTGGATAGAGCTTCAAACCAGAATGAAAGGGGAAGAGAGGATTGAAGTAAAAAGGTCCTAGTAATATCAAGAAGGTGTCTGTGTTTTGACTCAGCAACACCATTCTGCTAAAGTGTGTTAGGACAAGTTATTTCATAATTGATATCATGAGTAGAAAGAAATTTATTAAGCTCGTGATTTACAAACTCACCCCCTCCATCAGTTCTTATGCATTTGATCAAGCAAGAAAAAAGATTCTCTACTGAGGATTTGAACTGCAGAAATATTGTTTTAAAGTCGGACTTGTGTGTAAGAGGAAAAACCCAACAAAATTTAGAATAGTCATCAATGATATTGGCATAATATTTGTGACATTACAAAGAAGTAACAAGAGCAGGGCCCCATACATCAAGATGTAGCAATTGTAAAGGTGCAATGGAAAAATTAGTAGAAATGGAAAAAGGTAGTTTATGGCTTCTACCTAATTGACAATGAACACATATAACAGGCTTTGGCACAATATTTTCAAGCTTTATTGTTTTACAGACTCTATTAAAGGACTGAAAAGATGGATGTGCAAGTCTTCTATGCCACACTAAAGATGAAGCTTGAACACAAGACATTGTTGTAGGTAAATGTGAAATTGGTGATTTGTAGTTGAAGATAGGATATAGACCATTTTCACTGGGCCCCTGAAAAAGAATCTTCCCTGTGTGAAGATCCTTAATACATAAATCAGAATAGGCTAGCAAATTTTTTAACTGAAATAAGATTTTGTGAAGCTTGTGGAACATGAAGAATTTGACTTAGGTAAACAATATGATTAGGAACAGAAATTTTAGATTTCCCACAATGCTTAATTGACATACATGCACCATTTATTGTACCAATAACATCAGAACCAGAATAAGATGTAGAATCTTCAAGATTACCAACATCAGATGTCAAATGATTATTAGCACCAGAATCCATGTACCAAGGGTTTTCACCAAATATATTAGCTGCAGCAAGCATGGCATGTATGTTTCTTGGAGGCTGACGACCTTGATATGCAAAATTCATGCGATTCCAACATTCACTAGTATCATGACCATATTTTCTACAGATTTCACATATAGGTCTA
Source organism: Papaver somniferum (assembly GCF_003573695.1). Taxonomy (NCBI): domain Eukaryota; kingdom Viridiplantae; phylum Streptophyta; class Magnoliopsida; order Ranunculales; family Papaveraceae; genus Papaver; species Papaver somniferum. The sequence continues at coordinate 55,143,298 of NC_039366.1, forward strand.
TCTCCATATTAAAGATCAGAAGAAGGTGGTATTGCAGAAGGATAAGTTGGTGTTGTAGATGGAGAAGGAGTTGGAAGAATACCAGATCCAGAAACTTTACCAAAGGAAAAATTATGGTGAGTACGGCCACTACCACCACCTCTATGAAAGAAATTATGACCACGACCACCACCTCTATCTGGTGGTCTGTAAGAAGCTGTAAAATCTCTATTGCTTGATTCGACAACTAAGAACTTGTTTCTTTCAGATACTATCATTTCTTCACTAATCAACAAATTATGAAGTTCAACACTAGATACAGGAGTATTTCTAATTCGGATGGAAGTAGTAAATGCATTGTAATCTGAATTTAAAGCAGATAAAGTGACAACAACAAGTTCATCATCCATTACCTTAGATCCGGTTGCAGCAAGCTGATCAGAGATTGTTTTAATCTCATTAAGAAGGGAAGAAATTGTTTTGTCACCTTGTTTAAGAGACATAAGTTTTGTTCGTAATTGAATCGAATGTGTTGACGATGATCTTGCAAATATGTCTTCAATACTTTTTCACAAATCATATGAGGTAGAAGATCCTGTGGAGTAAGGAATCACATAATCAGAGATTGTAGAGTTAATCCAGAGAAGAATAGTAGAATCTTCATCAATCCAGTCTAAATACAAAGGATTTTCTATTCCATTGAGTTCGTTTTTTGGAGAGGTAAATTGAGCAGGACATGGACAAGATCCATCAAGATACTTCATAATTCTGAATTTTCGAATAACATGAATCATTAGTGATTTCCATGTGAGAAAATTATCATCTTAGATGAAAAAGCGGGGGTCTAACAACACCACCCAATATTTCGCTTAGCAATCTGTATGGACAAACTCGAATATACTTTTAAGAGAATCAACAAGACTCAATCAATTAAAAGTATATCAACGAGTTTATATCTCTCTCTTGATTTGTTTTACTCAAGCAGGAACTGCGAGTTCTAATCAAATACAAGGAATAACTCGGATGGTACCAAAGACCAATATCTGAGGATCAATCAATAACAATCAACACCCAAAGGTTGGATTACTCTAATTGATGATCTAACACACACCTGTATTATTTCAATTATAAAGATAAAAAAATATAATGCGGAAATTGAAATAACACAGACACCAAAAAATTTGTTAACGAGGAAACCGCAAATACAGAAAAACCCCGGGACCTAATCCAGATTGAACACACATTGTATTAAGCCGCTACAAACACTAGCCTACTCCAAACTAACTTCGGTCTGGACTGTAGTTGAACCCCAATCAATCTCACACTGATCCAAGGTATAGTTATGCTCCTACGCCTCTGATCCCAGCAGGATACTTCGCACTTGATTCCCTTAGCTGATCTCACCCATAACTAAGAGTTGCTACGACCCAAAGTAGAAGACTTTAATAAACAAATCTGTATCACACAGAAAAGTCTACGATAATAGATAAATCCGTCTCCCACGAATATACATATGAGTCTTGTTCCGTCTTTTGATAAATCAAGGTGAACATGAACCAATCAATAATACAAGACTTATATTCCCGAAGAACATCTTAGTATTATCAATCACCTCACAATAATCTTAATCGACGCAGCGAAAAAAGATATTGTGGAATCAAAAACGATGAAACGAAGTTTGTGTGTGATTACCTCTTTATCTCGCCTATCGGAGATATAAAATCTCGAGCCAATTATTACAATCGTACTCGTAACGCTAGAAGATGCAAGATTAGATCACACAACTACACGAAAAGTAGTATCGGTCTGGCTTCACAATCCCAATGAAGTCTTTAAGTCGTTAACCTGGTTTAGAAGAAGAAACCAAAGGTTAAAGGAGAATCGACTCTAGCTTAGCACAACTAGTATCACACAGAATGTGTGGGGATTAGGTTTCCCAGTTGCTAGAGTTCTCCCTTATATACACTTTCAAATCAGGGTTTGCAATCAATGTTAGCTTAATAACAAAGCATTCAATATTCACCGTTAGATGAAAACCTGATTAGGTTCAAGCTAATATTTCTCAACCGTTAGATTGAAAACTTAGCTTGTCACACACAAATGAAATGTCCAATTTTGGGTTCATGAACCGTACCCAAACATTAATATTTGTTGGTTCAACAAGTCAACCAAATGGTTAGCCATATGATTACTTTCATATCAACCATATTCTTCTTCACCATAACTAGTTCAAATGACTCAAATGAACTAGTTAGAGAGTTGTTCAATTGCTTAGATATTATGTAACTACACAAGACACAATCGAAGCAAAAACGGTTTGATTCACTCGAATCGGTTCATGAACTTTATAGCCACGGTTTGCAAAAGCATTCTTTAGTTTAAATAAACATGAGTTCAAGAACAACCGATTTTGGATATAACCTGCTCAAGTTCGCGGACTAGGTTTGCGGACTTAAGCTCATGGAAGGAGTTCACAAACTCGAGCAGAAATTCTCGGGTCGAGAACTTCCACCAGTTCGCGAACTTGGCTCACGCCACTTCCATTTCTATTGATCAACAAAGTTCGCAAACTTTGGTTCAAGGAATAAGGACTTATACATATATGTGTTTCCACAACAATGCTTATATCCTACCAATGGTCATGTAATCTAAACTTTCATTTCAATCATTGAAACATTCTCAGAGGACGGATATAGCCGTTATTCACAGACCATTTTTCGTCAGAGCAATTTTCAAAGTGATTGAAACATAACATGACTTTCGTCACTAGGTAAAGATGAATTCGGCTAAAACGAAAGCTTACCAACACATATTTCGAGAAATAGATATGCGAGATAAACTCGGCTTGAAATAGCAAATGTGCATAATGAAAGTCTATATATCAAAACGACTTTTGTCTCAAGAGTATGAGATATAATAGATAGACTTTTGAGTGACAGACAAGTTCAAGTCTCCACATACCTTTTAGTCGATGAAGATCCACCAGTTCCTTGAGTAGTCCTTCGTCTTGTATGATGATTGCCATGGAGTTCTCGAGCTCAACTACACTTTCTATCCTAGTCCGAGACCTTTAGCTATTTAGGCTAGAAATCAAGACTTATAGTTTTGATCACTAACATTGACAAACATGCTTGAGATAGCAACGCATGCGAGTTCGACCGAGCAATGCTCTAACATTAGAGTTTAAGATGAACAACACTAGTTAATTGATGAACATGAACCCTAGAGATTGAATTAGAAGTTGGATTTTCCATTATAACCATAGAGGAAGATGATGAAAAAGCTGAAAAATGAGAGACTGTTAAAGAATTTTCAGAAAGAGATCAAAGATCAAGAAATTTAGATCAGGAAAATTTTAGAGTTGAAGATCCATATGGCTCTGGTAGCATAGAGGGATTGATGAAGAAAGGAAAAAAATTCTCATTAACAACAACAGAAGAGAGAAATCTCTTTAAGTACATACAAAGACTCGGATACAGACACACTATTGTCCGGATGTAAAACACTAAAGGCACTCAGTTAATACAAAAGACGCACTCAACCAATTATAATTGAAAATAACTGTCTTTCAATTCACTATATATTAGTAGAAGTTTGTTAAGGTTTTCTCAGATGATTGTTCATTTACCAACTCCGAATAATTCAACACTCTTCGTCTTCAATATGAAATTAATTTTGCAGGCCCTGGGACATAGATTAGCAGGGGGTGCTTTTGTGTGCAGCCACGGATGGGCGCCACGTCGCTTATCCTCTCCCTTTTTTCCGGTCGTATATCTGGACCATCTTTTTTGCCTTTGCTTTTGCCCCATGTTTAGCATTTTCCGTTGAGAAGTGAGTTCGCGAATCTGGCAAGTCTATAATAGCCTCTGATTTGCCAACTCCATAGGACTTGCCCTCAAAATCCTTGGGCTACATTATATGGTAATGGGTCCCACGTAAAGACAAACTTTCACCATTCAGTTTGAGGATAAAGTTTGTTGAACTTTTATAAACTTGCTAAAACTTAGTAATGGCTTCAGTTCTACAAATTGCAGTATAGAATATTGGGATTTATAATCCAAACACGGTTAAAAAACATGTGTTATGTTTAGAGTTAGTAAATGTTATCTCCTATTAATTAGGGAGACTTAAACGTGTTTTAGTGTTTGTTGAATTGTTACAAGGCTACAATTTAGGAGCTAAATGTTAGTGGAACAGTTAGTATGTGGGTTAGTGTTTCAGTGCATGTAAAAGCCTATTTAAGGCTAATTTTGATTAACGAAAAGTGTAGAGTGTCTTAGCAATGTAATCTTTATGTGAGTTTTGTTTAAATCTCTCTCTCACTCCTCTCTTGATCCATGAAATCCAACAACTCTTGTTTACAATTCTCTACAACTAATCGTAGCATAAAATTCCGCAGATATTTTAAGTCGACAGTTCTCGACATCTCTGGTTCTGCAAAAATATCTCAAATATCCACATTTTCTTTACCAGTAAATTCTCATAACTTGACCTTCAAACACATCTCCCGGGCATCACCTGAAGGTAGTAATTTCAACTGAAATCTAATTTTTCTCTGTTACTTTGTACTGCTTTAAGATTTTTAAAATTGGGTTTGTCTTAGCTAACCTATGGATTCCATGCTCACAAGTCAATAATGCAGCAGTGAGAAGCTAGAACTGTCTTAGAAGGGAATTATGCTCAAAAACAGTAAGCGAATTTCCTTCCATTTGTACTTATTGATATCTTGTTTTGATGGTACAATGCCACAGAAATTCCTGGTGAGTTACATGATGATTCAAAATTTGTACCTTTGAATGCTGAAGATCTTCAATACGGTCCCCCAGTAAGTGCTTACTTCAATGTGAGGTTTCCAATGCGCATAAAGCTTCAAATAATTGCGTTCTTGTTGTGGGCTCTGTTGTTGCTGGGATTCGCAGCCGAGGAAACAGGGCTGGTAATGTCTAAATTTGTGCTGCTACACTTGATAGTATACAATATTACTCCAGGTCTTCCGATAACTTAAGTTACACGAAACACTGTCGTTAATTTTTGACAGATCCAACAGTTTCTGAAAGCGATAGGTGGAGAATTCCTGAAGGTTAATAACAAATTTCACTCTACCTGGAATTATCACCATCAAACTCTTTCCAGGTACCTACCTAGTATATCCAGAATGGGTTTTGCTAGTGATCTAAAATTTTCTGTTATAATAGGTTTTCATTGTACTGAGGATATGATTACTCGATCATTATGGGAAGCAATCAACACAGAGCAACCCAATTTGGAAGAAGTACAGGTTAACGGTTTCACCTTTTACACTTATGAATCAAGATAGTACTTCAGTAATGTTTAACATATCCTATTAAAACAAAGCATTTCAAAACAGCAGTTCAACATCAGGATTCAGTAATCTTCATGTAGTTACGATCCCAATTCTATCGCAGATAGCAAAATCAGTTCCACGTGTTTGTTTCTTATCTGGTCTAACTGGGGAGGAAATGATGATGCTTATAGAAGAATTTCCAGAAATTGGTATGCAAACTTCCCTAATCATTAGCAAATATATATCTAGTCTACATATCAGCATTCATAAAGATAAGCTATCTGAAACTGAAATTCATTCTGCCATAACATGGTGAACAGAAAGATATAACTTAAGTATAATTGATAACTGCTGGTATGCTTCCATTACAAAACTGTACAAGATTACCCGAAGAAAACTGTTGAACGCAGGACTGGAACCTGTGGTATTTGCTGCTCTTGTTCCTAACAGTGCAGATAAGCTGTTACAAGAGGTGGTTGAAGAGGTTATCGGGGACCATGAAATGATGGTAAGCTACTAAGCTCTTACTTCAATCTCCATAATGCTATTGCTGCCTGTCAAAGTGTTAATGACCTCTGTAACAAACTTCTTTGTTTCCTTCAATGCAGATTGCACAACAATCAGACTCAACATAGGCAGATTCAGTTAGAAAGGGTAAAGACATCCAATGCATACCTTTGTTCAGTACCTGAATTTTGACAGTCGAAGTTGGCAATGGAGATGCAAGATTTTGTTCTGACTTCTGAAACAAGGTTGCCAACTATAGCTAAAGAAAAGTTAGAATGGCAAACACTCCCAATAATAAAATTACATGCTGACAATTTGCTGCAGACATTTAAGACATGTATTCCAACTATTCCCCTCCTACTGCAGTCGCCAGGATTACATTTGTCAGCTAGATAAATATCCAAACATCATATTTGGAGATCTGTTCATAAACGTACAGTGATGCATTAAGCTGAAAGGTCAAATATTACTTTATGGTTCCTCTCACCAATAATCTTTACAGGAGCAAATCCCATTTGTAAAATGATGAAATCTGATTGTATCCCTCACGATAATTTCTCTACAATAAACGTCGGAGAAAATCTTAAATGCAGCGTGACAATCCCCACATATTCTAAGATTCTTCACTATCCGAATAGTGGCTTCAGGACCCAAATTGATCAACCCAAATGCCAAAGCCAGTTTTTCACTGTGATAAGAAATGACAGTTTCTTTTTCTTCATCATCTATATCGAACAAAACACGGGCTGTATCTGGGACATACCCAGCCGATTTTAATCTCTTGGTTACCTTCTCCAGTGTCAGCTCAATCTCTTTCCTTTGTGGGTGTGATTTATCACTTGCCACAAATTGGTGTAGTGTACCATTCAGTTCAATATAACTCCAACCAGGTGGCTTCTGGATTCCTCTCTCATCCATAACCTTCCTCACTGTTCTTGCATCTTCCCATCGATTCGCATTGCTAAACATGTTAAATAAGAGAACATAACGGGCTCCATGATCAGGATCTAATTCGAGAAGTCTTTTGCCTGCAATCTCACCCATTTCAACATTCCCATGAATTCTACAAGCACCCATAAAAGACCTCCATATTATAGGATCGTTATCAGTCGGCATTTTCTGGACAAATTCATAAGCCTCCTTCAAACGCCCACTTCTTCCAAACAGATCAACCATGCAGCAATAATGTTCATTTTCTGGTGTGATACCATGGACCATAAGCATTGAGTCAAACAACTTCGTTCCCTCTTCAATTAGACCTGTGTGACTACAAGCACTTAAAATTGCTATAAACGTAATCTCATCAGGTCTCAAACCATCCGACTCCATCTCCAGGAAAATGTCTATTGCTGTATTTCCAAGGCCATGCTGAGCAAGACCTGAGATGATGGCATTGAAGAGAAAAACAGTTCTTGATTTCCGTGGAACTTCCTGGAAAATATTGACTGCAGTTTCTATGCTTCCACACTTCCCATACATATCTATGATAGCTGTTATGACTATGGGGTTAAAATTAAAGAACTCTGATTCTATGCACTGTTGATGAAGCTTTTTCCCAAAATCCAAAGCACCCAACCTCGCACAGGCCGAGATTACAGTAGCTAAGGTCACTTTATCTGGTTTTATGCCAAACTTTTCCATTTCTTTGAAAAGTTCTAATGCCTCCTTGTACTTCCCCATCTGACAGTAACCGCTAATCATGGCTGTCCAACAAACTAAGTCTCTTTCTTCCATCTGATTAAAGAGTTCCTGTGCCATATCAAGTTCTCCAGACCTCACATAACCTGATATCATAGCACTCCAAGCTTCAATGCTTTTACGCATTCCCATTTTACTGAAAACCAAATGTGCCATTTCCATCAATCCACACTTAGCATACATATCAACAAGAGCAGTCTTCAATAGAACACTAGTCTCATTGAAATTCAAGTTCTTGTACGCCAGCGAATGAATCTGCTTGCTAATCTTCTGATCACCCACCGACGAGCAAGCAGAAAGTAACGCAACTATCGTGTACTCATCAGGATGAATACCAGAGCCCCTCATTTCATTAAAAAGACGCAAAGCTTCATTAGGTCGACCACCTCTTGCATACCCATTGATCATTGTGTTGAATGAAACAAGATCTCTGTTACAACTTTCATCAAGTAGCTGGCGGGCATAGTCTAGTTTATCCACAGTCGAGTAGAATGCAATCAGAGAATTCTTAATAAAAAGATTTGATTCAAACCCAGTCTTTATTATGTATGAATGTATCCCTTGCCCTGATTTAATACTCGATGCCTTCGCACAAGAGTTGATCAAAAACGGGAAAGTGAAGTTATTAGGAGAAACAAAACCTTGGGCGATCATAGATTTGAAAAAATAGACAGACTCTTGAGGGGATTCACTACGAGAGTGACCTCGAATCATGGTATTCCAAATGAAAACATTTGGTTTATCAATTTGCTTAAAAAGACAACGAGAATAATCGAGGCCAATGGGCGTACCCGAGAGCGAAAAGAAGGAAATGAGTCTACTAAGAGGGTAAATGTCTTTATGAGAGCCATTGACAATAATCTGAGCATGGGTTTGGAGTGCTTGTTTGATAGCAGTGCATGAATCGAGAAGAGAAACTGGTGAAGGGTTACCCATTTACCTGTACTCTACATCAGTTTTCAATTAGAAGCCTTCTACCTTGAATCCATGTTAGTGTTTTCTCCTTCATAAAAGAGCTAGGCAAAGAACACATGAAAAAAAGCAGCAGCAGGAAACAGAGCTGAATTTCGTTTGTCCGTTGGTTCAAATTTGAATGTTATGGTTTAACTTGGAGTATTTGCCTTTTACTCCAATAAGTAACCTCCAAAAATAATCAAAGTTGAGTAAGCTACGGCCTCCATTAAATCCTAGTCCGTGAGCATTGAACCAGCAGAAATTTATGTGAGCTTGCTCCCGTTTGTCGAAACGGCTACCAGAAGGATGTCAGGTTTCTAGAGTACCCTAAAAACCAAAGGGCCAAGAGCCACATCATCAAGCTACAACTAAAGATTTGAGAGTTAACCAGTATAAGGAAACGACTCTGATCCATCACGCCAATTGTCTTCCATAACAACCTCAGGATGATGGAACGTTTTTTTCTTTTTTGCTTCTTTGCCCTAGTAAATCTGGGATCTTACAATGTAGGTAAATATACAGCCTGAAATCTTTTAAAAATTTACAGCCAAATATATTCCAAGAACTGGCCACAAACATCACCTTGTTTCAGTCATTACCAAGTGCAACTGTGCAACGATAGTAAAACTACAAGCCTTTATAGGTCGATGTGCACAAATATTATAAGCAAGAAACCAGTCTACTGTACAAGAATTGGGCTCAAAAAGGCGACATGTGTAAACCAGGACCTGCTTTGAATATTATAATCAACCCCAAGTTTTTACACAAATAACGCAAGTCTGAAACCGAATATCTACAGTCTGTTTCTAACTACCTTTAAACCATGTATCCAGTCTATACCATTGACAACAGACGAGAACATAACAGAGAAAACCAAGCACGAATGACGGAAAAAAGAACCCATTACATGACTTCAGCACTGCCTTCTGTTTGGTCATCAGCTTCAGCAAGTTTGCCTCCAGTCCATCTATTTAGCATCTCTAAGGCAGCCTTAGGTTGATCCATTGGAACCATGTGGCCAGCATTATGGACCTGTTCAGTTATTCAAAGCAGCTAAGCGTTAGTTCGACGCTTTACTTCGATTCAATAGGCAAAAGGTCAAGTTTCAGATATAAAATTAACAAATCTACGAGCTTCTGACAGATGATAAAGAAGGACCTTGAGGAAACTGAGAGGACCATAGCTTTTCAAGACTCCTGCTTCCGCTCCATCTACTACAAATGGAACTTTTGGGGATGCCACGTACTCTTGATGGCCAGACCACTCCATGGCTTCAACCCACCTTGAATTCCCTGACAAGAACACAAATTCCCAGACGATCAAGTACAATTTGCTAAACTTAAACAACAATCCTGAGGACCAAGGTTGCTCACAGGTAATGAAAATTGAGTCATACAGTGAACTAAATAGTTACCTAGCCAATTGCATATGAGATCGTACTCTCCAGCATAAACAAGGAGTTGGATTCCATCTTCAAGTAGAGTAGGGATGCCAACCTCCAGATTCCTCATCCAGTCCATCAGCATGCCCTGGTACACAGTAGGGCTGCATGAAACAAATTCAATGTCCCCAACCCCAAGAGCATCCCTGACCTTTCTCTGGTTTAGAAACTTGTCCATATTTGAGAAGTCATAGCACAACTGCCCTTTGCACTGAATTCTGATATCATAATGCTGCGGCAGAGTAAAAAAGAAAAAGAAAAATAAAAAACTATAAGAACTTAATAGAACATGCTCGTGGTTCTTTTAACGCTTAATACACTTCATGATTGGATAAAGATTGAGACTTGAAATTGATTCATATCTTACATTTATATTCCCAGCAATCAATTTGATTCTACTAAATATAGTATTGCAAACAAGATATGAGGCCAGGCAAGCGAGGGTACCGTCAGTACCTAAAAAGAAAATACAATACGATACCACGTCAGAGACTCAACAGCAGCTAACAGCCAACTAAATCAATTAAGAGACCATAAATTATATACAGAAAATTGCCATAGAGTTACTTTTTCTTTCCCCTTTTTTGTCCGTTTATAATTTACAACTAACTTACTGGACAATGAAAAGAAAATTCAAGATTAAGAGGTTACCACAAAGCTTGATTGCCAATTCACATGTTGGAAGGATCTTGTTAATGCTCTTCTGCTGAGATTCGTCAATTAGTCCCATATCTAATGCATAATCTGTATATGCCTTGTATTGGATGGCAGGATCAGTAAGTCCATTACCAATAGCAAATCCCTGTTCAACACATCGCAAACGATGAAATCCGATCCAAGCAAAGTGACGGACCAAATTGAAACACCGAATTAGGTAGAAGAGAAGAAAATCACCTTTAAGTTTATATGGATCCCTTCTTTAGCCTTGTTACCTTGGTGGACTCGAGCAGCAAAAGCAGGTATGTAGTGCCCAGCATATGATTCTCCAGTGATGAAAAAATCATTGTTCACGAACTGCGGGTGCTTCTGGAAAAAAGCCTGGATTCATAGAAAATTACCTCAGTTTCAAGTTTTAAATAGCAAACTTCTAGGAAAAGAGGCTAAAACCTTAAATGAACTTTGAGGGCAAGAAGAAAAAAGAATCAGTATCACCAATGCATGTAGACATAACATGCAATGGAGGTGTTAATGCTACTGCAGCTAATCTAGCCATTTTCTAAAACAGATAGAATATTGCTTTTAGGCATTAAAAGGTGCTTAAAGCAAGTGAAAAGATATCCAAACAAGATCTGCAATGGCCAAGTGTCTTCTTAAGGGTTTTTTTGTTTTTTTTGAAGCAATCTTCTTAAGTGTTGTGTGGTTAAAGCAAGAAGGTTATCAAATATAAGTGATACACCAAACAGAATCTAAAGCATATTAGTAGACTAAATAACAATGGGGTACAAGACTCGGTATAAAGCATGAGTGGCTTGAGAAAATCCAAATATACTTTGAATTAGATGTGAATCTGGAAACTAAATACTTATAGCAGCAACAGACTAAAAAGGGACAACATACCTGCAAGAAGTCATAGAGATCGTCACTAACACCCGTTTCATCGTGACGAAGATCACGCTTATCAGAAGTATAGCTAAAACCAGTCCCGGTGGGTTGATCGACATAAATAAGATTTGATGCCTGCAGGTTATCATTATAAAATTCAATTCTCACATAAAGCAACTCAAAACTGCGAGCCATTTCTGAGATGCTCAAGAAGAACAGATACAAGCAGCTTAAGCAAGATGCGCTCTTATCTTTCGAGCCATAATGACTAGAAAAGCAAACAGGAAAAAATCTTACCTTGTCCCAACCATATTCATTCATCACAAGGGACATGTTATCTGCAATCTTAAAGGGTCCATTTTCATAAAATAGAGCCAATTCACTGCTACATCCTGGTCCTCCAGTCAACCATATCACAACAGGATCATCCGACTTGTTACCCCGAGATTCAAAGAAAAAGTAGAACATCCTACAATTTTCAGATGAGACAAATTCTTTTTAAAAAAATGGCAAACAAAAAAGAAATAGTAACTATTCCCTTACCAAAAAAAAAAAAAATACAAAACAAAACAAAAACATGATAAAATTACTCCAAAAATTGGTAGATTACAATAGCTTCATCATAAAAAAATTATAATATATTGTTCAAAACTTCAGCTACCATTGAACCATTTTATTTATTTTTTTGGACACATTTCCATCCAACAAATATAATAGAAACCAATATCCACGTAAAAACCCACAACCCAAAGTCTCATTCCACAGTGGTAGTACCCATATACCCATCTCAGTTTCTTAATCTCTACTTACCCATTTTGAGTTTTTTAACAACATTCCTAATCTAAACTCCATCCGTACCCCCTTAGAACCCCATTAACTAACCATTTAATAATATAAAAAAAACTAATCCATACAAATTCATCAGAATCTAGGGTTATAAACCATACCTTGCAGCATGAGAATGTTCAAGTTTATAGTAACCAGCATGATGACCAAGATCTCCAACAGAAACACCATTAGTGTCAATCAAATTTGGAAAAGTAAAACGTTTCTCAACAATCTTAGATACATCAGCAGTTAGAGATTGTTCGTCAACAGGTTCAGCATCTTTAGGTATAAGATTAAGTTGACGGATTAGTCTTTCTGCTTGTGATGTTGTTCTTTCAATTGATTGTAACCCTAAAATATCAGAATCAGAAACTGATTTTGCAGAACAATAAGTCAATGCTGAGATAAGAAGAAGAAGAAACAAGGAGAGACTAAGCAGTGATGAGATTCTTTTCTCCATTTTTTTAGGTGAGAGATGAAGAGGAAAGTCTGGTGTTGGGGGCAGACAGAATATTTATAAGACTTCGAATGAACCGAATATATCTCAGTTAGTTGTAGACACGTGTTTCTTTCCTATAGGCCTACATGGCTGAGGTTGTTGTACTCGAATGCTACACGTTGCATTTGTGATTGAGCGCCACGTATCAAAAAATGAGCTCCGACGTCGATAAACGAATCGATCTAACAAAAAGAAAAAAATGCTGTTGGTAGCAATGTGGAAGCAAATTTATTTTCCATCTCACCACATCAACTAACAGTCATGACATCTTAATCAACCATTACGAGCATTCCACCGATACCATTAGCTAGTAGCCATAACATCTTAATCAGCATTTACAAGTATTAATACCACTAACCAGCAGAAAAATATTGACTTGTGGGATTTTAGTATGTGTTTTATTATCAAAATGAGATTAGTATATCCTCTAAACTCACTCTTTTACCAGCTCGGAAACCATTAAACTTATCACTCTACATTTTCTTTTCCGAGCTTGGAATTGCTTGGATTCCACGAGTAGACCTGCTCTAAGTAATAACTTAGTAACTCTTCAACACTCATAAAATAAACAAAAAGTCTTTTCCTTGTTCAACTAACATTATCTCCTCTGTTCAACCGACACACGTCAACCATGATCACTTTAACACCGATGAACAATTGATAAAAAGGAAAATGCTACTGGAAGCTCTGTCAACAGTGCAAAGTGCAACGCCACTTTAGTCTGAGACAGATACATTAAACATACACCACCAATCGTCACATAACCATCACCACAGGCTCATCCAAGACAAGTAAAGAAAATCCTGAGCACAGTAACAACCGTACTAATAGCTAGCTAGCACAGTTGATTCAGATCTCGGTCAAGAACATCACATGACATGGGGAAGTACTCGTGATTGAAAAGTAGCCAGAGAAAGACAAGAACATTTGACATGCAGTAGTTCTAAAAATCGCCAAATACACATGGATTTATGAAAGAAGCTAAACTCAGAACAATATATTACAGATATTCTCTCTTTTTGGTTATAATTTAACAACTGTTAGATCCAACAGTCATGTTGCTAATGGCTCTCTCGTATGAGGAACGTGCAGAACCTTGGTTACAAATTCAAATTCAAATTCAAATTCAAATTCATTGAAATTAAGTAAGATGAGGTTGAATGGGCAAGGGCCGATTATGCATCTATGACCTAAGACCTCACTTTGGCAAGTCTTGCCCGTATTGCTTCTAGTTCTTCCTCGTCATCAGATCCCTCGGCTATAGCCTCTTCCTGTCAGGTTACAAACGGGGAAATTTTACACCTTTTAGATTGATTCAGAAACAAGGTAACAACAAATAGAGGATGGATAGATGTAGTTGAACGGTGAAAATACCTCAGCTGCTGTTTGGACAGGTTGCTTTAATTTTTCTCTTCTTGCTGCTACAGGAAGCTGTGCTGCAGTCTCCCCAGCAATTTCTGTCAAAACCTTCTCAACTTCTTGTTCAGTCTCCTCCTCGATGTCTTCTGAATCAAGTGCGTCGTCAAGAGCGTCATTTACCATTTCTTCATTTACTCCCGCCTGAAAGTGCATGATTAATGAGGTAATTCTTGCAGGTAAAGAAGATGCCTACTCGAGGTAAGAGTATGTATTACCTTGGTCATTTCTTTGCTGAATTCCTGCATTGTTGCGGCCATTTCTGGGGCCTTCATGAGGTTATTGACAAGCTTCATAACCTCAGTGCTCTTGGACAAATGACCTACTGTTCGGGAAATTGCTGCAAATCCCCACCAAAACACATAGCACCATAAAAAATATATTCTTAAAACGTTCCTGTAAACATGACTGGAACAAAATCTTAAGAACATATATATTTCACTACATACAGGGAATCATATATTACAAGGATATGAATCGTGCATGGCATCAAAATACAAATCTCTGACTAATGTTGTACCGGATTTCAATTCAATTTCTTTGCAGTACAAATATCAGAGCCTCAAAGGGGATGTAAGTTAACTTCCTCCAAAAACATTTACAAAGAATACTTATCCTCCAAAATGAAAAGGACGTTTTTTTCAGTTATTAACGAGAACATCCACCAAAGAAGTAGGATCGTAACAATTTCATGCTAGGCGATTCCTGTGCAAAGAATGGACAAAGTGCATAATATTGAATTAGTGACAGATGGTATTCTTAAAGTTAAAACCCTTGATCATATGATTAAAGTAAAGTCTTGACTTTTGTAGCAGTGCACACTATTAAAAGAGTGAAATAGACAAAACAACTTGCATATACAGGTATTTGCGTAACAACTTGCATGGACATGTATTAGCAAATACCGAAGTTTCAATTGATAAAGCATCGTACCAACACTTTCACCAAGGTGCATTGAAATCGAGTTCATTTGTGCCTTATTCTCATGAAGTCGGTTCACTGCTTTTCTTGAACAGACAATTTCCTTCGCAAGCGCCTATTTAATATTTCAGGAAATGAGAATGTAGAGTATATATATTTTTTACAAAGAAAAACAAAAAATGTAAAGACAAGAGCTTTAAAATGGCAGGTGCATTGCAGCTCCGTGAAAAACATGGCAGAAATTGAGTTACTACTATAAGAAAACATACTAGAAACAAGTGTAGCCTTCTTAACCATCACTCGACCAAAAACAAATCTAGACTAAGGAGAAGTTACTAGAATGAAGTAGCGTATATGAAAACAGGATGTAAGATACTCTCTATCTTTGCAGTGTTAATTTAAGGCCTATATGAATCGAATCCATATACATACAGTTTACTGATACTACAGACGAAAGTCGTGACTGGCAACATTACGGTTTCGGGATCATACTACATGCTCACTGATAAACCATGGTACAGTTACTATAAACCTGCATACAGGTATTCCTATTTGCAGCTACATCAACCGGCCATTCCTTTTAACGAGAGGCTTAAGTAGTGTACCACTTCAATGCATTATTCAAAGCAGAAATAACCTTGATTTTTTTTTGTCGTGGATTAAAAATTAGCTACTACCATAACCCTTTCACTTAGCGACTATCAATCTCCCTTGTTTACTCTACTGTTATGCATTCTATAAAACTAACATAGAATATTAAGCATTCCTGAATTTCAACAATTTTTATTGTGAACTTGTTACCTTTGCTGAGACCATATCATTTCTCTTAGCCGCTTCTCTAATTGCCTTCTGTACAGCTTTCTCTTCTCTCTCCACATCTAAGACATTTAAAAAGATCAGAATTTAAAAGCAAATTCAAAAACCTAAATTCACAACAAATTCGGGTATAATTTCTTCAAAACCCACAAAATTTAACAAACAAATTTAGTAAGAAACACACAAAGGTCACGAAGTTACAAAGTTTATTAAAAAAAAATCAATTTGAGACCTAATACATGGAGAAACAAGGTTCTCTAATTACCTCTAATTTGTCTTTCAATATTACGGCATTCCTGTCTAAGTTTTCTTTGCCAATCTCTTAATTGCTGTTGAGGGTTTGCTTTTGGCTTCAACAAGTTCTTCACTTTCTCCATTACTTTGTCTATAAATAAAAACCCAAATCACAATACCTAAATCGTTGATGGAGAAGAAGGGAAATAATAAAATCTACACTTGATATATATCGCTTAAAACCGAAGCTAAATTTATTCACCAAAGCCAATTTTATTCCCCACTAGTCTAAATTCTGAAATCAATTTCTCTTCTTTTTTCGTTACAAGTCTGCTTTCGAGTTCCAACTTTCAACGACTAATCTGCGGTTTTTGGTTTTTGCTGATAAACTTAACACGGTGTCCATTAGTAGTCATTACGCACCATTAAAACGCGTCGCCATCATTCATGTTCTTTCCAAGATAAATTTATGGCCGTTGATTGGTCAAAGAATAAAGTTTTGGGTGGGCTTAAGAGCATCCACAGTGGGCGATCAAACCCATTTATTTGGTCGAGGAACGAGACACAGTGCTACGGACTAAAGATTAAAATCTGGACCAAAACCCAAATTTCAGACTATATTTGGTCTGGGACCAAGACCAAAACCAAATTTGGTCGAGCGGAGATTAAAAGTTCGTCGGGAGTGGGGCGTAAGTATAAAATACGCCTGACGAAAGTTTTTGAATTAAAAAAAGAAAAAAAAATGAGGCGGACATTATATGTCCGCTCTTTGAAAATTGTTTTTTTTTTAAAAATAGAGAAAATGGGGCGGACATACTAGAGCCCTCCCCTTGAAAAGTTGTTTTCAAAAAAATTTTAAAAAGAATTGGGCGGACATATAATGTTCGTCCCATGAAAAAATGTTTTATAAAAAAAAGAGGGACGAACATATAGTGTTCGCCTGATGAAAGTTATGTGGGACGGATATTTGAGTTACGCTCGACCAAATTTTAGTCGGGTACCGTTGCTTGTTGCCACGGACTAAACCTAAAATTCGATCTTTTTTTTGGTATTTGGTCTTTGATTTTGATCGCACCATTGCAGTTGCCCTAAGCGGGGCTACGAGAGAGCTCCATCTATTTAAGAACGATTTTTTAGGGATGATGATTTTTTTGAGGGAATCATTATTTTATTAGGTCACATTCTCTATAGTAATATGAGGTGTTCTAGAGCATTGAAATGACTAATCTACTCTAAACCTAATTTAATTTAAAATCAACCCAATAACCACCTATATATATAATCACCACCTCCTCCCACCACCACCTCCCACCATCGCCAATTACCACCACCACCTCTGATTATCACTACCACCGATTACCATCGCCACCCACCATCACCGACCACCGATTACCACCACCACCAACCACCATCACAACTATATATATATATATATATATAGCTTAATTTAAAACATTAACAAAGATATTCTCACAAACCCATTACTTGTCATTCGTTTTTGGTTGAATAAATGAGAAATAATCATTAAAATGAGTTGAAAATGGAAGTTGCAAAGAGGTTTAATGGAGGGTTTTTTTTTCAGAGAAAAGTTCGGTTATCACGAATTAATTTTTTCTTAACCAAACTCAGAGTTCGGTTGATTCGCAAAAAAATACTTTTAACCGAACTCCTTGTATTAGAACAACACAAGTCCATAAGTTCGGTTCCTTCGCAAAATAAGGATATCACCGAACTTTAGTTTACGAAAATAATGAGAAGTCCACAAGTTCGATTTGTTCGCAAAAATGTTAAGTTTTTTTTGTAACCGAACTCTACCTTTGAAACTTCGTAACCGAACTCTACCTAATTCGCCAAGAAATAAATTTCGTAGTAACCGAACGTTTGCCTAATTGCATATATGCATATATAAGCCCAGTTCGGTTGATTCGCAAAATATGTTGAAGTTTGCGAACCAACCGAACTTCTAACACTAAGTTACTTTTAACCTACAGTTCGGTTGGGAACTTGGTTGCTTTGAAGTTTGCGAACTAACCGAACACACAAGATGTATCCAAATAAATTGTTAAGTTCAAAGTTCGGTTACCTACCATTTTATCCTAGGTAACCGAACATTACACTGTACGACCAAAACCTCCATTGACGAGCGAGTTCGGTAACCTGCGTGTTTGGAAAACGTAACCGAACTACATTTTCAGGTGTGTTCGGTTACATGTTCTTGACATATGGTAACCGAACTGGCCCAAATCTACATAAAAAATTTCATTTTTTTTTGAAAGTTTGGAGCAATTCAACCAACATTATCTAAGTTTGAAGCATACCTGGGTACCCAAATACCCTTCCCCCGGTTGTGAATCCATCGTTTTTCATGTTTTCCTTCTTCATCTTCTCTAACTTTACTCTCTCAATAATTCTACTTCTTTAAAAAAAATCTGATTTTTTAATCTCATTAATTATCTTTAACTTAATCATCTCACTAATCATTACACTAACTATTATATCATCACCCAAAATTAATCAGGAGGGTAATTTAGGTATTAATATAAATATCTAGATAAGGGGTGACCTAGATTTACTTCTAATGTCTTTACCCAAAATAAAACCATGGTTCCAAAAAAAAACCATGGTCCCTAAAAAATCGTTCATATTCAAAAAGCAGCCCAAATCTCCCAATCCAAGACAACCGATTTGTGCTATCCGAGTTACAAAATGGGATGTTTGATGTTTTCCAAAATGACAAAAAATAAGCCTGTTTGGTACGGTTTTGAAAAACAGTTTTCCACTGTTTTAAAAACATACCCTTTTTTCCTTGTTTTCATTTTCTAAAAATTGTTTGGTAAACTGTTTTTGAAAACAAGGAAAACCAACTAAATCGGATCAAATGTAAAGATTCGTCTAAGAGATAGTGATATTATCCATGACTCACTTGCAGTCATTCCCCCATCTCTTACTTTGTTCTGAAAAGAAGAAAAAGAAAAAGAAAAGAAAAAAAGAGAAAACACAGAAAATAATAATTTGTTGTTTTCATTTTTTTGTTTTTAAAAACAGAAAACAGATAGAAAACATTTTCTGAAAATGTCCCTACCAAACGCGTTTTCTCCTGTCTTTTGTTTTCTTTGTTTTTAAAAACAGAAAACTGCTTTTGAAAACTATACCAAACAGGACCTAAACTTTTTAGCTAAAATTCATCTTCAATCCTCAAGGTCTTATTCAACATTTTTTATTTTAGAGACAAGATGATTATATGGATCTATGACCCAAGGTCATGAAGAAAGTTTAATTAAGACTTTCTTCTTTATCCCCACTTAGCCATGTCATCATTTTTTATGGCTTTGACCCCTTGCATTGGAGATGTTCTAGGACAGTGACCAAATATAACCCACATTTTGATTAAATACAACCACAATAAATACGTAATTAACTAAATACAGTCCTAATTATTTTTTATCAACTCTTTTATATGCCGCCACCCGTATTTTTTGACCGATCAATACAACTCGTACTGGCATAAACAACTTGTACTACCATCAAAACTCTGGACTTCCCGGAAAAAAAATTAAGACGTCTTAGCACCACCAGTTCATTAGCTTATATGATCCCAATAAACCAGGAAGCATGCATAGAATAGAGCTTAAGAGCTCCATTCTTAACAGGACTAAGTACGAACATGTTAAAATCAAATGTGCTCAATCCATACTGGTTGTAACATTGATTAGGTAGATTTTACTATTGATTGAGTGGATATTGACTGGGTGGTTATGATCTTATCAAAAAATAAAAATTACATTATTGATTAATCGAGGACAGATTAAGAGAAACTAAAAATCCATATAGATGGTTTCGATCTTATCAACTAAATTTGAACATTAACTATCGATAGTTCTTTTGTGTCGTATGATCAAAATGATGATACGATTCCGTGATTAATTTTCTTTTTTTCTTAATGAACTGTTTCCATGATCGATTAATGAAACTAATTAAAAATAATATTCACGAAATACGGAAGTTTCGGACAACAGTCGACGACCACAAATCCGTTCGGATTTTTGATACTTTTATTCCTTATACTTGATTGTAGTATTAACGTCAGGAGAAACCCTAAAACAATAAAGAAGAGATGATATAGTTGACTTGACCTTTTAGGGTTGCATTTAGTCCCTTTAAAAGAAAAGTGGAAAAAAATTGAAAGTAAATTATCGGTTGTATTTGACCCAAACGGGGTTGTATTTAGTCACTGCCTTCCCTAATTCTTTAATGTGTCCCTTGATTATATGTCTTTTATATTCTATTTTACCCATTATTACCTCTTACAATTTGCATTACGCTGACAATCTGTACTGTTATAATAAATCTGATACGAAAACCAAATTTGATCTGCATTATTCATTCTTATGTGAAATCACTCAGTTTTTTGTTAAATTTTAAAACTCTCAAACCAATAACGGTAAGATGACATTATGGTAAAGCAACTTCTTATGTACTTTAGTAGACAAATAAGTTTGAGTATTATGTAATATGAAATAATACAACGATATCTTCTCAATCATAAAAATAAGTTTACTTATGTTATTTTATAATAGAACACGAAGAACAACTGAAGAACCGGCAGAAAAATTCTTATGTTAAGTTCCAACATAAAGGACGACGCAGAACCTACGATACATGGCATGAGGAGACAAATGTCAGACTTCACAGTTTTTTTTTTCCAGAGAGTCGTTTGTAGTACAACTCTATTTGACGGTCGAACCGTGTTTATTGAACATTTTATGTCAACAAATTACTGTAATTGATTTCATCAATTAAGGTAACATACACACATTAGGAATCATGTCTATATAATACATTAACATCATTCTACGAATTATAATGTTTGTCTTGTTTTCTACAAGAAAGGGACTCAAAGAAGTGCTATAGAAGATTAAGATGACCGTTGAACAGTAAAAGAATATTTTCAAATTTTGTATTAA
This sequence comes from Papaver somniferum, assembly GCF_003573695.1. NCBI lineage: Eukaryota > Viridiplantae > Streptophyta > Magnoliopsida > Ranunculales > Papaveraceae > Papaver > Papaver somniferum. The sequence continues at coordinate 55,164,402 of NC_039366.1, forward strand.
ACACGTGTATCATTTGATCTCATTCATACATTTTTAAAATTATTTAAACACATAATAAGATAAAATCAAAATATTGTAGAGTTACCCTCATCATCACCCCAAAAGACTTCAGGCCATTGTTAAACACGTTTTCTCTCAGGCTTCAGTTGAACCAAAGTGACGCATTTTCCATCAACATTTATACTATCATTCTTCATCAATAGCTTAAAATCATCTAGATGCTTGAAACAAAGCATAAAGACACTACAAGCATATCTTGGATGAATCAAATTAAAAATTTGGTTATCAAAGTGATAGTCTTTCACAAGAACATCAACAAAATGGTCTCTCCTCAAAATAGCAAAGCACTCATCAGAAATAGCGAGAATTTTGTTACCAAAGCACCCTAATTTCTGAGAAATATCGGCAAACTAAAGAAAATATGAGAATTTTGAATGATATACTCTTTCAGTAATCCCAACATCGATTTGTATAGAAACCCTAGACAAAAATTAACCATTTCAAAATTCCTATACTGTTCCATCTACCTAGATTTAATATATACCCGTACTTTTTTAGTTCTGAGAAGTATTAGGTTCAGAAAATATAATGGTTGCGAGAATAATTGTACTTGGTGGAGTTCTAATTAAATGTAACCTATAATAAAAAAATATTTGTTGGAGTAAATAATCTAAATCTCTGAATCCAACATGTTAAATAAAAGGGTATTGCGTGTTCAAAAGTTATTATCTTACGCATTCCGAACCAGTCCTGGATATACTAGTGGCACCCTGACTCCGCACTGCCAACTGCCAAGCATGCATCCACCCCTCCACATGTTAACTGAAATATGAAACGACTGATTTGATTAGCAAAAAAAACAACAAGTGATACAAGTAATCCCATAATGTAATATACATGATTGTTCAATCCTATATGGGATGTATCCCAATCAACATCATTGAATAGGATTAAGTGGGTTGTATCTCAATTCAAGATGATGCCCTAATTCTTCATTTATAATGAAAGATAAAACCAGTCTCAACACACTTTCTCAATCACAATTTCATTAGTCAAATAATATTTTCAGATAACGATCTGCAATAATTCATATCACACCCATGGCTAAAAGAAAAGCAAGCAATGATCCTAAAGTTCATATATACGAAGATAAATTCCACCTGTTGTCGTGTCTGATAGCGTGCAACCAGTTATATTGGTGGTAATCAAAACCAATTCCATAATTGTAATGGTGGTGAAGTGATGCATCGGAAAATCGAATTTGATTAACCACAGGTATACGGTGCACTGTATAAGGACAGTGGTAAATAGAGATCGTTCCCACAAGGAGTGTCCAACACTATTTCCAATCAATACTCGTTAATTTCAAGTCAAGGATGATTCAAAGCGAATATTTCAGAATTTCAATACTACAAAAATAAGCTAACAAATGAAATAAATTGAATTTCAATGGATGTTGTCAAGGATATAAACGTGGCAAGGCTTCCGAAATCTATTGTAGGCAAGGTTTCACTTGTATTCAATCGCAAGGATTTTGGGATAGCTCATGTAAAGTAACAAACCTAGTTGCTTGTGCATGGAAGATATAACAGTTAAGATTTATTGAAAAGGACTATCAAAATATGTTTTTTCTCAACCTAAGGTAGAAATCCTAATAACCATTCGTACAAGGCATGACTAGTATAACAATGTTCATAAATCAATTGGTAACAAATTTCAATGAGAATTTCAATTAATCTAACAATATATTATACATGGTATAGAATATGAAAAATTAAACAGAAAATAAATCATTGAAGAGACACAAACAATTATCATTAAGCTTTTGCAGTCGAAAACCCTTGTTTTTGAACACAAATAAACAAGCTTACGAGTTTATCCTTTCAATGATTTAGCTAGCCATGGTTTTCTTAAAATCCATAAAAAATGATTAAGGAATATAATATACTAAGCAAGTAGAAAAGCAAATCCAAATAGTTCAAACCTAGTTTCTTCCCTGAAAAACGGCATCTTCTCCTTGCGTCTGGGTATGGTATATTTATGTGTTGCGAAGAAGTCCAACTGGACCATGCAAGCATCATCAATGCCCAATCCTACTTCCAAATTCAGGCCCTCTCCCAATTCCGACTACAACAAACTTCTTGTTTTCCGACCATCTCCCAAATTCATTGTTGTTGCTATTAAATCCCCATTAAATCAAGACCCGTCAAAACATCTACTAAACACACACCCTCAACTTGTTATTATTGTGTTTATGTCTCAATCGAGAAATGCCACTTAATCCAATTTTAGACCGTAATCAGGATCTCCCAAAACCAAATTCAACTCATACATATTGTTGATAAAACCTATAGCAAATGAAAGCTACAAATTGAATAGACACTAATTGCACATCAGGCCCCATTCAAGATACCAGAAGACACCACTACCGATTGCATATAGTGCCGACTGTATATTCATCACCGGTTGGTTTCAAATTAATTCCGTATTCACTTGCATCTCAAAACTCAGTTTTTGACACTATTAATCGACGCCGGAATTTGGTAGAAACCACCATTATAGATACTACTTGCTTGACCTTTTATTTCATTCCTTCAGCATATACATATACAACCACCATTCCAATCCAAGCTTCACATATGGCCACCATACCCAACACCAATTTGAGAACAAATCCCATAAACTCTCTTGCCATAAACCCTCTCTAATCATCAGTACCTATGTATTAACTCAATCTCACACCACCGCTTAGCTCGGTATTCACCGGGATGACATAATGAAAATGATAGCAGTCTCCTGAATAACAAAACAATAATTTTACAATGACCGTGAGAAATACCGTGGGTATTCACGGAGCTAACTATCTGTAATCCTGTCTAATCCACGTTGGATAGACACGTTCTCGGTCAAAATTATTTTTCATATTTTAATTTTAATTTCTTTTTGGCTCTCCCTTTGCACCGTAGACTTTTCTCGAGATATAACTATTAGAGCACTGCTCGGTCAAACTCGCAAGTGTTTCTATATCAAGCTTGTTTGTCAATGTTAGTGATCAAAACTATAAGTCTTTATTTCTAGTCTACTTATAGTGATGTCTTGGACTAGAATAGATTCTATAGTTGAGCATTAGACTTCACGGCTTTCATCAATCGAAGACGAATAACTACTAAATATAGCTTGTGTAACTTCATCAACAAAAAGTATGTGGAGACTAAAACTCATCTATCACTTGGAATGTCTATTTTTACTCTATCTCCTCTATTGAGAAAAAAGTCGTATTACTATATAGTATTCGATTATACACATTTGAGATTTCGAGCTGAGTTTAACTCGCTTACATATTTCTCGAAATATGTGTTTGTAAGCTTTCACTTCAACCAAGTTCATCTTATATTCTTGACGAAAGTCAAAAGATGATCATGTGAAAAACGCCGAGTAACATCTTACATGGTTTGTGTGATACAATCATTTGGTGTAGACTTGGAATGTTTCGTTATGATTATTTCAATAACTTGAAAATTGCTTTGATGCTAATAGTTCGTGAAAACAACTATTGTCATCCTCTAAGAATGTTTCAGTGAATAGAGTTTAGAACACTTAACCATCATTGGGTTATGAACATAGTATGTGTGTTTGCATATATGTGATCCATGACCGGAACTATAGTATGCATACCCGTATGGGTACCTGTTAGTTGTGAAATTCCGAGAGCCTAAGTACACATACTCGCATGAGAACTGGCGAAGGGTTTGGGTCCGGGAATTTATGCTGTGTTTAGAAGTATGCGTACCCGTTTGCATATTGGCGGACCCAAACTCAGTCCGGCTACTTGAAGTATGCGTACCCGTTTGCATAATTGAGTGGTTAAAGTTCTAGAATCGGTGTGTTCATGAACTAATCATTTAAAATATAAGGAATGCATTCTATGCAAACCGTGGCTATAATGTTCATGAATTGATTCGAGTGAATCAAACCGATTTTGCTTCAATTGTGTTCCTGTATACTTCTATGAGAATATAGCAATTGAACGACTCTATAACTAGGTTCATTTGAGTCATTTGAACTAGTTGTGGTTAAGATGAATAAGGTTGATATGAGAGTGTTCATATAACTAACTTTGGTTAACTACTGTTGAGCCATCCTAGTGTACACGTTTAGGTACGGTTACTCAAACCTAAATGAAGATACATTTCATTTGTGTATAACAAGCTAAGTTCGATCTAACGGTTGAAAGATATTAGCTTGGATCTAATCAGGTTTTCATCTAACGGTGAATATTGAATGCTTTGTTACCAAGGTAACATTGATTGCAAACCCTGATTTTAAAACTATATAAAGGAGAACTCTAACAACTGGGAAACCTGATCCCCACACCTCCCGTGTGATACTAGTTGCGACTAGAGTCGATTCTCCTTTAACCTTAGGTTTTTCACGAAACCCTGTAGGTTAACGACTTCAAGACTTCATTGGGATTGTGAAGCCATACCCAACTATTTTCTCTGTAGTTGCGTGTTTTGATCTCACTTTTGTTGTCGTGATTGAGTATTATCTTTGCTAAGATTTGCTTGAGATTTATCTCCGATAGGTAAGATTAAAAGTAGTCACAAACATCTTCGTATCATCGTTTGTGATTCCACAATATCTTATTTTGCTTCCATACGATTAAGATTATTGAGGTGATTGATAATACTAGGTTGTTTTTCGGGAATATAAGTCCGGTTATCAATTGGTTCCTGTGCACCTTGATTTATCAAAAGACGGAAAAAAACTCATAAGTATTTCCGTGGGAGACAGATTTATCTATTCCGATAGACTTTTCTGTGTGAGACGAATTTGTTTATCAAATCTTCGACTTTGGGTCGTGGAAACTCTTGGTTGTGGGTGAGATCAGCTAAGGGAATCAAGTGCGTAGAATCCTGCTAGGGTTCAGAGACGTAAGGATCACAACTGTACCTTGATCAGTGTGAGATTGATTAGGATCAACTACATTCCAGTCTGAAGTTCATTGGTCGTAGGCTAGTGTCTGTAGCGGCTTCATACAGTGTGGTGTTCAAAACTAGACTAGGTCCCGGGGTTTTTCTGCATTTGCAGTTTCCTCGTCAACAGAATTTTTGGTGTCTGTGTTATTTCTTTTCTGCATTATATTTTGTTATATAATAGAAATATCACAGGTTGTGTGTTAAGTTCAATCAGTTCTTGAATCCGACCTTTGGGTTGTTGATCGAGTTGTTTGACACTTGGATATTGGTTTGTGATACCGTCCAAGTCATTTATCTTATTCAATCGGGCTCGCAAATTCCTATTTGTTTGGTTGCAGATTGAATTGAGAAATTGAGATATAACTCGTTGATACACTTTTGTATAGATTGAGTCTGACTGTCTAGTTGATTCTCTTGAAAGTATATTGGAGTTTGTCTATTCAGATTGCCGAACGAAATATTGGGTGTGGGTGTTAGACCCCCTCCTTTTCAATTGGTATCAGAGCAGGCAAACACATTTAAGACCTCATAAGTCTGTGTTTGTAGCGATCTGAATATGGACAAAAGTGCTATCTCTATAAACGTACCACCAGTCTTCGATGGCTCAAATTACTTATGGTGAAAAATTGTTATGCGTTCCTTTCTTCAAGCGCGTGATTTTCAATCATAGGTTTATGTTGTTAATGGCTATGATCCTCCGGAAGTTACAAAAGGCGATGTAACAGGTCCAAAGGATATTGGTAAATATGATGCTGCCAAGATTCTTGCTGCAAAGCAAAATTCTGACGGTCTAAATGCCATCATCCATGCCATTACCCCAGAGCTCCAGCATCATGTGACTACTTGCACAAAGTCTAAAAATGCTTGGGATATCTTAGGAACCATATTTGAAGGGAATACCTATGAGAAAGAAGCTAGGCTTCAAAACCTAAATTCTGATTGGGAAACCTTCGTATGGCAGATGAAAATTCATTTGATGAGTTTAATCACAAAGTGTCTGAAATTGTTAATGCATCTTTTGCGTTGGGTAAGACTATTCCTGAAAAGGACATTGTGATGAAAATTCTCAAATCATTGCCATCCATATACGATTCTAAGAAGCATGCCATCATTGAGGGAAATAACCTTGCAACTCTTTCTAGAAATACTATGGTTGGGAAGTTAAAGATCTTTGATCATGAGCATACATCCAAATCCAGAAAGGATGTTGCCTTCAAAGAACAAAAGAACAATAAATTATTTGACAAAAGTAAAAGTGTTTGCATCTTTGAGGATGATCTTTCTGAGGCTAATTCATCAGATGAAGATCTTGACAAGTCAGTCTCTTTGATCACAAGACAGTTTAGAGATCTTCTGTTTAAGAGAAGTAAACGGTTCTCCAGAGATAAACCTAAGTCATCAGTTAAACCTCATAATCGCGTTCCTCCTGAAAACAGGGATATTGACGAAACTGATGACGAAGATATGCCATAGTGCTTTAAGTGTAAAGTATTTGGTCATTTTGCAAATGAGTATCCGAACCGCAGAAAATATACTGGGAACAAAGGTCTTGCTGCAACTCTTGATGAAATGTCTGATCACTATGATTCTAATGAGGACGAAAAATCAAGTGTTGCACTTTTTGTGAAAATATTGATTTTGATAATTGTAGCAATACATACATCAATCTTGATATTCTTTCAGAGGAAACCTCAACCGTTCTGGAAGAAAAAATTGATTTATCTGTTTCTGCTGGAAACTCTCTGTCTGATTTTCAGGTTCCACTATGTGTCTAGCTGCTTGCACATCTCTGGCGTCTGAACCATCTTCCATGTTGACATGTTCTTATTGCTCTCTCAAAGTTCATGAACTCTCAAAGTGTTTCAAGTACAAACACAAAATAAGATACGTCAACAAACTTCAATGAAGTTCAACGAAGAGCAAATCGATTAGAAAACAAGCTGAAACTTGTTCAAAAATCATCTGAGTTATGTAAATTCATCTCATCTTCGAAGAAGTTAGTTTCCAAAAATGAGACTAGACCACTAGAGAGAAGAGTATGTTCTAAAGTGTCTCAGAAACAGGGTTCTATGAATTCCTTTCAAAAAGGTTATGGTGGACAGATTATTGTTCACCCCAGCACAACCTGATTGTGTTGATTGGTGCATCTTGTCTCATGTGCCTGATCAAAAGAGACAAGATTGTGCACACCTCAGGCTTTAGGAAAAGTGAAATGTTTTTTGTTTTCGTCTTTTTGGCTTTTGCTGTGTTTTTCAATTTTGGAATTCTTCCGTCTTTTCATATCTAATTGTTATTGAAAGGGACTTCCCTGTCTAGTCAATAAAAGAAGGTTATTCTCAACAATTCTACCTTCTTTAGGGTTGAGAGTTGTGCGTGCGTGAACTTGTGTGTTTAAAGGTTCTGTAACCCTACATTCCTTTTTCCTCATCTTGAAACTTTTTAATCATCATAAGACTGCTTGTGGAGATTATTTGTGGTTTCCTCTCACAATTCCGTATGTATAGACACTCCAAGCATTATGTCTTCTGATGGAAAATATGTTAATATGATTATTAAGCCATCAATCATGAAGGAAAAAGATAAATCTCTGTTACCTCCAACTTTGAAAAGAAAAAGAAGGAATGTGAGGAAGCCAAAAGTTGTTCCTTCAAATTCTCAGAAGTTTTCTGGTGTTCTTGAAGAGTTGGAGGAAACAAGGAAGGAGATTCAACAAATAAAGGCTATTGTGTTGAGAACTCTTGAAATTCAGAAGGCCCTGGTTCGACATCAGTCTAGAAGGTTTGTTGGAATTGACTTCTTTCTTCATGAACCCTATGTTCCTATGGTTGTTGACGATAAGGAGTTCGGGGACGATAAAGAATTTTTCAGAGGTCTCAACGTCTAGGAAACTTCTTATGAGAATTTATTCTTGTGTTTTTAAGAAGGATAACTAGGGTTTGGAATAGCCGTTATTGTGAGTACACATAGCTATTTCCAACGTTTTCATCTTGCATTGTTTTTAGATTTATTTATTTAAATTCTAAGTTATTTGGAAGATGATTTTTGCAGTATTAATCTTTATGGTTTTATATATTGCAAATTGTTATGGGATATGTTGTTTACGTCCGTGAACCTTGACTATCCCATAGTTGCTCAAAAGATAACTCTATTATATGTCGGTATGAAAATATTGATAAAAGATAGAATGAACTTTTTACTACAAAAGTTAAGCCTATTATGTCATTATGCAAATATTGATGAAAGATAGGATGAACTTTCGTTTACAAAGATTAAGTCTATTATATGTCATTGTGCAAATAGTGAATCTTCGATTATTCCGCAGTATTGGTCTTTCCCTGATCCACATCTTTGTGTATGTACTGTGTTGCTCCGTAAGTTCTCTTATGTTGAGCATGGCCAATTGAATTGATCATTTTTCCTTGTGGTTAATTCAATTGAGATTTTTGGATACAAATTCATGTTTCAAGTGATTTGTTAATGTCCAAATAAATCCTTCTTTTCTTGTAAAAGTAAGGTCGCAATTGTTATTCTTTCGGGAATGACATTTTATGGGGGAGAGTTCTTTTTTGAACTTGTGCTTAATTGCCAAATCTTTGTAGGGAGTGCGGCTGTGGAATATTGTAGGAGTTTTCTTGTATCTTTATAAACTCCTTGATGAATACGCTAAGTTTCGACTATGTGAAATCATCGAAACAAGTTGATATGTTGTTCTCTTTTGGTCATGAAGTATCTCTATGAAAATTTCATGAGAATCTCACTAGTTTTCGTACCTTTGCCAATTTATATTGACAAAAAGGTGGAGAATTAATGTGTAGTTCACACTCTAAATACATATGGTTTACGGATCATTATGTAAGGGGGAGTGGTTTTCATTGTGAGATGAAGTATTGACTAACGGGGAGTGATACATATCACCATAGTATTGTTGTCAAAGTTGTGATACAATTGGACTTTGATGCTGTGTAATAATACTATGACACTGTATAACAATGATTGAGAGCAACTGTTTTCTCATTGTTATAGCTACGGATCTTCAACAACTATGATGCTGAGTTGAACACATTTAGAATCATTGGAGTACTTGGAAGTGACGAAGATTTCGAGTAATGTTAAGGAACCAAGGAGATCAAGTATTTGGATGATAAGCTACAAAGTTTATTTATTTTGTAATCCATATGTATTGATAATTTTGTCACTAAAATGACAAAGGGGGAGATCGTTACAACACTGCTCGGTCAAACTCGCAAGCGTTGCTATCTCAATCTTGTTTGTCAATGTTAGTGATCAAAACTATAAGTCTTGATTTCTACTCTACTTATATTGATGTCTCAGACTAGGATATATTGTATAGTTGAGCATTAGAATTCACAGCGTTCATCAATTGAAGACGAAGAACTAATAAGGAGATCTTGTGGAACTTCATCAACAAAAGGTATGTGGAGATTAAAACTCATATATCACTTGGAAAGATTATTTCTACTCTATATCCTATATTGAGACAAAATTCGTATTACTATATAGTATTCGATTATACACATTTGAGATTTCGAGCTGAGATTAATTCGCTTACATATTTATCGAAATATGTGTTGGTAAGCTTTCGCTTCAACCAAGTTCGTCTTATATTCTTGACGAAGGTCAAAAGACGATCATGTGAAAATCGCCGAGTAACATCTTTCATGGTTTGTGTGATACAATCATTTGGTGTAGACTTGTAATGTTTCGTTATGATTATTTCAATAACTTGAAAATTGCTTTGATGCTAATAGTTCGTGAGAACATCTATTGTCATCCTCTAAGAATGTTTCAATGATTGAAATAGAGTTTAGAATACTTAACAATCATTGGATTATGAACATAGTATGCGTGCTTGCATATATGTGATCCATGACCACAACTATAGTATGCATACCCGTATGTGTACATGTTAGTTATGAAATTCCGAGAGCCTAAGTACACATACCCGTACATGTACTGGCGAAAGGTTTGGGTCTGGTAATTTCTGTTGTGTTTGGAAGTATGCGTACCCGTTTGCATACTGGCGAACCCAAACTCAGTCCGGCTACTTTAAGTATGCGTACCCGTTTTCATACTTGAGTGGTTAAAGTTCTAGAATCGGTTTGTTCATGAACTAATACATTTAAATAATAAGGAATGCATTCTATGCAAACCGTGGCAATAATGCTCATGAATTGATTCGAGTGAATCAAACCGATTTTGCTTCAATTGTATTTTTGTATACTTCTATGAGAATATAGCAATTGAACAACTCTATAACTAGGTTCATTTGAGTCATTTGAACTAGTTGTGGTTAAGACGAATAAGGTTGATATGAGAGTGTTCATATAGCTAACTTTGGTTAACTACTGTTGAGCCAACCTAGTGTACACGTTTAGATACGGTTACTCAAACCTAAATGAAGGTACATTTCATTTGTGTATAACAAGCTAAGTTCGATCTAACGGTTGAAAGATATTAGCTTGGATCTAATCAGGTTTTCATCTAACGACGAATATTGAATGCTTTGTTACCAAGGTAACATTGATTGCAAACCCTGATTTGAAAACTATATAGAGGAGAACTCTAGCAACTGGGAAACCTAATCCCCACACCTTCTATGTGATACTAGTTGCGACTAGATTCGATTCTCCTTTAACCTTAGGTTATTCACGAAACCCTGTAGGTTAACGACTACAAGACTTCATTGGGATTGTGAAGCCAGACCCAACTATTTTCTCTATAGTTGCGTATTCTGATCTTACTTTTACTATCGTGATTGAGTATTATCTTTGCTAAGATTTGCTTGAGATTTATCTCTGATAGGTAAGATTAAAAGTAGTCACAAACATCTTCGTCGCATCGTTTCTGATTCCACAATATCTTGTTTTCCATACGTTTAAGATTATTATGAGGTGATTGATAATACTAGGCTGTTCTTCGGGAATATAAGTTCGTTTTATCAATTGGTTCCTGTGCACCTTAATTTATCAAAATACGGAACAAAACTCATAGGTATTTATGTGGGAGACAGATTTATCTATTTCAATAGACTTTTCTGTGTGAGAGAGATTTGTTTATCAAGTCTTCAACTTTGGGTCGTAGCAACTCTTGGTTGTGGGTGAGATCAGCTAAGGGAATCAAGTGCGTAGAATCCTGCTGGGGTTCAGAGACGTAAGGAGCGCAATTGTACCTTGATCAGTGTGAGATTGATTAGGGCTCAACTACATTCCATTCAGAAGTTCATTGGTAGTAGACTAGTGTCTGTAGCGGCTTAATACAGTGCGGTGTTCAAAGCTGGACTAGGTACCGGGGGTTTTCTGCATTTGCGGTTTCCTCGTTAACAAAATTTCTGGTGTCTGTTTTATTTCTTTTCCTCATTATATTTTGTTATATAATAGAAATATCACAGGTTGTGCGTTAAGTTCAATCAGTTCCTGAATCCGACCTTTGGGTTGTTGATCGAATTGATCGACACTTGGATATTGGTTTGTGATACCGTCCAAGTTATTTCTCTTATTCAATCGGGATCGCAAATTGAGATATAACTCGTTGTTTTTCTATAGATTGAGTCTGACTGTCTAGTTGATTCTCTTGAAAGTATATTGGAGTTTGTTTATTCAGATTATCGAACGAAATATTGGGTGTGGTTGTTAGACCCCACTTTTTCAATAACACAACTAAATAATAAAAATCCAAATCTAAACCTACATTCCAAGTTTCATTTTGAGGTTGAGAAAGAAAAATAGAGAATATTTTGGATGGATTATTTGTTGAAGATGTTTAGAGACCAGTAAGTAATTTACATAGAATTTGTATGCGTAGTCTCTCCATATAAATTAGGTTTCGATTTTTTGTTTTCTTCATCATTTAAAAACGAAGAAGACCTGGCTTTCTCAAGTTTGATCCAAAAGAGTGATTCGAAATTTGAGTAAGTTTTAATTCATTTGTTTGTTCCACCAAATATGTTGCTGCGAACTTTTTTCTTGGGAATTTAATTGAAAACTTGCGGTTGATGATTATAAAATATATTATACGGGAACCCATCAACCACTATATAGCTACCGTTTAGGGTTACATATGTGTTGATGGTGGTTTTTAGCTTAGGGAGAAAACTGTAAAAGTCTGTCTACCTGACCCGACATCAGAAGTAGTAGACCTTGATATATCTATATTTCGTAGGAAATTTGGAGAATATATCAAAATTTGATGAGTTCCTATGTCTCTCTTCATATTATTTTGAAACTCAAGCTCCTAGATGAATTGTTCACTAGTATAGAGCCTAATGAGTATATAAGCTCCTAGCTGCGTTACTCACTAATGTCGGAGCCTGCGAGTATTTTTCCTAAGCTATGTTTCGCAACTGAACCCTTAGTATTGGTATGATATGATAATTAGTGTTCGCTCACAGCTGAGTAACATGAATTTCCTGAAGTATCAAAACTAAGGTCTGCATGAAAATGCTCAATCAGAAGATGCGCTAACTACTCTCTGAGAATAAAAGGATTTTGTGTCAACTCACATAATTTGTTAAATTTTGTGATAACTCACAAAATTCAAGTTTTGACCTAATTAATTTGCAAAAATTAGGCCTTTTGCGCCTGTACAAATATCTCGAACCCTATTGGTCGAGGCCAAACCTAGGCAAGATAGGAAACTAATCTGTCATGGAGCTAGTAGGAGCAAAGTCCTACCATAAAACAAGAAATAAAAAAAGAGCCGCAGAAAATAGTAGCAACAACAAAAGGAGGCGTGGCCATGTCACATGGCCGGCCAGTTTAGGCGTCACCCGCAGACGGCCACGCCCCATGATGCTTGACCGACCCCCCTCTTTCATATCGACCAATCAGGTCGCTCTAAAGCCGTCACGCGCACTGGAGATGTGGCTACGCCCCCATGCTGCTTGCCGCCCCTCTCTTCCCCACTTTCTATCGACCAATCAGACCGCTCTAAACCCGCCACACGCATTAAAAGGCCAAACTATACCAAACGGCCACCATGATAATCGGCATGCCAAACGTGCCATGCCGCGCTAACATGCTAATCGGCATGCCAAACGTGCCATGCCGCGCCAACATGCCAATCGACATGTCAAACATGCCATGCCGCGCCAACGTGCTAATCGGCATGCCAACACGCCACTCCGCCGCAACAACATGCCAACATGCCACAAACAGCGCAGCTACGTGCTAACCCACTTTTTGCTCGTGACCAATACCATAACAGATTCCAGTTAGGGTAAGAGCACGATTCTTGCTTTAGTGGCATTAATCGAAACCCTAATTTTTGGTCGTGGCCCAAATTACACCACTTTGGCCCCACAACATGCACTAGCCTTGCGGGACCCATAAAACCTTAAAAAAGGCGTCATGCCGTGGCCACCCATGGATATCCTTGCGCCTGTGGTCGTTCCCACATTATGGACCTGCCATAATTCCTTTGATGCGTCCATGGCACCATCTTCACAAAAACGTCACCATGCCGCGGCTACATGCCACACGCGCTAATTAGGGTTGCGACATGCCAAACCCTAATTTAGGCAGGGCCGCTACGTGATGAGTGCTAAAAAGTGCATATTTCTATATATTTTTCTTGGCATTTAACTCATCTTTTGTGCATTAATTCTACATTTTATCCCATATTCTGTATTTTCATTGTTTTCAAGAATAAATATTTTTATTAATTAATTTTGTATTTTTAGGTACCAAATAAAGACTAGATGAGTTGCGGAGCCAAAAGAGCAAAGACACGGGAGAAAGCCGGTGGAATCTCTAGCGGAAAAGAAGTGAAGAATGTGTTATGGAAGACTCAAGGATAAAAATGGGCTTAAAAAGGAAGAAATTGTTCTTAAAGAAGAAGTGGGCTCAAGATTACCTAAGCCCAAATCCAATTCCTAAGCCCAAATCCATATCCTAAACCCAAAATTCAATACCCAAACCCGTTTTCCTTCTTAACCGTAAGATTGGATCCATTCCATCATCCAACGGTCGCTGCGTCATCATGCATCAGATTTCGATGCACCTTACCAACACTACAGCACCTACCTCCATCTTGAGCCGTTAGTTTCGTTGTATTTTTGCATCCAACGGTCGCTCATAATCTGTCTCCATCTCGCCGTTAGATCCGTTTCAGAAGTTATCATCCCACGGATTCCCTTCACAAAACATCAAATTTGATGATCCCGTTTAACACCTAAGCAACCTAACCCTATTACCCGCACCAAACGCACCCTTCTGCCAAAACCCATCGAGCCATCTCCTTCTTCCCCTCTTCTGAAACAGCGACGCTGTCTCCATCACCACCATCTTCTCCCCCAAATCCCTCCACCATCTTCTCCCCCCAAATCATTCAACCATCACCACTCGAGCCATCATCACTTAGACCTACTTTTCTAGCCACTTATTACATCACCTCCTAATCGTTTCATCTCACAGGAACCCTAGGTTAGGAGTTGATGAAATAGGTGAGGTTAGAGAATAAATCGAAGGCATGGGTAGTATCAGCAGACGACAAGGAAGCATGGGTGAGAGCTATCAATCGTTTTCAGAGATTAGGTAAGGATTTTTTGTAAAACCCTAATTTCACTGATTTGGGGATTTTAGTTTTTTTTTGGCTGTAACTATAAAAGGGTGTTAGGGGTTGTAAAATTGGGCATCTCTGGACTAGCCAGTAGAGAATTGAAACAAATTTATTTTGATGCAATTCCAATTTCAGTTCTTCTTATGCAGTTAACAGTGAATGTGTGCATGTTGTTTTCAATTATCTCGAATGTTGAATGTTGCTTGAATTATCATACTCAATGAATGTTATTGCTAGTTACATGTTTAGCATGAGCTAAACTGCATTAGGCTGAGGCTCAGATGAAGCCTAGTGCATTGTCAAATGGTGAATTGCTAGGATAGTTATCCTGTTGTCTGTTTTGATTGAGCAATGGGAAGAGATTGATGCTCATAGTGCCTGTGATTGATTGTTCTGTCAAAAGACAGTCAATGCTAGGGGCAAACTAGTGAGCAAATTAGTTTTCCTCCCATTCTAGATGTATGCATAGGATTTTCAACTCAACCTAGGATCACATTGCTTGGCTAGGACACAAAGGTGGATTCTAAGCCCTTAGCTTAGCCACAATCCCTTTTACAGTCACTTAAATTCAGTTCTGTTTTGCTTCCTGTTTAGTTTATCTCCTTACCTGTTTTGCTTGTTTAATTTCTTGCAATTTGTAGCTGTTGTGCACTGAAATCAGTGCACAAACTCCCCCTGCCCTTGGCTTACAGCCTTGGTTCCCTGCTATTTTTATTTTATATCCTCTGCCATTTAATCTTTGCTGTTTTGCCATCTTGTGTTAACTGCTTTGGTTTGTTAACTGTTTTGGTTCTTTGCATCTGCCATATTACCTTGCCTTGCTCACTGCCATAGTGCTTTGCACCCATTGATAGCTTAGGATAATTTCTTGTATGCTCCCACTCCCTGTGGACTGATCCCATTCTTACTTTCTATACTAAAACTTGACCTTGTATACTTGCAAGTATTTTGTGTGTCGTTCCCAAGCACACCACTACGCCACATGCCACACGCGCTAATTAGGGTTGCGGCATGCCAAACCCTAATTTAGGCAGGCGCCACTACACCACTGACAAGCGCCATTGCACCATTATGCCACTACTGGCGCCAACAAGATGTGGCCATAATCAACGACCACCTTCTCTCATAAATTGCAATCTCAGCCATCCAACTTCGCCACAGAGTTAACGTCCTATAACAAGTCTCAAGTAACCAACCAAGACTAACCTAATAGCGTCACGCACCATTTTCCTACGGCAAGTCTCACGACTTAACTTTCCACACATGATTATCCGCCATTTAGCTGGCGTACGATTAACCAAAACACCATGTCTTGCACACAAGACCTACTCAGCAATCTGCTGCACATTTTCCACGAAAATACTCGAGACATCAAACATGTCACAAACTGGGGGATGCTCATCAGGGTATTGGTCTGGCGGTTTACAACGTGCGGCGTGCAGCATGCCCATTATATGTACCCAACTAGAGCCAGTCAACCTTCTTGTATTGTGCTACCCGAGGATAATGGCCATTATGAGCTGAAATCGAGCACAATACAGATGCTTCCTATTTTTAGAGGTGTTGAGAATGAAAACCCGTACCACCACGTGAGAGAATTCGAGGAAATTTGTGGAACTCTACGTTTCACTCAAATGTCCGACGAAACCCTAAAGTTAAGGCTCTTTCCTTTCTCCCTGAAAGATAAGGCAAAGGCCTGGCTTTATGCTTTACAGCCTCAATCCATCATGACATGGGATGACCTCATAAAAGAGTTTTTCAAAAAGTTTTTCCCGAATCACAAGACTGCGACAATTCGTCAAAGTCTGAATAGCTTTGTGCAATTAGAGGGCGAGACCTTAGCTAGATACTTGGAGAGATTCAATGAATTATTGCTCCAATGTCCCCATCATGGTTTTGAAAAATGGAGACTTGTGCAAATTTTGTATGAAGGTCTAGATGTGTCCACCCGAACAACGGTTGAGTCGATGTGTAATGGTCTATTCGTAGACAAAACTGCTGATGCGTCTTGGGACTTCTTGATTGAAGTAGCTGAAAATACGCAACAGTGGGAATCCATCCGTGAACCCAGAAAGACTACATCCGAAGCGAAGGCTTTTAGGATTGAAGCAGATTTCGAGGGAAGAGCAAACATGGCATCAATAGTTAGGAGATTAGAAGAGTTAGAACTACATAAAAATTCAAAACCTTCCACCACTACTCTCCGAGAACATGTCGCTTCGTCTGTATGTGCCGCTTGTAACGATCCCAACCATCAATTCCAAAATTGTCTCGATTTGCTTGCAGTCCAGGAATCTAGGCTTGAACAGGCACATGCCACGTTTCAAAAACAAGAACATAACCCCTATTCACAGACCTACAATCCAGGATGGAGAAACCACCCTAACTTTTCATGGTCAAAAGGACCCACTCAGGGAGGACCATCTCAACCCAATCAGAGCTATCAAAACAATCAGGGATATCAGAACAATCAAGTTTATCAACACCCGAGAAACCCTCAACAACAATCAAACTCTCAACAACAATCATATCCTCAACACAATACCGACAAGAGATTATCCGCCCTAGAGGAGATGTTCCAGAGTCTGGTGCAAAGTCAGAAAAGTCTTGATCAAAAGATGGGTCAAATCTGTGATTCCATAGGTGAGAGAGAAAAGGGTAAACTTCCGAGCCAACCCCAACAAAATCCAAGGAGTGTATTTCAAACAGGCTCTTCATCCTGCAAGGAAACCTCTCCAGATCAAGTCCATGCCATTACCACCCTCCGAAGTGGTAAAGTCATCGAGAACAAAGTGGGCGAACCTAATGAATCAGATACAAAATCCACGCTGTCTCCACAAACCCAGAAAACCAAAGAATCTGAGCAAGTTGGAAAGCCTGACAATTCTACTGCTGTGAATGTCCCTTTGCCAACTCATTCTCCTATGCCCATTTCCTCAATTGATCTATCAACAGAAAAGTACCCATTACAATGAGATGTTAGATCTGTTCAAGAGAGTCAACATCAACATTCCTTTTCTTGAAGCAATCAAGCAAATCCCTGCTTATGCCAATTCCTCAAAGACTTGTGTACTCAAAAGCGCAAGCTCATGTGCACAACGTGCTTTCTTAGCGAGCAGGTGAGTTCCATCATTCTGAACAAAACTCCACCCAAGTTTAGGGATCCAGGATGTCCAACAATTTCTTGCACTATAGGAGAACACACGGTCAATAAAGCGTTATTAGACCTAGGTGCAAGTGTTAACCTACTGCCATATTCTGTTTATGAGCAGTTAGGTCTTGGGGAGTTGAACCAACATCTATCACTCTACAACTGGCAGACCGATCTGTCAAGATTCCTCGTGGAGTGGTCGAAGACGTTTTGATCAAGGTTGACAAATTCTATTTTCCCGTAGACTTCATTGTCTTAGACACTCAACCTGTACAAAACCCAGACTGTCACATTCCTGTCATCTTAGGACGTCCTTTCTTGGCTACGTCCAACGCGATCATTAATTGTCGTAATGGAGTGTTGAAACTGTCTTTTGGAACATGACGGTAGAATTGAATGTGTTCGATATTAGTCAACAACCTGTGAATCTTGATGATGATGATGTGCATGAAGTTAATATGATTGAAGGATTAATGCAAGATTCGTTGACTAACATTCTATCCGTCGACCCCTTTCAAGCATGTATGGAGAACTTTAACTCAGATTCCTATGATGATGCATACTGTAGTGACGTCCTATCTCTGCTCGAATCTGTACCTCAAATGGACGTCACTGAAAGGAAATATGAAGTGGAACCACCCTTACTCTCTGATTCCAAGCTTATTCCATCCATTGTTGAGCCACCCAAGCTTGAATTGAAAACATTGCCTAGTACGTTGAAGTACGCATTCCTAGGTTCTTCTGATACTTTACCTGTCATTATTTCATCATGTTTAGACACGGAACAGGAAAGTAAGCTTTTAGAAGTACTTAAGGAACACAAAGAGGCCTTAGGATGGACCATCTCAGATCTCAAAGGAATTAGTCCCACCATTTGCATGCACCACATTAACCTTGAAGAGAATGCCAAACCATCGAGGGAAATGCAAAGGAGACTTAATCCTAACATGAGAGATGTAGTCAAAGGAGAGATCCTGAAACTACTTGATGCGGGTATCATATACCCAATTCCCGATAGCAAATGGGTTAGTCCCATTCAAGTTGTGCCTAAGAAGTCAGGCATTACTGTAGTTCAGAACGACAAGAATGAATTAGTCCCTACTCGTACAACCACAGGATGGCGAGTATGCATCGACTACAGGAAGTTGAACACAGTAACAAGGAAGGATCACTTCCCGCTCCCTTTCATTGACCAAATGCTAGAACGTGTGTCTGGACACAGTCACTACTGTTTTCTAGATGGCTTTTCCGGTTATAACCAAATTCACATTGCTCCGGAAGATCAGGAAAAAACTACATTCACGTGTCCATTTGGGACGTTTGCTTATAGACGTATGCCCTTCGGGTTGTGTAATGCACCTGCTACTTTTCAGCGTTGCATGATGAGCATTTTTTCTGACATGATAGATAGTTTTCTCGAGATCTTTATGGATGATTTCTCTGTTTTTGGTTCCTCGTTTGACGAATGTTTGAAGCATCTTGCCCTCGTGATATCCAGATGTAAAGAAAAGAACCTTGTTCTAAATTGGGAAAAATGCCATTTTATGGTGAATTCAGGAATAGTTCTAGGACACATCATCTCAGAAAAAGGAATTGAAGTGGATAAAGCTAAAGTTGACCTCATTCAACATCTACCACAACCTCGCTCTGTGAAGGAGATCAGATCATTTCTAGGTCATGCTGGTTTTTACCGGCGATTCATCAAAGATTTCAGCAAAATCTCCAGACCTCTGTGCAGTCTTCTCTCCAAAGATGTTGCCTTCAATTTCGATGCTGCTTGTGTGAAGGCATGGGAGGAATTAAAAACCCTTCTCACCACCGCTCCTATAGTCCGACCACCCGATTGGAAGCTTCCGTTCGAACTTATGTGTGATGCCTCTGATTATGCTGTTGGTGCTGTTTTAGGACAGCGAGTTGATAGACTACCATATGTGATATACTATGCTAGCAAAACCCTTAATGATGCCCAACTCAATTATTCAACTACCGAGAAGGAATTGCTTGCCGTTTTTCGCATTAGACAAGTTTAGATCTTATCTGATAGGGTCTAAGATCATCATATACACAGACCATGCGGCTTTGAAGTATCTTCTTTCCAAGAAGGATGCTAAAGCTCGCCTTATTCGATGGATACTCTTATTACAGGAATTCGATCTCGAAATCCGTGATAAGAAAGGTTGTGAGAATGTGGTTGCTGATCATTTGTCTAGATTAACTTTAGAGTCTATTGATGAATTTGAGCTGATTAGAGAATCATTCCCAGATGAACAGCTGATGTCTATCTCAAACCTTCCTTGGTTTGCTGATATTGTTAACTACCTCGCTACAGGTAGGATGCCCTCACGTTGGTCGAGACAAGACCGCTCTAAATTCCTGGCTGAAGTTAAACATTTCCTTTGGGATGACCCATATTTGTTTAAGTACTGCCCAGACCAAATCATTAGGAAATGTGTCCCCAACACCGAACAGAAAGATGTGATATCTTTCTGTCATGACCAAGCCTGTGGAGGCCATTTCAGTGCCAAGAAAACCGCTGCAAAGATCTTGCAGTGTGGGTTCTATTGGCCATCGTTGTTCAAGGACTGCCATGATTACTGTGTTGCCTGTGAACGTTGTCAAAGCTGGGCATTTCAAGGAGAAACATGATGCCATTGAATCCTATTCTGATTGTTGAGATTTTTGATGTTTGGGGGATCGACTTCATGGGTCCATTTCCCATGTCTGACAGCAAGTTGTACATCTTAGTCGCCGTTGACTACGTCTCCAAGTGGGTAGAAGCCATCGCAACCAGAACAAATGACCACAAGGTGGTACTTTCCTTTTTAAAGGAAAACATATTTTCACGTTTTGGTACCCCGAGAGCTATCATCAGTGACGGTGGTCACATTTCTGCAATAGGCACTTCGAGTTTTTAGTACGCAAGTATGGAATAACTCACAAGGTTGCTACTCCGTACCACCCTCAGACCAGTGGACAAGTGGAAGTGTCTAATAGGGAAATCAAGCACATTCTAGAAAAGACGGTTAACCCGTCTAGGAAAGATTGGTCAATAAGATTGAATGATGCTTTGTGGGCCTATAGAACACGTATAAGACACCAATTGGCATGTCCCCCTATCGTTTAGTGTATGGAAAGCCGTGCCATCTTCCTGTGGAGTTAGAACATCGAGCTTATTGGGCAATCAAGCAACTGAACTTTTCTCTGGACGAAGCTGGAATTCAACGGAAACTTCAACTCAACGAGTTGGAAGAATTGAGAAATGAGGCTTATGACAGTGCCAGGTTATATAAGCAAGATGAAGATATTTCATGACAAGCGTATTCTACGCAAATCCTTCACTCCTGGTCAGAAAGTCTTGCTGTATGACTCCCGTTACATCTTTTTCCAGGAAAACTGCGTTCCAGATGGAAGGGTCCGTACCTAGTACGCACAGTTTTTCCTCATGGAGCTGTAGAGCTGGAGGATGTTTCCAACAAGAACGTTTTCAAAGTCAACGGGCAGAGATTAAACCATTCCTTGAGCCATTTCCACCCGACATTGAAACAACCAACCTGGAGGACCCGGTCTATGTGGACTAAACTGGTCCACTCTTTCCCTAAATAACCAAAAAGTTTTCACTCCGACAAACCAAATTTTTCCCCAAAAAGTCCAATCCCATTAAAAACCAAATTTTCTTGTAGATAATGTGTTAGTTAAATTTCCTTTTGTATATATTTTGTGCTCATCCATTGTGACTCCGAATATGTTGGAGTTTTGCCTTGGATAACGGAGTTTTAATTCTGCTTTCGCCGAAATCGGGTATTCTCTTTCCTTTTACTCTACTCAGCTTGTTGATGAGTGCTAAAAAGTGCATATTTTTATATATTTTTCTTGGCATTTAACTCATCTTTTGTGCATTAATTCTACATTTTATCCCATATTCTGTATTTTCATTGTTTTCAAGAATAAATATTTTTCTTACTTAATCTTGCATTTTTAGGTAATAAATGAAGTTCGGATGAATTGCGGAGCGGAAAAGAGCAGAAAAGTAGTAGAAAGCCGGAAGAAATTACGCAAGGAAGCCGCGAAGAATGGTGCGCACAAGTCCAAAGAGCTAGGAATGGGCTCAAGAAGGAAGAATTGTTCTTAAAGAAGATATGGGCTTGGCATACCCAAGGCCCAAAACCCTTACCCAAACCCATTTTCTATATCCATAACCGCCTCCATTCTCAGCCGTTAGATGGGACTACATCGAAATCCTACGGTCGCTCCTTCGTAGAGCATCAAAATATGAAGTCTCTGCAAAACACCACAGCGCTTAAATTCCAAGCCTTCAGATTAGATTGTAGTTGAATCCAACGATCGCTTCTTTGCCTGCGCATCAAACCTCGATACTTCCGCTTAACACTACAACACCTAACTCCATCTGGTGTCATTAATTTTGTTGTATTGTATAATCCAACGGTCGCTTCAGGATCCACTTCATCTCACCGTCAGATTGATCTTTCATCTCCATATCCCACGGTCGAGATTCGCCAAACATCGAACTCGAGATCGATGCACCATAGCGACCGAACCCTATGACCTAACCAAACATCCCCTTCTTCCCAAACAATCGACCTTCACCTTCTTCCTCTCCACCATACCCTGTGCAGAACCACCACACCCTGCCACTGCCATCGCCACCACCTACTCCATAGCCACCTAAACACCACCACCAACTCCACTATAATCATTCCCCCCATCTTCTAGCCATCTATCCTACCAATTTCTTTTCTTTCCTTTCTCAGAAAACCCTGGGAAAGAAATTGGTACAATAGCTAGGGCTAGAGAAGAAATCAGAGGCATGGAGAGGAGCAGGAGACTAAGGAGAAGAATGGGTCGAAGTCAGTAGCGTGTAATCGCATCAATTTGGGTAAGAATTTACCAAACCCTAGTTCTGTCAATTTGGGGGTTTTTACATAAATCCTAATTAGGTTGAGATAGAGCATGGAGAAGATAAAGTGGGTGATATAGGGTAGGTAATTGAACCTAACTGTGATTTTCTGTCACATTAGGTAGAATCCTAATGTCTACTGTTTTGGGAATTTTTGGGTGAAAAGGGTGTAAACCCTAATTATGTAATTGGGTATAAAAAGGGGACTGTGGGTGTGATGTAAAGGCTTATGCCTGGATTAGCCAGTGTGTCACCCAAGAGCACTGGAATAGCCAGTGTCTCAAGGGTTAGTGTTTAATTTGCAACTATCTTTATGTTTATTCCATTACTCTTGTTTAGTTTCAGTTCAGTTGCTCTTATTTAGTTTCAATTCAGTTCATGTTTTTGTTTTATGTCTTCTGTGTTTTTATGTTCAGTTCAATGCTCTGTTTAGTAATTGTTTTGTTTTTGTTGCTGTTATGTGAGCTCACATGTGTATGTGTATAGCTAGGCTGAGATGATGCCTTAAGTCACTGTTAGTGGTGGAATGCTAGGTTATAATTCATGTAAATTGAGTTGATTGAGTAATGGAGGAATTTAGTGCTCAACTGTGCTTGTGATTGATTGTGCTGTCAAAAGACAGTCAATGCTAGGAGTAAACAGTTGAGCAAGCTTCTTCTCTTCCATTCCATTTATGTATGCCCTGGAACATAGGCAGGCTTGAACCTTCACCTAGCTCCATTAGGGACAGGGATTTAACATAGAATTACACTATCTGGCTAGGTCAAGGTGGATTCATAACCTAGTTGTGTTGTTTCTCTGTTTTGTATATGTAGTTTTGCTCCCCTGCCATTGCCCTTGGCTTAGGCCTTGGTTTATCTCTTTGTCATTCTTTGTGTCACTGTCACTTTTCCAGTCACTGTCATCACCTAGTAGTTTCTTTGCTGTTTTAGTTTACTTGTTCATTGTTTCACATTTTATCACTTTCACTGTCACCTTCTCACTTTCACTTTGTTCCATTTTGTTTTGCTTTTGTTCTCTGTTTAGTTTCATTGTTCTGTCACCTTCTCATAATACTTTGTTCTGTTTACTTTTGTTCATTGTTTTGCTTTTGATGTGTTCACTGTCACCTTCTCACACACTTTTGTTACTTCAGTTTCAAGATCTGTCACTTAAAAGCCCATTTGTTCTCTTGCTTGGCTAAAGCCTAGTTCATAGCTCAGAAGCCTAGCTAATCTAAAGGCCCAGCCAACTGAGCCCAAGGTTCAGTTCATTCCAAAAATCAAAGGTCCAGTCCACTGTGGACTTAATCAAAGCCCAAGGGAAAGCTAAGGCCCAGTTCACTGTTAGCCCAAGGCCCGTGCAATTCAAAA
Organism: Papaver somniferum; assembly: GCF_003573695.1. NCBI lineage: Eukaryota > Viridiplantae > Streptophyta > Magnoliopsida > Ranunculales > Papaveraceae > Papaver > Papaver somniferum. The sequence continues at coordinate 55,188,375 of NC_039366.1, forward strand.
GACCAAAAGCCCATAAGTTCACAGTCAATCCAAAAGCCCACTGAGCCCAAAACCATTTCATTGTTACAAACCCACTAAGCCCAAAGCACAATTAGAAGCACAATAGCAATTTAGAGCCCAAATAGCTAGAAACTCCAAACACCCCCAGTCTCTGTGGATCAACCCGTACTTGCACGAGCTACAACTGACGACCGTGCACTTGCGGTATTACTGTAGGCCCGTTTCATTTCGCTTCAATTTTATACGCTTTTTCGGGCCCACCACTTGTCCCTTTCCATATGTTGTATTTTAATTCTTTCCATATTTTTAAACATTGAGGACAATGTTTAGTTCAGGTTTGGGGGTATAGAGTAGATACCACGATAATATGCCATAATTGAAAACAAAACTCCATCTTTTTGAAAAAATTGAAAAATTCCAAAAAAAATTGAAAAATCAAAATAAAAAAATTAAAAATTGAAAAAACAAAACATAAAAATCGAGCTCATTTACCTTGAAATGTTGACTCTTGTGCAAATATGTAATTATTAGGAGTCTTAGTCTAGATATTTAGGCACCCTGATTCTAGCACAATTCACATAGTGATAAGAAACTTGCACGCGCACGATCTACCAATACATGTATAGCCTCGATCTTCAAGGTGTTCTATCGGAAGTTTTAGTTGCCAATCACTTTAGAATACTGAATGAAACTTGACTAGCTTGTTCTTTGGTTGGTTGGGATAGAAGGTGGAGGTTACATTAAGAAAAACAACCATCGAATTTAACTGGGTGCATCAAAAAGGGCTACCTCTTGCAAAGTGTCATGTAATTTTTTGTTTCTTTTTGCTCATGTATCAAAAGTGTTTCTTTAAAAAAAAAAAAAAAAAAAAAAATGAGAAAAATGAAAAAATCAATCAAGTATTTATCAATTCCATCCTCTCTTGTTCCAAAATAAAAGAGAGTAGTCAATGTAAATAAGAGTCATGTAAAGAGTCATCTTTTGTTTTATTGTAATAAGCAAGGAAGGGTGTATGCCATTGATGTACAACGCGAGTAATTGTGAAATACCTCCAACTCATTCACAATTCTCGTAAAGTCCGGACAGCTAGCTAGATTTCGACCTTGGTTCTTAGCCTGAGAAACTATCTCTTGGTGATTAGTAGTCATAACATCCGATCTTTCTTTACACATGTGTAGATACACTTTACACTCTTATCACATGTCTTTATTTGTTATCAGTGCTAGGATTGTGCCTTTGATAGCTAGATTGACATCTCCATTTTGCTGTGAGATTAAACTGTCTTGCACATGTCACATTTGATGGAATCTGAGCTTATTTTGACCTAGAACTTTGTAGGTACGTTCTAAGCAAACCTTCACGAGACTTCACTCGTCCACTAGGGACACTTAGTGGTTTAAAAGGCTTAGTGCATATGCTAAATGCATTCGAGAGACCAGCGACAGTGGTATAGGTAGGATTTCCTTAGTTTTGTTTTACTTGAGGACAAGTAAAATTCAGGTTTGGGGGTATTTGATGAGTGCTAAAAAGTGCATATTTCTATATATTTTCTTGGCATTTAACTCATCTTTTGTGCATTAATTCTACATTTTATCCCATATTCTGTATTTTCATTGTTTTCAAGAATAAATATTTTTATATTAATTTTGTATTTTTAGGTACCAAATAAAGACTAGATGAGTTGCGGAGCCAAAAGAGCAAAGACACGGGAGAAAGCCGGTGGAATCTCTAGCGGAAAAGAAGTGCAGAATGTGTTATGGAAGACTCAAGGATAAAAATGGGCTTAAAAAGGAAGAAATTGTTCTTAAAGAAGAAGTGGGCTCAAGATTACCTAAGCCCAAATCCAATTCCTAAGCCCAAATCCATATCCTAAACCCAAATTCAATACCCAAACCCGTTTTCCTTCTAACCGTAAGATTGGATCCATTCCATCATCCAACGGTCGCTGCGTCATCATGCATCATATTTCGATGCACCTTACCAACACTACAGCACCTAACTCCATCTTGAGCCGTTAGTTTCGTTGTATTTTGCATCCAACGGCCGCTCATAATCTGTCTCCATCTCGCCGTTAGATCCGTTTCAGAAGTTATCATCCCACGGATTCCCTTCACAAAACATCAAATTTGATGATCCCGTTTAACACCTAAGCAACCTAACCCTATTACCCGCACCAAACGCACCCTTCTGCCAAAACCCATCGAGCCATCTCCTTCTTCCCCTCTTCTGAAACAGCGACGCTGTCTCCATCACCACCATCTTCTCCCCCAAATCACTCCACCATCTTCTCCCCCCAAATCATTCAACCATCACCACTCGAGCCATCATCACTTGACCTACTTTTCTAGCCACTTATTACATCACCTCCTAATCGTTTCATCTCACAGGAACCCTAGGTTAGGAGTTGATGAAATAGGTGAGGTTAGAGAATAAATCGAAGGCATGGGTAGTATCAGCAGACGACAAGGAAGCATGGGTGAGAGCTATCAATCGTTTTCAGAGATTAGGTAAGGATTTTTTGTAAAACCCTAATTTCACTGATTTGGGGATTTTAGTTTTTTTTTTGGCGGTAACTATAAAAGGGTGTTAGGGGTTGTAAAATTCGGCGATCTATGGACTAGCCAGTAGAGAATTGAAACAAATTTATTTTGATGCAATCCCAATTTCAGTTCTTCTTATGCAGTTAACAGTGAATGTGTGCATGTTGTTTTCAATTATCTCGAATGTTGAATGTTGCTTGAATTATCATACTCAATGAATGTTATTGCTAGTTACATGTTTAGCATGAGCTAAACTGCATTAGGCTGAGGCTCAGATGAAGCCTAGTGCATTGTCAAATGGTGAATTGCTAGGATAGTTATCCTGTTGTCTGTTTTGATTGAGCAATGGGAAGAGATTGATGCTCATAGTGCCTGTGATTGATTGTTCTGTCAAAAGACAGTCAATGCTAGGGGCAAACTAGTGAGCAAATTAGTTTTCCTCCCATTCTAGATGTATGCATAGGATTTTCAACTCAACCTAGGATCACATTGCTTGGCTAGGACACAAAGGTGGATTCTAAGCCCTTAGCTTAGCCACAATCCCTTTTACAGTCACTTAAATTCAGTTCTGTTTTGCTTCCTGTTTAGTTTATCTCTTACCTGTTTTGCTTGTTTAATTTCTTGCAATTTGTAGCTGTTGTGCACTGAAATCAGTGCACAAACTCCCCTGCCCTTGGCTTACAGCCTTGGTTCCCTATTTTTATTTTATATCCTCTGCCATTTAATCTTTGCTGTTTTGCCATCTTGTGTTAACTGCTTTGGTTTGTTAACTGTTTTGGTTCTTTGCATCTGCCATATTACCTTGCCTTGCTCACTGCCATAGTGCTTTGCACCCATTGATAGCTTAGGATAATTTCTTGTATGCTCCCACTCCCTGTGGACTGATCCCATTCTTACTTTCTATACTAAAACTTGACCTTGTATACTTGCAAGTCTTTTGTGTGTCGTTCCCAAGCACACCACTACGCCACATGCCACACGCGCTAATTAGGGTTGCGGCATGCCAAACCCTAATTTAGGCAGGCGCCACTACACCACTGACAAGCGCCATTGCACCATTATGCCACTACTGGCGCCAACAAGATGTGGCCATAATCAACGACCACCTTCTCTCATAAATTGCAATCTCAGCCATCCAACTTCGCCACAGAGTTAACGTCCTATAACAAGTCTCAAGTAACCAACCAAGACTAACCTAATAGAGTCACGCACCATTTTCCTACGGCAAGTCTCACGAATTAACTTTCCACACATGATTATCCGCCATTTAGCTGGCGTACGATTAACCAAAACACCATGTCTTGCACACAAGACCTACTCAGCAATCTGCTACACATTTTCCACGAAAATACTCGAGACATCAAACATGTCACAAACTGGGGGATGCTCATCAGGGTATTGGTCTGGCGGTTTACAACGTGCGGCGTGCAGCATGCCCATTATAAGAAAGTGTCAGGAAAGCGGGCAGTTAGTGGCGGCAAGAAGTAATGGGTGTAAACTAACCTGTTTCCTTCATAATGGGGACGTGGTTTCTAGCATTTATAAATTACCCCACTTCTCCATCACTTAATCACTCCCACTTCCTACGAGATCAGGGTGCGTTCAATTATGACTTGTATAAATAGGTTTCTACCTATTTCGACCAAAGGGGAACGACCGTTTTGGTTAACAACAACACAAATATCCATAAAAACACCAAGAAATGATAGCTTACATTCCACAAGTGTTATGAATTTGTAATAATTCAAACCCGGTACATGTACCATGACAAAATAACTCACGAACTGGAAAGTAAGTACACGTACTTACCCAGTTGAATATTTTCATATGCATCTGAATTATTTCTATAAGATAATCGGCATTTGAACAACTCTCTAAAATCTATACACATTTGATCACATTATAACCTATGGTTGTGACTCAAGATTAAAATGTTAAATTATTATATGAAAATGGTTAAGCTTATAGTTCGTATGGCTAGTTTCGGCTAATTTTTCATGAGCAAGTCATTATACACGGTTCGGTTAAAGTTTATCCCAACCAGAGTGTATATTTTTTTATATTAATCTCAAATCAAAGATTCATTTAATGGTGAATATTGATTGAATGATTCCAAAGCTACCTTAGCTTAAATCTAAAGCAACCTTTCATTTTGAAAGACCATATAAGGAGAACCTCAAGCAACTGGGATCTTTGAATCCCTGACACTTTTCCTGTGTGTGCTAATTGTAAACTAGAGTCTTCATCTCCTTTAAACCTTTTTAGGTCTAGCGACTAAAAATACTTCGCTTAGGGATTCATGAATCCGGGTCCAACTATCTTTATCTTGATAGTTCATGTATCCTGATCTTGCTAGTGATTGTTGAGTCTCACTCCAATCAGGAAAGATAGATAGAAATCACAAAGTTTCTTCGTCTTAGACTTTGTGATTCCACAAGTATATTCCTCTATAACGATTTTTTATTGAAATCGGAGTAGGTTTTACTTGTAAGGTAAATAATAATCTAGGCTACTTTTCGGGAGTTGTAAGTACCGGATTTTGGGGTTTGCTAGACCTTATTGCAAACGTTTTCCTGTCTCACCTTGATCTTTTGATCAAAACAAAAATCACATATAGGCTTATGTGTGGGAAGCAGATTGGTTAAAAGTCTTCAATTAAGTTGAAGCAACTCTTAGGATGTAAAGAACTTCAGCTAAGGGAATCAATTGCGCAGAGTCTTGCGAGATTCAAGAGGCGTAAGAAGCACGATTGTAACTGAATTACTGTGACGGTGGATTCAGTCTCAACTACATTACAGTCGGAAGTATTGATAGTAGGCTAGAGTCTGTAGTGGCTTAATACAATTTGGTGTTCAAATCTGGACAAAGTCGCGGGTTTTTCTACATTTGCGGTTTCCTCGTTAACAAAATTTCTGGTGTCTGTGTTATTTCTTTTTCCACATTATAGTGTTAATCATTGTAATTAAAATATCACAAGTTGTACATAAATCAATCAAAGTAGATATGTCCATCGTAATTGTTGGATACGACTTGATTGATCTTGGATATTGATCTTTGGAATCTTCCAAGAACTCTCACGATATAATCAGGTTCACGGACTTGTTTCCGTTTACATATTGATTGTGAGAGAATGGGATATAAACTCTTAATATAATTCCTGATTGAGATTAATTAAGTTGTAATTCTCGTAATTGTATGTGAGTTTAGTCCATACAGGTTGCCTAAGAAAAAGTTGGTGGTGTATTTTGGTACCCCCTCATTTTTAGATTCTACCTCCTCTTGCAGGTTTGAATCTCAGTAATGATATAGAGTTTTCCTTTGCTTCAATGTACTCAAACTGGACTTCAGGAAATTGTAAAAACAACGACATAGAAATAATGGCTACAAATGCTGGTTAATTTGAAAGAAATAATGTCTTAGAATCTTTCATTCCAAATCAACCACAAGTATGCAACTTGCTTTAGCAATTAAGAGACATTTGCAATTCTGGTCTTCACTCAAGATAATTGTTGATGATAACTTATAAAGCAGAGTAAACAATGACTCTGGATTTCGGAGAGAAACAATAACCTTTTACTAAATAAGAATGGAAAAAACTTTTATCTAATCAATCCAAAGTGAATTTTGATGCTTCTTGGATTGATTCTTCTTCTATTGTCGGATATGGTTTAATTTTATGTTCTGACTCAGGTGCAGCTGTCCAAGCTAGAGCTGGAAGCAACAAAGCTTCCGATGCAGAAGAAGAGTAAGCTTTGAGCTTGCTAGAAACAACATATTAGGAAAAAATTATGGTCTTAAAGCACTTTTAGATAGAAGGAGAATGCCAAAGAATAATCCTTTATGCTTATGACAAAGCAAGCAATGTTTACTAGAGAAATCAGGCGATAGTAGCGGAAACAATGAAGATTCTACATTCATGTGCAACTTCTTGGGTACTTTGTTCAACTATAGAGGTGCAATGGGTCGTAGATATCTTGTCCAAGAAAACAAGAAAATGAGGAACCCATAAAAAAATAATGGATTAGATTGCCGAGCTACATTAACCCTGCTATTGACTTAGACTTTCCGTTTTCAAATTCAGTTATTTTTTCCCTTTTTGTTTCTAAGATCAACAATATGTCGGGTGATATCAATATTTCATATTGCAATCATGATATAAGGGTAACCAACATTTTGAAAAATCCTATGTATCCTTGATATTTGTTTTTCAATCTATTTTTACTTTCTAATGGAGACACTCTTAATGAGGAAAAAAATCCTCAAAAATTGCCCCAGCGAAAGTGCTGAACTTTAAAAAAAAATATATAGGGAGTACGGATGTGTGTGTTTGTACCCAAAAATAATTTTAGGCACTAAACACGATGATTTGATGATTATGATGTGAAATTAGGACTAGAAAAACGATAAATAAAGGAGACAGAAAACTAACGTGGTTCGGCAAGTGTTGCCTACATCCACGGAGGAATCTCATAGAGAATATTGTATTAATATGAGGTTGATAATAATTGTGGTTAGCTAACCTAGGATTACATCATCTTTTAGGGTTTAGGATACATGTATTTATAGAGTGTATGTAATCCTAATTCTAATACAAACTTCATGTGCAAGCAATTTGGACAACAAGATTTCTGGAAACTTTTAGGATCTTCCTTCACGGGCTAAGCGGGCTTAATTAACGGGCTTCCGGTCTATTTTATAGACGGTACAACCAGTGTTATCGATCAAAACAAAAAGGGACACGTATTTAGGCCGCGATAAAACTAGTGAATTGGAAACTAATCATGCCATAAATACAGATAGTGGCACTCGATCCTTCTTAAATTCAAACGTATAGTTGTGGATTTTTGTACAATGAGGTACATATATCGTCCTCTGCAGTCATTCATGGTTTGAATGTCGGACTTCTAACCTACAACCGACACATACTATTTCGTTCAAGTTATTACGAACCTAATAAGCCAGATATCATAAGAAAATAATACGGAAAATGGGTTATTTGTCCAAATATTTTTAAATCATGGTTCAAATGGACGAGTAAAAAATAATTCGGGTGAAATGGACAAAAAAAAATAGTAAGGATGAAACTGGATTCATCCTAGCTTAAATTTAAAACATAGTAAGGATGAAACTGGATACATCCTGTGTAAGTTAAAAATAAGAAAAAATATTTGAAAATGGGAACCATGAAACTGGTTACATCCTGACCATTTTTAAAATTTTGGCCATTTAAACATTATCTACATCTAAATGTCTTTTTCACCCAGGAATTGTTGATTTTGGTTTTTTTAACCAATTTTGTGAAAATAATAATCACCGTCTAATTCTCTTTGTAATATTTCTGACAATTATGAGAATTTCTGGAAGTAGAATAACAAATCCTGGTACATCTTGGCACCCACAAGAACTCGATCTAGAATTCTGGATTCTACAAATCTAAGACTCAAGCTGTAGTAATGGGGATTCATCTGTATGGTTTTCTCAACATTGTATGACGATGGTCCATGTCGTACTCTCCTTCTCAGTTGATATACCTGAATTAATACTTAGGATGAAAGGAATCATTCACAAGGATGGTCTGCAATCCACTCAAGACGGTGTACGGACCCTGCTGATACCTGAACCCGAATTACGGCCCGAGGTGAAAAAAAGCGAAGTCACATGGGTAATCAGCAATCCATTGTAATTCTAACCAAAAAAATGAAAGAAAAGAGGAAAAAGTAAAACAATGCTTTTAATGATTCGACAAAATTGTACATAGCTTTCAATGTTGGAAAATTGCTTGGGCAAAAATCAAATGCCCCAAACACATACATTCAAAGAAGCAAGAGAGTTCTTCTTCTGATAGGAAGTTTTTCAACACAACATTAAAGAGACCTCATCTACTTATCTTTAATAATAATAATTACCCCGTATTTTTTACACTTGAAGAAGGCAATGCTCTCAAGTCTTAATAGTTTGGGCTAGTAAAAACAACAGCCATTCGCGTGAAGAGTATAGTTGAATTTGTCCCTATTAAACGACTTGCATAGGGCGGAGCTAGGATTTCAAAATAGTGCCGTCAACTAATTAATTGTTATGGACCATGTAACTAGAACTCTGCGCATTCTTTTAAGGTAGTTAGCGTGAAAACACCAATTTTTCTAAGGCTTCCCCCGATTTACACTGTTTAGAGAACCTGAACATGGTTTCAGAACCAATTGCTTAACATACACAGTTCTCTCCAAGGGAAAAACCAAGTAAGTGTCTCCAACAATTATTAAGTCAAACCAATAAGTTATGATGGCAGCATTTTCTACAGGAGATCGGCCTTTTTTTTTTTCTTTCAAATATATGTATTCATCTGAATTTACATTAGCACCACCAACTAGTTTGGTACATCATAGTCCCAAACTCATTGCCACTACATCTCAGCATCTCTCTTTATATAGTGTGTGGGTCCTTTCCACTTCCTTATTAATATCGATCGTACTGATATGCCTTACTCCAACAGCTACCCATTTCTCTTCTCTCCCTCTCTCTCTCACTCAAAAATTAAGCTCACAATCATTCTATGTTTATTTCTTTATAACGTCTCTTTCTGATCCAAAACAAAAACAAAAAAATTGCTAGCTTCTTCCCTTCTTTTTCAATATGACTGATCATATATTTCTCTGCTCTATTGTTCTGATAATCGTTATGATCATCCTCCCTGCTGCTTCATCAAAGAGTGCTATACCGTCTCCTGGTTACTATCCAAGTTACAAATTCAAGACCATTGATTTTTATCATGGATATAGAAATCTATGGGGTCCTCAACATCAAAGAGTAGACAAAAAATCTTTGACTATTTGGCTTGACAGCAACACTGGTAAGTTATTGTATATCCGATCTTCTTGATCAACAATGGTATGTTTGTTTTAATGTCATATTACTCATCATAGTACACCGAAACAGGAAGTGGGTTTAAGTCGATTCAGCCGTTTCGATCCGGGTACTTCAGTACTGCAATCAAACTCCAACCTGGTTACACTGCAGGAGTCATAACATCCTTCTACGTAAGATTTGAAAATCCATCATGCATAATACGTACTGGTTATTAGCATTATGTCCGTCTAGCAGGAATTTAACAACTCAATCAATCGTTTGTGTACTTCTTTTCTTTTCCTTTTCTTTTTTCTCTGTTTCCAGCTTTCGAACAGTGAAGTTCATCCGGGGCATCACGACGAAGTTGATATCGAGTTTCTTGGAACAACACCGGGGAAACCGTACACGTTACAGACAAATGTGTACATTCAAGGAAGTGGGGATGGGAAGATTATAGGAAGAGAAATGAAGTTTCATCTCTGGTTCGATCCAACTGCAAATTTCCATAATTATGCCATACTCTGGAGTCCCAAGGAGATTATGTAAGTCTTGGAATATTCATTAAAGTGAGATAATGACATTTTAGCAAAACATAGTATACATTAGGTTAAGTCATTTGAACCTATAGCTATAGGACCTATAATTAATAATGATCCAAATTTTTATTGCTCACTGATTCATTTTCTTGCTATGCATAGTGAAATGGGGTCTCACAGTATGTAGCCTCATTATGATCACCATGTTCAAACTGGGTGAACATAACCAATAGCTTTGAACAGTAGATTTTTCTAGAAACACTAAACTCAATGACTCATTATGATCATATGGTGGTCTTGCGATACAGATTTTTCGTTGATGACATACCCATTAGGAGCTACCGGAAGAAAAGTGCATATACATTCCCCTTGAGGCCAATGTGGGTATATGGATCGATATGGGATGCATCCTCATGGGCCACCGAAGATGGTAAATACAAAGCCAATTATCAGTATCAGCCCTTCGTCGGAAGGTATTCAAACTTCAAACTAAGTGGTTGCTCCGCCTATGCACGACCCTCGTGCCGCCCTGTCTCCGCCTCTCCTTATAGGTCCGGTGTGTTAAGCCGAAAACAGTTTTGGGCCATGAGGTGGGCACAAAGGTACTACATGGTTTATAACTATTGCAACGATTATAAAAGAGACCATTCTCTTACACCTGAGTGTAGAGTTTGATTTGTTTAGCCATAATTAATTAAGTTTTGTACTCTCTTTATAATCTACTCATCTTTCTATTAAGTGGTTACTTTTCCAAGTGTATGTAAACAGTAGTAAAAGAAGTGTAGTGCTGAGCATCTAGTTTCCCCAAAGAGAAGACAGAGAAATTCAAGAAACAAGGGCTGAACCGCTGAATGCATTCAGGTTTCTCAGCAATAATTGAGATTTATATTTTGTTTTTGTTACTTATTATTCTATGTTATTATCATGTTTCCAAATTTGAATGATATCGAAATTGAGTTCATTTTTCATCTTTCTGTCGAAGTCTAATTAAGGTGAGTATACAATAAAAGTTATGACGACGTTTAATTCATGCTCACCGATCACTAAAGAGTTATGACGACGTTTAATTCATGCTCACCGATCACTGAAGAGTTATGTCGACGTTTACACATTTGCTAAAGATTCCGTCGCAAATTCAATAGGGATTCCTGACACAAGATGAGCGGGGAATGGTGAGAACAGGGCGAGTGAATAGCACAAATTGATTTTCAACACCGTTTGTTGTGGAAAACTACTTGACAGAACATGTTAAACAATAGCTTTGGTATGCGCGTGAGGCCCACTTGCTTTCGGCCAGTGTCTAAATTCGCGTCTTCTGGTTTTATTTTACAAGCTGCTGCTTCAAAGAACTATGCACAAAACGCGCTTGTAAGGTTTCAAAGTTGAAAGAAACAGAGTTTGTGAAACCTAACCTTCAATAACAGCAATGTTGCATGCTTAACAATTAAGATTACCGTATAAGTTTATCTTGGTTAGATTTTGTCAAAATGGGAAATGAGATTCTAAAGTTTGAAGCTAAGTAGGTTGTGTCGAAAGGGAAATGATACATGTTAAACTAAAACATGAAAGTTTCATGCGTTCCAGTAGGTCTCAGGTTCGAGCCGTCAATGACGTAATATTGCAGGAATTAACATGGAAGGTAGAGTTAGCTTGTCCCCTTGTGACACAATCTCAACCCTCCCATCCGTTTCGGCTCCTTTGGCTAGGTTACCCATGAGACTCATTGGTAGGCTCACACAACAACCTGTTCAATTAATGTAGTAGTATGTTGTTGGAGCTTAGCTTGTTAGGCTTCCAACTAGTTAATATAATAATCTTTATCCAATAATAATATTATTATAATTGAATTTCAGATTTAAAAAAAAAACATGAATTAATTAGTGCAAGAATAAGAAATGACAGTATGGTCTTATGACATACATTCACAAAGGTCACGATGTATGTCATGTAAAATTTACAAAAAGAAAAATCGAGAAGTAAGAAAATGCTTCATGACTTCATGCTAGCCATTATCCGCTTTTGTTGTGAATGTAGTTAATCTCGACCGAGATACCGCCGATGGTATCGGTTTCGGTATTTATTCGAGATGTCGATATTGCTAATATTTCGCCGATATTTCACCGATATTCGCCGAAATACGATATTTCCGTTCCGGACGATATTCACCAAAATTCGATATCGACTATATTGTGATTTATAATTTTGTTACCTCCTGCCGGGTGAACCATACCTTTTGATGATGTTTTTCATGATTCAAATGGGGGATACCAGTCCTACTAGGGGCTGATACCATTTCATATGGGACAAAACAATCCTTTATAATAGGACCGGTATCCCTCGTTCCCCGTTATAAATCGCGATGTTCAGGGGCGTAACTACACATAGACTTGGGCTTGCTTAAGCCAACCCAAAGTCCAGAAAAACAACAAATTTTACGGTGGTTTTAAGTTTGGCAAAAATAAAAAATCATACCTAAGACATAGGCTTAACCCATCTCCACCAATCCAATTAGTTTTCAAGCCATCCTATCTTTATTTTCCAGCTCCGTCACTGGTGATGTTTTCACAACTCACAAGACCGAGCCTACTAGCATAATTCATGGAATGTTTCTCCGAAGTTGACCGTAGCTGATAGAATTTTCTTCTGTTTATTCATATTTGTTTTCCTGGCATTTTTAGGGGGGACCCCGAAAGAATTAGGGGCGATCTTTTTATTCCCAACCCATAGCCAAGGTTAAGGGATGTTCAAAAGATAGAAGAATACGTTAATGCCCTTCCGTAATCGGAAGTTATTTTGTGTCCGACTGTTAATATTAAATCGGTAGTTAAGCAACACAAAGATACTACCGATTGATATAAATTTGTGTTAAATGCGTATTTGGAGTTACTATTAATCGGAAGTTAACGATAAATTCATTTACTACCGATTGTAGGCTCAATCAAAAATTTTAAAGAAAGGGATTTTTGGAAAATCTCATTTTGGGGCTACTCTGTATTCGGTAGTTATATAAACTGTTTTGACGACCGAATATGGTTGAATATTTGCAAAGAGAGCCATTGTACAATCGGAAGTCACGATTTAACTCATCTACTACCGATTATAGGCTCAACCAAAATTCAAAAAATAGATGATTTTAGCAAAATCACATTTTGGGGCAACTCTATATTCGGCAGTTATATGAACTACCTTGACTGCCGATTATGGTAAGATATTTGCAAAGAGAGTCACTGTATAATCGGAAGTCAGGATAACTTCATTTACTACCGATTACAGGCTCAACCAAAATTCAAAAAATTGAGGATTTTTGAAAAATCACATTTTGGGGCAACTCTATATTCGGTAGTTATATGAACTATCTTGACTACCGATTATGGTAGGATTTCAGTAAAGAGGTCTAATGTATAATCGGAAGTCAGGATAACTTCATTTACTACCGATTATAGGCTCAACCAAAATTCAAAAAATTGAGGATTTTTCCAAAATCACATTTTGGGGCAACTATATATTCGGTAGTTATATGAACTACCTTGACTGCCGATTATAGTAGAATATTTGTAAAGAGAGCCTTGTATAATCGGAAGTCAGGATACCTTCATTTACTATCGATTATAGGCTCAACCAAAACTCAAAAAATTGAGAATTTTTGCAAAATCTTATTTTGGCGCTACTCTATATTCGGGAGCTAAATAAACTAAATTCACTACCGATTATGGTAGCATTTTAGCCAAAGGTCTACTTTAATCGGGAGTCAAGATAAATTTTTTTACTACCGATTATAGGATAATCAAAATTCAAAACATAGAGGATTTTATTTTGGGGATACTTTATATTCGGAAGTTATATAAACTAAATTGACTCCCGATTGTGGATTAGCTTCCCGATTGTGAAGTTATCTACCGATTGTAAAGGGTAGTTTGACCATTAAAAAAAACGGAAGATAAGGGACGGCTACATTTTACGTTTGCGTGACTTTTTTTGTCTTTTTGTGTTGCCCCTAATTCTTTCGGGATCGCCCCTAAAAATGACAGGTTTGTTTTCTAGTTTCCGCTTGTTATAGAAGTTTATAATTCCGTTACGTATTGTCACGGTCATGTTGACGAATGGATTATAGCAAAAATTAGCTTGGTAACCTTACGTACTTCCTCAGGGTTTATGATTCATGCTTCATAATTCGCCAACCTCTTGACATTTTTTTCAGGTCCTAATCGTGATTTCTCTTTTCGTGAATGACTCATTTTGCTGTTTATTCTACTTCTTTTCTTCCTAATCATTTCGATGCCCCGCGATAATCTATGTCTACACGAGAACACAGTCTAGGAATGAATCGAAATGCCAGCTTAACCTCAATCATAATTTATTTTGGGTTAAAGTTTGGAGTTTTTTCCAGGTAATGTCGGCAGGAAATTAAGATCAAATCAGCCCGTCGAGGTCAAGTTTCATGAATTTGTCAACAATTTTCGTCAATCAATCACCGCTCCATTCAAGTGTCTTTTCATACAAATATGTCAATCTAGAGTCCTAGACTCCGATCGTATCAAATAATAAAGAAAATCTTTGAGCGCAATCTAAATACGTAAACAAGTGATCATCTCATGCTTGAAAACTCCTGTTATCCTTTGGGTTTTTGACGTTTTTCGTTAAAGGAATTGCCATTGCTTGAGAACTCCATTATATTAGACTTTAATGGTCTGATCACAAGACTAAACGGAATTCAAGTGGTATCTGATCTTGGAGTGGACCCTTTTAGGGACACAGCCCCTTCTGCAATGGTCAAATCAGCTTTAGGCTTTGTTCAGCTGTAACCATCACCCTTTCTTTCAAAGTATTTTTCGATCAAAATGAACTGTGGGTCCATTCATATTATTTTTATGATTGGGTCCCAATATTTTTGTTAAGGGCAAGGAAATTCCACGTGGAATTGTTCACCAATCAATCAACCATTTCTTTACAATTTCCATCAATTTAAGATCTTTTCTGTGTAATAATGGTTTTGACAATTATCAAAGAAGCATTCATTCGTACAAAGATCCAAACTCAGTCTTGGAGTATTGGCAAAGAGAGAGCCTACAGCTTTTTTGTGAAGATATCTTTGCCTTGAGTTTCTTAACTGATTGAGCTGCTCTTGTATATTTATCTGCAATGTCAAGGTTCAATCATCATAAATTATTTTTGCTGAGTCTTTGCCACTAGTTGCCACTAGGCAATCATGATTCTTGTTCCATTATTCTATTTTTAGGTAGGTTGCTATTTCAAAAACAAATGAACTGTGTGTAGTTCTTACATCTGGAAAATTTACACTTACGATTAAGATTTAAATAGTATTATTTGTCGACTTTAAAACAAACCCGACCTTAGCTCAGTTGGTAGAGCGGAGGACTGTAGTTGTTGCCAACAGATAATCCTTAGGTCACTGGTTCGAATCCGGTAGGTCGGAAATGATATTTTTCTTTTTAGACCTTTTTCTCCTTCCATGCTCCTTGAAGCGGATATGACTTGTGATGCATAGATATGTTTTTCTAAATAGTCCGACAAGGCACGTAAAAGCCCAAGCCTAATATAGTATTATGATGTTTTTTTAGGGTGTTTTGTTCCTTTTTGTTCATGTCTTCTTCTTTATAGAGATTCTCTATACGCTCTCCGTCGTTTCTTTGTGATTTGAATGGAGATTTTGGGTGGAAGTTTGAATATGGTGATCAAGATTCAAGACTTTTGGGTATATTGTTCTCATATTTTTATGAGAAGATTTGTTTTTTCAAGAATTAGGGACGATCCCGAAAGAATTAGGGGCGACTTTTTTATTCCCATCCAAGAACGATGGCTATGGGGTGTCTTAAAAATAGAAATTGTCTATATCGTCCTCCACTACCATTTTTTGCGTAAAAAACTTCAATTTGTGCTAAAATTTAAGCACAATCGGTAGATAAAATCCACCCGTGTCTACCGATTGTGAAAATAGATGAACATCATGAAACTACCGATTGTACAATCGGTAGATGATAAACATCACGAAACTACCGATTATGAAAATAGAGAAATTCAAAATTCTACTGGTTTTTGAAAATTTTGAATTTGGGACTACTACCACAATCAGTAGGTAATGAACATCGATCACGAATCTACCGATTGTACAATCGGTATATAATATACATCACGAAACTACCAATTGTAAAAATAGAGAAATTCAAAATTCCAATGGATTTTTTGTAAATTTTGAATTTGGGACTACAATCACAATCGGTAGATTATGAACATCATGAAACTACCGATTATGTTTGTGTAGAGAATTTGAAAATTTAAGGATTTTAGCAAAATCAATTTTGGGGCTACTTTGTAATCGGGAAGTTAAATGAACTTCATTTACTACCGATTATGTTAGTTCATTTACTACCGATTGTAGTCGGAAGTTAAATATGTTTAATTTACTACCGATTATGTTTGTGTAGAGAATTCGAAAATTTAAGGATTTTGGCACAATCCTATATTGGGGCTACATTGTAATCGGAAGCTAATTAAATGTCATTTTCTACCGATTATAGATATATTTTGGCTCAGTAGTTTACAATCAGTAGATATGGTACTCCATTATCTACCGATTCTGGGTTTTTCATGGCATTCAAACTAAATAAAAAAAAAAAAAAATCCTCTATATAACAAATTTCTTCCGATTGTAAATGTAACCACCGATTATCAAGGGTAGAATCACCATTATAAAAAATGGGAGATAAGGGGTGGGTTAATTTTAGTTTTGGGTAACCCTATTTTGTTTCATTAGTCGCCCCTAATTCCTTCGGGGTGCCCCTAAAAATGCCAGGAAAAAAACCCTATCAAAATGGTTGGACTATAATCTCAAAACCATTCTTTCAATCTTCGGATTGCTTGGTACCTTTTAATTATATTTCAATCTTTGATCTTGATGTTTTTGAAGTCCATGTAATCTCTATTTTATAATGAATTAAATTTTATGAGATTTATCTAAAAAAAGAAACGTCAACCGAGATTTATCGAGTATATCTAGGTAATGTCTATATCTTTTTTGATAAAAAAGAAATTTTATTTATATAATAAAATTTTATGTAATCTCCTAGCAGGAGTATTACATATAGTAGAATCAAAATCACTAAAACATTCAGTAGAGATTGTTGTTTCTCTAGCTGATCTTGCTAACGCATCAGCCACCTGATTCTCATCTCTACTGACATAATCAAAAGTGCATAAATTGAACTTAGAACTTAAATGTTTAATCTCCTTAATTAAATTCATATTCTTCCACTGGATGAGAAGTGAATGACCATTTATGAATTATATCACTAGCTTTGCGTCTGTTTCTATATGTATCCTTGAGTGGTTCAAGCTCTTTGCCCATAATAACGCCTCACGAATAGCCATACACTCAACAATCTCTGATTTAATACTCCATTTCTATAGGTTCCTTTTGTCCCAATGCAGTGACCCGTAGAATCACGCACCACAATAACAGTTCCTTAGGTAATGTCTATATAACTATACTAGATTGGTGCTCGGTGCATAGTTAACTTCTCCTGATAATTTTTCACCTAACATATGATGATAAAAAATTGATAGTAGCCTGTATTTTTTTGTTAGGACACCTATAACCGTTTGAACCACTAACTCATACACACCACTGATAATCGAAATGCAACTGTTGAACAAAAACTGAAAAATGCAAGCCGCAAAAAACCAAAGTGAAAGCCAGAATTTTAATATTTACTTACCCATACACACTGATGGCTTTATTATTTTCTTTCTTTGCACCCTTCAATTCTCACTCATCGGTGAAAACAAAATATAGATATTTAATGGTTAATTTGCCGCAGCTTCAGGTTTTCAGTTTGTTGATATCAAACTGAACCTTATCTGCACAGGTTCTGAGCTGACACCACTGCAAGCTTTTAAACCGTACCAACTAAAACACTTGGCTTCGGCTGTTTCGCAAGGCCACCTTGCACACAATAACCATGTCTGTTGATATTACTCCTCTCATGCTTGACCCTAGAATTTGCACTGCTACAATTTTTTTTTTATTTTTTATGAACAATCAGATCACATTTCATTCAATCCAAAAAGGTGAATACATGATTGTTTACAAGAAAAAGAACATCAAAATACAAGAAAATTAAAACTCAAATACAGATTAAGATACCAATTCCATGTAATTCGCGAAGAGAAAGAGCAAAATACCGCAAATGTACCCAATTTTTGTACGAAAAGTAGAGAGAAAAGATGATATAATCCGGAATCAATTCCGACCATTTTGAATGTTTGTCTTCTATAACAAGAGATGCTCCAAAAAGAAAGGAGTGCTTAGCCCTTAATCTTATATATATGAACGAAAAACCCGGATGCCCTAAATCCCTTTTGTTGAAGATGAACTCAAAGCGACGCCGTGTTGATCGTCGATGTTCTCAAATCTAGAATAACAAGCCATGAAACAACCCACAAAGATTGAACAAGTCACCATCAAAGTATAAAAATAATCGCTCTCAAAGCGAAGAAAAAATCGCCCAAAAAACGAAGATAAAATCACCAAAATGGTGAAGAAATGTGCCAAAAGACACCATAAATTAAAAAAACAACATCTTATTTTATTAGAAAATCTACTAAAATTAAAGAAAAACAATAATCCTTGCTCAAATCTGGTTAAAAAGGACCAAATCTGAGCAAAATGATAATGCTAATTGTTGAGGTCTCAACAGAGAGTTTTTGGAGAGACAAGCGTTTTCTTTTCTTTCTCCGAAGTTAATTTGTCATTTGCACTGCTACAACTAATATCGATACTACTTGGTACACATGATTTCAAGCCTATATATCACATTAACTGAATTTGCAGTTCATATTAGGATGTTACTTCTGCTGTTGTTGCACGGTTCGCCTCCAATTTTTTCCTCACTTAATTGGATTGTCGCTTTTCAGCATGCCATGAACCTGACATCGGGGACCCTCACTTGAGCTAGCCGACGCGTTAATGCTGATCCGCGATAAATTCCCTGCGTTATATGTATTCTTCCTTCATTAGGCTCGATAAATGCCCCATCTTCTATCCTACCTCATAGACTCCTTAGAAACTTTTCAATTATCTAAGTGACTTCCAGGTACAACCAACATCAAGTTTAATATTAACTATACTTGTAGAAATTTGCTCAATTTTATCATCCACGCTAGTACAACAAATTATAGTGAAACGGCAAAATAAAGTATGAAGATATTAAGAGAACTCTTTTTTCATATTCTGCCAGTACTGTTGTTGCAAGAGCACTACTCCATCCTTGAAAACATCATCTACTTTTTTTCTTGGTCTGTCATTACTTAAACCTGCAATAGAGTGACTAATAATAATTATTTTATTTACTTTTATTATTATTTTTTTAAGAAACAAAGGCCTTCAAAAATACTAATGGTTTTCCTCAACAAAAGGCCTAAGCCAAACAGGAGGGACAGATCATTACATAGACGACTTGTTTGTTTTTGCCCATGTAGCTAGTCATGAACAACATAGTTACAAGTTCTTGGTTGAAAAGAAAAGATACAACCACTAATAGAGGAAACAAAATATTGAATGTCCTTAAAAATTGCATCAGTTCTCGGATTCCCATCAAAAGAGCCAACAGAGAATTGGGAAACCAGACCTTGAGCATCACTTTCCACTATGATACGTGTTAGCTTTAACTCCACAACTTTCTTCAAACCAGCCCAGATAGCTCTAGCCTCAGCCTCTTCAGCAGATTCCACTTCAAACACAATGGAAGCACACAAAGAAGCCTTGTTGGAGAAGTCCCTCATCACATAACCTGCACTATTATCCTTAGTAGTGTCATCAAAAGCACCATCAGTGCTACACTTAATCCATCCAAAAATAGGGGGCATCCAGTGGTCACTAAAGGAAAGGGTATAACTAGGTGGGTTTAGAATTCTAACTTTGACAGTGAGAAGCATGGCCTTAGCTCTATGAATAACAACAAGGTGAGTCTCCTGAAGGTTTCTAAAGACTAAGTTGTTTCTACTAGTCCATAAAGACCATAGGATAACAACAAAAAATCAGTGTCTATCAATAGGAATTTTAGTAAGAGGATCAATTAACCATAAATTCAACCAATTAATCATAGAACTAGAAGAGAAAGCTGAGGTATTAGCACAGAAGGAGGCCAGACTCCAAACATGACTAGCAAAGGGACACAGAACAAGAGCATGCATAATAGTTTCACAAGGATCAAAGCATCTAACACAAGAGACAGTGCATATGCATTCTAGTTTGCAAAATAGACTTAACATGCAACACATTTCTAGCAACTTTCCAAGTAAAAAGCTGAATACGATGAGGAACACTAATTTTCCAGATGCACTTCCAAAGTTTATTACTAGGGGAGGGTCCAGACCCTCTTAATCCTAAGTATGCAGATTTTGAAGAGATCCTGCCATTATTTGAAAGCTCCCAAGCCCAGGAGTGCATAACTGGCTTAAGGGAATGGTGATGATCTTCTGAACATAAACAACATCAAAGTGAGTATTTAGTTTATCTAAATTCCAAGATTTAGTAGAATCATCAATGAAGTATGAGACTTTAACACAAGGTTCAGGAGGGACCAAAGGATTAAGGGTGGCAGAGCCTAAGGTAGGGATCCATTTGTCACACCATGGGCCAATGAATTTTCCATCCCCAACAATCCAAGAGATGAAGGGTTTAATCAATTATTTAATGGTATAAAGGCAATGCCAAGTCTAAGTACAATTATCAGGGCAAAAATCATTAAAAAAGTCAGTCCTAGGAAAATAACGGGCTTTCAGAACGGTACCTAACAGATAATCAGGATTCTCAATGATTTTCCAAGCATTCCTAGCTAACATAGCTAAATTATTAATCTCAGCTTTCCTAAAGCCAAGCCCTCCTTCTGACTTTGGGGAGCACAAAGCATCCCATCCTAGGAGATGCAATTTTCTATCCTTAGGGTCAAGAGTTTCACCCCACCACAATTGGCAGAGGTGAGAATCTATTTTTTTGCAAAAGTGTTTGGGGATAAGAAAGGCAATCATCTGGTAGAGAGGAGTAGCCTGGCCAACATGCTTAATCAAAGTAGTTCTAACAGCCTGAGAAAGGAGTCTATGGAGCCAAGAAGTAATCCCAGCATGCATGAATAGCTTGGAGAAGACCCATATGGGTCTGGATCTTAGAAGCCTGAAAATCTATAGGGGTACCAAGATACTTCTCCCCTAAGTCTCTATTATGGATACCCAAAATGTTAGACAAATGATTCATAAGAGGGGCATGCAACTTTTTACTAAATAGGATGACAGATTTTTCAAAATTGATATCCTGACCAGAAGCAAGACAATACTTTTGGAGATAATCCTTAATGTTTCTAAAGTCTTTATCGGTGGCTTTAGAGAACAAAAGGAATCCATCATCAAATAAGAGATGAGTCATATAAGGAGCATTCTTACAAACTCTGCCTTTACTAGTCAAATGATTGATATAAGCCGTTAAGGCTTCAGAGCAGATGATGTAGAGGTAAGGAGAGAGGGGATCATCCTGTCTCAAGCCTCTCCCAGGTTTGATAAGACCAGTGGAACTACCATTCAACAAAACAGAGTAAGACACAGTGGAAACATATTGATGGATCAAATTAACCCAGTGATTAGAAAAACCTATTTTAAGTAAAACTTTGCTAATAAAAGACCATTCTAACTTACCGTAAGCATTAGACATGTCAAGTTTGATAGCAGCAATACCAATCCTTCTTCTTATGATAGTTAACAACATAAACAACTTCTTTAGCTAGCAGGATATTATCAGAGATACTTCTTTTTGGAAAAAGGCACTTTGATTTTGGGATATGATATTGTCCATAAGGGGTTTCAGTCTATTAGCCAGGGTTTAAATAAGATTTTATAAATGAAGTTACATAGGCCAATGGGTCTATATTGGGAGACTAACTCAACCAGAGGGACCTTAGGGATTAAAGCAATGTTAGTGGTGTTGAAGACTTTAGCTAAGTGACCAATTCTAAAGTAGGTTTGTGTCATGTCTATGACAGCTTCTCCAACAATATGAAAAAGCGGGGGTACAACAACCACACCCAATATTTCTCTTAGCAATATGTATGGACAAACTCCAATATACTTTCTAGAGAATCAACTAGACAGTCAGACTCAATCTAGATAAAAAGTATATCAAAGAGTTTATATCTCAATCTCTCGGTTTGATATATACTCAAGCAAATAGAAATCTGCGAGTCTTATCAAATACTAAAGAGATAACTTGGATGGTACCAAAGACCAATATCCAAGTGTCAATCAATTTAAATCAACAACCAAAAGGTCGGATATTCTAATTGATTGAACAACGCACAACCTGTGATATTTCAATTATATAACAAAATATAATGCGGAAAAGAAATAACACATACACTAGAATTTTGTTAACGAGGAAACCGAAAATGCAAAAAAAAACCCGGGACCTAGTCCAGATTGAACACACATTGTATTAAGCCGCTACAGACACTAGCCTACTCCAAACTAACTTCAGTCTGGACTGTAGTTGAACCCCAATCAATCTTACACTGATCCAAGGTACAATTATGCTCCTACGCCTCTGATCCCAGCAGGATACTGCGCACTTGATTCCCTTAGCTGATCTCACCCACAACTAAGAGTTTCTACGACCCAAAGTCGAAGACTTTAATAAACAAATTTGTATCACACAGAAAAGTCTACGATAATAGATAAATCTGTCTCCCACGAATATACCTACGAGTTTTGTTCCGTCTTTTGATAAATCAAGGTGAACAGGAACCAATCAATAATACCAGACTTATATTCCCGAAGAACAACTTAGTATTATCAATCACCTCACAATAATCTTAATCGACGCAGCGAAAAAAGATATTGTGGAATCACAAACGATGAGACGAAGTTTGTTGTGATTAATTTTTATCTTGCCTATCGGAGATAGAAATCTCAAGCCAATTATTACAATTGTACTCGTACGATAGAAACAGCAAGATAAGATCACACAACTACGATAAAAGTAGTATCGGTCTGGCTTCACAATCCCAATGAAGTATTTAAGTCGTTAACCTGGTTTAGAAGAAGAAACCAAAGGTTAAAGGAGAATCGACTCTAGCTTAGCACAACTAGTATCACACATAATTTGTGGGGATTAGGTTTCCCAGTTGCTAGAGTTCTCCCTTATATACACTTTCAAATCAGGGTTTGTAATCAATGTTAGCTTAGTAACAAAGCATTCAATATTCACCGTTAGATGAAAACCTGATTAGATTCAAGCTAATATTTCTCAACCGTTAGATCGAAGACTTAGCTTGTCACACAAAAATGAAATGTCAAATTTTGGGTTTATGAACCGTACCCAAACATTAACATTTGTTGGTTCAACAATTCAACCAAATGGTTAGCCATATGATTACTCTCATATCAACCTTATTCTTCTTCACCATAACTAGTTCAAATGACTCAAATGAACTAGTTAGAGAGTTGTTCAATTGCAAGGAAATCTTATATAACTACACAAGACACAATTGAAGCAAAATCGGTTTGATTAACTCGAATCGGTTCATGAACTTTATAGCCACGGTTTGCAAAAGCATTCCTTAATTTATTTAAACATTAGTTCAAGAACAACCGACTTTATATATATAACCTGCTCAAGTTCGCGTACTGGGTTCGCGGACTTAAGCTCATGGAAGGAGTACACAAACTCCAGCAGAAAATCTCGGGCCGAGAAGTTCCGCAAATTCACAGACTGAGTTCGCGGACTTGGCTCACGCCACTTCCATTTTTATTGACAACAAAGTTCGCAAACTTTGGTACAAGGAATAAGGACTTATACATATATGTTTTTCCACAACAACGCTTATATCCTACCAATGGTTATGTAATCTAAACTCTCATTTCAATCATTGAAACATTCTCAGAGAACGTTATATAGCCATTATTCACAGACCATTTTTTGTCAGAGCAATTTTCAAAGTGATTGAAACATAACATGACTTTCGTCACTTGGTAAAAATGAATTCGGCTAAAGCGAAAGCTTACCAACACACATTTCGAGAAATAGATAGGCGAGATAAACTCGGCTCGAAATAAAAAATGTATATAATGAAAGTCTATATATCAAAACCACTTTTGTCTCAAGAGTAGAATATAGAGTAAATAGACTTTTGAGTGACAGATGAGTTCAAGTCTCCACATACCTTTTAGTCGATGAAGATCCACCAGTTCCTTGAGTAGTCCTTCGTATTGTATGATGATTTCCATGGAGTTATTGAGCTCAACTACACTTTATATCCTAGTCCGAGACCTTTAGCTTTGTAGGCTAGAAATCAAGACTTATAGGTTTGATCACTAACATTGACAAACATGCTTGAGATAGCAACGCATGCGAGTTCGACCGAGCAATGCTCTAACAATCTCCCCCTTTGTCAATTTTAGTGGCAAAACTATTAGTCCATATGAAATACAAAAAAATAAATAAATTAACTTTTGTAGCTCCTATTCCACATGCCTAATCTTCAACATTACTCGAAACCTTCGTCACTTCCAAGTACTCCAATGATCCCAAAGGTTGTAAGTTTAGCATCATCGTTGTTGAAAATCCGTAGCTACAACAACAACAAAACAATAGTTCTTAATCATTGTTATACAGTGTCATAGTATCATTACACAACGTCAAAGTTCAATTGTATCACAACTTCAACAACAATACTATGGTGATATGTATCACTCCCCCTTAGTCAATACTCCATCTCACATGGAAACCACTCCCCCTTACATAATGATCCGAAAACCATATGTATTTGTAATGTGAACTACATATTAATTCTCTCCTTTTTGTCAATAAAATTGGCAAAGGTACAAGAACAAGATCCTAATGAAATTTCCGAAAGAGACATTTCATGACCAAAAGAAAGAACACACATCATCTTATTTAGATGCAATCATAAAGCCGAAGCTAATTGCATTCATCAAGGAGTTTAAAGATACAAGATAACCCCTATAATATTCCACAGCCGCACTCCCCACAAATATTTGGCGCTTAAGCGCAAGTTCAAAAAGAACTCTCCCCCATTAAATGTCATTCCCGAAAGAACAACAAGAGTGACCTTAATTTCGAAAGAACAAAAGGATTTCTTTGGACATAACAAATCACATACAAGTATGAATTTGAATCCAAAAAATTCAATTAAATTAACCACAAGAGAACTCATGATTAATTTAATCGACAAATGCTCAAACATAAGTGAACTTATGGAGACTTTAAAAATACAATTAGATTAATCACAAGAGAACCCATAATTAATCTAATTGAAATACACAACCAAACTAATCACAAAAGTAATCAATTTAATTGGTCATGCTCGACATAAGAAAACTTACGAAGCAAAAACTAAATAACCAAAAAAGATGATTAACTTAGTCGAAAATGCTCGACATAAAGTACCTCACGGTACAACAACATAGCTAATCAAAAATAATCAACCTGGTTGTTTAATGCTCAACATAAGACACTTTACGGAGCCTCACAGTAATACATAAAATATGGATCAGGGAAGATCAATTACTGCGGAATACTCAAGGATTCATTCTATTTTCCATCACTATTTGCACAATGACATACAATAGACATAATCTTTGCAAACAAAAGATTTTAACATATCTTATATCAATAATTGACAATATAGGCTTAACTTTTGTATTTGTCAAAAGTCCATTCATTCTTTTATCAATACATGCATATCGACATACGAAAGACTTTACTTTTGACAAGATATGGGACGGTCATGTTCACGGACGTAAACAAACACATCCCACAACAATATTGCAATATATAAAACCAAAAAGATTAATACTGCAAAAATCATCTTCCAAACAAGTTTACAATTTAAACTAATAAATCTAAAAACATGAAGATGAAAACGTTGGACATAGTTATGTGTAGTCACAATAATGGCTATTCCAAACTCTAGTTATTCTTCTAATAAAAACAAGAACATAAAATTCTCATCCGAAGACTTACTAGCCGTTGTAGATCTTTCTCAGAGCATCTACTGAGAATTCCTTCTCATTATTGAAAAACCCATTGATTATGGGATCGTTCAATTCCTCCAAATCTTCAGAAATATCAGTCAACTCACTAAGTTCTCTTTTTAGCCCACGCAAGGTGTTCTTGGTTAGAGACAACATTTGTTCATAGTGAGCTATCTCTTCTAAAGATGAAACAATTTGAGATTTTAAATTGTTTCTTTTGTTGATGAAATCTTTCACCAAACCCTTAAAGTTATCATCATGATGATAAAAAGACAAGAGGTAGTTAGAGGAAGAACCTTCTCCATAATTTGTAGTCTTCACTTTCTTTACCCTTGAGGAAGAGATTCCTTTACACAGATACACGTTGATTGCTTCGACTGCATCTATGCTCTTGATGCTTCTAGTTATAGGAGCCATGAAAATGTATCCTTTTAGGAAAAAAGAAAGGAGTCTACAAATTAAATAAATAGACTTGTGAACGTCTAAACCCTAGAAGAATAAGTCTTTCATTGTTTAAAGATTCATTATCTATATTGTTAGGAGAATATATATTTTTTAACAAAAATAAATACAATACTTGAGCCACAAAGATGCAGAGCCTGATTTTCTCAAGTTAAAAATGAGGATGCGAACGTCTCTGGGACTAGACAGAGATGTTGTGAGCTAAACGCTCCCCCTTTTTATCACATAGTGATTTACCAAGGTTTGTTGTATAAACAGGTTTCCTACCTCTTCTGATTCTGGAATCATTGGTTTTATGAGACTTATGTTGATTATCCAGATTCATCTTTTGCATGTTCTTTTGCAGGCTGGACATTCTTTTGTTGTTCCTCTTGAACCTCCAACACGAGCTTTGAACATGATTCGAATTTCCACAAAACGAACAAATTGAGGATCCTTTGTCTTGTTGAAGTTACTTCTGTTTATCACAACTGTCAACCTTTAATTTCCCATGACATTTCGAAACAGGGTTGACAATACTTGCAATCTTACTTTTAAATCCTAAACCATTTGTGTTTCCAAAGGTTTTCTGACTAAATAACATTGCTGAGATTTTAACAGAACTTCCAGACAATCATTGTAGATCATCTTTGAGAGTATCAATCTCTTTTTCCTTTAGAACAATGGTTCTGGTGAGTTTATCATTGAGACAGTCTATCTCGAGATATTTCACCTGGATTAATGATTCTAATTTCTTCTATGAAGCTTTTAATTGAAGATTTTCTTGAAGAACCTCTATTCAAGAATTCAAATATCTCCGTGTCAGACTCAATTTCTGAATCAGACTTTGAGTATGTGGACGTTTCTGCTGCGAGAGCTGCGGTTTCATCACGTCCATTAGATGTATTCAAAATGTTGACACTTAAAGATTTTTCTTTCTCAGAATCATTAGCAGCAAAGGCTGACAGAGGATGTTTATCACATCTCATGCTTCTCTTTACAAAATCCTTGATCCTTTCTGTTATCAATGGTTTGTCGAACCAATCACTATTTGAACAACATTCATCATCCCAAGACAAGTTATAGGTTTCACTTGTGTCAGAAACAACATTGAATGCAAGAGTTTGAACAGAATTTGGATCAAGTATTTTTACCTTTCCAAGAGAGGTATTTTTGGAGAGGGTGTTGAGGTTATTTCCTCCATCGATGACTGGTGGTACGTATATTGAGATATCACCTCTTTCCATAGATTCAGATCGCTACAAACACAGACTTGTAAGGTCTTAAACGTGATTCCCTGCTCTGATACCAATTGAAAATCCGAGAGTACAACAACCACACCCAATATTTTGCTTAGCAATATGTATGGACAAACTCCAATATACTTTCTAGAGAATCAACTAGACAGACAAACTCAATCTAGACAAAAAGTATATCAGAGAGTTTATATCTCAATCTCTCGATTTGATATATACTCAAGCAAACAGAAATCTGCGAGTCTTATCAAATACTATAGAGATAACTTGGATGGTACCAAAGACCAATATCCAAGTGTCAATCAATTTAAATCAACAACCAAAAGGTCGGATATTCTAATTGATTTACAACGCACAACCTGTGATATTTCAATTATATAACAAAATATAATGCGCAAAAGAAATAACACAGATACCAGAATTTTGTTAACGAGGAAAGCGCAAATGTAGAAAAACTCCGGGACCTAGTCTAGATTGAACACACACTGTATTAAGACGCTACAGACACTAGCCTACTCCAAAGTAACTTCGATCTGGACTGTAGTTGAACCCCAATCAATCTCACACTGATCCAAGGTACAGTTGTGCTCCTACGCCTCCGATCCCAGAAGGATACTGCGCACTTGATTCCCTTAGCTGATCTCACCCACAATTAAGAATTGTTACGACCTAAAGTCGGAGACTTTAATAAACAAATCTGTATCACACAGAAAAGTCTACGATAATAGATAAATCCGTCTCCCACGAATATACCTACGAGTTTTGTTCCGTCTTTTGATAAATCAAGGTGAACAATAACCAATAAATAATACCAGACTTATATTCCCGAAGAACAGCTTAGTATTATCAATCACCTCACAATAATCTTAATCGACGCAGCAAAAAAAGATATTGCGGAATCACAAACGATGAGACGAAGTTTGTTTGTGATTACGTTTTATCTTGCCTATCGGAGATAGAAATCTCAAGCCAATTATTACAATTGTACTCGTACGATAGAAACAGCAAGATCAGATCACACAACTACGATAAAAGTAGTATCGGTCTGGCTTCACAATCCCAATGAAGTCTTTAAGTCGTTAACCTAGTTTAGAAGAAGAAACCAAAGGTTGAAGGAGAATCGACTCTATCTTAGCACAACTAGTATCACACAGAATGTGTGGGGATTAGGTTTCCCAGTTGCTAGAGTTCTCCCTTATATACACTTTCAAATCAGGGTTAAGAATCAATGTTAGCTTAGTAACAAAGCATTCAATATTCACCGTTAGATGAAAACCTGATTAGATTCAAGCTAATATTTCTCAACCGTTAGATCGAAAACTTAGCTTGTCACACACAAATGAAATGTCCAATTTTGGGTTTATGAACCGTACCCAAACATTAACATTTGTTGGTTCAACAATTCAACCAAATGGTTAGCCATATGATTACTTTGATATCAACCTTATTCTTCTTCACCATAACTAGTTCAAATGACTCAAATGAACTAGTTAGAGAGTTCTTCAATTGCAAGGAAATCTTATGCAACTATACAAGACACAATTGAAGCAAAATCGGTTTGATTAACTCGAATCGGTTCATGAACTTTATAGCCACGGTTTGCAAAAGCATTCCTTAATTTATTTAAACATTAGTTCAAGAACAACCGACTTTATATATATAACCTGCTCAAGTTCGCGGACTGGGTTCGCGGACTTAAGCTCATGGAAGGAGTACACAAACTCCAGCAGAAAATCTCGGTCCGAGAAGTTCCGCAAGTTCGCGGACTTGGCTCACGCCACTTCCATTTCTCTTGATCAACAAAGTTCGCAAACTTTGGTTCAAGGAATAAGGATTTATACATTATATGTGTTTCCACAACAATGCTTATATCCTACCAATGGTTATGTAATCTAAACTCTCATTTCAATCATTGAAACATTCTCAGAGAACGTTATATATAGCCGTTATTCACATACCATTTTTCGTCAGAGAAATTTTCAAAGTGATTGAAACATAACATGACTTTCGTCACTTGGGAAAGATGAATTCTGCTAAAGCGAAAGCTTACCAACACACATTTCGAGAAATAGATAGGCGAGATAAACTCGGCTCGAAATAGCAAATGTGTATAATGAAAGTCTATATATCAAAATGACTTTTGTCTCAAGAGTAGAAGATAGAGTAAATAGACTTTTGAGTGACAGATAAGTTCAAGTCTCCACATACCTTTTAGTCGATGAAGTTCCACCATTTCCTTGAGTAGTTTTTCGTCTTGTATGATGATTGCCATGAAGTTCTTGAGCTCAACTACACTTTCTATCCTAGTCCGAAACCTTTAGTTATGTAGGATAGAAATCAAGACTCATAGTTTTGGTCACTAACATTGGCAAACATCCTTGAGATAGCAACACATGCGAGTTCGACCGAGCAATGCTCTAACACAATATCCCATTTTTTTGGTAGAATAAGCCTGTAAAGCCATCAGGACCAGGAGCTTTCTTACCACCCATTTGAAAGACATAATTTTTATTTCCTCAGCAGTTAGAGTGAGGTTGAGCAAGGAGTTATGCTCAGGGGAGAATTTAACTGGTAAACAATCCAGAATTTCATCTTGAAATTGTTGAGGTTTGGAGGATAAATATTTTTAAAGTAATCCAAGAAAGAGGTACCTATGTTGTTCCTATCAGTGATCAGAATACCAAGAGAGTTTTTAATCCAACTGATAGAATTCATTTTTCTCCTAAAGAGAGTGACCCTATGGAAATAAGGAGAATTTTTGTCTCCTTCCAAGAGCTAAATATCCCTAGATTTATCTTTCCAATAAATTTCCTCAATATTATATAGGTATTCAAGTCTAGCCCTTTATCTAGATGTGAAGAGGAATCAGTAGGGTTATGAATTTGGAGGTCTAGCAGTTCTTCCCTAGTAGTTTTGATATTGGTTTGAAGGTTACCAAAAAAAGTCTTGTTCCAATCCCTAAGGCCTCTTTTAGTGTTAAGGAGTTTAGCTTTTAGTTTAAAAGCACGGGAACCAGTAACATTCACAGACCAAGCACTAGATATAATATCCCTGCAAGTAGGATCTTCCATTCACATAGCCATAAAATGGAAGGGTTTAGGCAAGAAAGTTACTTCAAAATTAAAACCAATATGCATGGGGAAGTGCTCAGAGGAATGAATCCCTAGGAAGATTATTAACACAAAACTTAGGACATAAAGATTCAACTTAGGGGTTAATAAAGCATCTACAAGTCTTTGAAGGATAATATGAGGACCCTGTTGCATATTAGACCAAGTAAATCTAGGACCAGAGAAACTAGGATCATGTAAATCAAAAGCAATGCAGAAATTCCTAAGGTTAACAAAATCAATATCAACAACCTTTAGGCCACCATTTTTATCTTCGGGGCCTAGGAGAGCATTAAAGTCACCTATAAAGAAAGCTGGTTCATCTATTGGTATAGGTGGTAATTTGCATTGGTTCTCCCTAAAAGCTTGTCTCAATGCAGTATTAGGCTCTCCATAAATAAAATAAATGTGGCAAGTTTTAGAGTGAATAATATCCTTAGTGGTGACATAGATTCCCCTATTACTAGTGGAAACAATGAGAAGATCAATTTCCTTCTTCCAGTCCAGCACAAGACCACCACTTCTTCCAACACAAGGCACGTGAGCAGTACAAGGAAAACCCATATTTCTCAATTTTCTAGCAGCAAAGTCATTTTGCATTTTTGTTTCAGATAAGAAAATAATGTCAGGGTTAATATTCCTAAGGAGGATACTAAGTTCCTTATTAGCTGATTTTTTTTCCAAGACCACACACATCCCAACTAACAATGTTCACATTATCAACAGGAAAAACAAGAAGGATCAGTATGAGATGAAGCAGAGATAATGGGTGTGGGAGAAGAAGAAACCGGATTGGCAGAGCCCTGATTCCCATTAGATTGAGAATTGTTATTTCCACTAGCAGAGTTAGTTCCTTGGGTAGCATCCAGGTTCAGATCAGCATCCTCATGAGAGGAATCGTTGCAGACACCATTACCATTTGAAGTATCATCAGTAGGTACAGTGAAGTTTACAAAATATCCATGAGAGGGATGGGTATTGAAGGTGCATTGAGATAAGTTGAAGGTGGATATATCCCCCAATTTAGTGATGGGAGAGCAGAGAGTAGAGTAATCTGTTTCATAGTTATCAATTTTGAGGAAGATAGCAACAGGATCAACCAGGAGAGGAAAAGAAGATCTGGTTCTCTTTCTGAGCTCAACACGGGGGTTAATTTTCCTCTTTAAGTTGGATAGAGCATCATGCTCAGCTGCCATAGGAATAACAACTTTCTGGGTAGGGGTAGCCGCCGGTTTGAACCTTCTAGGCGAGTTACTAGTGCGAATGGGTCCTGAGTTACCAGACTCAGGTAATGGATTAGGTATAGGTAGGATTTCAACTTTAATATGGACTTTCTTCAGGATAAGTGGTAAACCATTTACCAAAGGGATGAGCTGCTTAGTTTGAGCAGTTTCTACTTCATGAATCCTGAGAGAAGTGGATATACTACAAAAGGGGCCCATATTGATCAAGCAGTTAGGGGACTCCTAATTAGAGAAACTTGTATTTTGGTAAATAGTTGTAGCCTTTCCTTTATCCACTGAGCCAGGAGATATCAACATTTGACTTTGTGAATCGGGTACTACTTCATCTTGAGTAGAAGAAGAATTAACTGCAAGGGTGGTTGAGGTAACTTCTGGAGGCTTCTGTACTTGAGAAGATGGCATCATTAGTCTTGAAGATGCTGGGTAGACATTCTTTGAAGCAGATGAGCTAGCTTCCTTGATAAGTTTTTGCTTTTCCAGCCAGTTAGGAAAAACAACATCTCTATGATTAATAACACGATCACAAGAGTGACAAAAGTTTCTTGGGACCTTGAAGTACCTACATTCAATGAGAAAGGGTTCTTCTCTTCCCCTAGTAAGAAGCGGAATACCAGTTGGGAGAGCTCGGTTGATTGGGATTCTCACATAGATTTTTACATTCTTTCTGGGAGGATGACTGCCATAAGGATCTTTAGCATCAAGGAGTTCTCCAAGGTTGAGAGTAAGCTGTTTCAGGTCTTCAAACTCAACACATTCTTTGGGAACATTGCACAAAATGAGCCACATCATTTATTCATCAAAAGAGATTTGAGCATTTGCAGGCCAACCAGCTGGTGGAATGACTCGTAAATCAATAAGAAAACCACAGGCAAACCAAGGGCCTTGTTCATTGTCTCTGATAAAATCCACTTTCAGCTAAGAATATGATCAGAACTTTTTTTCTCAAGCCATTGACGTTCGTAACGGTAGGAGTTTGCGATAGCGGCCATTGAGAGCAGATGTAGTATCTGATAGAAGAGGTGGGCACTAAAGTTTCACTACATAAATGAACCACCATACACCATTTTCAATTATTATCATTTTCAGCTAGAACAACTGTTTTATTAATATACACAGGTTCATAAAGAGAAGCAGGAAGGTTTTTGAGTAAAGAAAGCTTCTCAGCCGTTTCAGAAGAGAGGTTTTGAATAGAAGAAGAAGAATGAGCTTCACTTGCAGACTTAGACTTCTCCATATAATCAATAAAAGGAATGGTGAACTTAAGAGATAAGTATGTATCTGCACTACTAGGATTGGATGCAAATAAAAAAATTATATTTGAATTTATATTTGAAGTTGATAATGCCAAAAGACAATGGGTATCAGAGAAGAATGAAGACAAGTCATAGAGATATTCAGAGATAAAGAAGTATAAACCCGTCTAGAAGATCGAACCTTAAAAAAGGAAAGTATGATAATGAGATTATAGTTTCTGCTGGTAAGATGAGAAAGAAATTGTGAAAGATTCAGGATAGGTATTAGTTGGTGACGTTCACCGGCAGTGGCATTGGGAAATGGATCAGTGATTTCTGCAGAGCCCGTGATAGTTGTGTCCTACTGATAATTCATTGATGTGAGCGTTTTCAACAGGTAGGATAGTAAGACATTCGTAATAATGGTAGAGGCACAATAAAAATAATACTCATTCAGGTGGAATTTAGTTTTATAGGTCTTGAAGTACATTTTTGGATTATTGTTTACTTTTGAAAATTGTAGCATACTATGAATGCTTCCAAATGTAATTATGGTAGATGAGGTGTAATGAGGGATGGTATGAAATAACAGTGGGTGAATGTAGGTGATAATGATGGGGTGAGACTTGGCATGATAAGGATATTGGTTACTTTTGGGTATAGAGTTTTAAGCATTTATGGTGACATGGTTGGTATTGCGAAACTTCATGCAACTACTCGACGTGCCCCAAAAGCCAATGGTGCCTCCTAACAGGTGCTATAATATCCGAACCTGCATAAAATCATAGACCAAGATTAAAACCCAAATAGAAAATATAAGGCATGGTAGCTTACCAATTTCATTCATAATGGTGGAACCATATGGGCTAGAAGTGGTTAGAGAATTAGGTTTGGTGTATTGGGCGGAGAAGCCGAAGAGATGCAATTAAGCCAGAAATGAAAGGTTAGAGGAAACTGGTTATGTGGGATAATTTTAAAATCATCATGATGACTTTGAGTACTGTGTATGGGGTATTGAACCGGCGTGCATGGTCTAGGGACATGACTCTTAACCAAACGCCATAAATGGCTATGAACGATATTAATTAGGAGGCTATAAAATGTGTTTATCGGATGATCGGAGAAATTATAACCATAAAAGGCAAAGATTAAGAGAAGAGAGATATATTTAGAAAATGGCAAGCAATGGTGATCAAAACCTCCCTGATAATACCCAGAATCCTCTTCCCGTCGTTTCACCACCAACATCGACAGAATATGAACAAGCCAAAACTCTCTCCTTGGCTTTGCAAGATCAGGAGATAGAGAAATTGAGGATAGAATTGTTGGAGGAATTATACCATCGTGCAATTGAAAGGATTCAACAGAGACGAGAAGCTGAAGAAATTGCTGCACAAGAGTTAGATCGACAGAGGCGAGAAGAGGAGATGATTGACGCTTTGTTTGAGGTTTGGAAGGTGAAACACTTTGAGAGAGTTGATCGGAAAGGGGAAGAGCGAGCAGAAAGAGCAAAGAAACCAAAGGGTGTAGGGAGTGCCAATGATAGTGATTCTGAAGAAGAGTCAGAGAGTGGGTTTGAATAACCAATAAAGGAGATGAACACCAGTGAAGAGGGTTCCGACACTGCAGCTGAATGAAAGAGAATTGAGGCATATCATGACATGAGGTTGTGCAGGAGATTTGATGATGAGAGAGCCCATCCAGCAATATTTGTCAGAACCATGTGTTGATGGTGGTTTTTAGTTCAGGGTTAAAATTGTAAAACCATTGCATTTGATATGTCGTCACTCTGCAAAGAAACAGAGCCATGCAAAAGAGATGAGTGTTCAACCTCTCCACTGGCGCATTTATTGAGCAACTCAATATTTTCTCATGAAATTTATCCAGAATGGTGCATGTAGCAACAATCCCAGATATTCTGTAAATTTCGGCACCCTGCCTATATTATTCAATTAATATAAGTTTATTTGAATGCTTTCTATGCTATGTTCCCCGGCTGAACCCTTAATATTGATATGGCATGACAATTTGTGTTCACTCGCAGCAGAGTAACACGAACTTCCAAGTATCAAGGTTAAGGTCCTTGCATAAAAGTACTCAGTCGGAAAGCATACTGCTCTCTGGCAATAAACTTAAAAGAACTTTGTGTCAACACATAGAATTCAATCAATTTTGTGATAATTCACAAGATTCAGATATTACCTTGACTAATTTGCAAAAATTAGGTTTTTTCTCCCTGCGCAGTATATTAGACTCCGCCGGTCGAAATTAAGATTAGGCAAACTAGGCAATTGATCCGCCATGGATTAGTAGGTGCAAAATCTACCCAAAATCAGAAAACAAGGAATAAAAGGAGTCGCGGGATAGGAGCAACAACAAAGGGAGGTGTGGCCATGCCATAGACCAGCCGGCGCCACTTGCAAGTGGCCACACCCCATGTTGCCTGACCGACCCCTATTTCCCATCGACCAATCAGGTCGCTTCAAATCGGCACGCCAAACCCTAATTTAGGGAAGTTGCTACTCCAACCAAGCCAAATCATGCTACCCAGAGCATTGGGATTGATGTGGCAACTAGAACTAATATTGCCAAACCATATTTGGGTCTAACACCAATATGTCAAAATCTAGCGGCCATGGCTACGCCAGGCGCTACTTGCACCACCGTGCCACTGGCATGCACAAACTATGTCAACCACACCATTGTGTCATTATCAGGCGCCAATAAAATGTGCCTTTTTTTTGCTTAATAACCAATTTTATTAAAAACCAAAGAAATTTACAAAAGAACAACCAAGGAAATCAAAGAATACCAAAGAAGAAAAACAAAAAAGAAGTCATTAAAATGGCAGTTTAGCTAATTCTATAATAAGTCTGATCTGGATTTTCCAGACAACTTAAGAAATTTGGTTTTCTATCAAAAATATGTTTTTCTCCCCTGTTTAAGGTTGCACCCTTCTTTGCTGCTTTGTCAGCTGAGAAATTCACCTCCCTGTAGCTGTGTATAAAACTCCAATCTGTCACAGATGAGCATATTTTTCTCCATCTTGTCTCTGCAAACCAAGGAAGTTTCTGTGATGCAAATGCTTGAATCACTGCCTTTGAATCTGTTCTGAAAACAATATTAAGGAAATTGTTCTGAATAGCCCACTCTCTTGCAATGATAACTGCATAGATTTCTGCATAATAGTTAGTTGATATCCCCAGGACACCTGATATTGCTATGATGAATGCGCCATTGCTATCTCTCCCAACTATTCCATATCCATATATACCTGGGTTTCCTCTAGAGGCCCCATCACAACATAATAGTATTTGTCCCTGCATTGGAAGTGTAAAGAAAACTTCTTTGACAATGAGTCTTTTAACTCTTCTTGATTTTAAACCAAGACTTCTTAGCACCTGCAGATCATATTGATTGTTCCACATCATTGCCTTCATTCTTACTTCACTGTCAGAGATAGTCTTCAATACTTTTCTTTTAATGACCATAATATCACATTTTCCTTTATCATATAAGCATTCATTTCGTAGGAACCAGAGCTCTTTCATTGTTATAAATGAAGTCAATCTCCAGATTTCTTTAATTGCATGACTTTTATGGTTTGCAAATTGCAAAACATCTTCAAAAGATTTGGGATTTTTGAAACTAAACATGTCTCCAAGCCATTTCCAGATTATTTCACTAAAATTGCAGAACCAAAGGATGTGTTCTCTAGTTTCCTCTTCATTTTTGCAGAAAATGCATCTTGAAACCATGTTGAAATTCCCTTTCTTCATATTATCATCAATTGCAGTTATATTACTAGCTAATTTCCACAAATTACTAGCTATACTTGGGTGAACTGAGTTATTCCATACCTTTGTAGTCCAATGAATTGGAGGAAATTTCTGTCTAATGATTTCAACTGCAGAAGATACTGTGAAATCACCTGTTATTGTACCAGTCCATATCCTTCTGTCTTTATCACTATTTGTAACAGGAAATTCATTTACTCCAATCATCTCTAGAAATCTGTAGGAATAATCCACTCTCCATCCAAAAGAAAATCTGCAACTTTCATGTCAGGGAATTGCTTGATATAATTGTTTTCAGGGAATGTTTCCTTCAATGATTTCTCCACCACCCATTTATCATTTTATGCAGATATGTCTTTTCCATTACCAACTATCCATCTTGTATGTTCTTCTACTTCATTCATCACCCATTTCATGCCTGGCCAAATTGAAGATTTCTTGTAGTATGTGATCCATTCACCCTTTTTATTATTGAATTTAGATTGAAAGAATTTAGACCAATCATCTGATCCATTTTTCATTTTCCAGAATAGCTTCATTAAAAGAGCTTTATTTATAACCTCCAATCTCCTCAAACCAAGTCCTCCCCCACTTCAGTGTTATTACTTTTCTGGTTGAGGGATCACCTGACCATAGAAAAATTCTTATTATTTTCTCACACTCTTTTATTACCCTGTTTGGCCATTTATATACAGACATTGAGTATATTGGCAGACTGCAAAGAACAAACTTGATCAGATTGAGCCTCTCTTGAAATGATAGCAATTTTCCTTTCTATCCAGCCAATCTTTCATGCATCATTTCTACTACATTCCATACATGATATGATTTAATGTTACTTGGTACCAGATTTACTCCCAAGTATTTATCTGGAAAGTCAGATAATGTTACTTTGCATTCCTCTGCAATTTGTATCCTTCTAGCTTCACTAGTACCTCCAATGAAACATTTACTCTTATCCAAATTTACTAGTTGGCCAGAAGCATTTTGATAAGACTGCAGAAGCTTCATTAATTTCCTAACATTCCTTTTTTCTGCATTAATGAAAAGAAAAATGTCATCTGCAAAAAAGATATGAGATGGTTGTATGCCTTCTCTGTTTACCGTTGACTTTATTTTCCCATCTTGTACCATTGTAGATATATTTCTACTAAGAACATCTTCAGTTATAACAAATAAGAGGGGTGAGAGAGGATCACCCTGTCTCAGTCCTCTCTCAACTTGAAAATATCCTTCAGGCCCTCCATTAACTAGCACTGAGATTTTTGCTGATTGCATTAAAATCTTTAACCAATGAAGCCATTTATCAGTGAAACCAAATTTGCTTAATACCTGAAACATGAATTTCCAACTCAGTGAGTCATATGCTTGGGTGATGTCAAGTTTCAATCCAAAATTTCCTCCCCTTCTTTTGACTCCCATCTCATTTATCATCTCAGATGCTAAGGCAATTTGCTCCTGAATTGTTCTCCCCTTGATAAAGGCTCCCTGCTGAGGTGATACTTTCTTGTGAATTACTTTTCCAAGTCTTGTTGCTAGGATTTTTGTGAAATTTTAAAGCTAAAGTTCATAAGACCAATTGGCCTGAACTGTTTAGCTTTCTTTGCATTATTAACTTTAGGAAGCAGCTTCAGAAAATTAGCATTTAACCCTGATGAGTATTCCCCATTGATTACCGCCAACAGAATGTGGCCATAATCAATGGCCACCCTTTCTCATGGGTCACAATCTTAGCCGTCCAAATTCGCCACAGAATTGACAGGTCTGTGGCAAGTCTTAGGCGACCATCCAAGACAAGCCTAATAGCATCATATGCTATTCTCCTGCGGCAAGTCTCCTGATTTTGACTTTCCACACATAACAACCTTCTACACGTTTTCCACGAAAACACTCGAGACATCAAACATGTCACAAACTGGGGGATACTCATCGGGATATTGGTCTGGCGGCTTACAGCGTGCGGCGTACAACACGCCCATTATAAGAAAGTGTCATAAAGAAGGGCAGTTAGTGGCGGAAAGAAGCAGTGGGTGTAAACTAACTCGTCTCCTTCATAATAGGAACGTGGTTTTCTGGCATTTACACACGACCCCACTTCTCCATCACTCAATCATTCCCACTTTCTTCGAGATCAGGGTGCGTTCAATATGACTTGTATAAATAGGTTCTACCTATTTCAACCAAACGACAACCGTTTAGTTAACAACAACACAGTATCCAGAAAACACCAAAGAACTGATAGCTTACATTCCACAAGCCAATTCCACATTCTGATACAAGTCATAAAATAGCCACGCCTTCAGAATTAACCATTCTGGTCTCAACACCTTCTTCACTTCCCACTTTGTGACCGAAGCAAGCCTGGAACGACCATTTCTTGATTTAGTCCAGGATTGTACAGATTGATCTCTCGAATCTAAAGTACTCCCGTGCAGTGCATTTGTTTAAAATTTAGGCTCGTTTCTCATCCACACACCCAAATTGACTAAAACCAGCAGAAACAGTTTTTACCCACAAACAATTAGCGACCACAGTGGGAGATTAAATCTATCGGTTGCAAATTTAATTCTCAATTTCATTTCCATCCCAATTGGTCTTAGGCACAATTAAATCGTTAATTGAAACCCATTTCAGTCCAAGATTCTTTCCAGATGTATTCGGGTCATTCGAACCTTGTAGAAGCAATGAATATCTGGAAGCCAACTACCATGGAAGACATGAAAAAAAATCCTAGAGGATATGGTTGCCAGCCAAATCGATATTATCAGGAGGCAAAACGAGACGCTTTGTATCCTGAAGAGTATAATAAGCCGATTGTGGGAAGAATCAGCAAAGGCTTATCCGAAGGATCCCGCCAATTTCAAGAGTAATACGAAGTATGTCAAATCTTTGGATAAAGCCTGCGCCTCTACCAATGAGGATGCTGATGGAGCATGTAGCCACATCATAAGGGAGCAGCATAAGAGCGGCCAATTGGATTCTGCCAACACAGAGAGCCAGGACAATTTTACAAGACCAGGGGAGGAGACTTGCCAGGTGCGCCACAACATCTACAAGACAAAGGTAAAGAGCTAGCCTATGAAGCCTTGCTGGAAAACATTTATCACCAAACCCTCGCAGAAGTTCAAAGAGTTGTCCAAACAGTCCGTACACGACTTCTTTGCTGAAGAGAGAAGCACCTGAAGAGGGGGAAATCTACCAAGACTCTTATGGAAACGAACACTGCGCCAATGAACAATATCCAGCTCAGCCACCACGTGTCGTCGTCGCTGACGTATGCCCCTCAAGAGAAATTACCTTTCAGCAATACGGTAGAAGTAAACGGTCCGCTCATGAATCAATGATCGCTCAAGCGTCAGTTCCGCCCTCAAAGAGAGCTTCATGCAAAAGCCTGCAAGAATTTTTGCCACAGCAACTACTGATGCGGGAGAAGCCAGACTCAAAATATCAACGTTTCCTGTTGTCTATCAGAAGAGTTATAGAGTTACTGGAAATTTGGGTACGAGAGGGAGTAGTCCAACTACTATCACAGGTTTATTCATCATCCTACCAACGAATGCAACGCTCTGAAGCGCATTATCCAGGAAAAGATTGATTCAGGGGAATCACGCCTGGGGACTGGAGGTTCTCCGCCTTGACGCGAATCGACATAGAGATGTTACAGAGACAATAAAGGATGACTGGGGACTTCTCGCGGCCAGGATTGCGTCACACAATAAACTCGGATTTGCAACCTGAAAATTCAGTTTTGTGGAGAGACCCCTAAGCAAATAGAGTATGTGTCTGTATCGGACGAGAGAAAAAAGGGAATGGCCAACGCCGATGTACCGTCCGCAAGCGCAGTCAACACGTCCCATGGCGTTACATCCTCTACCACCAACACCAGCAGCACTGGAAGCATCCCCTTTGACGTGACACCTCTTATTACCAGAGCCAGAGCCACTGCTACTCCTAATATTTCTTCGAGCATGACGCCTCCAATCATCACTAGGGCTGCCACCACTTCTTCGTCAGGACGAGAGATTGGAGGAGCCATAAGAAACCTACCTTCCCATTACGATTATCGAATTAATGGAGAGACAAGAAGTTCTTGCCAAAACTCAGACGAACATGGAAACAACTAAGAAGGAGCCTCTTCAACGTTTCGCTCCAGAAGCCGCTCCGCTTCAACGTTTCGCTCCAGAAGCCGCTCCGCTTTCAATGTTTCGCTCCAGGGGCCGCTTCAACGTTTCGCTCCAAGAGCCGCTCCGCTTCAACGTTTCGCTCCAGAAGCCGCTTCAACGTTCTCTCCAGAAGTCGCCACTCCTCCCTGCCAAAGATCGTGCCTTAGCCGCCACACTCCTCCCTGTCAAGGATCGTGATCACAACTAGCCAAGGTTCGTAGTTGTGGCCACTTTTTGATTCATCTCGCCAAAGCTCGTGGTCGTGGCAGTTTACTCGCCTACGCATCCAACCAATCCCTTTGCTTCCATGGACACCCATGCAATTCCAGCCAACCTATTTTTGTTCCCACGACAATGTAGTCGCTTCTACTGCCAAGAAATTTTTCTTTTTGTTTGTTGATACCAGCCAGAGCTTTACCATAGCAACAACCACTACAAAGGTAATCCATACTTCTCCATATTTTAGTTTCACATGGAATAAGTAATAGAGTCACCAGTACGGATGCAAGATGATATCTTTATCATGGTCAACTCACCGATCATACAAGATAGAAACATGTAAACCAAACTTGGGGACTAAGGCTCTACATGAGATTCCTTCATTGTCAAGGACCTCTTCAACTCAGAAGAGACGGTCACATAGGAAGTCATAACTGTGACACGGTCACACAAGAAGTCATAACCGTGACAAGGT
Organism: Papaver somniferum; assembly: GCF_003573695.1. NCBI lineage: Eukaryota > Viridiplantae > Streptophyta > Magnoliopsida > Ranunculales > Papaveraceae > Papaver > Papaver somniferum. The sequence goes on from NC_039366.1 coordinate 55,230,287, forward strand.
CACCACTCTTAAAAGATGTAGCGCAAGGATATCACCACCTCCTTATCTGGAAGGCGCCTGGCCAACAAGCAGTATTTGGCTCAGGCATTCATAAGCGTTGTTTTTAGTGAAGAATCAAAGAGGAAAGTCGCGCCTCAGCAATCCACACATACCAACTACACCATGTCTGCCACATCACCTACTCAGAACTCATCACCGCCTACCTAAGGCCTGCATGAAGCTGCATATCGCCGGCAAAGCCAAATTCGGTGTTTCTAGATTTCCATTTTTTTATGGAAGGGGTGCATGGGCTGCCAGAAGTTGGATACAATGCAGAGCTATCAAGTGCGACTCCCGCCTACTGATCAACGAATGACAAATCCAAAAGATTGTCGCCTTCATCAATTCGTCAACCACCTTACCAGCAAATGCAATAGAAGAATTCCTCAACATGAAGCCGCACACGTGTGTCAAAGACTCCAAAAGCACGTCGAGGAGGTATTCACATATCAGGCCACGCCATCAGATCTATGACCAGACGGAAGTGTAACTGAGGACTGCTCATTGCATCACATTCCATAGAATAGTCCAAGACTCAGAAGATGGTTCGAATGATGTCGCTTGGAATGAAGTCTTTGGAGACTTGATTGCAGCACGTCGGCAACGCAATGCCTCTCAGCCTGTTCTACTTCACCCAGCGGTTCCTGAAGATTTTGACCATACAAGCATCTTCAACATATCATCACCGCAATCAAAAAGGCAAGAATAAGCCTTCCAGACACCGACTCAGCAGTCCACACACCAAATAACTTTAAGTCAAGGAAGGATCAACAACATGGCTACACTCTCCAATATTATCCCTGACATGATCATTGTCGAGCATATATTTCATCCATCCATCCCAAGAGTACAATGGAGTTTGTTACACATTCTGGAGAAGATCGATGGTACTGTTGGGTGGCTACATGCGCAAAATAGAAAAGAGAACCTACCTTGAGTTCTCCTGGCTCGCCTTACTGCTGATTATAACTATTGGAGATTGCTTTGTTGCCTTTGACGCTCGCTTTACCGCCGCTAACAAAGAAAGTCATTAACACTGAGCTAAATGTCCAAGTTTAATCAACTACTCACGGATATTACACTCCGGGCTAAAAATACGAAGACGATTGGCACACCTATGATCGAGCTGCTGCAAATGAACGCAAGAAGCAGACGAGCGAATAATGAAAGGGGAGGAAGTTATCACGCCCTTTTATATGCATAGCGCTTTTGGAATTCGAGTAGAGGAGGGATTTTCTTTTGGACCATGCACGGAAGAAGGCGGCTGGGCCCGTAGCGCCAACGCTCCATGGCACCAACCTCCATGACCGAACCAGCAGCGTGCCAGCACGAGGAACACCATTCTCTCAACCTCCAATACTCTGTAACCAAGCCATCCGCTCAACCTGCAACGCTCCGTGGCCAAGCTAGCAGTGTGCCAGCACGAGGAACACCAGCCGCTCAACCTGCAACGCTCCATGGCCAAACCAACGCCAATGTTCCGTGACGCAAAGCTCCGTGGCCAAACCGGCGCAAACACTCCATAGCACCAACTCCCTGTGGACAAGCCAGAAATACGCCAACATAAGGATCAAGGACCACTCATGCCTCTTGCCAAAGGTCAGTCAAAATTTTCCTGGCAATCTCCGCATGTTTTTCCCTTTTGATTTTATCCTTATCTGTCACCATCTCATGCTTACCCCACAACAATGCCACTGTTACGTGCTAAGCAGGGGACTTAATGTTGATGGTGGTTTTTAGTTCAGGGTTAAAATTATAAAATCCTCGCATTTGATATGCCGTCACTCTCCAAAGAAACGGAGCCATGTAAAACAGATGAGTGTTCAACCTCGCCACTGGCGCATTTATTGAGCAACTCAATATTTTCTCATGAAATTTATCCAGAATGGTGCATGTAGCAACAATCCCATATATTCTGTAAATTTCGGCACCCTGCCTATATTATTCAATTAATATAAGTTTCTTTGAATGTTTTCTGTGCTATGTTCCCCGGCTGAACCCTTAATATTGATATGGCATGACAATTTGTGTTCACTCGCAGCAGAGTAACACGAATTTCCAAGTATCAAGGTTAAGGTCCTTGCATAAAAGTACTCAGTCGGAAAGCATACTGCTCTCTGGCAATAAACTTAAAAGAACTTTGTGTCAACACATAGAATTAAATAAAGTTTGTGATAATTCACAAGATTCAGATATTACCTTGACTAATTTGCAAAAATTAGGGTTTTGCGCCCTGCGCAGTATATTAGACTCTGCCGGTCGAAATTAAGCTTAGGCGAACTAGGAAATTGATCCACCATGGATTAGTAGGTGCAAAATCTACCCAAAATCAGAAAACAAGGAATAAAAAGAGCCGCGGGATAGGAGCAACAACAAAGGGAGGTGTGGCCATGCCATAGACCAGCCGGCGCCACTTGCAAGTGGCCACACCCCATGTTGCCTGACCGACCCCTATTTCCCATCGACCAATCAGGTCTCTTTAAATCCGCTACACGCATTTGGAATGAGGACGCGCCCATAGTGCTTTCCGGCCCTCTTTCCATCGACCAATCCGGTCGCTCTAAATGCGCCACACGCATTTGGCCACTACGCCAAGTTTGTGTTCCAAATGCACTTGGTTGCGCCCATAGTGCTTGCCGACCCTCTTTCCATCGACCAATCAGGTCGCTTTAAACCTGCCACACGCACATGAGTTTTGGCTGGGCCCATACTTGCCGGCCATATTCCCCATCGACCAATCAGGTCACTTTAAATCTGCCACACACATACCAGAAGTGTGGCCACGCCCATGCTTGGCCGGCCTCTCTTATATTAACCAATCAGGTTACTCCAAACTTTTCACAATATTAAAAAAATGCAAACTATGCCAAATGGCCACAAAGCCATTGGTTTTCCAAAAACCGTGCCAACATGCCAAACGTGCCATGTTGCGCCAATAGGCTGAACGACATGCCAACATGCCACTCCGCCACGCCAAACGTGCATCATGCCAAAACATTCCAACGCGTTGTAAATATCGCCCTACGTGCTAACCTACCTCCAGTTCGTGGCCAACGCCATGATGTGCTTAAATTAGGGTTTTCTAGTCAGAAGAACGACTCTGCTTTAGGCGCATTAACAAAAACCTAATTTCCAGTTGTGGCTCAAGTTATGCCACTTTGGTCCCCACAACATGCCACGAGCCATGCGGGACCCAGGAAACCCTAGGAATGACGCCATATCATCGTCACTCATAGCAATTCTTGCTCTTGTGGCCGTTTCCACATTATGGCCTTACTATAGTTCCTTTGGCATGACTATGGAGCCGTTTTCACAAAAAGCGTTACCATGCCGCGACCGCATGCCACACGCACTAATTAGGGTTTCGTCACGCCAAACCATTATTTAGGTGAAGTTGCTACGCCAACCAAGCCAAATCATGCTACCCAGAGCATTGAGATTGATGTGGCAACTAGAACTAATATTGCCAACCATATTTGGGTCTAACACCAATATGCCAAAATCTAGCGGCCATGGCTATGTCAGGCGCTACTTGCACCACCGTGCCACTAGCATGCACAAACTATGCCAACCACGCCATTGTGTCATTATCAGACGCCAACAGAATGTGACCATAATCAATGGCCACCCTTTCTCATGGGTCACAATCTTAGCCGTCCAAATTCGCCACAGAATTGAGAGGCATGTGGCAAGTCTTAGGCGACCGGCCAAGACAAGCCTAATAGCATCACATACTATTCTCATGCGGCAAGTCTCCTGACTTTGACTTTCTACACATAGCAACCTGCTACACGTTTTCCACGAAACTGGGGGATACTCATCAGGGTATTGGTCTGGCGGTTTACAGCGTGCGGCGTGCAACACGCCCATTATACGAAAGTGTCAGAAAGCAGGACAGTTAGTGGCGGCAAGAAGTAGTGGGTGTAAACTAACTCGTCTCCTTCATAATGGGAACGTGGTTTTCTGGCATTTACACACGACCCCACTTTTCCATCACGCAATCATTCCCACTTTCTACGAGATCAGGGTGCATTCAATATGACTTGTATAAATAGGTTCTGCCTATTTCAGCCAAATGGCAACAGTTTGGTTAACAACAACACAGTATCCAGAAAACACCAAATAACTGATAAATTACATTCCACAAGCCAGTTCCACATTCTGATACAAGTCATAAAATAGCTACAACTTTAGAATTAACCATTCTGGTCTCAAAACTTTCTTCGCTTCCCTCCCTAAGACCAACCCTTCTCCTTCACTTTGTGACTGAAGAAAGCCTGAAATGGCCATTTCTGTGTTTAGGCCAGGATTGTACATATTGATATCTCGAATCTAAAGTACTCCCGTGCAGTGCATTTGTTTAAGGTTTAGGCTCGTTTCTCATCCACACACCCAAATTGGCCAAAACCAGCAGAAACAGTTTTTACCCACAAACACTATGCAATAAGGGGAGTCAAGTGATGATGAAGAGATTCTGGAGGATGAGAGTGATGAGAGTGAAGGAAGTGACAGAGTTGAGAGTTCATCTTCAGATGACAGTCCAGTATCTCCTGCATCAACAGGAAGTGTGTACTGTGATCAATATGCAGAGGAGGAGAATTGGAGCTACGATGAAGATGACTTTTAGAGGTCACTTCTGGGGTACTGAGAACAACCATATCTTCAGAGTTTGGACTAATTTTGAAGTTGATTAACAAGTTTTTTACAAGGTAGCTTTCTCGGTACTTGTTATTCTCCTTCTTGTTGTTGATATGGATGACGGAAATCTTCTTTTGCTTCTGCTTCTTCTCTTGGCGACCGTCTTTGTTTTTTAATTTGCTAGTAGTTTGATGTTGAACAATGATTGTGTTTTTTACTGAATGTGGTGGGGTCTGTTTTGTTGAAAATCTTGGATGTAGTGTGTTTAGACTGAGTGTAGTGAAGTTCAAGATTGTCAAAAGGTTGTAAAAATTGGTGATCTAAGTACTTTGTTCCCTGTTCTTTTCCAGTTGTGGTATTGGTAATGTTATATCTTTGAAAAGTACTTTGAATATTGTAGGGATGCTTTTTCCTGTTGATTTCAATGTAGATGAAATTAGTCTTGGGAGCACAAAATTTGATGGCAATATTGATGAAAAAGCTTAGAAATCCACAGATTGAAAGAAATAGAAGACTGAGTTGAGTTGATCCGGAATTTCTAGGAGAAACTGAGAATTGCATAAGGGAATTTTCGACACATTCATTGAGAAAAAAAATGGCTTACGTCATGCTTACTGAGCAGAGCTTCTCACTCCTTATAGAAGACTTGTCTTTTCTGGAACTGGGTATTATGAGTGACTAACATTTTTTTTTTCTTTTTTTATAGACGAAGGCCTTCAACAAGGATAATGGTCCTCCTCAACTGTTGGTAAGAGCCAGATAGGAGGGGTAGACCAGTACATGGTGGAATTGTTGTTTTTAGCCCACTAAGCAAGCTCATGAGCTACAAAATTACAATAACGAGGTTGGAACGTAAAGACACAGGCAACTAACTTAAAATAGAAAAACTGAATGTCTTTAAAAATATCATCCGTACGTGAGTTCCCCTCGAAACTCCTAGCAGAAAATTGGTCGATAAGGGACTTGGCATCACTTTCTATGATGATGTGAGTTAGACGTTCCTCCAAAAACTAAGGATGCACAAAAGGTTGCTTTTCTTGAGAAATATCGCATCACATACCCTGCACCATTTACTCCAGAGATAATATCAAAGGAACCATCAGTATTGCATTTAATCCAACCAATAAGGGGAGGCATCCATTTATCACAAATACTGACAGAGAAAGAAGTAGAGCCAGGCAAACTAGTCTTCCTAGTGAGAAGCATAGCTTTGGCTCTAGCAAGGACAGAAGTATGATTTTCCCTAGTGTTTTGAAAGATGAAATTGTTTCTACTAGTCCAAAGAGACCATAAAATAGCCACAAAAAGACATTGATCATCCTCAAGGAGTTTAGATTGAGGTTCAATTAACCAGAAAAGAAGCCAATCAATAAAAGACTTATTTTGGAAAAACTGAGTTTTTATGTTGAAATCAGAGATGAACCAGACTCTGCTAGCAAAGGGAGAAGTGACCAGAGCATGCATAATAGTTTCATGAGGATCAGAACACCTAGGACAATCCACACTATGCATAGGCATTGTAGTGTGAAGGATAGTTCTGGAGGGCAAATCATTTCTAGCTGCTCTCCATAAAAAGACCTGAATTATGTAAGGAACTCTAACTTTCCAAATACGCTTCCAAAGGTTTTTACAAGGGGAAGGACTAAGGCCTCTGAGACCCAAGTAGACAGATTTAGAAGAAAACTTACCGTTCTTTGAAAGATCCCAAGCCCTCCTGTCAGGAGTGCAAAGCTGGCTTAAGGGAATAGTGATAATCTTCTAGACAGAAGCATTATCAAAATGGGTGTTAAGTCTAGACACATCCCAACTTCTAGATTGAGGATCAATAAAATAAGACACTTTAATACTAGGATCAGGAGGGACTAGAGGGTTGGGTGTAGCAGAATCCAAAGTAGGTATCCATTTATCACACCATGCGTCAATAAATTGACCATCCCCAACAATCCAAGATATGAAAGGCTTGATTAGTTCCTTTATGGCATGAAGACACTTCCAAGTCCAAGAGCACTTACCAGTACACTTGGCATTCAAGAAATCAGCTCTAGGAAAGTATCTAGCCTTAAGAACAGTGGCCAATAAGCAATTAGGATTTTCCAGGATTCTCCAGGCATTCCTAGCCAGCATAGACAGATTATTTAATTCATCCTTCCTAAAACCCAAACCACCTTCAGCTTTAGGGGAGCATAAAATGTCCAAACCAAGCAAATGCAACTTTCTATCTTTTGGGTCTAAGGTTCCCCCCACCAGAATTTGCAGAGGTGGGAGTCCATTTGTTTACAAAGATGTTTAGGAATAAGAAAGGATCCCATTTGAAAAAGGGGGATAGCCTGGCCAATGTGCTTAATTAGAGTAGTCCTAGAAGCTTGGGATAGGAGCTTATGAAGCCAGATAGATATTCTGGCATCAACATCTTGGAGAATACCCATGTGAGTTTGGATTTTAGAGGCTTGAAACACAGTAGGAGTGCCAAGATATTTTTGTCCTAAATCCCTGCTGGAAATTTCTAGAATATTGGCCAAAAAGGCTTTCCTATGTTCAGGATTCTTCATGCTAAACATAATGCCAATTTTTTCAAAATTTATTTCTTGCATAGAGGCTAGACAGTACTTTTGGAGATAGTCTTTAATGACTTGAAAATTCTGAGTAATAGCTTTAGAAAATAAGAGAGAATCATCAGCAAACAAAAAGTGAGTCATTTCAGGTGCATCTTTACAAACTTTGATGCCTTCTAAAATACCCTTTTTTTGAAGACTATAAGTGTAGGAAGATAGAGCTTCAGAGCAAATGATGTAAAGATAGGGAGAAAGAGGGTCTCCCTGTTTGAGACCTCTTTCAGGCTGGAAAAAACCAGTTGGGCTCCCATTAAGAAGGACAGAGTATGAGACAATGGGCACACACTGGTTTATGAGCTTAACCCATTGGTTAGACATACCCATTTCAGTTAAAACCTTTTCTACAAAATCCCATTCAAGCTTATCATAAGCTTTAGACATATCAAGTTTGATGGCAGCTATGCCTTCAACTTTGTCATTATGGTTGAAAACATATATGGCCTCATTGGCAAGCAGAATATTACTAGAAATACTCCTCTTAGGAATAAAGACACTTTGATTTTGGGAAATTATATTTTTCATAAAAGGTTTTAGTCTATTAGATAGAGTTTTTGGAAGAATTTATAGATAAAATTACAGAGCCCTATTGGCCTGTATTGAGTAACAAGTTCACAAGAGGGACTTTAGGAATGAGAGCAATATTAATATGGTTAAAAACCTTAGCAATATGCCATGTCCTGAAACAGGTTTGTGTCATATCAATGACAGCATCTCCCACAATATCCCAATATTTTTGGTAAAAAAGACCAGTAAAACCATCTGGTCCAGGAACCTTTTTTCCTCCCATTTGGAAAACAACATTCTTTATTTCCTCTGGAGTAAGAGGCATATTTAACAATGCAATATCCTCAACAGAAAATTTAATAGGAAGGTCGGCAAGAATTTCATCTTGAAACTATTGAGGGTGGGAAGAATAAAGGCTTTTGAAATAGTCTATGAAAGAATTTCCAACACTATCTCTATCAGTTAGAATAATATTCAAGGAGTTCTTAATCCAACTAATGACATTTATTTTTCTCCTAAAGAGAGTTATTCTATGGAAATAGGGTGAATTTCTGTCACCTTCCATGAGCCAGACCTCCCTAGATTTATCTTTCCAATATAACTCTTCTAAATTATAAAGGTACTCAAGTCTAGCTTTGAGTCTAGAAGTATTATTGGTATCAGTTGGGTTAGAGAGTTGGAGATCAACTAAGTCTTTTCTAATGGTAGATATATTGGTTTGAATATTACCAAAAGAAGACTTATTCCAATCTCTTAGACCTTTCTTAGTACTTAACAATTTAGCTTTAAGCTTGTAGGCAGGGGAACCAACCATATTAACTGACCAAGAGTTAGCAATAATGTCTCTGCAGGTAGGGTCCTTAATCCACATAGCCATAAAGTGAAAGGGTCTAGGCATACAAATATCCTCATAATTAAAACATATATGCATTGGGCATTGATCAGAAGAGTCCCTGGGGAGATTGTTGACACAAAGTTTAGGACAAAGATCTTCAGCAGTTTGGCTTATTAGACATTTATCTAGTCTTTCAAGAATTAAATCAGGACCTTGTTGCATATTGGACCAAGTAAACCTAGGTCCAGAGAAACCAGGATCATGCAAATTAAAAACAAAAAAGAAATTTCTAAGGTTTTCAAAATCAGGATCATCAACTTCTAGACCACCATTTTTATCTTCAGTTCCTAAGAGGGCATTAAAGTCTCCTATGAAGAAAACAGGTTCATCTAAGGGAGCATTAGGTTGCTGACATTGTTGTTCCCAAAAGGCTTGTCTAAGACTACTAGTAGGTTCACCATACATGAAACGAATGTGAAAGTTCTTAGAATGAATGATGTCAGTAGATGTAACATAGATACCCCTCATACTGGATGAAATAATATGTTGAGATGAATTTCCTTCTTCCAAGCAAGAGCAGGACCACCATTTCTACCAACACTAGGGATGTTAAAGGTATATAGGAAACCCATATTTTTAAGTTTTCTGGATGCCATATCTTTGTTCCTTTTTGTTTCAGAGAGAAAAATAATGTTTGGGTTGATATTCATACATAGTGACTAAATTCCTTATTAGCAGATTTCTTTCCAGAGCCTCTAATGTTCCAAGCAATCAGGTTGATGTTATTAACAGGGAAAGGGTTTATATTATTATTTGAAGTATCAATTGAAGAGGTTGGTTGAGGTTGATTTACCTGAGTGGTAGAGTCAGATCCATCACCAAGAGAAACACTAGTATCATCACCACTTTGAGAAGCATTTTGGGAGGAATCGAGACTAGAAGTAGGAGTATTGAGAAGAGAATTATTACAGGCACCATTGTCGTTTGGGGAACTATCAGCAGGTACATTGTAGCTCTCAAAGGAATTAAACACTGGTTGGGTATTGAGAGAACAGGTAGGAAGGTCAATGGCTGGTAAATCCCCTAATATGGTAATTGGAGGACACAATTGAGCATAATCAGGTTCTGTAGTATCATGTTCTTCAGGGATAACCACTATGCTAGCAAAACTAGAATTAACCCTTGTACGTTTCCTCAAATCAGCTCTGGGGTTGATCTTTCTTTTGAGATTTGCTAGAGCATCATGTCCAGTTGAGTGAAGTGCTCCTCTAGTGATGATTGGGTTGGTATTTGGGACAAAAGCAGTTTTGAATCTTCTTGATGAGTTGGTAGTACGAATCGGACCACTAGGGGTTGGCTCGGAACCATAAATAGAAGCTTCAACAGTAACATTTTGAGTAGTAACCTGTTTGAGAATGATTGGTAAGCCATTCTCCAGTTGAGTCGAATGTTGCTGAACAGGACCAACATCAAAGATCCTCAGAGTAGTGGATCTGTTTACAAAAGGACCCATCTGAGAAGTGTCTGACAAGCCCTTCTGAGTAGTATTTTCCATTCGCTGATCAATATCCTTTGATTTTCCATTATTGCACATTTCAAGTACAGGAGAATCAATTTGAGTTTCTGGTACCGTTTCAGTTTGTTGCATGATGGTATCTTTAATGCAAGCAGAGGGAAAATCTACTTGCTTGATTATTGTTGGAGAAGGAATCATTAGCCTGGAGACGGCTGGGAATACATACTTGTTGCTAAAAGCATCAAGTTCTTTGATTTTTTTCTGCTTTAATTTCCAAGCAGGACAGTTTTGATCTTTATGATCAAGAACACGACATGAAGTGCAAAAATACGCTTGGCACCTTGATGTATCTACATTCAATCAGAAATGGTTAAGTTCTACCACTGGTAAATAGGGGAATGCCCACTGGAAAAGCTATCTGCACTGGAATTCTGAGACACACTTTGACGTTCTTCTTTAGGGGATGTTTGCCAAAAGGAGCTTGAGCATCAATGAGTTCATCCATTTTGAGAGTGAGTTTTTGGAGATCTTCAAACTAGTACACTCGTTTGGAATATTGCATAGAATGAACCACATTATTTCTTCATCGAAATAGAGTTGATGATTTGCTGGCCACCCTTCAGTTGGAACCACTTTCAATACCATTAGATAACCACAAACGAACCAAGGTCTCTGAGAATTAATTCTGTTGAAATCATCTTCAGCTAAGAAATGAATAAAAATTTTGTTGCGCAAGCCACTGAATGTGGTGACAGTAGGGGGTTGAACTAAAGGCCAGTTATTGCATATGTAGAAACGGATAGAAGAAGTAGGGACCAGGGTTTCACAGCATAAGTATCCCACCATACACCATTTCCAGTTACTATCAGATTTATCTAGAACAACTTTCTTGTCTATGAAAACTGGTTCATCAAGAGAAGATGGTAGAGTTAGTTTCTCAGCCATTTGAGTAGAAAGGGTTTGAATATCAGTATTCAAATTTCGAGTGTTTTCTGTAGAGTTTGGGAGTTCCATCAGGTAAGAGAATTGGGTATATATGAATTAATTTGATTGAGATCAGTGTTATAGGTAACTAATATAAAATACATTTGTAGAGAAAAGAATCTCTTGGTGGTACTGTACTGATATTGATCACATACAATATGGATAGAGAGAAGGCAAGAGAGGTTTGTTTGTTTATATGTTTGAACCTTAAAAAGGGAATGAGAAAATTGTTGACTATTAACAGGAAATATTTCAGGAGAAATTTGGTGTAATGTATCTGTAGTTGTACTGCAAAGACTGTGTTGTGGGAGGAGTTTATCATACGAAGTGTTACTTTTGTATCCATACTTTATGGGTACCTTTAGATTTGAGATATTCACGTGAGTTTGATGATAAAAGAACCATATAGGGACAAACGCAATAATACATTGTTGGTTTTCCTGGAATAGAAGATGGTGGTATGTAAGCCTGATGTAATTTGGGGTTGGTGGATATTTAATGTGTTTGTGTTTTTTTTGATAGACATAGGTATAGTAGAGCAAACTGCCAAGAGTAATAATGGTAGGATAAATATAGGATGGGTAGTACAGATGGGTATCGGGGAAAAAGAACTGATGTAGGTGATGGGTTGGGGGGTTGTTGGGGTTCGATTGGTGACATGGGTTTGGTTTTAGAGATAGTAATCCATCTGGCAGACATGCCCCAGACCGCAATGGTGCCTCTCGACTGATGCTGCATTCTTCTAGTCTGCAAAAAACACAAAAATTTTATTAGACCCCAAATTGCTTTGTGGAAGTTAGATGACCTACCAATGCACCACTTGAAGGCAGTTCCAAGGGAAGTTATGGCTAATGAAGAGGTTAGGTGTTGAAAATAGGGGTTTGTAGGGTAATTATGACGAGGAAGTTGGATGGAGTACGCATGGCTTTGAAGGGGCGTGAGTAACCAAGCGACGGGACTGATAACCAAAGGCCATAAATGGCAGTTAATGAAAGCATTTTTCCCTTTAAAAGGCTGGTTTCGGATGAGATTAGCATAACCATTAGCAATTTGACCAGAAGAAAAAAGAATTAGATATAAGATCTCTAAACATGGCAAGTTCCAGTAACCCCATTCCGGCCGGTGCTGCAACTTCTGATCAGTACCAAATAGCCAAAAATCAAGCTTTTTCACTTCCGATGGATGAATTAATGAGGCTAAGGGATGAAGTTCAATCTGAGATAAACAGGCGTGCGAATGAAGAGGCACATCGACAGAGAGAAGAGGAAGAGAGGAAGAGAATATAAAAAGAAGAAGAAACTTAGTCGCTTTATAGTGCATGGTTACCATATCATCTTGCACGAGTTGATCGGAAGGAAGATGAGCGATCTGAAAAGTACCAGAAAGGTCTGAAATATGGCAGTGGGACTGAAAGTGACTCTGAGGGAGGATCTGATGCAGGGTTTGAGTACCCATTGGAAGAAGTAAATACCAGTGAGGATGATTACGCTGTTGCTGAAGACAAGAGAAAGATGGAGAAATATCTTGATTGGAAGTTACGAAGGCGTTTTGAGTTTGAGAGAGCCAATCCCAAGATATTTGTGAGAACCATGCATGAAGGAGAACCCAGAGTTGAGAAGAAGAATCCTGCGATAAGTCACCCTCGAGTTGCTTGTTCCAGTGATTCTGATGAAGATTTCCTTGACGCATCCAGGGATGAAGAAAGTGATGAAGATTCGTCATCAGGAGATAGTGATACATCCCCTGCTTCGTCAGGCAGCAGCTGTAGCGAACGATATGAGGAGGACTGGAGTTACGATGAGGAGGACTATTAAAGTTCTCCTTTGGGGTATAGAGGGATGCCAAGCTTTCAGACTCTGAAAAGAGTTTGATTATGATTAACAAGTTTTTTCCCAAATGGCTGCCTCTATGCTTACTCCTGGTTCTTTGAATTTTGCTGATGATGTTGGTAAAGAGGCTTTTGGTGGTTCTTCCTTTTCTTCTGGTTTTGGTAAGTGAAGCTTTTGTTCTTTTTTGTGGGTTACGGGAAATGATATTGTTTTTTGTGAAGTGAATGATGGTAGATGGATGTTTGTTATGGTCGGAGATGTTTTGGTGCTGGTATTGATGATTGTAAATTGGGTAGTGGGAATTAAGATGTAAGTCTGTAAGAATGACAGGCGGGGTTGGAATATGTTTTAAGTTGTTTTTGGTATTGTGAATAGCAGTGATGATGATTTCAGTTTTCTAAAAATGTTTGCTTTTGAATCTTGTAATGGAAATGCACCAATTAGTAAGAAGAACAATGAAGAAGCTTAGTAAACAGTTAATGATAGAGCAGGGGTTCCTAGAATTGCTATAGAAATCACTAAATTGCATCTGATGTTCTTGAGAAATTCTGACGTCACAGTGACGGATCAGAGCTTCACTTTTTCTCTTAGTGACTAATAATTTAGTACACAAAATTGGTTAAAAAGACCAAAATCAACAATTCCTGGGTGAAATGGACAGTTAGATTTTGATACTGTTTAAATGGACAAAAATGTAAAAATAGGCAGGATGTAACCAGTTTCATCGTGCCCATTTTCAAATATTTTTTCTTATTTTTAATTTACACAGGATGTATCCAGTTTCATCCTTGCTATTTTTTAAATTTAAGCTAGGATGAAACTGGTTTTATCCTTACTATTTTTTTTTTGGCCATTTCACCCAAACTATTTTTTACTCGTCCATTTGAACCGTGATTTAAAAATAATTGGACAAATGACCCATTTTCCGAATTTAGTAAGACATATCATGTAATTTACTTCATTAATTTCTTATAGTATGCAACGATACGTATTGAACGATTAAACTCAAACTTGTGTGTAGCTTTGCCTAAAATCAAAATAACATACCTCAAATCTAATATATGTGCCTGCTGATATATTCAGTCGAATGCTAAAATGGTAAACTGAAGAAATAGAATGGGACAATGTAAGATGACCAAATCGAGAATAGTTGACACTGGATAACACTCAAAAATAGACTCGACATATTGAGAATACTAAATTCTGTTTTGTCGATAGTGTTAATAAACATAAGGCTAAAGTTGGTCTTCCATCGCTAAACACAATGTCACCTATTGCAAACAAAAGTCACATGGAACTTTGTTACCTTCTGCATCAAAAACTTGTATAGTGAAAGAACTGCAAAATTGAATTTATTTCCATCAGGTCTATTCCCAATCCCATTAAGCGATCGAACTTCTACTAACACATATTGCGGGTAAAACGAGTCGAACATCAATGATTTCATTTGTAAATGCCAATATTTTTCCATCCTCATTTCTAGTATGGACAAAAAAAAAACCGTGTACAACTAGCTCCAGATTTCCCTTATTTATGAACTGTAATTGATTTTTCTTCTATCCCGAAACCCCCTTCAAACAAAACGGAGAAACAATTAAAAGATCACCCATATTCCATAAGAAGAACATGAAGACGGCTAACATCTTAGTTGTTATCAGAAACGGAAAATGGGTTATTTGTCCAAATATTTTTAAAACGTGGTTTAAATGGACGAGTAAAAATTAGTATGGGTGAAATGGACACAAAAAAATAGCAAGGATGAAACTGGATTCATCATGACTTAAACTTAAAAAATAGCGAGGGTGAAACTGAATGCATCCTGATGTAAAATAAAAGTAAAAAAAATATTTGAAAATGGGTAGGATGAAACTGTTTACATCCTTGCTATTTTTACATTTTTGTCCACTTAAACAGTATCAAAATCTAAATGTCCTTTTCACTCAGGAATTGTTGATTTTGGTTTTTTTAACCAATTTTGTGTATCAGAAAAAAGTGCAAATTCCAAAAATGTAGATATTTGTTTGACATGCCAATCAACAATTTTGTGTATCAGAGAAAAAATGCAAATCCTTCCCACTGCGGAGGTAGGGTTTGAACCTTGTAATTGCTGAAATCCACTCCAATTTAAGGAGTTTGGATGTAGTTCGGGACCACTAGTTTAGGGCATCAAAAAAAGAAAAAAACATTGGTTTGACATAAGTCTACAAAATATGGGAAACAACGTATACGACAATAAATAGTCACACATTTTAGCTAAAATACAATGTAATATATACAAGTATTTTAGCTAAAATACATAAGCCTCAGTTAAGATTCCCAAGGGTAAGACTGAATATATACAATTTTGGATTGGGTATTGCTCGGTGGTGTCAAGCCATTCTCGATGGGAAAAGAGAAAATGTAATAAGGTATTCAGTTAGTGTTCCTGGGATCACTATAAAGGACGTTATGAACATGATTCTAGTAACATAATACTTCAACACAATAAAGGAAGTTATTGCATCCTGTAAAATTTGGAGTTTGGGATGTTATAAAAAATTTAATAAAGAAACATGCTAGGAATGGTAGCCTCGACACAGATTTAACTAAAAAAAAATCAGCGAAGAATATGTTATACTTCAAACACTAATTCCTTAGAAGTATGGGTGTGTTTCTTTATTAAATTTTTGATAACATCCCAAACTCCAAATTTTAACTGAATGATGTTTGTACTTCTCTTCTTTCTAAATCTATGGATGTGTTTCTTAGCATAAAAAAACACACTAATTCCTTAAAAGGCATATTTTCCTTCAATGATTTTGGTTATGTGACTACTAATTTTCCTATAGTCTACGTAATATGAGCAACTCAGAGGATCATATACTAAGTAGTATGGATACCTCAGTTAAACTGATATTGTTGAGTAAGTAAAAGGTATGTTCGAAATGAGATCTACTGAGAAGATCATATACTAAGTAAGTAAAGATACTTCGCAAGAGCAGATGCTAAGAAAACAAAGGTATCTTTGTAAAACAGAGATAAGTAAATAATAAGCTAAATAAAGAGATATCTCAGATGAACAGATAACTCAGAAAACAGAGATAGCTCATAATACAGAGATAACTCAGAAAACAGATATAAATCACTAAGTAAATCTCTAAGAGAGAATATAAAGTAAGAGCATCTAAGTTATCAACACACAAGAGATTACGTGGTTCGGTTAATCTTAACCTACGTCCACGGGTAAAGATGATATGTTTATTGATCTTATTACATTTGGGTGGAAGAACTTCATTGAAGAAAGTATGAAGCTCTAGAAAATAAGAGAGAATAGTGAGTCTATTCCCTCATCCTAGCTCACCCAATTGTCCCCCTTTTCTTGTGGTAAGGATGGGTATTTATAGATCCCTTTGTGTCCAGGATATCTTTGTTGTCTTCTGTTCCATCGAGATATGATGGTCCTTGGTCAATCTAGTACCTTTGTTGGGCGCCCACCATCTCCAATCAGACGATGCCACCTTAGCTTCCTCCACGTACCATCGTGAACTGCGAAACCTTCGTACAAGTTGTACCTTCATTGGCGGCGTACCTTCGCCAGTCAGAGGATGCCACGTACACTGAGCCCACGTCGTTGAAGACTGCGCCTTCGTACTAAAAGTTGTGCAGACTTCCCAGCTACCTCTGACTGACAGACACACCCACGTTCCTATACTACAACCTATTGCTTAATAACTAAGGAATCTTGGTAGTGATTTGGTGTACTCCATTATAGCGTTCTTTGCTACTCTCTCCTTTAATAGTATGGCACACGTTAAGGAAGGTAACTTCATAAATAAGCATCCTAAGGAGAGATGTGGTGGGGGTTGTTGTAATATAATAAGTTGCTCCACCTTTAATATTTTGCCACGTGGCACAGTAGATTTTTGGTATCTATAGTTTGCCCCTTTTCTTGAGGGTTGTTCGAAGAACGATCCTTAAGAAAAAAATACTTATCCTCCTTCGTTTATTTCGCTGAGATATCATGGAAATTTCGACTTGGTTAGCTGAGATACCTTCGGGGTAACTTTTTGAGGTATCCTTGAAGTATCAAAATAATTCGCTTAGGTACCATGGAAGTAAACTCGTTGTGGTACCATTGAAGTATTTTGCTGATGTAGAGAAGTATCGAAGTATTTTACTGAGGTACCCTCGAAGTATTGAAGTTGTGAAGTAATTTTCTGAGGTACCCTCGAAATATAGAAGTATCCAAGTAATTTGCTGAGGTACCCTCGAAGTATAGAAGTATCGAAGTAATTTACTGAGGTACCTTCGAAATAATTTGCTGAGGTACCCTCGAAGTATTGAAGTAGTTTGTCAATGTAGAGAAGTATCGAAGTAATTTACTGAGGTACCTTCGAAGTATATAAGTATCGAAGTAATTTACTGAGGTACCCTCGAAGTACTGAACAAGGTTCTGATGCTACTATTATCACGCAAATACATGAATGTATGTATGTATGTATGTATTTGTTTACGAAGTCCACGCCTTCGTTAATGAAAGTTGAGACTGGGATAGTAGTTTTCACCTCTCGCTCGTTGCTTAGGTATTTTTGCTATCATTTTGAACCAGTCGGCACCCGAGCAAGATATAATGTGGCCAGAAGGTATCCCCTCATAGCATGTAGCTGAGTTTAAGATAAGTTTGAACTTATTGCTCAGGTGTATATTATTTACCTTTTAGTTTTTATTTCGGCTAAGGTGACTCTACGATGTCTCTTTACTTGCCTGGTAAGGAGTTGTTTCCTAGTGTACCTTCGTTGTTGTAACTTCACACCTTTGCAATGGAATGATACCTTTTGGAACCTTTATCTTTGGTTAAGATTTTCGCCGTATTGTTGTACCTGCGTAAATAAAATACGTACATAGGCCATTTGGTATTTGTCACCTTTTGGTAATGTGTGTTACAACATTTTCTTGCTTTGTTGCACAATATTTATGACATAATATGTCTAGTTTGTTGCACAATCAAGTCATCGTTCGGTGCTAAGGTATGATTAACCTTGGTGGGACATTCAACGTCCTACCAGGATATCCTTTGGCCAAAAGGTACCGTGGTGGTGAGGGTCCCTACGTGGGCAATAATTTTCCTGTAACCCTACACGTTCAACGCGAAGGCTGCTTTACTTCGACAAGGTATCTCTATTTGTGGGATATATTGCTTATTATTTTCCTCTTAGTGGGATTCATTTGCCCTGAGGATCCAAGATCGACATATGCGCAGTTATTCCGTGCCTTGCCTCACCATCAATTCTGACGGTGGGTATCATTTCTAACTCTTCATTTTTGTCGTCAATTCTGATGGTGGGTGTCAGTTCTAACCCTTTGTTTTTGTATGTTTATTTCATTTCACACGCATTAAAAGCTATATTCCAAATCCAAGCTTTATATTGATTGCTATGTATATAAGCATACCTTACAATTGTATTACCTTCACCATGTATTTGTTGTTTTTAACTGATGTTATAGAGGCGCCATGATTGATGTATGTTTGTCCCCTTTTGCTTTTGAAATCTAGTTCTTGCAGCTTTTGAAAGGAAAAGTATTTGCATTTATGGAGCCTTCGTCTGTGTAATTTAAGGTTGCATCCTCGTCAGTGTCGGCTACATGTTCATTCTGGGGAGCTTCCTTTTAGTTAATGGGTCTCACATGGTACATTGCACGTAGTGAGATGCCCCTTGTAGGCTTCGTTATGGTTGCAGTGAGTTGCTCTTGTAGGCTTCGTTCCTTCATAGAAATACAAATTCCTATGGCACCCTGTGTATTCGAAGGGTACCCTCTAAGATTGAATTGTTGCTTCTTCTTAGTATTGAAGAATTTCTTCTTGCAACAAACTTCCCCTTGCATTAGTCTTTGGCACTTCGTATGTTCCTCAGGTTGGAGAGTTGGGGTATACATATGTAAACAGACTTCGTTCTTCGTTGCATTTGAGTTGTGCACTTGTGGGTATACAAATGTATACAGGCTTCGTGCATTTCTAGACTGGGAGCATCGCAATAGTGGTGGTTGACAAGTTGCGTCTTTTTATGCGTCATCGTGTGACTCCTCGTAGCTGAGTACGGTTTGTAGCCTCTTTGAGTATGTATTCACCTACGCACATGGGATTTGTTGACTTGTACATTCGTATCTTTGGATTGAATAACCCATTCTTCGCAATGGTGAGTCTGCCTTTAACATGCTTCGCTCACATGCATGCTTGGAAGTGGTGAATCTGCCTTTAACGGTCTTCGCTCCCATGTATGGTTGCAAGTGGTGAGTATGCCTTTAACGAGCTTCACTCCCCTGCATACCTTCGGATTCAGACTTAAGTTATAAAATACAACCATTGATGATATCTTTGTCTTCAATTAGCATGACCTCCACCCTCTTCTATAGGTCTGCTTTGGGAGGATTGACCTTCGTTGATGATGTTGATGCTACCCAGTTATAGTAGCTCACATAGATGTTGCTTGATGAACTCCGTATGACTAAGTATACAAAGCTACAAACTTTGAGCAGGTAATATCTTCCGATGACATTCTTTTGCCCCCAGAAATTCGCAAAGCGATAAGCTTAAGAATTTTAGAGGAACAAAGCTTTGTCCTTCCATGCGAGTTGTATTATGAACCTTTATCCTTGCGCTTCATATTCGTCCCTAGTTGCTCAAACTTAGATACCTACGAGCCAAGGACAGTCTTCGTAATTGTATTTGGCTGTTGAGAATGTCTATAAATACATTCGACCCAAAGATAAGCTCCATCTTTGCCCCTGGATGCTCGTACTTAGATACGTACAAGCTAAGTGCAGCCTTCGTAATAGTCTTTGAGAACGTGTATGAACACGTTCGAGCCAAAGATAACCTCCGTATTTTCCCTTGGATTCGCGTACTCAGATACATACAAGTCAAGGACACTCTTCGTAATTGTCTTTGGCTGTTAAGAATGTGTATGAGTACACACGAGCCAAAAATAAGCTTCGTTTTTGCCCCGTGGATTCGTTTACTTAGATACGTACGAGCCAAGGACAACCTTCGTTTCTGTCTTTGGCTGTTGAGAATGTGTATGAATACACTTGAGCCAAAGATAAGCTCCATATTTTCCCTTGGATGCTCGTACTTTGGTACGTACGATCCAAGGACATCCTTCGTAATTGTCTTTAGCTATTGAGAATGTATATGAGTACATTCGAGCCAAAGATAAGCTCCACCTTTGCTCCTGGATGCTCGTACTTAGGTACGTACGATCCAATAACAACCTTCGTAATTGTCTTTGGATGTTGAGAATGTATATGAATACATCCGAGCCGAAGATAAGCTTCGTTTTTGCCCCTGTCTTCATTTACTTAGATACGTACGAGCCAAGGTCAGCCTTCATAATTGTCTCAGGCTATCTATAAATAAATTCGAGCCAAAGTTAAGCTCCTTCGTTTCCCCTGTATACTCGTACTTAGATACGTACGAGCCAAGGGAAGCCTTCATAGTTGTCTCAAGCTATGTATAAATACATTCGAGCCAAAGATAATCTCCGTCTTTGCCCTTGTATACTCGTACTTAGATACGTACGAGCCAAGGGAAACCTTCATAATTGTCTCAAGCTATGTATAAATACATTCGAGCCAAAGATAAGCTTCGTCTTTGCCCCTGTATACTCGTACTTAGATACGTAGGATCCAAGGACAACCTTCGTAATTGTCTATATCTTTGTCCATGATTGTTGAGAAAGTATATGGATACCTTCCATCCACGGATAGCCTTCACCTTTTTCTTTGGCTGCTGAGAACGTATATGGACACGTTCGAGCCAAAGAGAACCATCGTTTTTTGCCCCTCGCATTTCGTACTTAGGTATGTACGAACCAAGGACAATCTTCGTAATAGTATTTATCTTTGTCCTTGACTGTTGAGAAAGTATATGGATACCTTCGAGCCAAGGATAGCCTTCGCCTTTTTCTTTGGCTGCTGAGAACGTATATGGACACGTTCGAGCCAAAGAGAACCTTTGTTTTTTTCCCCTCGCAGTTCGTACTTAGGTATGTACGAACCAAGGACAATCTTCGTAATAGTCTTTGGCTGTTGAGAATGTATATAAATACATTCGAGCCAAAGATAAGATCCATCTTTTCCCTTGGATGCTCGTACTTAGACACATACGATCCAAGGACAGTCTTCGTAATTTTCTTTGGTTGTTGAGAATGTATTTAAATACATTCGAGCCAAAGATAAGCTTTATTTTCGCTCCAAGGTTTCGTAATTTTGACCTTCGTATTTCCGTTTTCTGAGAGTAAAGAGAAAAAGGGGTAGGGTACGTTCCTAGTAGCACCATTACGGAAATAAAAAAAATAAAAAAATTAAAAGTTTAGTATAGAACTTAACAGAGATATGTTTGCTGAGTTCGTATTTAATAGAACTGTCCAATGTTTGGGACTTAGTTCCTAAATGAACCTCATATTCAAAACGGGAGAGAGTATTGCAAGCTGAGTAAAAGAAGGCGTATGCGAAAGAAAACGACCCTCATCTCATAAATAACCTTATGGATTTTACTCCAAAACTTTTTACTGAGATTCCTTCGGAAACGGAGGTATCCAGATCCAGAGAAGGTTTGCTCAGATATTAAAAAATGACAGAAAATACCATAAGCTGGGTAAAAGAAGGCGTATGCGAAAGAAAACGACCCTCAACTCATAAATAACCTTAGGGATTTTACTCCAAAACTTTTACAGAGGTTCCCTCGAAGACAAAGGTATTGAGATCTAGAAAGAGTTTGATCATGAGCAAGCAAATAATAATAAAATAATAGCTTTCTGAGCTTTAAAAAGTGTTTTTAATGGTGTTTCATAACCACTTTTTGTAGATTCGTAAGATTTCAAGCTTTTTCCAAGGTTTAATACTCGAAAACTTGTCAAAGAATGATAAATCTTTACTAAAAAGTAAGATCCAACTCTCTTATTCTTAGATCCGATCTTCTAACAAAGATCTAAAGAAAAAAGATGATAAAATAGCAAAAATAATGAAAATCGAGAGCTTTTCGGTCCAGCTCATTTCTAGCGCCAAACTGTGACTACTAATTTTCCTATAGTCTACGTAATATGAGCAGCTCAGAGGATCATATACTAAGTAGTATGGATACCTCAGTTGAACTGATATTGTTGAGTAAGTAAAAGGTATGTTAGAAATGAGATCTACTCAGAAGATCATATACTAAGTAAGTAAAGATACTTTGCAAGAGCAGATGCTAAGAAAACAAAGGTATCTCTGTAAAACAGAGATAAGTAAGCAAATAAGCTAAATAAAGAGATATCTCAGATGAACAGATAACTCGGAAAACAGAGATAGCTCAAAATACAGAGATAACTCAGAAAACAGATATAAATCAGTAAGTAAATCTATAAGAGAGAATATAATATAAGTGCATCTAAGTTATCAACACACAAGAGATTATGTGGTTCGGTTAATCTTAACCTACGTCCACGGGTAAAGATGATATGTTTATTGATCTTATTACATTTGGGTGGAAGAACTCCATTGAAGAAAGTATGAAGCTCTAGAAAATAAAAGAGGAAGTAGAGAGAGAAAGTGAGTTTATTCCCTCATCCTAGCTCACCCAATTGTCCCCCTTCTCTTGTGGTAAGGATGGGTATTTATAGATCCCTTTGTGTCCATGATATCTTTGTTGTCTTCTGTTCCATCGAGATATGATGGTCCTTGGTCAATCTAGTACCTTCGTTGGCGGCACACCATCTCCAATCATACGATGCCTCCTTAGCTTCCTCCACGTGCCATCGTGAACTGTGAAACCTTCATACAAGTCGTACCTTCATTGGCCGCGTACCTTCGTCAGTCAGAGGATGCCACGTAATCTGAGACCACGTGGTTGAGGAATACTCCTTCGTACTAAAAGTTGTGCAGACTGCTCAGCTACCTCTGACAGACAGACACACCCACGTGCCTATACTACAACCTATTGCTTAATAACTAAGCAATCTTGGTAGTGATTTGGTGTACTCCGTTGTAGCATTCTTTGCTACTCCCTCCTTTAATAGTACGCCACACGTTGAGGGAGAGAGCTTCATAACTAAGCATCTTAAGGAGAGATGTAGTGTGGGTTGTTGCAATATAATAAGCTGCTCCACCTTTAATATTGTGCGACGTGGCACAATAGATTTTTGGTATCTACAGGTTAATAGTAGGAAGTTAGGAATAACTACCTGTCATCTATTTCTTTAGCATGAGTAGAACATCATCAATAATTTTAGGACTCATTGATAAAATTAATGTCTTTAAGTAATTATTAGAGCACCGCTCGGTCGTACTCGCATGTTTTGCTATCTCAAGATTGTTGTCAATGTTAGATGAACAAAACTATATATTGATTCTAATATACTAAAGTCAAGTCTCGGACTAGGTATGGAGGTTGGTAGTTGAGTATCAGACATCACTGAATAACCCTCGAAGACTGAAAATCGACGAATGCATTTGGAAAACTTCATCAACAAAGAGGTATATGAAAACTGAACCATTTAATTTACTCACATGCATTATCATTCTATCATTAGACTATGTTGTATGACTTCTAGTAGATTTAAAATTGTAAAGAAGATATTTCAAATCAAGCTTGTCTTGTTAAACATCTCGTAATATTATTTAAGCAATGGATATTCATTGGTCCTTAGCAATCTTAGTTCAGAAGAATTTATTGTTCAAGAACTATTTTTTGTTGTATGGATCATTTGAAAATATCCCGAGCAATGATATTTTATATTTATGGAAAATGAAAATATTTCAACATCAAAAGAGAGTGTATCAGAACTACTGAAATATGTACTCAGGGTAGGTTGGCAAACCATCTCGCAGACCATGGATATCTGAAGTTCCGTAATATAGGTAGGTTCATGAACCAAGTTCGTAAACCGTAGAATTCTGAATGGGACAATTCACGAACCCGTTCATAAACTGTGGTGATCTGAATTTGTGAAATAGCCAACGGTTCACTAACCCAGTTCACGAACCAATTCACAAACAATCTCAGTACGTATTAGCATATAATCAAAGACTGTTTTAATAAATATGTTTAGCGTTGCTATGACTTTCATATATACCTCTAAGACATCTATGATCTCTAAAACACCTTGTGTATATGCATCATGATTCAAGTCTTAAGTGTTTAAAAGAACACAATATTGCTTTCAAGTTCAAAAGGCATATTTGCTAAGAAGTATTATTATACACGGTTCCGGAACCCGGGCCACAATATATATTCTCCTATGTGATTTCAAGATAAGTTTCACATGCTTACTTGAAAACCTAACTAGTGTTTCATCTAAACAGAGAAAATGTTTGCTTGATTCTCTAAGTTATCTTAGCTTGAATTCTAAACAACCCTCAATCTTGAAAAACTATGAATAGAGAGACTCATTCAACTGAAAAATTTAGTCCCTGACACTTCTGTGTCCTAGTTGATTGTTAGAGTCGTCCTCTATTGACCTAGGTTTACTTTGATAAATATAATTAGGTTTACGGCTGAAAAACTTCACTTAATGATTCGTGAAGGCAGGTCCGACTATCTTTACCATTATAGTTAGTATATCCTAATCTTGTTCATTCTGTTATTGAGGTTTTAGTAATCTCTTTCAGGAATGAGATAGATAAAAATCGCAATATTCTCTCCATCTCAGACTTTGTGATTCCTCAAGATAGATATCTAAAAACGATTCCTAATTGATTAGTTCACGATTGTTCTCGAGAGGTGGTTAAAAATCCAAGATTCTCAGCTAACTAAGTGTAAGTGTTCCGGGATTGTGAGGTTTGATAGTTTTGTCTATTGCAAATATATTTTCAAGCCTGATCTATTCGATCTAAATGGAAATCAAATAGGGATATCTGTTAGAGGAGGATTAGTAACAAAAGTCTTCACTTAGACTGAAGCAACTCTTAGGATGTAAAGGACGTCAACTAAGGGAATTAATTGCGTAAAGAGTAAGGAGCACGACCGAAGCTAAATTGTTTGGAGAGTGGATTTGGTCTCATCTACACTCAAATCTAAAGTTTGATAGTAGACTAGTGTCTGTAGTGGATTAATACAGTTCGGTGTTCAAATCTGGACGATTTTCCAGGGTTTTTCTACAGTTGCAGTTTCCTCGTTAACAAAATTTCTGGTGTGTTGTATGTTTTCCTTTCCCGCATTATATTGTTTATCTTTATAATATGAATAACACAAGTAGTACACATTCAATTCTAGTAGATTAAATCCATATTAATTGTGATCGATTACGAGACTCGTTCTTGTAGAATTCACATCTTGAAAGATAGATAATAAGTTTCATATTTGGCAGAATTACGATTTGATTATTTAGATGTGACTAGATTGATCTTGGATATTGATTTTTGAGAATGTCCAAGTACTCTCGTTAATAATCAGGTTCATGGACTCCTGAGTCTAGACTTTCTGATTCAGAAAAGTTACCGATTATAAACTATATATACATATTATCAAGGATCATTAAGTTGGCTTCTTGCAATTGTATTAGGTTTTGTCCATACAAGTGTCGAACGATAACGTTGACGGTGTACTTGGTACCCTCTCCTTTTCAGTAATGTAAATTACTTACCTGCAACACCACTAATTGATAACACAAAGTGTTGCAGTGATGATTGGAGATTAAGATATTTACAACGTATCTAATCATGAGAATATATAAGAGGAAAAAAGTAAAAGAGCGGTAGTTGGACGTATAAAACTTTTCATCTAGTTCTAAACTCAATTCAAAATCATTTGATTTCATGCACAAAGATCGGTTAACGCTCAACATTAATCTCGATCATCCAGAAATAACACAAAAAATTGGAGTTCCGAATAGAGGAAGGGAAGATATGAAGACCAATGGGAGGGAATAATTTAGGTTGTGCATGGTGTTTAGGGTCTTAGTGTAATCAAATTTCACAGTAAACGTTTACTTAAAAAGGATTAAAACAGATCGTCGACGTGAGGTGTTGTCCGCTCACACTAGGTTACACGACCCTGTACAATTAAGTGTTAGGTGTAAAGGAAGTGTAATAATTTTTAAGCATAGCAGCCAATTGGAGAGTGGGTTTCCATCACACAAATAGGAATTTCACCAATTAGACTTTGCCAAGTGTCCACACCATTACTCCTGCTTCAGATAAGCCATATTTCAGCCAATAAGAAGCGAGGGTTCCATCATCCTTCACCGTGAGAGTTTTATTTTTCAAGGAATTTAAGGGGGAAGATAAGTATCTCCTACTAGTATGTAATTATTTTATCTTCTACAATAAATTATAATCCCTATTTTGGTGATTACCAAAATATTTTCTTATATATTTTAGTTTGCATATTTGATGGTCTGTTTTAGGCAATTAAATTACTTGTTATATATCTCCATAATAATTACATACAATCTTCAAGGTGTTTTTATCGACTGACAGTCGTTTCAGGCATATCTGAGGAAGATATATATCAGTTTGACGTAGATCTATGTGTCTGAAAAAGCGGGGGTCTAACAACACCACCCAATATTTCGCTTAACAATCTGTATGGACAAACTCGAATATACTTTTAATAGAATCAACAAGACTCAATCAATTAAAAGTATATCAACGAGTTTATATCTCTCTCTTGATTTGATTTCCTCAAACAGAAACTGCAAGTACTAATAAAATACAATGAATAACTTGGATGGTACCAAAGACCAATATCCAAGTATCAATCAATATCAATCAAAAACCGTTAGGTCGGATTCTCCAATTGATTGATCTAACACACAACCTGTATTATTTCAATTATAAAGATCAAACAATATAATGCGGAAATTGAAATAACACAGACACCAGAAATTTTGTTAACAAGGAAACCGCAAATGCAGAAACCCCCCGGAACCTAGTCCAGATTGAACACATACTGTATTAAGCCGCTACAGACACTAGCCTACTCCAAGCTAACTTCATACTGGACTGTAGTTGAACCCCAATCAGTCTCCCACTGATCCAAGGTACAGTTGTACTCCCTACGCCTCTGACCCAGCAGGATACTGCGCACTTTATTCCCTTAGTTGGTCTCACCCACAACTAAGAGTTGCTACGACCCAAAATCGCAGGCTTTGAAAATAACAAAATCTGTCTCACACAGACAAGTCTATCAAAGGATCAATCTGTCTCCCACAGAAAAACCCTAAAGTTTTTGTTCCGTCTTTTGATAATAATCAAGGTGAACAGGAACCAATTGATAATCCAGTCTTATATTCCCGAAGAATATCCTAGATTAATGAATCACCTCACAACAATCTTAATCGCATGGTAGCGAAACAAGATGTTGTGGAATCACAAAAAATGAGACGAAGATGTTTGTGATTACTTTTTATATCTTGCCTATCGGAGATATCAACTCTCAAGCAAATGAATTTGATTGTACTCGTACGATAGAAGATGCAAGATCAGATCACACAACTACGATAAAAGTAGTATCGGTCTGGCTTCATAATCCCAATGAATTCTTTAAGTCGTTAACCTGGTTTTAGAAGAAGAAAACCAAAGGTTAAAGGAGAATCGACTCTAGTACGCAAACTAGTATCACACGTAAGGTGTGGGGATTAGTTTTGCACAATATTAGATGTCTCCTTTATATACTCTTTCAAATCAGGGTTTTGCCTTGGTAACAAAGCAATCAATATTCACTGTTAGATCAAAACCTGATTTAGATTCAAGCTAATATTTCTCAACCGTTAGATCGAAAACTTAGCTTGTTATACACAAATGAACTGCACGCTTCTAGGTTTGTTAACCGTACCCAAACGTGTACATTGTTGGTTCAACAATAGTTAACCAAAAGGTTATCCATATGAGCATTTCATATCAACCATGTTCTTCTTCATCATAACTAGTTCAAATGACTCAAATGAACTAGTTAGAGAGTTGTTCAATTGCAAGGAAATCTTATATGACTACACAAGACACAATTGAAGCAAAGATGATTCGATTCACTTGAATCGGTTCATGAAATTTTATAGCCACGGTTTACAAACTACATTCCTTAGTCTTTTTAAAGTTTAAGTTCAGAAATCATCTTCAGATATATAACCTTCTCAAATTCGCAGACTAGGTTCGTGGACTTAAGACACCAGACAGAGTTTACAAACTCCAGCAGAAATTCTCGGGATGAGAACTTCGCCGGTTCGCAGACTGGGTTCGCGGGCTTAGCTCACGCAAGTAGTTTGTCAACTCCAGCAGAAATTCTCGGGTTTGAGAACTTCGGCAGTTCGCGGACTGAGTTCGTGGACTTGGCAACAAGCCATTCTTTCGGTTTCTCTTGATCAACAAAGTTCGCAAACTTTGGTTCAAGGAATAGGACTTATACATAACTGTGTTTCCACAACAATGCTTATGTCCATCATTGGTTATGTAATACAAACTCTCATTCCAATCATTGAAACATTCTTAGAGGACGTTATATAGTTGTGACACCATTTCTCGTCAAAGCAATTTTCAAAGTGATTGAAACATATCATGACTTTCGTCACTAGGTAAAGATAAACTTGGTCGAAATGAAAAGCTTACCAACACATATTTCGAGATATATATAGGCGAGGTATACTCGGCTCGAAATACCAAATGTGTATAATCTAAGTCTATATATATAGCATACGACTTTTTGTCTCAAGAAGTAGGAGATAGAGTAGATAGACTTTTGAGTGACAGATAAGTTCAAGTATTCACATACTTTTTTGTCGAGAAGTTCCACCGGTTCCTTGAGTAGTTCTTCTACTTGTATGATGAATCGCCATGAAATCCTTGAGCTCAACTACACTTTCTATCCTAGTCCGAGACTTGGCTATAATAGACTAGAAATCAAGACTTATAGTTTTGATCACTAACATTGATAAATATGCTTGAGATAGCAACGCATGCGAGTTCGACCGAGAAATGATCTAACAATCTCCCCCTTTGTTCAATTTTAGTGACAAAACTATCAATACATATGGAATACAAAAATAGATAAAGAAACTTAAGTAGCTCCTATTCCACATGTCTAATCTTCAACATTCCACGAAATCTTCGTCACTTCCAAGTACTCCTATGATCCCTAAGGTTGTAAGTTTAGAAACACCGCTGTTGAAGATCCGTAGCTATAAAAATGAGAAAACATCGGTCTCGATCATTGTTATACGGTGTCATAGTATTATTACACAGTGTCAAAGTTCAATTGTATCACAACTTCAACAATAATACTATGGTGATATGTATCACTCCCCTTAGTCAATACTCCATCTCACATGGAAACCACTCCCCCTTACATAATGACCCGAAGACCATATGTATTTGTAGTGTGAACTACATATTAATTCTCCCCATTTTTTTCAATAAAATTGGCAAAGGTACAAGAACGGGATCATAATGAAATTTCCGTAAGAGACATTTCATGACTAAAAAGAAAGAACACACATCATCTTATTTAGATGCAATCATATAGCCGAAGCTAATAGCATTCATCAAGGAGTTTAAAGATACAAGATAACCCCTCTAAAATTCCACAGCCGCACACCGCTCAAGATATGACCATTAAGCACAAGTTCAAAAGAACTCTCCTCCATTTGATGTCATTCCCGAAAGAACAACAAGAGCGACCTTAATTTCGAAAGAAAATAAGGATTTTATTGGACACCAAAAACCATAAGAATGATTTATTTTTTTATATCCAAAAACTCAATCAAATTAATTATAAGTAAACCCGTGACTAATTTAATCGGAATACACAATCAAATTAAACGCAAAAGTGGTCAACTTAATTGATTGTGCTCAACATAAGTAAACTTACGGAGACACGAAAATACTCAACTAGATTACACAAGAGATCCCATAATTAATCTAATTGGAATACACAACCAAGCTAATTACGAAAGTAATCAATTTAATTGTCAATTGTTTTGCTCGACATAAGAAACTTACGGAGCAATAACTAAATAACCAAACAAGATGATTAATTTAGTTCAAAATGCTCAACATAAAGTACCTTACGGAACAACCAACAAAGCTAATAAAAAATAATCAACTTGGTTGTATCGTGCTCAACATAAGACACATTACAGAGCCTCACAGTAATACATACGAATATGGATCAGGGATGATCAATACTGCGAAATACACAAGGATTCATTCTATCTTCAAAAATTATTTGCATAACAACAATAATAGACATAATCCTTGAAAACAAAAGATTTTAACCTATCTTCCATCAACATAATTGAAAATATAGGCTTAACTTTTGTATTTGTCAAAATTCCATTCATCCTTTTACCAGTACGTGAATACCGAACGCGAACGACTTTACTTTTGGCAAAGTATGGGACCTTCAAGTTCACGGACGCAAACATACATATCCCATAACAAGTTGCAATATAACAAATCATAAAGATTAATACTCAAAAACATCATCCTCCAAATATTCTTAGAATTTAAAACCAATAAACCTAAAAAAATAATACAAGAAGATGAAAAATAATAGCTATGTGTAGTCACAATCATTTATATTCAAAGCACTAGTTATTCTTCCAACTAAACCAAAAAGAAGACATACTAGGAAACAATGTCTTTGAGAAATTATTTATCATTAACGAACTCCTTTTCGTCAATAGCCATTGGAATATAAGGTTCGTGGAGGAAGGAGTCAATACCAACAAACCGTCTTGGCTGATGATGTCGAACCAGGGATTTCTGAATTTCCAAAGATCTTAAAACACAAGCCTTTATTTCACTAATCTCCTTTCTTACTTCCTTCAACTCATCAAGAACATCGGAAAACTTCTGAGAGTTATAAGGGACAACCCTTGGATTTCTTGTATTTCTCCTTTTTCTTTTCAGGGAAGGAGTTACTGGAGATTTTTCTTTTTCCTTGTTTGATGGCTTAACAATCATGTTGACATATTTTCCATCCAAAGAGATGATGCTTGGAGAACAATTATAAACAACTGGTTTTTGTGAGTGGAATTCACAATCTCAACAAGCAGTCTTAAGATATAAAGGATATCAGAGAGGAAAAAGGAATGTAGGGTTCGCAACCTTTTACACAGGTTCGTGGACCCCCAATTTTAAACCCCATAAAGATTAGAATTGTTGATAATAACCCTTTACTTTATTTGATAGACAAGAAACACAAACCTAAGAAAAAAAAATTTTCCTGAAGCCTGAGCAGTACACAATCTCATCTCTTTTGATCAGGCACATGAGACAAGATTTACCAAACAACACAATTAATTTGTGTTGTGGTGAACAACAATTTGTCCACCATTTTCCTCTTGAGAGGAACCCTCTGAATTCTGTCTATCAAAACGATTTGACCAAACCTTCTTCTCTAATGGTCTAATTTTGTCTTTGGAAACCAACTTCTTAGACGAAGATAAAATCCTACATACCTCAACAGTCTTCTGGGAAAGTTTAAGCTTTCTTGCCAATCGATTTGCTCTTTGTTGAAGTTTGTTGGTGCGCTTCACTTGATGCTTGTACTTGTAAAATCTTGATAGTTCATGACCCTTCTGAGAACAAAATGAGCACGTCAAACTCAGATAGTATTCAGGCATCTGTGCTGTGAACGCAACTAGACACATAGTGGATCCTGAAACATTAAAACCAGCGTTTCCAAAGGATGGGTCAATTGATTCTTTCAGCTTGATTGGATTCTCCTCTTCACCGAAACCATCAAGGTTGATATATGTATTGCTACAATTATCAAAATCAATGTTTTCACATAGAAGACCAACACTTGATTTCCTGTCTTCATCAGAATCATAGATCTCAGACATCTCATCAAGTGTTACAACAAGACCTTTGTTCCTAGTGTATTTTCTACGATTTGATCACTCGTTTGCAAAATGACCAAAACCTTTACACTTAAAGCACTGTGGCATATCCTCGTCATCAGCCTCATCAGCATCCCTGTTTTTAGGAGGGACGCGATTGTGAGGTTTATCTGACGACCTAGGTTTATCTCTTGAAAACCGTTTACTTCTCTTCAATAGAAGATCCCTAAACTGTCTTGTGATCAAGGAGACTGATTTGTCAATATCTTCATCCGAAAAATCATCCTCAGACTGATCATCTTCAGAGACATAAACACTTTTACTTTTATCAAGTAATTTAGTGTTCCTCTGTGCTTTAAAGGCAACATTCTTTCCGATTTTGGATGTATGCTCATGATCAAATATCTTTAGCTTTCCAACCAATATATTTCTGGAAAAATTATCAAGGTTATTTCCCTCAACGATGACATGCTTCTTAGACTCGTATCTAGATGGCAGCGATCTGAGAATTTTCATCACAATGTCCTTTTCAGGAATAATCTTACCCAATGCAAACGATGCATCAACAATCTCAGATACTTTGTGATTAAACTCATCAAACATATCTTCATCTGCTATACGAAGGTTCTCCCAATCGGAATTAAGGTTTTGAAGCCTAGATTTCTTTTCACTGGAGTTACCTTCGAATACGGTTTCTAAGATATCCCAAGCATCTTTAGACCGAGTGCAATTAGACACATGGTGCTGAAGATTTGGGGTAGCGGTATGTATGATAGCATTCAAACCGTCGGAATTTTACTTTGCATCATTTATCTCAGCAGGGGTGTATTCACCAATAGGTTTGGGAACGTTTACATCTCCAACTGCCACAACGGGAGCATCATAGCCATTAACAACATATACCCATGATTGAAAATCACGTGCTTGAAGAAAAGCTTGCATAACAATTTTCCACCATAAGTAATTAGAGCCATCGAAGACTGGTGGTACGTTAATAGAGATAACACCTCTGTCCATAGAGTCAGATTGCTACAAACACAGACTTGTAAGGTCTTAAACGTGTTTGCCTGCTCTGATACCAATTGAAAAGCGGGGGTCTAACAACACCACCCAATATTTCCCTTAGCATTCTGTATGGACAAACTCGAATATACTTTTAAGAGAATCAACATGACTCAATCAATTAAAAGTATATCAACGAGTTTATATCTCTCTCTTGATTTGATTTCCTCAAACAGAAACTGCGAGTAGTAATCAAATACAAGGAATAACTTGGATGCTACCAAAGACCAATATCCAAGTGTCAATCAATATCAACCAACAACCGTTAGGTCGGATTCTCCAATTGATTGATCTAACACACAACCTGTATTATTTCAATTATAAAGATAAAACAATATAATGCGGAAATCGAAATAACACAGACACCAGAAATTTTGTTAACGAGGAAACCGCAAATGCAGAAAAACCCCGGGACCTAGTCCAGATTGAACACACACTGTATTAAGCCGCTACAGACACTAGCCTACTCCAAGCTAACTTATGACTGGACTATAGTTGAACCCCAAATAGTCTCCCACTGATCCAAGGTACAGTTGTACTCCCTACGCCTCTGATCCCAGCAGGATACTGCGCACTTGATTCCCTTAGATGATTTCACCCACAACTAAGAGTTGCTACGACCCAAAATCGCAGGCTTTGACAATAAACAAATCTATCTCACACAGACAAGTCTATCAAAGAATCAATCTGTCTCCCAAGAAAAACCCTAAAGTTTTTGTTCCGTCTTTTGATAATAATCAAGGTGAACAGGAACCAATTGATAATTCGGTCTTACATTCCTGAAGAACAACCTAAATTAATCAATCACCTCATAACAGTATTAATCATATGGTAGCGAAACAAGATGTTGTGGAATCACAAACAATGAGACGAATATGTTTGTGATTGCTTTTTATATCTTTCCTATCGGAGATATCAAATCTCAAGCCAATCAATCTGATTGTACTCGTACGATAGAAGATGCAAGATCAGAGCACACAACTACGATAAAAGTAGTATCGGTCTGGCTTCACAATCCCAATGAAGTCTTTAAGTCGTTAACATGGTTTTAGAAGAAGAAAACCAAAGGTTAAAGGAAAATCGACTCTAGTACACAAACTAGTATCACACGTAAGGTGTGGGGATTAGTTTTGCTCAATACTAGATGTCTCCTTTATGTAGTCTTTCAAATCAGGGTATTGCCTTGGTAACAAAGCAATCAATATTCACCGTTAGATGAAAACCTGATTTAGATTCAATCTAATATTTCTCAACCGTTAGATCGAAAACTTAGCTTGTTATACACAAATGAACTGCACGTTTCTAGGTTTGTTAACCGTACCCAAACGTGTACATTGTTGGTTCAACAATAGTTAACCAAAAGGTTATCCATATGAGCATTTCATATCAACCATGTTCTTCTTCATCATAACTAGTTCAAATGACTCAAATGAACTAGTTAGAGAGTTGTTCAATTGCAAGGAAATATTATATGACTACACAAGACACAATTGAAGCAAAGATGATTCGATTCACTTGAATCGGTTCATGAACTTTTATAGCCACGGTTTGCAAACTACATTCCTTAGTCTTTTTAAAGTTTAAGTTCAGAAATAATCTTCAGATATATAACCTTCTCAAGTTCGCAGACTAGGTTCGCAAAATTAAGATACCAGACAGAGTTTACAAACTCCAGCGAAAATTTTCGGGATGAAAACTTCTCCGGTTCGCGGACTTAGCTCACGCAAGTAGTTTGTCAACTCCAGCAAAAATCTCGGGTTTGAGAACTTCGGCAGTTCGCGGACTTGGCAATAAGCCATTCTTCCGGTTTCTCATGATCAACAAAGTTCGCAAACTTTGGTTCAAGGAATAGGACTTATACATAAATGTGTTTCCACAACAATGCTTATGTCCATCATTGGTTATGTAATCTAAACTCTCATTCCAATCATTGAAACATTCTTAGAGGACGTTATACAGTTGTTACACCATTTCTCGTCAAAGCAATTTTCAAAGTGATTGAAGCATATCATGATTTTCGTCACTAGGTAAAGATAAACTTGGTCGAAGCGAAAAGCTTACCAACACATATTTCGAGATATATATAGGCGAGGTATACTCGGCTCGAAATTCCAAATGTGTATAATCTAAGTCTATATATATAACATACGATTTTTGTCTCAAGAAGTAGGAGATAGAGTAGATAGACTTTTGAGTGACAGATAAGTTCAAGTCTTCACATACTTTTTTGTCGAGAAGTTCCACCGGTTCCTTGAGTAGTTCTTCTACTTGTATGATGAATCGCCATGAAGTCCTTGAGCTCAACTACACTTTCTATCCTGGTCTGAGACTTAGATATAATAGACTAGAAATCAAGACTTATAGTTTTGATCACTAACATTGACAAACATGCTTGAGATAGCAACGCATGCGAGTTCGACCGAGCAATGCTCTAACAGTGTCCATGAAGATCCATAGCTACGAGATATGATCGCATTCCGATGTATAGGGAAAATCACTCCTTTATTATATAATCCTTTGTATAACAAACAATCTGTTAAGTTTTAGTTAATACCCTAGAAGATCCATAAATTGGAAAAAAAAATAAAAAAACTTAATGACCGGCTAGATTTTAGTTAACAACCTAGATTGTCATTGATAGCCGCCTAGGTTGTTACTATCGACCTAACCAATGTGAAGGTTTTGAAACGCAAACTTACGGTTGTCTAGGTAGGAAATAAGAACGTAATCTTTTCTAGTACTCCAATTTTCTTTTAAAATAATTCAAGTTACATACTCAGTTGGTTACTGAAAAGGCGAGGGTGCCCAAATATACCTCAAGCTAAAACTTTTCCTACCTATAAGTCCTTTCTCCGAAAGTGATTGTCTATGGACTGAGTCGAGACAATACAACTAATCGGTTCACACTTGTGTGATCATCTATGGATACGAGATCGAGAGAATACAACAACGAAGTATGTTTACTTGATAAAAAGGTTCGGACTTAACCAAACACAATAGAATTGCTTATTAAGTAAATAGGAATTAACGTTTGTGTGATTTACTTTAATTATAATAAAATAATTATAATGTGGAAAATAAAAGTAAATGACACAACAAGATTTTTTTAACGAGGAAACCGCAAATGCAGAAAACCCCGGGACCTTGTCCAGAATTGAATACTCTCAGGATTAAGCCGCTACACAAAATTAAACTAACTTCGTATAGTTGAAACCAACCAACTAAACCTATAGTTCACCTAGTTCCGTCTGTATTCCCACGCCTCCAACTTATGAATAAGTCACGTACTTGGAACAATTCCTTTGGTTCGTATTCCAAACAATAAAGGAACAACAAATCTGTTTGGTATCAACTCTCTTCAACCAAGTGATGTGAGTTCGACAAAGGCTCTTTTGTTTATCTCAAATGAACTCCTTCGTCGGGTTCTTAGATCTATATTATATTCAACTACCAAAGGTAATTTTTAAGATTTTGCAATCAATACTTTTAATCACAAAGAACTGTATTGATGCCGATCTACACAAATAATCAATCCAATCTACCACAAGGATAAACCGATTATAGTTGGATCCTCTTATACCGAAACAAGTGTTGTGCACACCAAAGATTATGACCCCCAAATCAGAAATCTTCAATATCTTCTTTGTCTTCAGATCTTCTTAGATCTTCAATAAACGCCTGCACACAACAACTTGAATCTCTTGTGATCAATCACGCACAAAACGGAGTCTGCTAACAATGGATTATCACAAGATCGTCTTTAGCACTAACAACAGTCTAAAGATGCCTGTCGAAACTTCGATCTAGTTTGAGTGAATCTTATATCAGATGAGAAGATTCTCATGCATAAACAAACTAGGTGCAATCAAAGTTCAACCACCGTTAGTCAATCAAATCAATCGAAAACACAAGATAAACCGCAATTATCTAGTTTCCCACCAACGGTACTAATAAAGCTTCTCAATCCCAAAGAAGACTTTAAACTGAGAAGTCGTAATAGATTTCTCCTAATTAGGTTACTCTCCTCTCCGAATAGGCGGTTTCACCAGTAACAACACAACCCAGGAAGTTTGTTGTCACGAAGGATTACTTTGCTAGAAATGCAAACTTCAAGTATTTATATACAAGGAAGTTTGGACACCAAGGAATTTCCAAAACCGAAAATATTCTCAAGATATGCAATATAATTCCAAATTCAGTTTCCATAATTCCTGGAAATGCTCTGTCCAAAATAATGACCGAAAAACTCTTTGGAAAATCTTTAACTAGTAAATGCACATTACTAATTCTCATTTTCCTAAAATAAAATTAAGACCTTAATCAAAAGATTCTTAGCATATTTATGTTTCGATCCTGGGATTTTCTTCCTTTAGCTATTAAGGAATAACTTTGAACAATTAAAGATAAACATTACTGCCTGTGTTCAAAGTGTGTCGACATCCTTACTTTCTAAGTCCTCTTTCATACTTACAACCTTGAAACCGATTTGCCACACTTCCAAACAAGTTTAGAATTAGTTCATCTGACTTTCAAAAACTATGTGATTGATCAAGAACACTCAATCACAAATCATGGGTTTAACGGTTCTACCGAAACAAGTTTCGGTTCTACCTCCATGTGAGTATTGTACATAGTCACACTAGATTTCCAAAATTCGGTTGACTAGGTACTAGGATCGGTTCCCCACATATATATGGTATCTAACTTATATGTGTTGCACATGTCCATAGGATCGGTTCCCCTTTCTGCTACAAACTTGTTGCACCTCATACAAAGATCGTTCCGCTTTGTGATGTGTTTCACCTCTTACTAGAATCGGTTCCCCTTTACCAGATTCGGTCATACACAAATCACAAACTCGATCATACCATCTCAGGTGATTACTTAAGATCGGTTTCACTAATAAAAGTCATACCAATACATAAGTCAGGCCTTTGTGAATAGTTTTACCAAGAACACAACCAAGTCATGAGCGGTTATACTAAATCACACATACACAAGATATGCAATGAATAACAATACCAATAACGCCTGGCGATTTCCTTTTCGATTCATAAACAAGTTTATGAACTTACTTCCTTAAAAAACATGTAAAACATTGTTTCCTAGGATGAAATCCTCACCTCATACCCATACATAATCACAAGAGCATTTAAACGATCATGCCGATGTCTTATCTACAAAGTTTAATGGTTAAGCAATAAACCTCGTATTGTATTCCTTAATACTATGTCTATCTAGAGTGTTCATGCTTCGCATTTTTGTTTTCAATATGCACGACTTGAAATATATGTTAGGGAGTGAAACAGTTCAAGTCAAATATCACTAACCTCAAGTGGAAGGATGATGTTGTCGTTGTAGATTCTTACTTCTTCACTTGTTCAAGTCTTCGCAATACTTGTAATGTCTCATATCCTAATACTTTCAAGCTAACCTATACGAAGTTGACTCTAGTACATAATCAAGCGACTCTTAAAATGAGTTTTGATTCACTAACATATGACAACCAAACTTGACATACCAACGCCTGGTGGATTCAACCGAGCTATGCTCTAACAGTTACGATCATAAACCTAACTGATTATGCATATCCCAAAGAGTTGAAACCTATTATAATTATCTATATTATCATTGATGACTCATAGCCATTTGTGGTGGTGGTGTTCAAAACTAGGTTTAGATAATGGCCTAACAAAGTGTGTTCGTTTTCTTAACTAAACAGTTGTGGGCGATATTATTTAATTAAAAAGGACAAAGTACTTAATATACCACCAACTTTTCGGTTCGTGAACATGTATAGACAAATATTTGTGTAATTAATAGGTATATATTTTTATAAAAAATCTTTGTTATTGATTGTAAATCAAGGTCAACCTAGTATATAATCGAACGGTTACAAGATCTGATTTCCAACAAGAAAAAGTCTATATACGAATTCGATAAGAACAAGTCTTGTAGGATCTTTACAATTGAGCTAAAAACTATCTAGGTTTATCACGTATTTATTGTGATATTTCAATTATACAAAAAACAATATAATGGGTAAAAGAAAAAACACTAGACACCAGAAATTTTGTTAACAAGAAAACCTGCAATCTAGTAGTAAAATCCCGGTACGTCGTCCAGTTTGATCACCACGATGCATTAAGCCGATACAAACACGCCTACTATCAGACTTCGGGCTGGTACATAATTAATATCGAATCAACCCTTTGATAAATTCAGCTTCAGTCGTGCTTCTTAAGTCCCCTGGATCTCGCAAAATCCTATGAACTTGACCCATCGCTGACATCCTTTACAGGCCTAAGAGTTATTTTAGCCGAAGTGAAGACTTAAACTTTCCTGCCTCTAAAAGGAAGCTTATTGGTTTCCTCCAGATATGTTTCAATCAAGGTAATGGAAATTTGTTTACTTTGAGGATCTTCAGCAGAAAGAAGATATCAAATAAACCTAATAATTAGGATAACTTGCTCTCTTCAAAAGATTATAAAGATGCCTAATCGGTTATACCTCACGAAATCATCCGATACAAGTTTAGATATCAATCAACTTGTGGATTTACAAAGTTTGAGACGAAGCGCAATTTGTATTTTCTATCAATCTTATTCCCTAATCAATATTTATTGAATGGTCATATACCAAAAGATATGTACCTTACAATAGACAAAAACTACAACGATCAAGATAATATTCCGGACAACAAAGATCTATCAGGTAAAATATGGTTTGACCAGGCTTCACGAATTCCATAGTGATGATTTTAAAATTCGTAACCTGATATAATTTCTATAGAAAACCTAGGTCTTTAGAGGATGACTCTAGCCGTAACTAGGAAACATGGTTCTAGCATTGATATTCTAGGTTGCAGAGAGTCCTTTTTATAATGATAAATTAGGATAAATTGCTTAAAGTTCAAGCAAACAGTTTCTCGAGAACAAAGCAAGTTCATGAACTAGTTTCCATATTTACAAATTACTTTGATCCCAAGCAAACTCAACTTCTCAAGATATATTAATTCCAAAGAATGTAAACCATGTAAGCATATGAGAAGTTTTCCTTGAGTTACAAAGAGGAATGTGCACAAACGTAGTTATCATTTAAGAACCGGGCACAAAAGGAGCCCACGAAAATAATCCCGTAAAGCTTGTGAACCGTCAATAAAATTTAATAACACCCCAAATCATGCCAGTTCGTGAATTGAAAAATCAGTTTTCGTACAATTATTTGAAGTGTATATTAACGGTCGTAAAAGTGTACATTTTGTGAACTGATAGATCAGTTTGTGTACATGAACAATTTCAGAGAGTTTAAGAACATACCCAAAAGTTTACTGTTTTCGAACTGCTAAATTAGTTAGTGAACAAAGAAAAAATTCGGTGTGTTCAAGAACTTACCCAATAGTTCACAGTTCTAGGAACAACAAGTTTATATGCAGTTTGCGAACTGGAAAATCAGTTCGTGAAACATAAGTACTACTTGATGTTTTTTTTATTTATATTTTAGCAGACATAGTTTATTAAAAAATAAATTATTCTCAACCTCAAAAAGCAATTAGTCCTATGAACGTCCGTTGCTTGAATTCATGTTTCAAGATTAATCAAGTACAACCTTAAACTCAAAAAAATTCTTTGCATTTCATTAGTTATAGTAAAGCCATACGACATTGTCCCAGTAGATAAAATGATAGAAATAGTGAGTAAATAGGATAATCAGTCTCCACATACCTTTGTTAATGAAGTTCTCACATATGTATTCGTTGTTCACCAGTCTCCAATCTTCAAGGTTTATTCGGTGAATTCTGATACTCAACTATCATGCTTTAATCCTAGTTCTAGACTGGCTTTACTTTACTATAAATCAAGATATAGTTTTGTGTAACACCGACAACAAGATTGACACACCAACACTTGTGAGTTTGACCGAATGATGCTCTAACACTAATGACACAAACACAATCGGCTAGGTAAATTTCATTGACCTAGACAATTATTATTTTAATATAAAATTATAAAGATAATGCAACCATAAATTAGCGTATGTACTCTTAATCAGATTAGTTCTTATTAGTTCTGTTGAGGTGTATGTTGTCTAGATCTTAACAACTGCAACTAAAAATAGGGA
Organism: Papaver somniferum; assembly: GCF_003573695.1. Classification (NCBI taxonomy): domain Eukaryota; kingdom Viridiplantae; phylum Streptophyta; class Magnoliopsida; order Ranunculales; family Papaveraceae; genus Papaver; species Papaver somniferum. Next base: position 55,271,218 of record NC_039366.1, read on the forward strand.
AAACCCAAGTAACTCAAAACAAAATCAACGGCCCTGAGAATTTCTCTTTGGAATTTAAAGTTTTAACTGAGAGGGAGGATCCCCTCACACTTTTATTCTCACACCATCTCACACATTGGACGTTATTTTTGTGAATAAAAGCCAAACGGATACGAATTTTAAGCTAATATTTTAGGAAAATGTTCTTGTACAAAGCTCTATGTTCTAACCAAAAATAAAAACATTAGACTAAGTCTTATGGGATAGATTGAACTGTTAGATTAGCAGTTAAGTGTTGCAGTTCAAAAGAAAGTGTTGTCTATTTGTCAACACTAGTTTTTTCTCCTAGAAAGTGCTCGCAGTTGAGCTAGCAGCGAGATTGAAGCGCTGAATGGTTCAATGCAAAAAAAAAAAAAACAGCTTTTCGCTGAATGGTTCAGCGCTGGGCTGACGTGGACTGCTAATCTAGTTGATAGATTAGAGCTTCTCCAATGGAATGTGTGTGAAGAAAAAAGTCTTCATCCACATAGGATACACAACCATATTTATAAAAAATCATCTCCAACCCATTGATGTGAGGATGATGTAGCAAAAAAATAATTAGACATCCTTTAAGTGAACCTCTAGTTTTAGACATTCACTTAGAGGATGTCTTCCCGTCCTAGTCACACTTTTACTTATGAAAATCATTGAATACATAAACATAAACATTTTTAACCAATCATGTACCTACAAATAAGTAAAAGAGGGATATAAAACTTTATGAGTTGGAGATAAAATTTATTTTTTCCTAATATCTAGGATTTTATATCTAGAGGATATCTTAAAAGTGATGCCACATATGAAACATCCACGTTCACCATTGGAGAAGCTCTTAACGCTCCCATAAGACTTACACCTTGTTTGTTTACTCCTGACTCATATGGATCTGACTAAAATCACCTGACTTGGGTCAGATCTGACTCAATATGTTTGTTTGAGTCAGATATAACTCAACTGACTCAAAAAATGTGAGTCCGTGGTTTGATCACATGATTCAGGGGTACTTTGTTACCTGACTCAAAAGGGTCCGAGTCAGGGGTTAGGTCTGAGTCAGAGGTCGAGTCAGATCTGGCTCAAAATTGAAAACAAACGATCTGACATCTAACTCGCGATGAGTCAGGGGTTGACTCAGATTCAGATCGCGAGTCATATGCAAACAAACATGGTCTTAGGAGGTAGTCCTAGATGATGTGGACTGCTAATCCGCACCATAAGGCTAAGTCTTAAGAGCAATTCCTATGGAATGAACCAACCATCATGTTTGTTCATTTTGCTCCCACTATGGACTCAACAAACATGAAAAATGGATGTTCAAACCAACAAATTTGTTGGTTTGTTCATTGAGTTGGAGGACATAGCGAGCGTTTGATGATAGGACGAGCGACTTCCAGCGCGCGTTCTTTACTAAAGCGCCAGAGCTCGTGCTTCCAGCATCCCGTTTTTCATAGAAGCGTCAACGACTGAATCTGGACGCCTGAAAACTCTTGTTATCTAACGACTATAATTTTTGAGTTCTATAAATACTCCTCATTTCAACTCCAAATTCACATTCACTCATCTAATCTTCTTTACTCTTCTCTGAGCTTAAAAAAATTCTTCAACTTCAACAAATTTTTCAACTTCTTGAACATGTCTCGGCCCTTGTTAGGTCGGTGCGCTCTGTATACTAAAGAAGAAGATGAATATATTTGCAGAAACTATATTTTTTTATTTACTCAGCTTGCTTCAGCAAACTATCCATGGGTGAATTTCTGGGAGGTTATTCACGATGGGTTCTGCAGTGACACCCGTAATCCGAGTCGTCGTGCTATATGCGACATAGAAAATCGTTTCGTACAATTAAGAAAGAAGAAAGTGAGTTTGTAGATTTAATCATACAAGCCAATCGATATAGACTGAGAGGTGAAACTGATGCTGAGATGGTAACAAGATCTTTGGCTGAATGGCGAAGATGGAAAAATGTGGCTTTTCCTTTCGAAAAATGTTTCGAAATCCTTAAGGTGTTGAACAGTTTCAACCCCTTCTTTGAAGCTAATGTAGTCCGTTGTAATTCAGTGTAGCTAATGTAAAACACTTAACTTTAAAGCTAATGTAGTCCGCCGTAATTCGGTGGAGCTAATGTAAAACGCTTAATTTTAAACATATGTAATTTTATTTAATTAAGATCGCCGTACTTTTAAAACTAAAATTACATATGTAGCAGAATTAAAAATTACGATCTCTCTAATGCAGCTCATCGCTAGCTCCCCCATTTTTATTTTCTGGAGTCCAGAATTCCAAAACCTGGGGATAGACCTGAGACATTCCCACTTTCCAACATATTAAATAAATTTCCATATGTTGATAAACCCGGGGATAGACATGATTGACCAACATTAGGCGATTGGAAAGCATTAGGCGATTCTTGGAAAGCACTCGGTGCACTCGGTCCCCCAAGCATATAAGATGTTTGTTGTTGTTGTTGTGGTGGTGTAACATTGTAGCAGCTATCATTTGGGTTGTAGGGCGAGAATGATGATGAAATGCGCCTAAGATCTATCCGAAATACTTGAGGCTGAGATACATGCACAGTTTGTGGTGAAGAAGTATTGTGTCGTATGCATGTGTGGTGAAGAAGAACTCTGTGGTACTTGTGTTTCTCCCACCACTGTATCATCACTTTCGTGCCCTGATTTGTTGCTCCTGGTGGAATCGGAAGACTGTGACCGCCGCCCATCATCATTTTCACTTGGACTCAATCCAAACATTGTGTTCTGGTGCCATTTCCGACACTCATCCAAGTATGTAGCCATAATTTGCCGAGTCATCCAATGCAAATCGTTTAGTTGGCTCTTCAACTCTTTCTCAGTGGCATTCACATTGTAGTAAGGATAATCGCGTTCCATACCTTGGAAAAAATGGGGATCGTGGTTGGATCACCTTGTGAAGAACTTGCACCTGTGGCGGGGTAAGTCATAAAGCATGTCTCTTTTGGAGGTGGTTGGCTAGGAACGATATTTGCATCATGGGACATGCTGATAACGCTGGGAGATCAAACCCATAGATGTGGGTGTTATGTGTCCCAATTACAGGAGCGAAATCGACGCGTACCATTTGACATAATCCTCTTCACTAATATTCAGTTGTGTATTTAGTTCATACCTCTCCCAATTGGTTCTTCTCAGCCGATCAAAATCTTATCCAGATGTTTGCATATGTTGTGGCGGGTTAATTGCAATTGCATATATACCTTGCATTTGGTATTGCAGTCTTTATCCCAGGTACCAAACCCCTTTATCCAATGGTGGAATGTAAAAAACAACTCTATGCATAGAATAATCAAGAATTATGCTTCCAACATCAGCATCATACTCAGGAAAATCAATGTAAGGGTGAACAACAACGTTGTTGTGGCTCCGAATCATCTGATGAAACCTATGAACAAAACTGGAACCCGAGATGTCGCTGCCAGTTCCCTTCGCTAAGTTGGTCGAGATGTACATATCCAACATTGAAAATCTTTGGGTATCGTCGTTAAGGATTGGTTTACCAACACAGAAGTAGGTATACCACCAATACTGCAAATTACTCCATAGTTTTAGTATTTTGACTTAATATTTTCTCATAAAAATTATTTAAATTTGAAAATAATAATTTTGATTTTATCTCTATGATTCCCCAGAAACCAGTAAAGTTATCTCCGCCTGTAGACGCATCATCCAGCCCACAGTACAATTCTCCTAAAATTGCAGATCTCCAGTCATAATCTGGTGCTTTGTCAAGATCTTTTAACGCTTGAAGACAACCAACACGAGCAACATTAGTTGAGTTTCGGAAATAACGTCTGACCCAATACCCATAAGATAAACATCCTTTTTCGGGATTGTCATCTACATGCTGTGGGTTTCTTGGTTGGTTAAGGAAAAACTTCAACGCTGAACATTTAATCCCATTTCCTTTCAATCGTTTATAACTTCAGGTAATCCTGAATCCATAAATGATGGGAAAAGTGTCTCACATTTACTATTTGATATCCATTCGTCTTGGTTGAACGGTGGCGGCTCTCCTATTCCATTTGAGATCCCACAAATGAAATACAAATCAAGGGGCGTAATTCCTATTACAAGTATAATGTCAACTATGATTAATTATTTAAAAAATATAACTTAAGTTAAGTTAAACAAGCTTACCAATTTCAAAATCATTGAAATGGAATGTGTGTGTCGTCGCCCACCACCTTTGTACCACTATTATCGAAATTTTGTTATTGTGTCTTCTAGGCTTCACATTATAAAGCGCACGCCAGGGATATCTGTCAACCCTTTCTCGGACTAGAGGGGGTAAAACGTCATAAATAGCCTTTAAGTCTGAAAATCCACCTTTCATATAAAAAAACTATCAGACCGATCTTGATGCCCGACACATGACCTTGGACTAATGATGGACCAACAACGACACTCGGCGCAACAAACTCTACTTTCCGATTTTGAGAAAAATCTACACTTGTGGAAGGCCGCGGTGCCGATTCATTTCTTCGATCTCTTTTTTTCGTTACACTATGGACCGCTTTTCTTAAAAAACCGCTCATATTGTATCAATTTTTTTGATTTTAGAAGAGTTTTTAGAAGAAGGAAGTAGTAGTGGTGTGACAGAAATGAAGTGAGTTTAATCCAATTTATAGGTTTTGAAAATATAGACGTTGGAGTTATGGTCGTTGGAGATATGAACATTGGAGATTTTGTACCTCACGCCCGCGTTGAAAGGAGCAACTCACGTTGAAAGGACCAGCGCCAGAGATTGTCTGTCCAACGCCTGAGTTTGTGTGTTCAACACCCGCACTTTTTCTTTAAACTCCAGCGTTTGTCTCAAGCACGCGCGTTTAGTTATCTAACCCCCAGTGTTTTGCCATAGTGGAAAAGCCAGTTTGGCCATCCACATGGCTCAGCAAAAAAATGGATTTGGCCATTGCCATAGGAATTGGCCTAAGCCCAGCAAATTGTGCTCATGTTACCAATCATCTCCCAGAATTTAAGGGGAACCTTATCTCGAGTCACCTTCAAATTAAAGCGTTGAATTTGTAGTTAACTCTTTACATACGGTATTCAGGTCGTGTTTGGTTTCTGTTTTTGACATAAAAAAGAAAACCAGCGAAAAGACTTTTGTTGCTTCTTTTCTTTCTGTTTCGAAAAATTCCAAGTATCCAATCCACGAAATATTCAACTCAGTTAAGATCAGAAGAACAACACCAGCGAAAATGGTAAGTCTTTCTCTAACACATAAATCTGGTTTCTTCAATTTGATGATATCTGATCTTTGTTAAATTCTCTTTCGCAGGTTTGTGTATTTTGTTTAATACCACTTTTTCTCATTCCAATCGTTAACCTCTTACCAATACTATTTGATGTTTTGATGGTAAGACAGATCCCCATCTAATTTCTTGATTTTGTTTTTACTTTTCATTTCCCCTTTTTGATTAATTTTAATCTGGGGTTTTAATTTGGGTTGTTGTAGGCAAGAATTTATAGGCTTTTAGGTTGGGAATACAGGAAACCAGAAAGAGTTCCACCTGCTTGTCCTTACAAGCCTTCAGCAGCACAGAAAGATGCGATAGTAAGTTTTACTCAATTGGAAAAGTACCTTTAATCAAATTTTGAATTGTGTAAGCTGTTTCGTTCACATACCCATGAATTTTAGCTTACAATTATTGAGTAAAAGATTCAATCTTTATTGTGTTTGGTTTGGTTCCCTTCTCTTTGTTATGTTGATAATCTCAATTTGAGACATGACGTTGATACTAATGTAAAAAAAAGCTTTTGCCATCATGTTTCCTTCCGAGAGGGTTAATGACTGAAGAAAAAGATAGCAGTTGGATTTTGGGAAGATACCTATGTGATTGCTTCTGGATGAGTAGTTGGGTATCTTGCTAGGTCTTCCAAAACTTGATCAACCTGGACCCAAATAAGATAAACAGCCAGTTGAGGAACAAGAAAAGATAATAGAAGTAGAGAATCTAGAGACTGCTGAATAAGATTGCAAATATTTATTTGATTAAAGAGAGAATTTTATCAACATTGCCATCAAAGTTACTTTACCTTAGGTGTTGTATCTCTCTGCATTTCATTTCCACTCTGAATTAGAAGTTGCTCCCTTTATTGGCAGCTAATTTTAGAACCTTCTGTATTGCCTAAAATGAAATGTAAGATAAGACTGCTTTGTTTCTCCAATTCTGTAATTTTCTTGTTTCACAACTGGTTTGTCGTCATCTTACCTGGATCAAGGCTGATCAACTTATAGTTTCCAGTCTACTCGTAGCTGGTGAAGTAAAACTAACCTAGGGTTTCTTTTGTTCTGTTCAGCTGGTGAAGTGTAACTAAACTAGGGTGTCATTAATTTCTCTGTAGGTAGGGGAGGACGTAAAGCTCATGCACGAAAAAATGGGAGTAGCCACTGATATCCCAGCAACAGCGCCGCCGGTGGATAGTGGCAAACAAGACTGAAAGTGAAACTAAACTTGGTAATTTATATTTTTATCACTGTATTCTTGTAATATCTCTGTTTAGTGTTTGGGGTTGATCTAAGAAACTAAGGGTTGTGCTGTTAACAAAGCTTAGAAAAATAAACTTATTTCCAACTATTATTGTCAAAGATGTTTGGTTTCTCTTTCCTACACCTTTAGTGTCATGTAATATCTAATAATACTTTTCACAAACCCATGTTGATTCATGTAATTAGTGAAGCTCTTACATTGATCGTGCCTAAAAAACACTATGAACATGAAAATGTATACATCCTGGAGAACAGAAAATGAGCAACTTGACTTCAAAAGGGAACCACAGACTGTTTTTAAATTTTAAGCAATGCAGTATGCCGTCCTATTGTGGTGCAGACACATTCCATGTCCTCTGCAAAGCTCATCGTAACCATATTCCCCTATGCTCCAATAGGATTTGTTAGAAATAAGAATTCTTTTCCACCGCAGTCTACTACTAAAACTCCATGAATTTTATCTTCATGCCATTTAGGGTTCTGTGATCTGAGTACTTGAGTTGAAGTAATCTTTACCTGAACATGTCAACGAACCAGTACTAGCCTACGGTAACCAATGTTGAGTTCATAAATCAATGTTGAGTTCATAAATCGCTCCTCCATAGGTTTAATGTTGACATATTCATGCATGACATTACTGCTCGAGTTATGTTAGTATGTTAAGAAAAGCTTTGACTCACATGGGTCTTTCTCTGAGAGGAGGAGGTTGCAATTAGGGTTTCTGGAATATCACTGTTTGAGTGAAAAAGATAGCAGTTAAGACTTTGCTATCTTACCTGTGTCTGAATGGACTCAACTCAATGTGTGGTTGAGGAGTTGAGCACTGGGCAGCTACGGTAGGTCTATTTTTCTGTAGGCTGACTGGACCACTAGTTTCATCGGATTAATCATTCTTATAGCTCTCATCAATACAGATAGGTCTATTTTTCTGTAGGCTGACTGGGACTGTGGTCTAGTTTCATCGGATTAATCATTCTTATAGCTCTCATCAATACAACTGCGGCTGAACTCCAATTCAGGTACAGTTGCATGCATACCAGCCAGCTGCTAACAAAAACCTCAGATTGGTTTGGAACGTTTTGAAAACAAGAAAGCTCATGTGAATCTAATTTACAGGTCACTTGCAACTTAGAAGCAGCCATTATATCAAAACTTAGAAGCAGCCACTAGTGTCCGGGAAACTGAAACTAGACTTGATGGCATGCCAGCCATGCCAGTTGTTTATGATGGCAGACAAGACTAACTGAAACTAGACTTGTTTTTATTACTCTATTTCCTGTCAACATATATATCTGTTCGATGGAAAATGTTGCAAGAAACCAGATATTGTTAAGCCCGAGGAAATAAATTAGCTTTCGTCAATTTTGTTTAGAATCTCATGTAGTCTTGGTTCTACTTTGAGCGAAGCTGCTTCCCATCCCCCACTTTTATACACCACAATTTTACACCTCTGTGTCACTCCTATCCCGTAGATTTCATCCTCACCCTACCCCACCTGGGAAAAACAGGGGTCCACTTTAAAAGTGAGCCAATAACACATGGACACATAAGGGTGTAAAAATTTTGGGTATAAAAGTGGGGGGATTTCCAGCATTTTCGTACTTTGAGCCTCTACTGTCCTATGATTTTCAGACGTTTATGCTAGAACTTCTGACAAACCCAGGTTGATTAATGTAAATTCAGCCAGTACATTGATTATGCTTAAACAGACACTAAAAACATGTACATCCTAAAACAGAAAACTAGTAACTAGGCTTAAGAAAAACATAACTGTAATACTAAAAAGATCCCGCAGTTACTACTGCGGATACCATTGTGTTCATTCCACACACAGCATGTCCTCTGCAAAGCTTATAATAACCATGTTCTCCCCATCTTTTACCCCATGAATTCTTTATGATCCAATAGGGTGTGTTCCTAAACCTAAGAATTGAATATCCTCTTTCGCTATAACCTACAAGTAAAACTCCATGATTTATAAACTTCTTTCCACAAATTAGTGGACATGAAACCCCACCTATGTAAGTCTGCATAAACACTGCATTCAATCCTACTGCAAGAGGACCATGATGGACTAAATGTGCTGCTATTTGATTCTCATCAAGAGGTATATTTGTGAAGTTCGTGATCCTAACTGCAATTTTCTCTGCATCAAATTTGCATTCTCCAGCTTTACCGACGTATGGGTATGTTTTCTCTTCCTGTAGTCCACCAACTTCAATCAAATACTTGTATGCATTTGTCATTAGTCCTCCTTTACACCCATTGTCACATGCATCCTTCTCCTTCAAATCACACTTCACCAAACACAAACACATGAAACAAGAAAAGAGCATTTAGCAAAACGCAACTGATCTTAGAACGAACTGATTGAATAAGAAATCGTCAAAATCTTGACCTTGTGATCACAATCTACAAGTTGTTGCTCACTAAGACTGACTAGTTTCCCTGTTGCTATGAAATTTGCTCCTTCCACCACTCCTGTGGTACTAAATGCCCAACATGATCCACACGTCCCCTGAAATCATGGTTTTGCATATTTTACATATCATAATAATCAAAACTTTGTTAGAAAGAGGAAGAGGTAGATGGAGAAAGACTACCTGCAACTTGACATCAGTAACAGCACCTTTTTCTCTCCAATCAAAATTATTTGGCAAACCATTAACATCCATGGTAGAAGCAGTAGTAGAAATTTCATTAGAATCTGGTTGAGACCCACTTTTTAAACCAGTATATAATCTTTCGAATTCATCTTCAGAGAGATCAGAAAAGGGTGTAACGCCATGAATAGCAGTAGGATCTAAAGCTTGATGTTCTGCAGCTCTAATCATATTCTTTGCAAAAACACCTAGTCTATGTATATATTCTTCTCTTGTTGAGTATTCTTTACCATAATCTCTCATAAACATTTGGAAATTCTTCTCTGTTGCAGTACCTAAATGAATCCTATTATCTTCAATGAATTTTCTATTCAAATTTTGTTTTTCTGTGACTTGATAAATTTTTGAGTCTTCTACTGAATCAACGGTAGAAACTGTAAGTAAATAGGTTAAGAATGCAATACCCACTGTGGAAATTAGGTCTCTTCCCATGTTTTTCAATTTCTTCTACTGCTTTGTTTTGAGGTTAACCGAACAGAATCAGCTTCGAACAAAATATATATTTTGTTGATTCTTCTCTGCAATGGAGTTGGATATCACATTTTTGTTCTTCGAAGCAGTAGTAATCTAACTAGGAAGGGATGAGTAAGATGGACCATGTGGCATGCATGCAAAGAATACTATTGCTTTTTAGCAACACGTTGAGAACTCTGAATACGGTGATTTGGCCTTTGACTGGCGTCATCGGTTTGATTTTTTTTTTTTTGTTTTTTTTTTCTTTGTAGATCTTTCTTCTTTAAGTTTTTTTTTCTTTTTTGTTTCGCTGAACAAAAGGGATGCTCATTTTTTTTTCCTGAACAAAAGGGATACCCATTGATATAAGCTTCCAAAAGCTATCACAGGCGACGAACATAACAAATGACAGTGTATTTTCCATTTTTCCTTCCAAAAAACAAAACAAACAAATGACATAAACCTATAGTGAAGAACATCTGTGGATACCATAACGTACTAAGAGCAAGTCTACGATGGAAGCCATCCATCTTTCATCTTCCACGCCACCTCAACATTTGGAACTGTGGATAGAAGCAAAGTGTAATGGTGGAATAGTAGAAGCGTTATTTTTAATGGAGCTAAAAAAACGCAATTAAGAATGGAGCTAAAAAAACATAATTAAAAATGAAGCTTTTTTTTCAGCCGTTAGATTTCAACAACTCATTTTAAATATACGGAAAAAAAAAACGCAATTCTTAATGGCGTTTTTTTGGCACCAATCTTATTTGCGTTCAGCGCTATTGTTATTGGCGTTTAGATGGATTCCACGAACCCTTCCACCAAACCATGGAACCCTCCTTGGATTTTTTGTGGAAAGCCCCAACTTGGAAGCCACTAGACTTGACATTCAATGGTTTTTCCACATTTGGAATAGGTTGGATTCCACCATAACGAGGACAATTCAACCTTCTTTATTTGCTTGGCAAAATGGGTACCCGATGCATGTAAAACCTTTCCATGATGCAACTCGAACCGAACTCTCCCCCGTCAAATTCGACCTGGTCCGGACAAAAGAATCCTAGCCATCATCCTTCACTAGCAGGTAGTCGAACCATCATCTTTCTCCTGCACCTATAGGAAAACAAACACCAAAGTCATCCCACCACTACCAATACCACAATCACCCCAAATGCAACACAAGAAAAACCATATCTACTAGCATTAAGATCAATCACCACCACCACCAAAAGAAACACCACTGGCGACGACGAAAAATCAAAAGAAAACAGCGGCTCTGAATGCAACCCCACCATTAGACTTAAACCTACAAAAAAGAAACATGAGAAAAAGAAACAACCCAAAGAAACTGTAAGTAAATAGGTTAAGAAAAAGAAACGTCTGGTCCTTGAAAAAACTCGAAGCACTTCCGAAAAGACATAACTGGTAGTCTAGAAACTGCTTTCTAGTTACTACTTTGAAACCAAATTTCAAACTGTTACCAACTTGTACTTAATTTTTATCCAATCAATTAAGGAAATTTTATGCCTCATAATTTAAACATATTTTAATTAGGTTTCCAATCAACTTTCTAGAAAGGCTCCTTCACAGAGTTACAAGAGCTTAAGCACTCATAAGAGTATCCCAGTTACTCCATACAAGACTGGAGTTTACAAACTTAAAGGTGTTTGTATCAGACAACCATAAAACAATCAACATCTTAACATGATCAATGGTTTCTGAAGCACATCTCTGCCTTGCACCAAACACTCTTCCACTTCTCTCCTTCCAAAGCAACCAACAAATAGCATAATGGACAATTCTCCGCACCTCCTTAGATCTACCACTCAGCACATTCGTTTTCCACGCATCAAAGAGTTGTAATAAAGTACCTGGCAGAGGCCATGAAATCTTGAACGCTTTGATGAAGTAATCCCAAACTTCAAAGGAATAAGAACAGTGGATGAACATATGATCAACTGTTTCCATTTCAGTATTATAGAGCAAGCACCGGTCACTTTCAATTTCCATTCCTCTACGAATTAACATATCTCTAGTTGGTAATGAATTATGAAATGTATCCCATAGAATAAAACTCACTTTATGGGGTACGTAGCTCTTCCAGAGATGTTGAACAAAACTGCATTGCGCAAGATCACCAGATAGAACCTCAAAGCAATTTTGAGTGTTGTAATTCTCCATGATAGACATCTCGTCCTCTTCCTCCACTAGAACAGGCAGATTGGAAAGATCTCGAATAAATAAATCTCACTCTAGTTGTTCATTAGCATCCAAAGAGTGTTTGAACACACAGTGCAAGCCAGTTTCACTAAGCATGTCAGAGATAATAGCATCCTTGTCTCTAACTGCTTGAAACACTACATGAAACAAATCATGTAATATATTCAACCAACTATCCTTCCAAAATCTTATACCTTTGCCATTCTTAATAGTGAAAGTAGCAATCTTCTGCACATTATGAACCATTTTAACAACATTCTTCCACAAGCTCCTACATTGAGGATGATTATCAACATTTGGGACCAATAACTCTCTATTTCTCCTGAATTTCTGAACAATTATCTTCCTCCAAAAGCTGTTTTATTTTGAGAATATCTTCAGATCCATTTAATCAGCAAAGCCTGATTTGTTGTTTTTAAATTTCTCACTCCCAAACCTCCATTCTCCTTAGGTATACAAAGCTTAGTCAAACCCACCCAAAATAACTTCCTTCTCCCTTCAACTGCACCACACAAAAAATTCCTTATCAATTTGATCATCCTCTTCTCCACACTAACAGGCAGATGAAACAAAGAAAGATAGTAAATAGGCAAGCTTGCCAGACAGCTTTTAATAAGAGTAATTCTTCCTGCTTTATTCAACTTTTTCTTCTTCCATGTAGCCAATTTTTTCTCCATTCTAACTAACACATATTCCCAAACAGCAGTACTTCTCCAATGTGCACCAATAGGCATTCCCAAATAAGTGAAAGGTAACTTTTCTGTCTTACAACCAAGTTCCTTAGATAGAGCACCAATAACATTTTCAGCTCCTACACTAATCATAGTGTTTTTCTCAAGATTTAAGTTCAAACCAGTTAATGACTCAAAAACAACCAGGATGAAAAGCAATCTTCTCACTTCTTCAACACTTTCATCTAAGAAAATAAGAGTATCATCTGCAAACTGGAGATGAGAAATTATAGTTCCATTATCCACCACATTGAAACCAGAAAACTGACCTCTGACCACTGCATCATTAATTAATTTAGAAAGAATTTCCACAACCAGTAAGAAAAGATATGGAGATAGGGAATCCCCTTGTCTTAATCCTTTACTTGGTTTGAATTTCTCCGTAGAACTCCCATTCACCAACACTGACAAGTGAGTAGAATTTACACACCACCTAATCCAAGATATCCATTTCACACCAAATTCATGCTTCTGCAAAATAATAAAAAGAGATTGCTAATTGACATTGTCAAAAGCTTTCTCCATGTCAATTTTACAGAGAATACCTGGTTTTTTAGACTTTAGTCTGCTATCCACACATTCATTGGCAATAAGAACTCCATCAAGAATTTGTTTGTCATGAATGAACGCACCTTGGAAATCAGAAATTAGATAAGGCATCACCTTCTTCAATCTCTCAGTAAGCAACTTAGAGAGAATCTTGTACACAATACCAATAAGACTTAAGGTCCTGAAGTCTTTTGGAGTACAAGAGTCTTTTTTTTTTGGAATTAAAGTGAGAAAAGAGCAATTAAATCTCCAATATATAGAGCCAAACCTGTGAAAATCTTTAATCAGGTTCATAAAGTCTTCTTTGATAGAGTTCCAGCATTTTTTGAAAAACTCAGCAGTAAAACTATCTGGTCCTGGTGCCTTGTTAGAACCCATCTTCTTAATAACACCCCACACCTCTTCCTCATTGATCCTCCTCCTTCACTGTTGGAAAGTAAAGGTTTTCCATTTGAGAATGAACTTCCTCCTGCTGAGAAAATAGATTAACATAGAAACTTCATATTTCCTCCTTAATGATATTGTGATCAAAGCAATCAACACCTCCAATTTGAAGTTTAACTATAGTATTTCTTTTTCTCCTTGCACTGGCAATGCTGTGGAAGTATCTAGTATTCAAATCCCCCCCACCAAAAATCATTTTGTTTAGCCCTAAATTGCCACTTCCTTGCTTCTTGAGCTTCAACATTTCTTAACTTCAGTTTACATTGCATTCTATCTTCCAACTGATGTTGTTGTAGAGCTCCATCTTCCTCAACAATATTCAACTCATGGATTCTAGCTGTAAGTTCACATTTTTCCCTTGCAATAGAACCAAACTCCTGCAATCTCCACGACTTAATAAAATGTTTTAGATTCTGGAGCTTTAGAAAAAATCTTGAACTTGCACTACCTAGAAAATCCAAAACACTCCACCAATCATGCACTTTCGTGACAAAATCTTTGTGCTCCACTGATAGGTGTTTAAAACACCTTAATTATTGTCTATTGTTTATGCTTTCTTTGCGAGTTTTCATGTAAATTATGTATCTTATGTTTGCTTTTGAGTGTATTAGGTGCAATGATGTCATTATGCGCAAAAGAAGGAGAAAATGTCCATTTGGAGCGTGAAAGCAAAAAGCTCAATTCACTGGCGAGTGATATTTGGAGCAGGCTAGGTTGTGCACGAGGAAGTTATGAGCGAAAGCATCGATAAAGCCTGTCAGTTCCCTAGAACTGATAACACAAGAAGAAGAATTATATTTTCAGTCTTCCAAAACTGACAGCTGAAATCAACAAAAGATTGTTCAGGTGGCCTATATCCGAAAGCTAGGTGCCTGTGGCCATTTCTATTCCTACATAACCTGAAAATCAGAGAAGAAGAAGTTATTTCTTCTTATCATGAGTTTTTATTCCTCTTCCTCTTGTCTGAAATCGAGAGATTCACATGAAATTGGTGGCGGAAATTAAGTTGTTGTTGTTGAGGTTGAAAAGATCGATGGTGATGGCATGGCTAAGGAGCTCACTGAAGAACTACTATTTCTGTTGGTTCAAATTATGGAAGAAATGGAGTTAGGGTTCTGAATTAGGAGTTTGGTTCTGATGGTGAGTAAATGGGGGTTTGCTGTTTGATTTTCTAGAGAATTGGAGAGTTGGATATTGTTTGAATTCATATTACAGCCGAGATTGAGATCGAGAAATCATGGAAGACAAGAAGACTGTTGCTGGTTGTGTTTGTGTGATGAGAAATTAGAGAAGACCTCGGTTTTGTAGTTGTGATGGAATTGGTGGTTACAAGAATCATAGAAGGAAGAAATTGGGAAACTGATTTGTGGATGTTCATGGTCGAAATTGCAGACACATGAAATTAGGTTTTGAAGCTGGGATGAAATTGGTGGTCTGTGTTGATGTTGGATTCAGAGAGAGGATGAGTTTCTTGAACTGGAATTGAATGGTTGATAATCTTTGTTTGAGATCAGCTCAGCTGGAGACATTGCAAAAGCTGTAGAGAAGAATGGAGGTTGCACTACATGATCGAATGCAAAATAGAGAAGGTTCAGTTAGCCGAGACAGCATGGATCTGGTGGTTGTCTGCTGGCTTGTATTAAAGCTTCATTCTGAAGCCAACATATAAAGAAATCAAGGGGTTAGTCTGATGTTGGGTAACACACACAATTACAAGGAGGAGATGAGTATGAGATGAGAAAGGAGGAAGGATTTGGTAGTTGCAGTGAAGGGTAGATGAGCTGTTGTTTGTATGAGACTCTAAAGTTGCTGCAATGGGGAGTAAGAATTGTTTTCGAGTGCAGTCGAGAAGATGAGTTAGAACTGAGTAGAAGCTGCTGAAGAATTAGAGCTTGAGCTGGTAGTTTTGCAGGTGAATAAAGAGGTTATGGTATTGATTGCTACTGTGTTGCTTCCAAGATTGAACATGAGGTGTTGCAGGTATGGATTTTAGGAGGAATGGTTGGTGACTGTAAACAAGAAGTTGCTGCTGTGCAGATGGAATGATGGAGAAGTTTTGAACTACAGATATTGCAGGTGCAAGTTGGTATGAGATGTATGCACTGGTGGTGTTGGTGATTAGAAGATGCTGATCCTGTTGAGTAGACTGAGATGGAATTGGTGGTACTGTTAGTACTTCGAACTCAGGTTGCAGGCATGGATAGCTTCCAAGGATTGAATGTAATGGCCTGGGTTGTGCTGAAGCTGCAACTATTAGATGTATGTTTAGGAATTGAAACTCAAGTTGGTGTTGGAAGCAATTGATGGTTAACTGAAGATGGAAGCGATGGGAATGGCCAGGCAGTGATGGTGTTGTTGCAGTTATGCAATTGCGGAAGCAATGGTTGAACAGTTAGATTGTTGGGTTATGCAGTGAGTAAAGGAGAGTGATGGTGGAATTGGACAAGGTATCACAGCTGTAATTCAAGTGGTGTCTTGTTGTTGTGTGGAGATGAAAAGAATGATGATGCTGTTGCTACTGCAAAGAAGCTGGATTTGAGGTTATGAGCTTAGTCTTGGATCTGCAATGGACTAAGACAGTGGATGAAGGAATTGATGCAGTGGTTGAGCACTGATGGTATTTCTTGGTTGGAGTTTATAAAGATTGTAGTCGCTGCGGAAGTCAGGGAAGAAGAGGAGCTACAGCTGTGATGTGTGTTATGGAATGGATGCGAATGAGCTGAGATGGTTAGTAGAAAGTGTTGCTGCTATACATGGAATTATTGTTGCAGGTTTGTGTATCGAAACTGGAGCTGCACTGACTAAGAGATGGGTTCTGGGAGTTAAGTTTGAGTCGAGAAGAACATGAATGGCTTGAAGCATAGTTGCAGGTGGTGCTGGATTCTATTGGGGTTGAGTTGTGTTGGCTGTAAGAAAGATATCGAATTGCAGTTCTCTTGGCTGTGAGTTGAACCTGAGGTTGCAGTTACATTGGTTTGCATCAGTGGTGGCCGTGTAGAGCTGGAGGTTATTGCAGTTGCAGGATGTGAAGCTAAGTTGCGGTTACATTACAGGGAATATGGTTTGTAAAGAATGAGACTGAATGGAGTTGCAGGTGTCAGTTTTCTAGAACTGACAGACCAAAGACCAAATATTTAATGGGCTTATGAGCTTTGTTTGAGGCCCGAATGGTGATTATGGGATGGACAGTTTTGGCCGAGAGTTACAAATGGGGAAGGAAGAGAAGCAATATAAAACAAGTTTTATATCTCCATATCTTATCTTCTCTTGGACCTTTGCCTAGGGTTTACAAGATGAGAGGTTTTCTCTTCCTTCTTGTTATGAACTCCATGAATATGAGCTAAGTTTTTATTATTGGTTAAGGAATAAGTTGGTTTTCCAAATATGAGTTTTCATTCAATATTTTAGTTTTGTCTCACAATTATCGATTATGATTCACTAGAAATATTGCATGTATGGTTGATTGTTAGTTTCGTCAAGTTGCAAATTGGTAGAACTCGTAATCATATCTATTGCTAGTTTAGGGTTTATTATACGTAAACGTGATACACCTTGAATACAAGTAGTATAATTGTGATTATTGCTTGTAGTGATACATCCTAGTAATCACATGTGAGTCATAACCTTTGTTAAATCGGATTAGTGCTTTTACACGTTCGATTGCTTTGATTGGCCTGATTTCATAAAACTTAGCGCATCTAGGGAATTAAACTTGATAGTGCTTTTACACGTTAGGTTGTTCTCTTAGGTAGAATTCATATTCGCATCTTTTAATGTGTTTGTTGATGATAAGAGGAAATTAGCGGGATATTTTTGCGATCAAGGTATCCTAGGGCCTTTGATAAAAATTGAGATTAAATATCAATTCTAGTTATTGTTGAAAAACATGTTTGTGGATGAAAACTGATCCTTAATCAATTTCTTTACATCTTGATTTGCGTGTTTGCTTCGCTTTATTTGTTTTGTTTGCTTTTATTTTACTTTTAGATTATAAAAATCAGAAATCCCCCCTTGTTTATATAGGAAACCGAAACAACTTGACAACCTAGATCCTCTCTGTGGGAACTATACTTTCCTACCCTTACTATATTATATATTTTAAGTTGTGAGAAAGTAATTTATTTTTGACGCATACGACAGCGATCATCCACCCAAAGCCTATCAAGTTTGAAGTACGACTTTGAAGGCATAGAAGTCTCAGTGATCACCAATATGGGATTGTGATCTGAAATGGTCCTAGTCAGCACCACTTGAAGTGCATTAGGAAAAGCATCTTCGAAATCAATGCTGAATAAAAATTTGTATAACCTGCAAAAAAGAGGGTTAGCATGATTGTTAGACCAAGTAAAAGATCCACCAATCAGTAGTTGATCAACCAATTCCTGATCCAAAATAAAGTTGTTCAGCAAGGAATTGTTCCTTAGATTTCCGTCCCATCTGTTCCTCTCTTCACTAGTCCTCACAGTGTTCATATCTCCAGCAATACAAATATGACTATTCCACCATCTTCTAATTTATTTCATGTCATTCCAAAATTCAGTTCTAGGATTATAATCGCATGGAATGTAAGCATTAGTAATAGCCCATTTGAATCCATTGAACCTAGTGTTAAACACAAAAGTGATATTGTTTATTCCACACCTTTCATCCAACTTCTCAAGTCGAGAACTATCCCAGATGGACAATACTCCTGCACTGCTTCCCACAGATGGAATGTAACTCCACCCAAAGTTATCATCATACCACAATTGTCTAACGAACCAGTCAGACATATGTGGAATCTTTGTCTCCTGAATTAAACAAATTACGCACCTTTGAGAAGCAATCACATTCTTAACCACAACTTGTTTATCAAAGTCATTCATATCCCTAATATTCCAGCATAAAATTTTAAAATCCATTAAAAATGGTCTCCTCCCTTGCTGCTCTGATTTCTTCTACGTTGTTTCCTTCTTCGTCCTCCATATCATTATTATTTTCCAACTCATTCTCCTTAAAAATATTTTCTTCATCCATTTCATCATCATTCACACCATCTTCTTCTCGGTTCTGAAAACGTTGTTTATACCGCAGTACTAAACTAGTCATGTTTTTCCTCAGAATATCTTGATGTGCCTGGATAATAGTGCCATAACTACACGCCACCTTAACAAGAGAATTGACAGTTTTATCTATCAAAGCTTCCCCTCCTTCAGCTTGTTGTTGCATATCTTTTAAATTCTTCAAAACATTATTTTCCATCTCCTGTCTATCTGACTTCGAGTCTGAGGAAGAATAAGAAGTGTGCTCACTTGTTTCATCCCTTATGTCCTCCTCCTGCATAATTGGATAAAACCTTGAACCTTCACCCGAGTTTGATCTTGTTGTCGACTTGGATCCTTCATGTCTTCTGGTTCGTGGTAGAAACACCCAACTTCCTTCTTTCTCTTCAATAGTCCTAAATTGAGGCCCATGTCTTTCAGATCCATTTGGATCGATATTTAATCCAGCGCTCCCAGTTGGACGATCTGAATTATTACTTCCCAAAACTTGCGTAGAAAGTTTTGTCTGTGAGATATTTTTTTCCCCTGACTTTTTATTCTCCGCCATATTTGCCTCAAAATCGTCAACTTTCCTTGAAGAGTCTTGTGTTGAAAGCGCTATCTTTGGAAAATAATTTGGATCTCATTGAAAAATTAGCGCTATCTCCTCATTCTCTATCGTCTTCACCATTACCGCAGGAACTGTTGTAATATCCCCTCCAACTGATATACGGAAAAAATGACCTTTAGAACTTGAATTAATTGACATAGTCTCCTGAGAAATTTCTAAAAATCACCCAAGTTTATCACCAATGGACTTAAAATTCTCCAGATTCCATAATCTTAGAGGTAAACCTCGTACTTTGATCCAATGTACATATTTATTAATGGATTCCAAAGGGAAAAATAAACTTTCAGCAATAAGTGGATTTACGGCCTTCTCTTTACTGACTGAGCTATTAATCAAATCTTCTCCTTGCCATTTGTAAACCTTTATAATTACTCTATCTTCCTCCCAAATAACTGACCTCCATAATCTATTCCACTTAGTCATTTGCAACTTAGCCATTGCCGTGAGTTTATTTGTTTCTTCCATCTCCAGATAACAATTACACCCAAATCTCTTCTTAATCTTCACAACAATCTTTCCCCATCCAATGTTTTTTGAGACCTTGATTACTACTTTAGTTTCTCTAGCAGAATTCGAAGTTGGATAATCACCAGTAGAGTTTAAGCTTCCTACTGCACCCCTGGATATCTTCTTTGGAATAAAAGTATCCAACACCTCAGACAACGTCTCCCAGCACTGATTGTTGTCTCCACAGGGAAAACAAATACAAAAATATTTGCTTTCTTCCCCCTTTCTAAATCTTGACACTCTAAGATATGTGCCCTCCTTGTTGTTTTGAATCTGTGCTAGATAAACTTCTTCTCCTACCCTTTCCTTCCACCTATCTTCGTATGAGTCTTCTTCCAAAATTTCTAACAAGATATTCTTCAACCAGGTAATCATCTTTGGATGGAAAGCCAGCCATGGTTGAAAACCCCTCCTTCCTCTTTCAGTTATCTTCACAGTTCTTGTTCTTCCAAAATATTCTATTTCTATTGAAAAAGATTTTCTTTCAAGTTGAAAAAATCTTCCCTCAGGATCCCTAAGATCTTCAGCTTCCTCTGTCTCTTGAGTTTGCAAGGAACCTTCACCTCCTTTATCCTCATTTCTCTTTCTCATTCTCAAAGTTCTAATCTTGGATCTACCAGTAATCATTTCTCCTTTATCCCTAAGATCTTCAGCTCCCTCTGTCTCTTGAGTTTGCAAGGAACCTTCACCTCCTTTATCCTCATTTCTCTTTCTCATTCTCAAAATCTTCCATCAGGATCCCTAGTAATCATAGTATTTGCAGGTACTTGGTATGAGGAAGATGCTGACATTAATATGAGGATCAAGAGGACAAGGAGAAGCTCAAGAGAAAGAGAGAGAGAGGAAAAAAAAGATTGTTACTGAAATAGTGAAACGGAAGTATAAGAAGCTTTGGGTGAGTGGTTAATTCAAAGGGTTATGTCATGGTTTCGAAAAAAAAGAAGAAGATCAAACGTAGGTATTTCAGTCTAGAAGGGACCGTTACCGTTTGATGATCAAACGTAGGTATTTCAGTCAAGAATGCACTGGTACAGTTTGATGGAGTTGAATTCGAATTCAGAGATTTAGAAGGACAAGGAATGTTGGATGACTATATTTGAGCTTAAGGAAGGATGATATCATGTTGAAGTTTAAGCTCAAACATGTTGTTGTTGTTGGATGTCACAGTTGTGACAGATGCATTGCAAATTTGTTGCAAATTCAGAAGTGCGGCAATTCTGAATTGTGTGACAAAGTTTGTAACAATAATATAACAAGAAGAACAGTTAGAGCTTGTGGCGGAAGCGTGACGAAAATAAAGATTATGCGAGAATCTTGGAAAGCAAAGAAGTGTGAAGGTTTCGCAAAAGACATGAATACCTATGAGTTGTGGTAGAGATCAACAAGAGGAGGTTAGAAAACCTATGAGTTGTGATAGAGATCAACAAGAGGTAGGTGAGCGAGCTTATGAGTTGTGGAAGAGACGTCATAAGGTTGTGATCATGGAGAAGTAAGACAACATGTGTACTTGAGAAAAGAAGAAAGGTTTGTAAACTGTGAAAAGATCAGTTGTAGCAGACATCACATCAATGGGTTGTGACTCTTGTTAAAGTAACATGTAAAAAATAACAACAAAGTAGAAGATGAGCTACAATGCTCGGTGATGAGTTAAACATTACGAGTGAAATAAATTTGAAGAAATCCTGCAAGTGAAGTAGGTAAATAATTTTGTTAGCAAGTTGATAGAGCACAACAATAATGTTTCTAGCTTGTTAAGGATTTGTTAAGAATATCTTGGTTTAAGGGAGGATGTTGAAGGTTAAACCAAGATATGTGAAGTAGTCGTTGAAGCAACTAGTACAAGTTGACTCTACGGTTGTGAAGCAACTAGTTGAAGTTGACACGGTATTTTGGAAGCAACTAGCATAAGTTGACACAGGGTGTTTAGCTTGGACATGAAGTAAACTTGTGAAGCAAGTTATTCTGGTTTTAAAGTTTGATTGGGTTAGAATTTTCTAGAAGAGTCTTTATTAGGAAAGTTTATTTTGAGTGGTGGTTAAGTTTGTGAAATTTTAAATAAGCTATTGAGCCATGAGAGTATGTACATCGAATTATTATCAAGATAGTCGTTTAATTTCTTCCGCATTTACTTTTTCCTCTCTTGCTCAATCCTACAAAAAGAAAAACCCACAAGGCATTGCAATCAGTGATACAATTTTTTTTTTCTTTCTGTTCTCTAAATTTCATCCTCTAGTACCCAATTTCCAACGCTCCTTGTGTACGGAAAGGTTATGTCTTTATGAGTTCAGCTCCCTTTATCATTTTAGCTCTTGTTTGAGCTTGTCAAAGTGAAGATGTGCACAGAATCTTATATCTTATCAAGTTCTCCAAGTTAATGTTTGGCTTTTTTATGGCAAGGAGGAATATTCTAACCTTAAACACTCTAACCAGAATGCGAGATTAGATACTCGTGGACTCGCTAAATGGGGTTCGGGGGTTTTTGTACAGAGTGGATAAGCAGTGAGTGTTGGATTGGAAGGACAAACATACATATAATTGGTATTGGCCTACTGATTTTGATTGATTGGAATTTGCCACCCAGAACTGTTCAATTCAATAAAGAAAATTTGTGCTCATTGGCTAATGCATTTGCCGTACATATTAGATGTTGATGCCGATCAAACACTGCTTTCTGTAATTAATACGACCTGTGACTTTTCTTTGAAGGTAGTAGTAGTTAAATTTTCCCCTTTACCCACATCTTTGATCCTTGATTGCCTACTCTTGGTGTAATTTCGTTTGTAATTTATATACTTAACCAACCAAAAAACAAAACGGTTTGCAGTGGGATCAAACACAATTAGTAAAGGCAGGCACCACCGCACCAGTATTAGCAGGGCAGATCTCAATCCATATGTTACCCACCTTTAGCAGAAGAACAGTCATTTCAGGAGTCTTTTCTTGTTATAATTATCGAAAGCCGTCTAAAACAGCAATTGGGACACATCTTTTGGTGCAAAAAATATCTTTTATCAGTTGGCAATTTTCCTTGCAAAATTAATAATAACAAAATATCAAACAAAAAAGGATCATTGTCTAGTTAATGCTAAAGACACTGACTAAAAACATGGTACGATCTTTCGGAAATTCAAAAGGTCCCAAACAAAATTATGTTCTTATTTACCCACCAAATGATAATGAGAGAAGACCAATCACAATTTCACCCAATCAATCGAAAAACGTACGAGCAACTAGATGGTTTTTTAGTGGCAAACGTCAAAGTCATACAGACCCATATGGAATATTTGTTTGATTCTTTAAGAGAAAGCAAAAAGAAAAAATTACTAGAGAAGAAATGAGATTGGTTACATACTAATTAATTAGCTTAGAATCTCAATTAACTTGAAAGATAGTCATTATTAAAGATTCAGCAACTGCCACCACCAAGATCACTCCCACTTTTACCATGGTTTGTCCTCCCTTTGATTCATTTGTCCTCCCTTTGATCCCTTTCAAAAAAAAATTTTGAAAAATGAAAGTTTATATTAAAAGAAAAAAAGAAATCTACAAAGATCGAAAAGGACCGATTACATGCACATAAGAGTTTCCCAATCATTTAAGATTTGTGCAGAGCTAACAAACCTAAAAATTGACGTATCACAACTACAAAGAGTTATAATCGGCTTAATTAAAACAGTAGTTTCTTCAACAGGTTTATGACGCCTCCAAACACCCGATTATTCCTTTTTTTCCATATCTACCAAAAACCAGCAAAATGAAGTATTTTCCAAACTTCCTTACCCTTTCCACTTAACACGTTGTATCTTTAGCTTCAAAAAATTGGTGAACAAACTCCGGCATTGGCCGGGCAATACAAAATGCCTTAATAAAGTAATCCCAAATCCCAAATGAAAAAGAACAATGGAGAAATAAATGTCCAGGCTCTTCCACGACAACATTGCACAAACCACACATATTATTCTCGACAGGAATTCCTCTCCTTATTAACATGTCCCTAATTGGTAAAGAATCATGAAATAGAGCCCAAACCATAAAACTAACCTTGTGGGGATGTCTCTTTTCCAGAAGTATTTATGAAAAGGTCAAGAAGTCGCTTCGCCATCAAACGCTTCATAAAATTTCTGTGTGCTAAAGTTTCCAAGGATCTGCACCTCATCTTCCGCACCCAAAAGTTCAGGAACATTTCCTAGGTCCCTCCTAAGTAAGTCCCATTCCAGCCTTTCATTTGCGTCATGATGTTTCCTGAAAACACCAACCCATTGCCCATTGTCGATCATATCTGCTATTTTTGTGTTTCTATCCTTGCAAGCGTTATAGATAACATGGAAGAGATCCTTTAAACATCCCCTATCCACCCATCTATCCTGCCAAAATCTTATTGCTTCACCATTTTCGACCTTATACTCAGTAAACTTTTGTAAATCTGACACTAAATTTACCACATTTCTCCACACAGTTGTACCTTGAGAGCTGTTGTCAACACTCGACATTAGTACTGCTTCTTTTAAGTGAAACTTCTGTTGCACTATTTTCCTCCACATAGCGTTCTTGTTTCTAGAACATCTCCAAACCCACTTGGATAAAAGAGCTTTATGAACACTTCACAGATTCTTAATTCCGAGTGCTCCTCTTGACCCAAGCCATTTTCCTTCTTCCCTCCACCTTTTCCCAAAGAAAATTTCTCATAAGCTTTATCATTCTTTTTTCTACACTAACTGGAAGATGAAAAAGAGATAAGAAATATACCGGCGAACTCGCTAACACACTTCTAATGAAATTGAAATGAATTTTGCAATTAGTATATATGATTCAATTCAGTTTGGTAATGATAAGCTTTCAATGTTTAACCGGTAAAATTATGATATTTATCAGAAAGTAAATCCCTCCAATCGAAGAGCTTAAGGGTGTGTTTGGTATAGTTTTTGAAAACTGTTTTCCATTTTTGAAAACGTTAAAAACATAAAATGAATGAAAGCATGTTAGGTGGAGGTGTTTTTGATTTCTTGTTTTTTCAAATTTTCGTGTTTGAAAATGATAAAAATGAAAAAGTTAAAATATGTTTTTTTTTTGTAGTGTTCATTTTTTTTCTTTTATTTTTTTCTTTTATTTTTTTCTTTTCAATGGAACATTAAGGTATGATCTCTTCCGCTTTTGTTGGAATGATTTTAAACCAAGTAACTTCGCGTGCCGATCTCTATTTTATTTGAGCGAATAATTGTGAATGATTCTTTGACTGATATGTATGCTAAGAAGGTGTTCTGAATATGCACAATTTTTGTTTTGATGAAATTCCAGAAAGAGATGAAGTTGAAAAAAATTAATTTAGCGCTCCTGCAATGAAATTGAAACCATCCTTTAGTTTGGTGAGCTTCCACAAGTGTTGTTGTCTCTTTCGTGATCATTATATTGTACTATTCTAATGTTCGACAAAGATCTTACATAAATTTAATAGGACAAGAATTATTATAGTTCACTGTGGAAATTTCTTCAAATGAGATGAGAATAACACTTCGAACGCAAGTAAATACTTAGTAGCCAATGCATATAACGTTGCACCCTAAGATAGTACATTTCATTGATAGTGAAGTTAGGGGAATGAGCAATCTCAAATCCTTTGGTTCATATTCTTCACTTTTAAAAATTAGCATTTTTAAAAACCATGTATACTAAACGCATTTTGAAGGTGAAAAAAATGAAAACAAAGAAATTAGGTCATTTCTAAAAATGGTTGGAAACAACTTTAGAAAACAAGTTTAAAAAACTGAACCAAACATGCACTTATATACATTTATACTCAATCCATCCGGATTTGGTTGATAAAATTGCATTGTACATGTATATTAAGAAAAAGATAGAGAAAAATTTTCTTTCCACATGTATCCTTAGCTATAATTAACTATTTGGATAATGGTTCCTAATAGGAAAAAAGTTTCCAAATTAGGAACTGATTACCATGTAGGGACAAATAAGGAATAAATAGGGGGAAATATCAATTTTATTAACTAAACCTGGACAATATAAAAATGTAATTTCCAAGGGAATAATCTAATTTTCTGAACCAAAAAATTGCTCAATCAAAAGGAATAAGCATGGTTATGTCAAGGGAATAATCTAATTTTCTGAACCAAAATGTAATACCCATAGAGGTGTCCCTTGACATAACCATGCTTGCTCCGAGTACCATTAGTTATAGCTTGTTTGTTTGTACACCTCGCGTATGTGCTTTGTGCATTGGTTTTCTTGACTTGTGTAAGTCTCGTGTGTGCCTCGTCTGTATATAAACCTTATCATGTCTCTATAAGGTGAATCTCATCAGTTCTATTATGGTATCAGACGGAAAAATATGTTGCTCGGACTAATCCTGATATTATCTTCGGTTAATGACTCTTCGTAAAATTTACTTTTATTTCATCTTCTTGTTTTATTGTTTGATTTTCTTCAATTGTTTAGGAGTGATGTTTCATTTAGTTACTCTTTTTTATGTGTTTCTTCTAAATTTTATCTTTGAAGTGATTTTGTCTTTTTGATCGATTTCTGTTTTCCAAGTTTTAATTTCCATTGTTTCTGTTCTTTGTTGTGTTAAAGTCTCAATTTGTTGTCTACATCATTTCAATCTTTTTTTTTATTTTACTTTGAACTTCATTTTTTCTTCTCATATCAGCTTTTTATCTCATTTCTTGATCGACTTAATGAATCCACCTATCTTTGTACTCTATCGTCGAACACACTTGTCGTTAATTTTGTTCCTCTCAAGTTTAAAGATTATAACTACTTGACTTGGCGAGCTATGATTTTGCTTATGTTTAAAAAAATGTAACTCACCAGATACATGACGGATCTCATCCATGTCCAGAGAAACCCACTACTCGTGGTAATTCCAATGATAACGTTGTTAATCATCATTTTATTTTGTGGGAGAGTGAAGATTCAACACTTATTCTATGGATTAAATCTATTGTTTCTGGTACTACGATTGGTTATGTTGCTAGTGTATTTATTTTTATTGGTTTTTGGACAAGCAATGAACAATGTTTTCGAAGATCTTTATTACTCATGACATCCAACTCTGAACCAAATGGCAGACAATCGAGCAAGCAATTCTTTTGGTACATCTCGTCTTGTTGATGTTAATAGGTTGATGATGAGTTAGTTGTTGCTAGATCTCCTATTTTTGATACTGAAATGGTCGTTACTACTGTGTTTTCTTTATCCAATTATTAGTACACCTCCTTTGCTACTTTTATTCTAATTTGCAATCTTCCAGTTAGTAGTAAAGAGTTTCACAATCTATTATTGAGTGAAAAATTAGTCGTTACGCAAGATGTTGCTAATGATGAAAAAGATGATGAGGCTAAGGCCTTGTTGTTATGTGGTGATCAATCATATGGTTTTACAGATGGTTTTTCTCAAAGAGGAAGAGGCTACACTTTATGAGGTAAGGGAAGATGATTTCCAAACAAAATTTCTCGAAATTATTTTACGAAATATCCTTTTATTGGTTCCTTTGCATATAATAGACCTCAATATAGGATTTTCTTCAACTATGGTCGTACTGCAATGGGATGCAAACGCCGACTTGATTTCACTTATCAAGGTAGACAACCTCCAAAGAACATGCATGATATGCTAGCTGCAACTATAATTCATGATGATGAATCCACCAGGTTTGGCGACTCTTGTGCAAATAATCATACCATTGTCTATGTTGATTCTCCAAATTTTTTTCTTCACCTTATGATGTGAAAACGCAAGGGTACCAAGTACACCACCAACTTTTTCGTTCGGAAAACTATATGGACAAAACCTAATATAGTTGCAAGTAGACCAACCGAATGATCCTTGATAATATGTGTATAGAGTTTATATCTCTAACTCTTCTCAATCAGTATGTAAGACAAGGAGTCTGTGAACCTGATCATTGAGAAGATTACTTGGACGATCTCAAAAATAAATATCCAAGACAAATCTAGTCGTATCCAAATAATCCAATCGGAATTCTGCCAAATAGTTAAACTTGTTATCTATCTTTCAAATACAAATTCTACAAGAAACGAATCTCGTAATCGATCACAATTTGATGGACATATCTACTAAGATTGAATACGTACAACTTGCGTGAATCCAATTATAAAGATCAATAATATAATACGGAAAACACGAGACACCATAAGTTTTGTTATGGAGGAAACTGCAATTCCGGTTGAACCCCGGGACCTGTCCATATTTGAACACCAAACTGTATTAAGCTACTACAAACACTAGCCTACTATCATACTTCGGACAAGAATGTAGTTTAGACCGAATCCACCCTCCAAGAGATTCAGTTACAGTCGCGCTTATGACGTTTCTTGAAGTTCGCAAGGCTCTACGCAAATGATTCCGTTAGCTGACGTCCGTACAAACTAAGAGTTGTTTCAGCAGAAGTGAAGACTTTTGATAGCAATCTACCTCTAACAGATAAGCCTATTTGATTTCCTTTGATCAAAGATCAAGGTGCGGAAATCTGTTTGCAAAAGACAAAGCTAACAAACCTCACAAATCCGAAACTTACGACTCCCGAAGAGCATCCTAGTTTCTTAACCACCTCTCAAGAACATATTTCAGAATATCTCTTAAGATCAATTTTCAGATATCTGTCTAGAGGAATCACAAAGTCTGAGATGAAGAAAACTTTACGATTACTATCTATCTTGCCTTAAAGAGATTAGCAAAACCTTGATAACAGAAAAGAAAGATCATGAAACGCGAACTATCAAGGTAAACATGGTCGAGCCTTGCTTCACGAATCCCCAAAGCAAAGTCTTTCAGTCGTAGACCTAATTATGTTTCTCAGAGAAAACCTAGGTCAACAGAGGACAACTCTATAATCAACTAGGACACAAAGTGTCAGAGATTGACTTTTTCAGTTGAAAAAAGCATTTATATTTATAGTTTTCAATGACCAGGGGTTGCTCACAATTCAAGCTAAGATAACTTGAAAACTAAGCAAATAATTTTAGGTTTTGAAAATACAATAGAAGAATATACACAATGGTCCGGTTACAAAACTGTGTACAATAACTGTTCAGTTTGGCAAGTGTTCCATAAGAATTAAAAGCAATTTGATGTTCATTTAAATACCTAAGAATTTAATCATGATGCAAACACATAAATGTTTGAGTGATCAATGAAGTCTTACAAGTGTTTAAGAGAGTTCGAGCAATGCTAAACATATTTAAAATATAAGTCTTTGAGCATCTGCTAGAATTTGCTGGGACAATTGGTAGAACGGTTCGTGAACCGTAAGGCTTGTTCACGATTCAGGATGCAACGGTTCGTGAACCGGGTTTGCCAACCCTAATAGATTACCGATCTCAGTTGATAACGGTTTGTGAACCGGGTTCGCCAACTACTAGCCTACTATACCAACTTTAAAATTCAGTTCACCACGGTTCGTGAACTGTTCCCAATTGAACTTACGGTATGCAAACTTGCTTGCTAACCTTCCATGTATTTCAGAAACTCAGATATCTATGGTTTGCGAATTAGTTCGCTAACCTACCCTGAACAGAAATAACAAAATTTCTGAATTTCTATTTTGATATTTGAAACATTCCCAAGTGATAAATCATTTGCATGGGCAATTTTCAGTTGATCTACAAATTAATTCACAAATGATAAATTGATTTGAACTAACATTGTTAAGAACCATTGGACATCTTTGCTAAAACCATATTTCGAGATTTTTAACAAGACAAGCTTAACTCGAAACTTCTTCTTTGTAAATATATTGGAAGTCATACGACATAGTTTCAACAGATAGAATGGTAAGATAGTGAGTAAAATAGAATGGTTCAGTCTTCACATACCTAATACGAAAGTTTTCCAAATGTCTTCGTCGATCTTCAAATTTCGAGGGTGATATCTGATACTCACTATAGGAGATGGAAGAGATGAAATTGGTGGGGGTCTGAAGTTGGTGGGTGTGTAGTTGATAGGATTATAGGAGTAGAAATGGAGTTGTTGGTGTTGTTTTGTGTTTAGCTTCAGATGGAGAGCTTGGTCTTGAAGCTGTTGTTGTTTATGAAGCTACATGTGATGATAAATTGTTCTTGTTTATATGTTTTTATGGGATCAATTGTTGATGTTGACCCAATTTTTTTACGGGATCAACTACTGTTGTTGATCCATTTATGAGATCAACTCCTGTTGTTGACCCAATTTTTTATGGGACCAACTACTGTTGTTGATCCATTTATGGGATCAACTCTTGTTGTTGATCCAATTTTTTATGGGATCAACTACTGTTGTTCATCCTTTCAACTCCTATTTGTTGACAACATTTTCTTGGATTAGTATAATCATGCTTGTAGTTTAAATCATGTAAATTTCTTCCAGTGTTGAACTTGTGGTGCAATGGTAGCATGACTGACTCCATGTCAAATGATGCGTGTTCGAGTCACGCCAAGTTCACTCCATTTACATGGATCAACTTTCATTGTTGATCCAATTTAGGGGATCAACTTCTATTGTTGATCCTTTTTTTTTGGATCAACTACCGTTGTTGATCCCCTAAATTGGATCAACTTCTACTGTTGGTTCTATTTTTATCTGGATCAACTACGATTATTGATACAAAAATATCTGAACCAGTGGTGGCGGCGGTGGCGGACTAGTGGTGGTGGCGACGACGGACCTGTGGTGGTGGAGGACTGGTGGTGGTGTAATGGTGGTGGTGGAATATTAGTGGTGGGGGCGGTTGGTAGGTGGTGGTGGAATGGTAGTTGAATGTTGGTGATGGTGGTGCTAGTGGTGGTGGTGAAGTGGTAGAGGAAGAAATTTGTTCTATTTTGAAATAAAGAAAAATATTATATGGGTGAGGGTATTAAGGTAATCTAATTTTAAATGGATAAGGTTATTAAAAAGTAAGGACATATTTATTGTTGTATAAGGATATATTTATTGGGTGTCAAAAGTAGGGACATATAAATAATGTACCCTTCCAAAACATCCTTATCATGTTTACAAATAACCCTAGGATTGGAAAAGACCAAACCCGGATTGCAAGATTACTAAAAAGCCCTTTAATAAAATGCAATAACCGTTGCCTGCGTCATTAAGCAACCGACTATTTTCATTTCATCCCATTTCTTTCTCTCTCCCCCTCTCTCAGTTTCAGAAGAAAACCGAAAAAAAAAACTGGAAAAATTTAGAAATTAACGCTCAGAACTTCGAAAATCAAGTGAAATCCGAAAGAAACTTAGTAGATCTGAAGTGTTCTTTGATTTAAAAGAACAAATTCAACTGAAAACAGAAGAAAACATCGATTTCATTAGGTTTTAGAGATGCAGTGAGCAGCAACAACAAAACAATCGAAGGTAATACATAGATTGTGTTTCGATTCAGTTTAATTTTCACCTGAATTCGATTTTTTAGGGTTTCGAAAACGATTTTATTCAAAAAAATTATTGAAAAAATCGATTTATATTTTCAGTGGTTACTGATTCATACTAATTTGCTTCGATTTCATGTTGCATGTGATGAAAGTCAACAAAATCGACTGATTCTGTTACTGATAAAGAAATATAAGTCTTCCGTTGGATTTAAGAAAGGTAAAACGAACTTTTATAATCTATTTTGATTCAATTAGGGTGTTGAATTAGTAGTCTATTTTGTTTCTGATTCAAAGAATATTTAGGTTGTTGAAGTTATTTTGATTCGGAAGTTATTTTGATTCAGTTAGGATGTTGAATTAGTAGTTGTTGTTTCAGTTATTGAAGCGTAACTGTTTCATATATGATTTCTGCCTCTTGTTTGAGGGCTTGATGGTTTGTGTGAGTGTTTGGTTTTAATCTGTAATTTTTTGGACTTCAACATCACAGTAAGTGTCATAGAACATGTAAAAGTAGTACTTGCACATGATAATGATGAGTCAAACATGTTATTTGTCAATTCTATGAGTTATAAACATGTTTGTAGTCCATTTTGCTGGTTAATTATGTTTTTAATGATGACTCAAACATGTTATTAGTGCATTTTGCTACTTATTTGACTTCAATTCTAGAGGCAACTCCTTCTAGTTTCTCCCATATTTGGAAGCAACTTAAGATAGTTATCTCAACTTCCTTAGACTACTTGTGCTAGTAGTCCATTTTGCAATTGCATTTTGGCTCCAGACATCGATACAACTTGTGTCTTTCTCCCAGATTCGGAAGCAACTAGAGTTAGTTGACCACATTTCTAGAGGCTACTTGATGAAGTTGCTCCCAAATGTGGAAACAAATTTTGCTAGTTTCTCTCAACTTTTACTTTGTTCTATTTCATAGTTACTTTGTTCCATTATGTTGAATTAGAACTGTAGTTTATTTTGAATCTCTGCATAATGGTTCTAATGGAGTGTATGTAAACATCATCATATCTCTTGCAAAACATTGTATAGCAAAAGGTATTTTACTACAAATTTTGGAGAAACAACCTGTACTAGTTGCCTTCATATTTGGAGGCAACTTATGCTAGTTGTTCCCATATTTGAAAGCAACCTGTACTAGTTGCCTTCATATTTAAAGACAAAAATTGTGATAGTTGTTCCAAGTTTTGCAGACAACTTGTACTACTTGACTCTATATCTGTAGAAAACTGGGCTAGTTCGATAAATTATCTCTAATAGTGCGTGTTTGTGTTATTTTGAGCAAAAATATTATTCAAAGAATTTGGTAGTAGTCCATTTTTGCTAGTGAATTAGTTTACTTTGAGACAACTTGTGCCAGTTTCTCTCAGATTCAGAAGCAACTAGAGTTAGTTGACTCCATTCCTAGAGTTAGTTGGTCCCAGATATGGAAATAACTTTTGCTAGTTTCTCTCATATTTGAAAGCAACTTAAGTTAGTTTATCTCAATACCTATTGTGGTTTGATGCTAACTATTTGTATTATCTGAACAAAACTAGGTTTTTTGGACAAATCAAAGGGTGCTAAGGTAGAGTTTGAGATTGCTTATACCTTCCTGGCATAGTTTAAGGTCCAATCTAGATTAATGGTGCTCTAATCTAGTCTAGGTGTAAAATGATACATCAGATTATGTATAAAGTTTGAACTCTAAATGTAGCTTCTTTAAATCTTAGTTGTATATGCCAGTTTTGTGCAGGCTTACACCATCTACTGTGATGATTTAGAGATGGTATCTGTAATTTTATGTGCTTGGTTGTATCCAAATGTTGTGCAATGAAAACGAAGAAGCAAAGGGACAACATTTTACACTAAAGACGTAGGCAAAGTTGATATTCATCCAGCATCAGTTAATGATGGGATAAAAAATTTCCCTCCGCTGTACAATGTGTACGGTGAAAAAGTGAAGACGACGGGCATTTACATCAGCATTTACAACTTGTTATTGAATGAATATGTGGACATTTTAATTCTTAACATGAATGAGTAAACATTTTAATTATATTTATCGAATGAATATGTAGGCAACCTCTTGCAAAAAAATTTTCCTAGAGGAAACTTAATTCAAGTTGTGTCCAGAGTTGAAAGCAACTAGAACAAGTTGCCTCCCGTATTGGAAATTCTAGAGGCAACTTAGTTCAAGTTGTGTCCATAGGTGGAAGCAACTATAACAAGTTGCCTCCAGTATTGGAAACAACTTAGAAACAACTTGGTGAAGTTGTTCCCATAATCTGGAACACGGGAACCTATGATATCTAAAATGAGATCATACACTATACAGTACGATTGCATGTATACATAACTTAGGATATTGCTAAAAGTACAAACTGATCCTCGCGATTTTTTTCCCTAGAAGAAACTTGTTCAATTGATCCTCGATTTTTTCGCAACTTGTTCAAGTTGGCTCCAAAATTGAAATCTGGGAACAACTAGAACAAGTTGTCTCCGCATCTAGAGCCAAGCCAACACTATTTCCCCACAAAATAAATAAAGCCTGTAACAGACAATCTTAGATACAAAAAACTTCAAAACAAAAAGGAAAACTCAATTCATAAATAACCGAGAAAGCTATTGTTTAGCAACTGCAACATAACACGTTCAGAAAAAAAATTGAAACAAAATACCCAGACAAAGACAACAAGTTGAAAAGAACATTACGAAGTTCAAAAAAGTGACAACTAAAAAATAAGAACTTAAACAAAGATTCATGGGAACATGGTCTTCCAGAAGTTTGAATACAGTTGCCTTCGCAATGTTGGTGCACGAGCAACCAATGGAGGTCTTCAACATTTGATGATTATGATATGCAAGCATGCCACACCGACCACACCTTCAAATCTTTCAGAAACCAGGGATGTTTATCACCATCTTCACCAGGAACAACTTCAAATGTAACTGGAAAAATCTCTGCAAAAAAAAAAATATAAATGAGTGACTGAAAGGGTGTTTCAGGTTACATAAATGAAAACAACTAGCGCAAGTTGTCTCCATAAATGGAAGCAACTAGCACAAGTTGTCTCCGAAGATAGAAACAACTTGACCAAGTTGCTTCCAGAATCTGAAGCCAACAAAGTATAACATATAACAAACATCATCATATAAACCAAAACACAATTCAAAACCAGCTACCATCAATTCCGACACTACCAATAGTCCAACACCACTATTATTACAAAACCCTACCAATTGAAATAGACAAACTAAATATACATTTTGGTGGTACGCAATTCAAGACAAAAGAAACTCAAAAAAATCAAAAACAAAACTGGAAATCAATATGAAAACAACAGATACAAGTTGTCTCCAAAAAAAGGAATCAACTAACATAAGTTGCCTCCAAATAGTTGAAGCAACTTGGTTAAGTTGTCTCCAATTTGGAGGCAACTAGAAGAAGTTGTGTCTAACAAAAAGTGTACATGAATAAGCTTCTCAAGAGAAAAAACGAGAATATGCCAAAATGTCACATCAAAACTATTGCGATAAATGAAGTTTAAAATCATGAGTATGGAAGAAACTACTAAAAGTCGTCTCCAGAAATGGAAGCAACTTGGTCAAGTTGTATCTCAAGGTGGAAGTAACTTGAACAAGTTGCTTCAAAAACTGAGGCCAAAAGAATGTGAGCTACAACAACATATCAATGCAGAACAAATATAAAACAAAAACATGAGTATTGTTCCAAAATTATAGCAAATAAGTTGGCCACAAATTTCCAAGCACAAGTTGTCCTCATCTTAGGAAGTAGAAAATGTCTAACCACATATAAAACACATCAAAAAGCAAGAAAAAAGCATACCTTAGTTACCATCTTTTCCACCAGCAACCATAAAGCGTGTGTTCCATCCAGGAAACTAGTGGTATCTTAAAGTAAAGGCAAGTTGATCAAGTTTTCAAAATCAGAAGCTAAAAGTGCATGTTTCATTAAGAAATATCAACGTACATATAATTTTTGCATCTCGTAAAAAGGTAGTTGGTTCAGAAATACGATGAAAGGAAAGTACCCAAAGTTAAATCACTTCCTCCAACATATCTCGACCAAGCTTCATTGAACACTCAAAGCAGCAGAATGATTCCTCCACTCCACTGCAAAGTTACAAAAACACTTAGATGTAAGCATATTGAGATAAAGTTCAAGCAGAAAAGGCAATCATCTTATAATATAGTATAAGGAAAAATGAATATAAAAAGGTAACAGGAGTTCAAGACTAAATCATTTAAAACTGGAAAGCATACCGCGCGCAATACAGAGTGCACACAGATTAATAATACAAAGACTAATGCATTACCTCCAACTTAACAACACTTGTTATTGCTTAATTAGCAAAATTTAATACCATTATACACCTAGGTACCCTTTCAACAGCTTCACCTAATCCTAAGAAATGTCCAACATTGACGCAATTGTTGATTCCATGGACACAAGACGAAGGATAGCTATAACGAAGCAAGAGTAAGGAACCCAAACGCGACTACATTTTTTTCATTGCAGTAAGAGAGAATTTGTTTCTTTCTATCTTAGTCAGTATACAGTAAGAACTATCATTTACATTCTTAGTTTCTTGAAGAATAAAGGAAACTTAGCCAATGGTTTCTGTTGATGGTGGTTTTTAGACAAGGGGTAAAATCGTAAAACCTTACGCATAGCATGACGTCACCGGTGACGCTAAACACATTTATTAGAACATTTAATGCACTTACGTAAAAAATTACCAGGGTATCTTTTTTCAAATGCTAAACTAGGGTTTCGACACACAAAACCCTAAGTCGCACAATCGCGGCGCATCATGGCAACTATGCCAAAACCTAAGCCGCACAATCGCTGCGCATCATGGCAATCATGCCAAAACCAAGCCGCACAATCACTGCGCATCATGGAAACTATGCCAAAACCAAATCCGCACAATTGTTGCGCATCATGACAACTATGCCAAAACCAAAGCCGCACAATCGCTGCGCATCATGGCAAGCATGCCAAAACCAAGCCGCACAATCATTGCTCCACACGCATCATTGACACATGCCAAGCGACGCTTGCGACCTAGCATGCCAAGCCATGCAAACCTAGGGCCAAGCTGCCACACGCGCCATTGGCACATGCCAAGCGACGCTTGCGTCCTAGCATGCCAAACCGTGCAAACATAGGGCCAAGCCGCCACACGCACCATTGGCACATGCCAAGCGACGCTTGCGACCTAGAATGCCAAGCCGTGCAAACCTAGGGCCAAGCTGCCACACGCTCCATTGACACATGCCAAGCGACACTTGCGACCTAGCATGCCAAGCCGTGCAAACCTAAGGCCAAGCCGCCACACGCGCTATTGGCACATGCCAAGCGACGCTTGCAACCTAGCATGCCAAGCCGTGCAAACCTAGTGCCATGCCGCCACACGCGCCATTGGCACATGCCAAGCGACCCTTGCAACTTAGCATGCCAAACCGTGCAAACCTAGGGCCAAAGCCGCTACGCGCGCCATTGGCACATGCCATGCAACACTTACATTTTGGCATTAACACTTGCACCCGATGTGCAACCTACAACCAAGGCATTCCGCATAAACCATTGGCACATGCCGTGCAACCCTTGCACTTTGGAATGCCGCGCCTACATCAAAGGCCACAATTTCTCTTAAGATGCAAAATCTCGACCGTCGAAGGTCGCCACTGAGCCGACACATCTCTCAAGCTCAACTTATCAAACACCAGCGTCATGCTACACGTTTTCCACGAAAACACTCGAGACATCAATACTTGTCACAAATTGGGGGATGCTCTTTAGGGTTTTGGTTTGGCGGTTTACAGCGTGCGACGTACACAAATGCCCGTTTCAAGACAATGTATTAAGAATAAAACGATTAGTAAATGCAGGAGTAATGGTGAAACGCTCTTTCATTATGGAACATCAATTCCATCAAATTCCATCAATACCAGGTGTTACCACCTCTTCCCATTTAACTCATCCGTTTCTTTTTCTTATGAGGCCAGAGTACGTTTCACTTAGACTTGTATAAATAGGTCTTACCTATTTTCACCAAGACAACAAGTTTTTGGTCAGGAGAAATACAATACTCAGAAAGGCAACTTTGCTATCTTTCCCAAAAGCTTTCACCTTCTGATACAATTCAAGTAATACTCTTCCAAAACTGTTTTGGTCTCAACACTCTCTTCGCTTCCCTCCCTAAACCAGCCCTTCTCCTCCTCTTTGTGACCGAAGCAAATCCGGAACGGCCGTTTCTTGGTTTAGACCGGAGTTGTACAGATTGATCTCTCGAATCTAAAGTACTCCCGTGCAGTACATTTGTTTAGGGTTTAGATCTGTTTCTCACTCACTTACCGGAATTACCAAAATCGGCAGAAACGATTTTCACCCATAAACAATTGGCGACCACAGTGGGATATTGATCTTTCGGTTACAATGCCAGTTTTCAATCCTCGATCTCATACTTCGATCCAGACCTCTGGACGGCGAAAACAAGCGATTTGTTCTGGGATCTATAACTCGATTACCAGACAACCTGGTTACCAGTCGTGATCCGCAAAGAGATGGCTGGGGACTTCACAGGAAGCTCCAAAGCGACTGGGGACTTTCCGCAGTCACAATAATACTACATACAAAGCCGATTTTACACGGGAAGGATCTTGTTTTCATCAGAAGACCCAAAAAACTGAGTAAGTCTAGACTTGACGGAATATACGATTTATTCTTTTAGGTTCTCGATAAAACCATCATCCTATTTCATCTTATGCTAACTAGCTGCACACGCTTTCACGAAATCAATATCCGCAAGTTATAATCAGAATAATACTATTAAAACCATTCATTTCAAAAATAATCTGGTATTCTCAAAAACTACCAATTGTCTATCAAAAATCATTCAAACTTCAAACCAGACACCCTGTGTGCCTTTCAAAAAAAAAAAAACCTAAGTGAAAGTTTGAAAAAAGACAGAGAAACATTCAGGGAAAGTTTTCCAACAGGAGTCTGCTTTTCTTGGAGAAAGCCACCCTTGCATCTTCGAGAGCCGCTCTTTTCAGAGTCAACGTCTTGGAAAGTTCTTCGATTTCTGCCTCCTGCTGTGCAATTTCATCTGCAGAAAGACTTTCGACTACTGCGGTTTTCAATTTTTGGATCTCAGCGAATCCATTAACGAACCATGGAACGTTGAACTCGTTCTCTACACACATATCATGATGAGACTTCCAACTGGTGATGACGTCCTCAGAAACAGTATGGCCAGTCACCTCGCACATGTCCTCGACTGAAGACAGGATTTCTTCCACACGCTTGACCAGTGAGAATCGACTGGTGATATTCCTGGGCGTGGCAATGTATCCATGTCTTTCCCAGATCTTGGTATACAACACCTCGTACTTAGCTAGCACACTGAAGCCGCCGACCAGCACATGACCTGGGTAAGGAACCAAGTACGGGGGATCGAAAGGGGCACCTGCAACCAGACCCACGACTGGCGAAGGGTTATCACTCACGCTTGCATTAACGATCATCAGAACATCCTCCGCTGTTCAAGTCGTGTTCATGCTCTTCATTTGATCAACTTCCATCTCCAAGGCACCAGTAGCAGTCACAGTTTGAGGCAAATCTTCACGAACCTCTATCTCAGAATTGTCTCCAGAATCAGACCCTTCCTCAGATCCTTCCTGCAATCTTGAGTTAGACGTTTTTCTTCGAAAAAAAAAATAAGAAGAGAAGGAAGAAAACGTGTGCAAGACTTACCAAACCACTTCCCGAAGAAGATCCAGTGCCGCTGTCAGAAGAACTTCCTTCATCTTCTGAACTCTTATCTTTCTCTGACTCTTCCCTATCACGAGAGGGCTCAACACTGCCGACCTCTTTTGAAAGAGGTGTTGTCTCCTGACGACGAGCAAGTGCAGTAAATGCGTTAATACTACCGAAACCCTGGTGGAAACAAGATGCAAATATTCAGAAACGAAATAAAAATCTACACGTTTTAGTTGAACCAGCAAAGAGGCAACACCTACCGAAATCCACCAGCGCGGTTCTTCGTCCTCTGTTCCTTCACCTGGGGACTGTCCACATTACCAGGCGATTTTCGCTTAGTTGCAGGAGGATTTCTCAACATTGGATGCTTTGCCAAAACCTCAGGAGTGGGTCTACAACGGGAATTCGCCACCATATGGTTCACAAAACCCCGGATAGTAAGGAACTCATCTTTCCAGAACTCACTATACTTGAAAGTCGTCGAAGGAACTCTTTCCGAAGGCAAGAAGGGTAGAGCGTACCCGGTTCAAGAACGCTGGCATTAAGAGCAACAAGCAACGAATTCTTAGGAACAACCGGCTGACGAGCAAGAGGGACCCCTTGGTCGAAACCCATGTGACGAGCAGCACGATCAATATTATAAGAAACTACTTGGAACGATCCCCTAAAGAAAGACGGCATATAACTGGGCATGCAACTCCACATAAACAAATCTTCAATAACACTCAGGTTATCTTCGGAAAGCAAAGCCATATTCGGAGCGGAAGCAAAGGTGTTAACCTGAACTACAGACGCATGCACCGGGTCCCACGGGCGAAAACCGACTTCATGCAACTTATCAAGGAACCCAACCAAGTTCAATCCAACACTTGGGCGCCTGTTCACCCATCAGAGTATTCTGGAGCCACCCCAGCTCGTGGGAATCGAAGGTAACGCTTTCAGAGCATACTTCTCGAAATGCTCCCATAACCACGTTTGAAGGAAAGAAACATGGACATACGAGTCCACTTTCATAAAACCGTTCGAAACACGCATATCTGCAACCAAGTGATCCAAATGCGTATATAGAGAACCAAGGAACATGCTGCCAATGGGAAGAACTTCACCTCTCGCTAACCTTACGGCAATCGCCAGAAGCTCTTGTCTTATCTCTTTCTTGCCGGAACCGTCATCGAAAACGTCCCTAGAAAACCAGAGAGCCAAGAATGCCGCAACATAAAGTGTACTACTCTTTTGACTCGGTTCCAGCTCATCCGGGAACCATTTGGACACCCACCAGCCGTAGTAACACTTTTCGTTCTCTTTCCGAACGAAATCTTTCGACTTCGCAACAAGATCAGCTCGCATCTTTTCTTCATCTTCTGATAATTGGATATTAAGTTTTCCTGTTACGGAAAGATTCAGCAGAAGAGCCACGCTTTCTAGGGAGAAGGTCATTTCACCCCACCTGCATACGACTGTATGAGTATCCGGGCACCATCTAAAGATAAAAGCAACTAAACCAGGGATGTCCTTCCTAATTTGGAGATTTGCGGAAGCCCTAACAACGTCTATGATCTGTGATTGAGTCAAATTAGCACTTATATGTTCCTGGCTCACCATAAACTCAATCCATTTATCAAAGGAGCGCAACGGGCTTTGACACATTCTGAAATCAATATGGGAAGCAGAGTACACCCCTTTATGAAGATAAAACCGTATTATGCTCTCTGGTCGGACTGAACGGGTCCTCCTTTCATCCTCAGAACCGGTCAAGAGAATTGGCACGAAATTTGGATGATTTTTCCGGGCTGCGACAAGGGGCTTTGTGAAGAAGTCATCATCCGTGTTTGGTTTGGAGCTACCAACGTCTTTTGGTGAAGCAAGACTTTGTTCAGGTGACATCTTGTCGGAGTTTATTATGGTGCTTTGGTAACAA
Organism: Papaver somniferum; assembly: GCF_003573695.1. Taxonomy (NCBI): domain Eukaryota; kingdom Viridiplantae; phylum Streptophyta; class Magnoliopsida; order Ranunculales; family Papaveraceae; genus Papaver; species Papaver somniferum. Next base: position 55,312,058 of record NC_039366.1, read on the forward strand.
GATATCTGCACTAACAGGGGAAGACGAGAAGAAATTATCACCAACACATAGACACGCCAAAACAAAAGAAAACCCTAAGCAACTAGGTTTTCATAAACATACTGCCGCAGTATTCATGACGAAAAGTCTATGGGTTCGTAAGAATCACGCTTATGACTCGATTCTACGAGGACATGGAAGAACAGTATTTTCTATGGGTTCATACGAAACGTATATACATCTAGAGTTTTCGTACTGGCACACAAAAATATATAAAGATTTAAAGAGGAAGCATCGGAAGACATACCTGGAATGCTGACTTTCCTTGTCACTCTGCCGCTAACACGAAGGTATGGATGAGCAAAGGTGCAAGATAAAAGGAGAACACCCTTTTTATATGTATAGGCGTGATAATTGAGGGGACTTCGAATAGGGAAAGGATTCCATTTTCAAAGACGTGCGTGGAGAAAGGCAGCCGGGCCCGCAATAGCAAGCTTGGCCACTTCCAAAAACGCACACACCCTCCTTGCTAGCACCGGTACCACCAAGCACTCCATCCGCGCCAGCTTCCCAATCTGCGCCAGCTACCAATCCGCGCCAACTGCCAATCCGCGCCACACCATGCTTTCCAACACCATGCTTTCCAACGCCATGCTCTGCCAAACGGCCCGTGCCCATTCCATGCTCATTAATACTGACAAGTCCCTTTCACACCCAGTTTATACTAGCAGCTTCGCCTCGCGCTCCAAAGCCTGGCCACAAAGACATATAAACGACTGGGATTTATACAAAGCTACCAGATGCAAGGATTGCGAATTCTATTTACATCTCGAAAAAGGTCAGACAAGTCTCCTTAGCCCTTTTTCACGACTTACTGTCTCAGTTCTATCCTCGTTTGTCACCATCTTATGTTTACCTTGCAACAAGGCCCATGTTCCAAGCTAAGCAGGGGACTTAATGTTGATGGTGGTTTTTAGACAAGGGGTAAAATCGTGAAACCTCACGCATAGCATGACGTCACCGGTGACGCTAAACACATTTATTAGAACATTTAATGCACTTACGTAAAAAATTACCAGGGTATCTTTTTTCAAATGCTAAACTAGGGTTTCGACACACAAAACCCTAAGTCGCACAATCGCTGCGCATCATGGCAACTATGCCAAAACCTAAGCCGCACATACGCTGCGCATCATGGAAACCATGTCAAAACCAAGCCGCACAATCACTGCGCATCATGGAAACTATGCCAAAACCAAAGCCGCACAATCGATGTGCATCATGGCAATTATGCCAAAACCAAAGTCGCACAATCGTCGCGCATCATGGAAACCATGCCAAAACCAAGCCGCACAATCGCTGCGCATCATGGCAACCATGCCAAAACCAAGCCGCACAATCATTGCGCCACACGCGCCATTGGCACATGTCAAGCGACGCTTGCGACCTAGCATGCGAAGCCGTGCAAACCTTGGGCCAAGCCACCACACGCGCCATTGGCACATGCCAAGCGACGCTTGCGGCCTAGCATGCCAAGCCGTGCAAACCTAGGGCCAATCCGCCACACGCGCCATTGGCACATGCCAAGCGACGCTTGCGACCTAACATGCCAAGCCGTGCAAACCAAGGGCCAAGCCGCCATACGCGCCATTGGCACATGCCAAGCGACGCTTGCGACCTAGCATGCCAAGTCGTGCAAACCTAGGGCGAAGCCGCCACACGCGCCATTGGCACATGCCAAGCGACGCTTGCGACCTAGCATGCCAAGCCTTGAAAACCTAGGGCCAAGCCGCCACACGCGCCATTGGCACATGCCAAGCGACGCTTGCGACCTAGCATGCCAAGCCGTGCAAACCTAGGGCCAAGCCGCCACATGCGCCATTGACACATGCCAAGCAACGCTTGCGACCTAGCATGCCAAGCCGTGCAAACCCAGGGCCAAGCCGCCACACGCGCCATTGACACATGCCAAGCGACGCTTGCGACCTAGCATGCCAAGCCGTGCAAACCTCGGGCCAAGCCGCCACACGCGCCATTGACACATGCCAAGCGACGCTTGCAACCTAGCATGCCAAGCCGTGCAAACCTAGTGCCAAGCCGCCACACGCGCCATTGGCACATGCCATGCAACACTTGCATTTTGGCATTAACTCTTGCACCCGATGTGCAACCTACAACCAAGGCATTCCCCACAAGCCATTGGCACATGCCGTGCAACCCTTGCACTTTGGCATGCCGCGCCTACATCAAAGGCCACGATTTCTCTTAAGATGCAAAATCTCGACCGTCGAAGGTCGCCACTGAGCCGGCACATCTCTCAAGCTCAACTTATCAAACAACAGCGACATGCTTCACGTTTTCCACGAAAACACTCGAGACATCAATACATGTCACAAACTGGGGGATGCTCTTTAGGGTTTTGGTTTGGCGGTTTACAGCGTGCAGCATACACAAATGCCCGTTTCAAGACAGTGTATTAAGAATAAAACGGTTAGTAAATGCAAGAAGTAATGGTGAAACGCTCTTTCATTATGGAACATCAATTCCATCAAATTCCATCAATACCAGGCGTTACCACATCTTCCCATTTAACTCATCCGTTTCTTTTTCTACGAGGCCAGAGTACGTTTCACTTAGATTTGTATAAATAGGTCTTACCTATTTCCACCAAGACAACAAGTTTTTGGTCAGGATAAATACAATACTCAGAAAGGCAACTTTGCTAGCTTTCCCAAAAGCTTTCACCTTCTGATACAAGTCAAGTAATACTCTTCCAGAACTGTTCTGGTCTCAACACTCTATTCGCTTCCCTCCCTAAACCAGCCCTTCTCCTCCTCTTTGTGACCGAAGCAAATCCGGAACGGCCATTTCTTGGTTTAGGCCGGAGTTGTACAGATTGATCTCTCGAATCTAAAATACTCATGTGCAGTACATTTTTTTAGGATTTAGATCTGTTTCTCACTCACTTACCGGAATTACCAAAATCGGCAGAAACGATTTTCACCCATTAACAGTTTCTTACCGTAATAAGATCGTCTTCCACCTCCTCCATAAGATCGTCTTCCACCTCCCCTATACTTGAAGTCCCTCTGCAAGAAGCAAAGAACAAAAGTGTCAACGCAGAAGCCACCCAAATAAGGCTTCTAAAGCATTTGGTACAATCTACCAGAGACAGAGATATATAATTTCACAGAGAACATGTTTCATATAAACAGAACAATCAATTATCTCATAATTTAATACACAACGCTGGTTTAAAATGATCACACACCCCATTACAACTACAAACCACCACATAAAGCAACCATAACCATTGTCTGCCATAAACACCCACTACCGCAACTACCAGAATATCACACACCATTGCAACCATCGACAGCCACAACCACCACCCACAAAAACCCATTGGAAGAAATAGAACAGAACCATAATTGATGAACAAAATAACCCATAATCGTACTTCAATTTAACAATGAATTGAATATTTACCCTCCACAACAAAACATAATCCATATAATTTTAGTAAATCAGCAACCACAACAAAACATAATCCATATACTTTTATTAAATCGACAAATAAATCAGACAAATCACCTTCACAATTATCCCATAAAACATCATCAGGAGCCTTCAATCCAAAACCGTCATATAGACGCTTGTACATGCCCTTAATTCTAAAATAACTGCATAATCTCATAATAAAAATACATAAATTGAAAATCAAATCGAAAATCACAACAATTTATCAAATTAGGTCGTAAAATTACTCACATCTCATAAAACGACTTCGTTGTATTCTTATTCAGATTCGAAACAACCAGAAATTAAGAGTTGGTACAGATCTGATAATTTTCTACAAATTTAGATCCAATACAAGATGCTTGGATATTGAATACAAGATGTTGCAGTCATGGTGATGGCCGTGATGGTGGCGGAATTCAGAAAGCTATGACAGTGACGAGATGAAGATGGTGGTGGCAGAGATGGAGATGGTGGAGAGTTCCATTGGTTTTTCTCGAGTGAGAAATAAAGGAGAAGCCGATGTAAAAGAGATAAAGGTTAAAAATGGGATTATACAAATTATTTTTCTATTCATAATTTCAATTATGCCATTAGGAATATTTGTAAAGGCTCTTAAGGGCATTTGTGAAGACCCATAGATAGTAGGGATGTTTATTGTTCCACATTATTTAAACATCTAATATATGGAAATCTACATATACGGTTGAGAACGATAATATCTGAATCATCCAACAGAAATCCTCGATTCGTATCAAATACATAATACCATATCATATACTACTACGTTAGGGGTACGCCATGACTTAGATATTTTCGATACATGCTCACTACGTGAGACTGTGACGATTAAAAGCACGCCATCTAATTTCCCGAACATGAGAAATAGGATGCAACTGACATTTATTAGATGTTGATTCATTGATACTCCCTCCGTTCTTTTTTAATAGGCCAGTTTTGTTTTTAGCAAAATTTAATGAAATTAAGAGAAATAATCATTGAAAGTGGTCCTCATGACACTTGTCAATAAAAGAAGTGAAGTGAAATGGTCCCTTGACACTTGTTAGCAAAAGAAGTAAAGTGAAGTGGTCCACATGACACTTGTCATCAAAAGAAGTTAAGAGAAAAGTGGTCCCAAAAAATTAAAATAACATTTGACTTTCCCAATTAGAAAACTGGCCTATTTTTTTGAAACTTTTATTTATAGAAACTGGCCTATTAAAAAAGAATGGAAGGAGTATATAACAACGGGCGAAAACATTTACTCAGTCACTATCATGTCGCCTATTGTTGTCAAATAAAAGTTGGTAGTAGACAATCCGAAAGCAACCAACTCTGTATTATGTCCCCTATTTAGTGGTAACTGTTTCTTGATTCACTAAAAATGGTAAATCTCAATCTCCAAAGAGGCCTTGGGATATTAAGGAGAGATCTTGAGATGATGCTTTTGTCTGAAAGTACTGTAATAGTAAATGAGACGGTACTCACTTTGGACGTATTATTTTTACTACAGTTGATGTTCTTCCTGCCAACTCTCTGTATCTTAGGTCCCGTTTGGTATAGTTTTCAAAAACAGTTTTCTGTTTTTAAAAACAGAGAAAACTGAAAACAGGAGAAAATGCGTTTGATAAGGACATTTTTAGAAAATGTTTTCTATCTGTTTTCTGTTTTTAAAAACAAAAAAATGAAAACAACAAATTATTGTTTTTTGTGTTTTCTCTTTTTTTCTTTTCTTTATTCTTTTCTTCTTTTCAGAACAAAGTAAGAGATGAGGAATGACTGCAAGTGAGTCATGGCTAATATCACTATCTCTTAGACGAATCTTTACATTTGTTCCGATTTAGTTGGTTTTCCTTGTTTTCAAAAACAGTTTACCAAACAATTTTTAGAAAATGAAAACAAAGAAAAAAGGGTATGTTTTTAAAACAGTGGAAAACTATTTTTGAAAACTGTTTTTCAAAACTGTACCAAAAAGGCCCTTATATTTCCTCGTTTTTCTTTGGGCGATAAAGAAAGCATCATCAACTGGTTACGCTGGTAGTATGACACACAAGGAAACCGACCCAGTTTCCACCCTTGTAAACTCCGTGAAGAAAGTCACGTGGCGAGAATACCAAAGGCAAAAGACGTGATGGCGGCCGATGCAAAGTAATTTATCACGACAAGAAATATCAAGTTCCAACTTCTCCGCAAACGATAAGATACCAACTCTAGTCGGTCGGTTCAAGTGTGACCGGATAGCTAAGATTGAATTTTAGAATTATAAAGAAATAAATACTCCTAGTCCTAGGTAAATCTCAACACAATCTAATCTCTACTCTAGTTGAAACAAACAAGGAGGGAAAAGGGGGAACAATCAAACTAGCTAAGATTTTGAGTGAGTGTGTTTAAGACTGCTGGAAGTGTAAAACTCCATTTCTTCTTCTGCTGTTTTCTATGTGATTTTATTCTGTAAACAAGAACAAGAAAATTATTGAAGAATTAAGCTATGGGTATTCCTTATGATGATGTAGTCATCATTAAAAAATCAGAAAAACTAGGTGACCCAACTATGATTACTGTAAATTGTCCTGATAAAACAGGGTTAGGATGTGATCTTTGCCGTATAATACTCTTCTTTGGTCTCAACATTGTCAAAGGAGGTAAGGGTTTTACTAAGATTTTGCTGTTGTTTAGTTTTTCTTTCTTTTCTTCTTTTTGTTGGTTTTAATTTTGTATGTTCATATGTGTGTTTGGTGTGAAGATTTTTCAACAGATGGGAAATGGTGTTACATAGTGTTTTGGGTAGTGGAGAAATCAAGAAGGACTAGATGGAATTCATTGAAGAAGAGTAATAGAAGATACTCTACCTTATTTACGGTCACAGGATATTCTCCTTAATTGACCAAAACAATAATAATATATATGGCCATTATCTCTCAAAAGAGGGTAAGGCATTATACCAAAAACCCTAACATGGTATCGACCTAATAGCCGATCCTCTTCTTCTTCTTCTTCTTCACCTACTTCACCAAAATCAACAATGGCAGGAGATAAAAAGACAATCCATCCGGCGTTTGCTATCAACAACATCAAAACCCTAATCCCCATTATCCTAGACATCAAACAGGATGAATACTCATCTTGGGTTTTTCTGTTTGAACTCCATCTTCAAGCTCATCGCCTTCTTTTTCTCATCAATGAAGACAAACCCCCTGCAGATGTTGACGCCGACACCGTGCTCCAACTCGACGCTCTCTGTCGACAGTGGATGTTCTCCACCATGGCCAAGGATTTAATGCTTACCGTCCTCAAATCTGGCAAAACTGCTAAAGAGCTTTGGGATCATCTTAAGAAACTCTTTCAAGACAACAAAGGTAACCGCGCCGCGACTCTTGAACGTAAGTTTGTCAATCTTAAGTTTATTGATTGCAATAATATTGATGATTACTGCGATAAGCTAAAATCCCTGTCCGATCGATTACTTGATCTTGACTTTCCCATGGATGACAAACGCCTTGTGATCCAACTTGTCAATGGCCTTCCGGAGGAATACAACACGGTAGCCTCTTTTATCCAACAATCAATGCCGACGTTTGATACCGCTCGATCCCAGCTGCGTACCGAAGAGATTCGACGCTCTCAACAGCAATCACAGTCTGCACCTACGGCTCTTGCAGCTGCAGCTCCAACCACAGAGCGTAACAATCAGCGCTCACAGCGTGGTGGTCATGCCAGACGTGGTGGTCATCGTTCATCTGCACCAGCCACCGAACCACCCTTGCTGCCAACACCTCCGTCCCCTTATCAGCTCTACGGTGCACCACAATGGGCAGTACCACCTTGTCCATATCCTACAGCACCTCCGGCAACACATTGGCAGCAACCTTCCAGCCGCGGTTCCTTCCACGGCCGTGGCCGTTCTGGTCAGTCACGCGGTCGAACATCTGGCGTTGGACGTGCACAGGCATACCTTACTCCATCCACGGAATATCTTCAACCAAGCGACATTGCCGAAGCATACAGCTCCATGAGTTTATACTCACCTGACGATGCTTTCTATATGGATACCGGTGCTACATCGCATCTCACTGCGGATTCAAGTACTTTGAATACTGTTTTTAACACTAGTAATATTCATTCCATCTTAGTTGGCAATGGTCACAGTATTCCAGTCACTGCCTCCGGTACCAAGTTCATAGATATTCCGTCCCGCACCCTAAAACTCAAAGATACTCTTGTTGCTCCCGACATAATCAAAAACTTGGTTTCTGTTCGTAAATTCACCACTGATAATCATGTGTCTGTTGAATTTGATCCGTCTGGTTTTTCTGTGAAGGATTTGCATTCGAGGAAGATTCTCCTTCGATGTAACAGTTCCGGGGAGCTTTATCCTATTACTGCCTCTGCCGTATCACCTTCAACATCGTCTCTGTCTCATCCTATATCCCTTGCCGTGTGCTCTCATGACATTTGGCACAGCCGTCTCGGCCACCCTGGGACAGCTATCTTAGATAATTTACGTGCAAACTCTTTCATTCAATGTAATAAAACTCAGTCTACCAAACTTTGTCATTCTTGTCAAGTTAGTAAACATGTTCGTCTGCCATTTTTTGAATCAAATTCTGTTACCTTTGCTCCCTTTGATATCATTCATAGCGACTTATGGACCTCACCATTACATGTTGAGACCGGTTTTAATTACTATCTTATCTTGTTAGACGACTTCACAAATTATCTATGGATCTTTCCTCTCAAATTAAAATCCCAAGTTTATACCAAGTTCTTGGAATTTCGTTCCTTCGTCAAAACTCAGTTCGAACGTGAAATCAAAACTTTTCAATGTGACATGGGTCGTGAATTCGACAACTCATCGTTTCATGAATTTGCTCAAAAACATGGGTTAGTTTTCCGTTTCTCATGCCCTCATACCTCCTCTCAAAACGGCAAAGCTGAGCGAATGATTCGTCGTGTCAATGACATCACTCGCACACTTATGTCTCATGCATCTATCCCTCCCAAATATTGGGCCGACTCCTTACACATGGCCGTCTACCTCCACAACATTCTTCCTTCCAAAATCCTAAATTTCTCTTCTCCGGTGTCCATTCTCTATCAACGTCAACCAACCTACTCTCATATCCGCACTTTTGGTTGTCTTTGCTACCCCAATCTTTCCGCTACCACTACTCATAAGCTTTCTCCTCGTTCTACTAAGTGTGTTTTTCTTGGGTTTCCAACCCATCACCGTGGCTATCGATGTCTCGACTTAGCCACTAACAAAATCATCTTGTCTCGTCATGTGACCTTTGATGAAAACGTGTTCCCCTTCAAGAACACTGTCTCTACTTCATCAAACTGTCAAGACTCTTCCTCTACACCATCTTCCACTCTCCTTCCCTTTCGTTTCTGTTACCCAACATCTTCTAATCCTACTGTCCAGCCTACTTCCGCTGCTACATCAATTCCTTCCTCTACTGCACAGCAACGCCCTGACGTTGCTCCACCATCTTCCGCCACTACACATCCTCCTTCTCCTGCAATACAGCTCTACACACCTCCTCATCGTCGTTCTACTACAGCACATCATCTCCACATTCCTCCACAGCAGCAGTCAGCTTCCACAGCTCCTGACAGCAACACTTCAGCACCTGCAACAGCGCCTGTCTGCACCTCTTCAACACCTGCAACAGCGTCTGACTGCACTACTCATCTCCACATTCCCCCACAGCAGCAGTCAGCTTCCACAGCTCCTGACAGCAGCACTTCAGCACCTGCAACAGCGATTATTAGGTGCATGTCCTTCTTGTTATTCAACTTCAGGGATTTACTATTACAAGAATGAATTGCAGCAACCAAAACCTCCACAAGTTTTCTTGTTAAAGTTCTGCTGCACTGACAGAAGAGGACTCTTGCATGGTAAGGGTTTTTCTGTTTACTTCATATATTTCACACTCCATAGGTGTACAGGTTCTTATGGTTTAGGAGGTATTAGATCTGTGTGCAGTTGTTAACTTGTAATTCTGCCGCAGGGGTATAGGTTCTTATGGTTTTGGGGTATGTTTGCAGATGTGACTGAAGTGTTATGTGAAGTTGAACTTATAATATGGAGCGTAAAGGTATCTACCACACCAGACGACAAAGTAATGGATCTGTTCTTCATAACAGACACAAGGTTTGTGATTCTCTTAAATTTTTGTTCTTCTTTCTTTATTGTCAAATGCAAAATGTATTTTTAATTTTGGAGAAACTGGTACTTGTTATAAAAATCAACAAAAGGGAATTATCTGTATGAGAAACGTAGCTCATAAGCATAGGTTGAAGTTCAGACATTTTCTGTCGTAGTAAGGGATAACACAGAATTGGGGACTGGACTCTACCATATGATCGGATGGACGAATCTAGGCATCATTATTTGCTAGGGTGATTTAGGCAGAGAGAAAAATATATGTGAAGTAATGGTCCCATTTGTATTCTATTTGTTTGTGTTAAGAGTTAAAACTACTTGTGCTTGTCTTTAAGTAAGTCTCTAGTTATCATTCTCATGTTGGTAACAATGAGATTCTTATTTCAGGGAACTACTGCAGACAAAACTGAGACAAGAGGATGTGTATGATCATTTAAGATATGTCTTAGGTGATGCATTGATAAGCTGTGAGATAGAATTGAGTGGTTTTGAAGTTCTCACTTGCTCACAGGGGTCTATTCTGCCTCCTGCCATCACAGAAGAGATGTTTGGCTTGGAGCAAAGCAATCACCCACCAAGTAAATATCCTACGTCGAACAAGGTATCTGTCACGGTGGACAATTCTCTCAGTCCTGCTCATACTCTCATCCAAGTATTATGCATAGATCACAAAGGCCTTCTCTATGATATGATGCGAACACTTAAAGATTATAATATGAAGGTAAATACCTCAAATTGAACCAATTCATAAAATACTTATATATGCATATTTATGTAGTGTTTCATGATTTGCACATTTAAATGGTATTGATCTCTCTACAGCTTATTACACAGGGAATTTGATGCTCTTCATTTTGTTACATGTGTAAGTAAAAAAGGGAACTAAATTAGTAGTTAAGAATTTGTATATTTTCCTGTAGGTAGACGTTATGTGTTCCTTCTCTTGTTCACAACCTTCATGGGCTTTGTCTCCATCTTACCTTGCATTTGCTCCTCATAGTTTAGCTTGACACGATAGTTAGGACTTCCAGGGATTCTTTGGCTATGTTTTGGTCATCCTCCACCCAACCACTGTTCCATCATCAGCTTCGCCTCAAATCATATTAGATTTTCACGCCTTCCTGGGATGTGGTAGGATAAGCATGTCAAATTCTTCTCTTCTTCCTTGTCCCTTTGCTCTGTCGAAACTAAATAGGTTTTGTTTCTTTTCATCTATAAACCCTATGATGCTATATTGCTATGTATCTATCAGATTTCTTACGGGCGATTCTCGATAAAGCATGAACAAAATTGTGAGCTGGACTTGTTTGTAGTTCAAGCCGACGGGAAGAAGATTGTAGACCTAAACAAGCAGAACGCTTTGTGCTCTCGCCTGCGAATGGAGCTATTGCACCCGCTTCAGGTAGCTGTTGTCAGCAGGGGTCCTGACACAGAGCTTCTCGTTGTCAATCTTGTGGAATTATCTGGATCGGGTCGGCCTCTTGTTTTTTATGATATTACCCTTGCTCTGAAGATGCTCAAGATATGCATTTTCTCGGTATATTTATCTTCCCCGATTGTTTTCTTCTTCCCTACTTTGGGAGAAACGTTCCCGACTTTTTCTCTTTTAACGCGTGATAAGTTACGCTGTTTCGTTGTTCCTTTGTCAGGCTGACATTGGGAGGCACATGATTGGTGACAAGGAGTGTGAAGTTTACAGAATCCTTCTTGATGAAGGGAATGGTTTCTCCATGTCATGGAAAAAGATTGAATGCGAAGTCAGAAAGATGTTGATGGGTTGGGAATGATAAGAATGCTCGACTGCAATCGTCTGAATCCATTGTATAAATCATTTTCTATTTTGGTTACCTCCCAACCTAGAAGTAGTTAACAATATGCAGGTCTAAAAATGAAGTATATATACGATGTGGATATTTTGTGAGAAGATAGGGTGGATAAGTAGCATTCCCCTAGGAAACTAAAAGAGTAATAGTTAGCCGCATCTGAAGTTCTTTACCTCTATAGTGTAAAATAGAATGTAGGAAGACTGAAGTCTCCGTTTGTACAAGTGTTCCTTTTATGCACTCCCTTGCATATGGAATCAGATGTAATCCAGAGATCGTACATCTCTATAATATGCTTCTTATACTCTAAATGGCGTAGATATCTGGTTGTAATCTCCTGGATTATAAGTTCTCTGATTTACTTTGTGGATATAAATATGCCTAGGTTCTTATAGATCAAAATGAGACATTAAACATGTTGCTTTACCGGGGTCAGTTATGGACATTAGAAGGATACGGTTTTGATTCGGCTCTTATGGCAGCCAATGCTCCCATGTACAAACCTGCGTCCCTATGATTTAGTTCTTATGCCCGACATGCAAATATCTGGTCGTGTTGTGCTGTTGTGGTCTGTTTAGGTTTGGACTTTTGGCTGAGAAGTTATAATATCTCACTGTACTTGTGTATAAAATAAATACGCTGGAGTTTAAAACGAATAAGTAAACGAGTCGACGAAGCAAAACATGTTACTAGTCCAGGGCCAGTTATGGTGGTCAATTGGGGACAATAGAAGGATATGTTTGGACCCGACGTTTATGGCAGTTAATGCTCCCATGTGTCTCCTTTGAGTCCCCAGTCGTGCCTTGTCAGTTGCCAATGAGAGCAGTAGTGAAGAAGGAATATTGTCCAAGAGGAATGTGCTGGGAGATCCTCTAAAAGACCATTAATCACATTCATTTATGAGGTGTAAGCAGCCATGACACCGCCACTATCTCTCCAATACTGCAGCCTAATTAAACCTACGACTTACTCAGCAATTAACAAGTCTCACTAGAGGCACCCACCTGAAGGTCCTAAACTACGGCTTTCATGCTTCTACAAGAACGCTATCCTCACTGCTAGATCCACTAGGTTGGTAAGTTTTCATGGAATTTGGCGACTCTCTATACCAGTTGGATGATTATGTTTTGTGAAGTCAGAATTATGGATTGAAAGCATTCAGGAAGAGCTTCTAGTGCCAAATATTTGCTCTCTAGTGCTCCTAGAAACAGAAGTATATCTGGAATTTCAAATTTCACAATTTATATAAAATTGGTCAAAACTCAAAAGTGACACAAGATGATGTACTGATGGTAATTTTAGTAGTCCCGGATACCTTTACTCGTAGAAACAGAACAAGCGACTTCTTGATAGCATATCACCCACCTTTTCAAATCACCGGTCCGAATTCCCGTAATAAATTTTATATATTTGAAAAGTTGTAGTGAAATATATCATTAAATATAAATATCATTCCTCAAAATTTTGGTTTTCATATTATCAGTTCTTAGTGTATTTAAACGGCATAAACTAAAAGAGCATCAACTTTATTTCTAGCTTAATAACTAATCTTTTTTGCTAATTTATTTGTTGAGTAACAAGTGACAATGATTTCTGTGATATATTTTAGAACTTTACGAAGTTCGATTAGTAAATATCAGATTTCTGTATAGATAAAAAACTCATATGTAATTTTACGTGAATGTGTGCTAGTTATTATTTTGGTTTTCATATTATCAGTTCTTGTGTATTAAAACGGCATAAATTAAAAGAGCATCAACTTTATTTCTAGCTTAATAACTAATCTTTTTTGTTAATTTATTTGTTTGGGTAACAAGTGACAATGATTTTTGTGATGTATTTTAGAATTTTATGAAGTTTGATTAGTAAATATCAGATTTCTGTATAGAAAAAAAACTCATATGTAATTTCACGTGAATGTGTACTAGTTATTATTTTGGTTTTCATATTATCAGTTCTTAGTGTATTAAAACGGCATAAATTAAAAGAGCATCAACTTTATTTCTAGCTTAATAACTAATCTTTTTTGTTAATTTATTTGTTTTGGTAACAAGTGACAATGATTTCTGTGATATATTTTAGAATTTTATGAAGTTTGATTAGTAAATATCAGATTTCTGTACACAAGAAAAACTCATATGTAATTTCACGTGAATGTGTACTAGTTATTTGTAGGGCACTATTTTGTGTTCTAGTTCCAGTGTATATATTTCTTTTCTTTTTTTTAATAAGAAAACAGGGATAACCCCGATGTTACATGAGATAACCAAAACAAGAAACTACAGGACCCGACCGTATGCGATTTTCAAACAGAACCGGAATCTTGTAACCAGAATCTAATACCAATGACCGGGCCATCAAACAGTAGCAGTAACAGTAACATCCCTCGTGCATAATGGTGAGCTTGAATCGATGAAACATGATCCACAACTCGGTAGATTTTTTTTTTTTTAATCGATCTAACGTAACCCACTTCCAAAAAGAGAGATGTTATGAGACCAAAGTTGATCCACATCTTCCACGACGTGCTTACAATAAGCTCATCAGAAAAATCTTCTGAGCTCTTCCACCTGATGAAGATACATATCAAAATTAGGGTAATACATCTTTTGTAGTAGATCATCACCATCCTCATAGCATACATACATCCGATCACCAACAAACCAGACCAACAATATTACCTGAAGAATCACACGATTCAAGAAAATATTTTCCCTATTGGGAAAACGAAGCACCCGCCAGAAAAAACATTCCCTGATTACAAAACATTCATCCATATGAAACAGCAAGATCTTGAATCTCTTCCAAATCTTGTACTCGTCGGAGGAGGTTGCCATGAAGAAACCGGTTGCTGCAACATTTCTAACACCAACTAAACCATATGAAAAGGAGAAAACTTCATCATTACAGCCGGACAAGCCTAAGGGAGTAGCCAGTTCCGGTGTAAATAGAAATGCACCATTTTGTGTTATAGTTCCAGTGTATATAGAAATGCACCAGTTGTGCACAAGTTCTACACAGCGCACATTTTTGTGAATTGGTCACATTGTACTTGCTTCGAGCAGTGCTCCTGTTTATGCACTAGTTTTACGTAGCACACCTTCTTGTGTTCTAGTTTCATTGTATTTGCAATAGATGCAACTCTGCACTGGTCATGCGCAATATACTTTCGTTTTCACTGGTTTAATTTCTAATGGCCATATGGAGTGCACCAAGTTGTGCATTGGTAATAAACCTTTAACAATCATCTCTTGCCTCGCATTGACGAGATAGGTGAAATGAGTTACCAAAGGCGTCGTAATCATCTTCCAATTAAATGATATGAGTGACAAAGTGTTGGACACGGGTGCAATATATTGCGGTTGCCTAAGTATCCTACATGTACCATGAAGGGATCAGACACAGGCCGTAGTTAATCATTTTCTGAACTAGCAAATAAAACCAATTTGTGTTGAAAGGTCAAAATCCAAGCAAAGCCTGATGCATATAAGCTAAGGGGAGTTTGCAGCTGATGCATAAGATTATGCATCACTGATACTACTTAATTCGCAACATGCATTCTCTTGTTCAAGAAATGCAAATTGGTGCAACACTGATCTTTCCTTCACAATGCATCAAAACGATGCATTTTCGATTTAGCAACTCATTAATGGTAATACCTACGCGTTTATGAACCTTTCATGGGTAAGTCAACATCACTTAATGATGTTTTCGAATCAAACATGTCCATCGAGTAAGCAACACATCAATTATGCCTTACCGGCTAATTAACTTTGTAGCTTAGCTATATATTTTCCCTTGATGTACCTTCAACCACTGCTTCATTGGGTAAGCTTCATAGGAGACAATTATATAGATCCTTTGGTAAACATCATAGAGACATTGACATGTCTTCACTTAATGCATCTTCAACAAGCACCCCTTCCTTATATATATATATATGTCTTATTGACATTTCTACGATCAAAAATTTGGAAAATGTTGGACAGCCACCACCCTTTTTCCACATGATATATGCTAACTGATGCATCCTTGGCAAGCAACATAAGTTAAAAAAGATGTTGCATTTATTAGTAAGGGCCCGGTATACTGATGCATTAGCATCACGATACTTTCTTTGGTAAGCAATATAGCACGATGTTGCATCTTTTGGTAAGAGACAAGCATAATGATGATGTAACGTTGTCATTCCAAGCTGACGCATCACTTGCTCCAATTTGTTATGGTTCCATGGTTATGGGCTACCTGATTCTACCGGTAGTTATTATGAACGGTTGCGCCATCATATCTGTTATCAGTTATTTAGGTAACTGTGTGTCTGTAAGATTTGTTACATGTGCCATTGATCCAGTGAATTAGTATCAGGGTTCAACGATTGGGTATAAATGTGTCATCTTCTCTCTTGTATGAAGTTTATGAATCAAACTCATTTTCGGCGGCGTTCTTTGAACATATATTTGCTTGATCTTCAGATTTAAGATTTCTTACTATCTATTTTCATTGTTTGATTGTTGTGGTAACACAACACAAGTATGCATCATAAGTTCGAAGTGAAGTATCTTTTTCAATGACGCATCATACACGGCACACCATTGCAGAATGGAACTTCGGGATAAGAAGTTTCACTTTACGAGTGCGTTTTATGATAGACGCATTTATGTGTCTATTTTCATCTCGATTTTCTATATTGTTAATACCAATTTTTGTACTTATTTTGGTATTTTATCTCTTTGTAGTAAATTTGGAGAAATAGCATATGTGGAAAAATTGGCTCGAAAAGTGGTATTTGCGCTCGTGGGAGAAAATCACTAAAGGTACCCCTCATCTGGATAAGGGGCACCTCAATTACTAAGGGGCGCTCACTTGTTATTTACACCCCAGGACACTGCAAGTGTTAAAGGCACCTGGAAGATGGTTAAGGGGCTTATCTTCTCCATCGTTTGAAATCAAGAAAAGGCGGGGAAAAGATGCTGTGAAAGAACAGATTTAGAGTTTGGTTTTTGAGCGAGTTTGAAGGAGATTCAATCTCAGAATTCAGTCGGGATGAACGTGATTAAGCTAAACAGGCCTGGTAAAGTGTTTTCATTCGGCCAATTTTCATCGGTGATGAGAATAGCGTTTCACGGATTTTTGTGTTTTTCTGGAAAGGATTGGAGAGATTTAACCGGAGTTCGATACGGGATTGGACCCATATTATCCTGTTGAATTGGAACAGGGTTGGCAAGAGTCTTGGATTCGAAGAAAAAGGAAGATTTTCACGAAACAGGGAAAGTTATATCTCGAGTTTTCTGGGAAAGATTACACGGATGAAACAGGAAGTATATCTCGGTATTTTTGGCAGTATCTTGGTAGATAAGGATGGAAGGAGCTAGAATACGCGGAAAGAGGAGAAATAAAAGGAAAGAAATCAAATGCCGAAGGATTATTTCCCTTGAAGAGAAGAAAAGAATAATGGAAGATTTCTTGAAGAATAGGTTAACTTGTGATATATAAATAGTTGACAAATTTCTTATTTGGTCCAAGGCCCATATAATTAGTTTTCCTAGGGTCCATCCAGATTTCTGGTTTAACCAGAGGTCCAAAATAGCTTAGAACAAGCGAAATGACCACCATAGTCCTGCGTCCAAACGTGTGTGCTTGCACGGTCTCCTCCAATATCACCCGATCTCTCTTTCTCTCTTATCAAAAACCCAACCTTATCACCCTACTAAATCAGAAAACAAATCTCTGAAAAATCATCAACTAAAACTAAAGAAATGATAAGAATTACTCTCTATTTTTCTACTAAATCGTCATAAAAGTTCACCGAGAACCTTAGATTTTTAATGAAATCAATGTTAAAATTGTAAAAACAAGAAGAACCATCAGAATTGTATGAGAAGAAGAAGTAATTGAAGAAGTTTCTACTCCAAATCAATAAAAGATGATTCCGAAGAATCTCTGGCAGCAAAAAAGAAGAAATACATTAAAAAAAAAATAGTAAGCATAAAAAGGTACATACGTGTTTATTTCTTCACTTTGTATTTTCCATTTTTTTTCTCCACACTATGATCTAACATTACATATCTCATTTACATAGTTTACGCTTGAATACCCATAACAAATAATACGCAGTTCATTTTTCACACTATAATCCCACAGTGGAGATTCAATATACTGAAAGAATCATAGGCTATTTAGACCTAGACAACATAATTCGTCAGTATAAACTACATATACTGGTAAAAGAATATGTCCAGACTTGTATTTTTCTTTTTCATAGCTTCCAGTATGATCTGAAATAGTGCAGATTCACTATACTCTGTCGATAAACTCTATTGATTTTTGGTCTGCTGTTATTCCATATTTTAGAGTGCAAATGAATTTTCTGAAACAGTGCATAATGTCTATACTCATTGATTGAATTTCTTTTACAATCCTAGAGGTGCAGATAGGCTATACTGTGGGGATTTTGTTAATTTCTCTTCTATACAATCCTAGATAATTCGGGTTAATTGAACTCAAATCTTCAATTTTTTGTTGTTATTTTTTTTTGCGTTTTGATAATTAGGGTTCATAAACTTTTGGGAATTAGGGTGTAGATAGTCTATAATGTAGGGATTTTTTTGATGATTAATCTGTAACTCTGTATATGTGGTGCTTGGTTCAAGTTTTTTACAACTTACTAGTGACTGGCCAACCATTATTCATTTGTACAAAAAACCGTTGTTTGCGAAGGTTATAGGTTTTTTCGTATGATAAACAATGATTATTAATAGCGTAAAGAAGTTAGATGTTATTTTCTCTTATTCTTTACTCTGATAATTAAGTTGCTAGTGGTATTAGATAGAAGTATTATAAATGTTGAAAAATGCACGTTATCATGCGATTCAAAGTTGATACCGAAACATGGTAACAAGTACATTTTATGAGATAAATTAGTAGACTCGATGATGCAGATATAATATCTCATAATGCTCGCAGAAGTTGAAACACTACAACACTCAAAATATATAGGTTCATAGGCACTTTAATATCTCATTGTTTTGGAATGTCATAAAAATCAACATTTTGTTTTTGGTTTACATTGTTATGTTCTAGTGGTTTTTATTTGACAGTGCAGACCACTATGATTCTTCTACACTGTTATCTTTTAGTGCAGATCACCTATACTATGGTTTTTATGTTTATGTTATAACACAAGAATAATGCAGATCACCTATATTATGATTCTTGTACATTGTTATGATCTAGTGCAGATCACCTATACTATGGTTTTTGTGTTTATGTTATAGATAATATGATTCTTCTTCATATGATTCTATTAATTTAGCCACATTTATGTAGACCGTAAAGAATACGCTTCTAGCTCGACTGGTATAAAACAATATAGATCAGGTTTTGCTCCACTCTTTACTGTTGTACCTTGATGCATCTGCTTGGGTAAGTATTCTATTTTTTTATTCTTTTTATTTTCCTTTTGATTACAAAAATAACAATAAAATCTAGTTATTTCTTTTTGAGAGTGCATATAGCCTGTACCGGGAGTACAAATAACCTATACTGGGAAAAAATTAGCTAGTTTGGCATTAGCACTTTAGAGTACAGATAGCTTATACTGAGAAAAATATTAGATATTTAGACAAACATTAGTTTAGATTACATAAATATATAAACTTGGTCTATTCCATATATGCTAAGAGAAATTTGACCGTTATATATTTATTTTGGGCATTATGGTGAAAACATTAACAGCAAAAAATCCTAATATTTATGACGTGACCTTGTAGATACCCAATACACATGTTGCTGGTTAAAAATCACTACTGAATTCACTACTAGTTTTTGTACGTAAGCTGGATGTATGGGAAATACGAGTCTTATGATTTCGTGCTTACTTGGATGTTTCTTATCATGTTGCGTTTTATTTTCCAGCATTTACAATTCATAAAATGGTCATAACATATTAATGGCCAAAGAGGGAGTATATAGAGTAGGATTGCGCTACACTCTTCATAGAAAATGCATTCTAAATTCATGATATATACTTGGTAGCAGAATGAGCAAGGAGCTATAAGTTCTACCAATGGTGAAGAATTGTAAAGTTCAATGTTTTGAAATGCAAACCAGCTTTGGGGACTATACCTGAATCATCTACTTGTTAGATGTAATTTTTTGTAGCCAAATAGTTGATGTTTTGGATAGCCAATTAAGAGACAACATTTTATAAACTTGATTTTAGTTTTTGTTGTAATGTTTCTGTACCACCACATATATCTCCAATTGTAAGTTAAGAGACACGATTTTAGATTTTTCTCCTATAGTTTTCTTCCATATTTAATGGTTTATTTTATCACGTCAACTAGACATGCATTTTTATGTGTCTTATACTGGATTCTAACCAATGCAGCTGATCTACACACAATATTTAGGCAGTATAGGGGACCTGCACTCGTTTTTAACCACTAGAACAGACCTTAACTGGATTTCTAACCAGTGCAGCGGATCTGTACTTTATTTATGACAAGTGCATAGTTAAACTCGATTTCTCAACAGTATAGGAGACCTGCACTCGTTAGAGGATGTGCTAAAAAAACAAATTATTATAAAGGGATCGCCAGGAAAATGCTAAGATTTCTGTAAACTAGTAGTAGTTTGAAAAACATTAGCTTTAAACTTTTCCCTTTTGTTTTTCCTACAATTATTAAACATTTATATACACCAAAGAACGCTAAAAGCATAGAAAATGAAAAAAGATAAAACTGTTATAGGATTATAACTAAAAAGTTTCAGCACAATTCCGCCTCATGAGTATTTTTATGATGTACGATGGAAGAAATAAATTGAGGGGCATGCTAATATAAGCGGACGCTGAAGCTTTTAATAGGTTATTGTGCCTAAGAAGTGCCTCTGGAGAAGGTTCAAGCCCTCGCAAAAGAACAGAAACCTGACATAAGAAAATAATTCTAATTAGATACAATTCAGCTCGACCAATCAAGGTGTTACATAAACACAAACAAAAATTAAGAAAAAGATGTAAAATTAGTGTACTAAAGGAGGACGTTAGGTGGATGGTTGTAAAAATACTCCATAATGTAGTGTGACATGTATATGTTAAAAATGTACATCTTCCTTTCTCAACTGTAAGTACATATTGGATACACTCATATTTTCAGTGGGTTTTAAGCATCATAATAGAGATTGCATTTGAAAACACAACTAATTCTATCTAATTCTATGCATAATACTAAGAAAGAAAATTCTTCCTTTCACAACTATCAGTACATATTGGATAGACTCATGTATTCAGTGGATTTTAAGCATCATAACAAGGATTGCATTCGAAAAACAACAAAAGGTGAAAAACAATCAACTAAATATAACTGCAACAATAAGGAGAAAAAAATTAAGAGGTATCTGTTAGACACTAAGGTGAAGAGTAGTTAAGATGGTGGTGTGGTTACTGGTTAGCATAGAAGTGTCTCTTGTGTTCAGTGCATCATATTATCTAATCAACATATATACACTCGAATTTGCGAGCAGTGTAGTGGACCTGCACTCAATTTCTAAGAAGTATATACTCTCAAAATTGATTACACTGCTTAGTTATCTGAGTATAGGCCTGATGCACTAGTTACAAATCTGAGTATAGGTCCTCAAATCTGAGTATATGTCCTCTGTACTTCCTAGAAATGAGTGCAGGTCACCTACACTTGTAGGAAGTGAATACAGATCCGCTTCAGTTGTTAGAAACTGAGTGCATCCCCTGCACTTCTTAGAAATCTGAGTAATTTCGGTCTATACTTTGCTAGGAATATCTGTTCACAATGCAATAACACGTTCAAATGAGTACACACTGTTGCAATTCAGAAAATGAGTGTACAAAAAATACATTCTAAAAACTGACCATAGTATATAAAATTTGTACTCTCAAGAAATTCAAAGATATGTTACAGCAAATTAGACAAACATAAAGATCTTCACCTGCTAAAACACATTAAGCATATTCGTTTCAAACCATAACATCTCTTAAGTTGTTCACAATTAATAAACCGTACAAGTTGACATTAAAAATTGCATTAAAAAAAAGTTAATATTCAAAAAAGAAAAGCAAAACTATGAATTCAAGTTGATTTGTTAAAGAGTATATGCATTCTGCACTGATGAAAACTGTTGACTTGTAAACTACTTGCTCTAAATTATTGTATTCATTTATGTACTTGACAAATTGTTTCTCATAGTAAAATAACTAGTAGAAGTAACTCTAAATCATTTATCTATATATTTTTTTTTTGGTTAAAAGAATAAATGATGCAGATACATACATGGTGCAGATACACTATACTGTTGGATCATTGACAAAAAATGTTATATTGGATAGTGCAAAAAGATATATACAGACACAGTGCAGGTACACCATACTAATAGTAAAACAAATTAAAGTACGATACTTCAGTGCAAAAAACATTACTAAACTTTAACCTCGCAGTATAGCGTATCTGCACTATTGGGTTATGCAAAAAATTGAATGAGATTACATAAAAGTAAATGATAAAAACAAGAAAAAAAACTAAGAAACCAAATTAATGTTGATTTCCTTAAACATACACTCAATCTCAGCAATCAAAACTTATTTCCGTGAATAAATGAGAACAAGATAATCTAAAATCAAATCAAGATGTAACTATTATAATCAAATCTAGTTACGAAACGAACATATAACATAATTATTTTTCTAGATATGAACTTTATTCACAAAAATGAAGTAATTATTAAGCATGGAAATCGAAAACACAAAGATCTACTTTAAATTCCTCTTCCAAAAACCCTAACAATTCAAAATCGTAAAATCTTAGCTTACCAATGGATTTAGCAGCAGTATTTCGGTTAATCGAGAGATTGGAACCAATGATTTGAGAATAAACTAGGAAACGACGGAAGATAGAGAGCCAAAAGTTCGTCGTAGATCGCCTGAGCACAAAGCTCTCGATTTCAAAAATGTAGAAATGAAAAAATGGGAAGAAATTTAACCCTGTACAGTTTATGATTTGGTGGAGGGGTATTTCTCGAATAACCAGAACTCGGTTTATTAAAAATCGCACGTGTGCGGGAAAAATTTGTATAAACAACTTTTTTTGGACCTCTCATTAAGATGGGCTTAATGAAATGACTTGCCATTAAGCTAGCCCAGTGGGTTAGGACCTATGAGTAATTCCTACTAAATAGTTTGTTCGAGTCCCAAAGAGGGGGATCGAGAGTTAGGGGTGGAGCAAAGGAAGAGAATCACGCTACAGGTGGAGTTGCAGCAGCAGCAGGAGAAGGAAGAAGAAGAAGTTGCAGACGACATAAGAGAGGTGTCGTTCTCAAGAACACGAAGAACAGACACATATAGACAGTCGTTTATCCTGCTACACATAAGATTTATCTTATTCTGTAACAGTGACTTTGTAACACTTATACCTGTTGCAATTTCACTGCTTTATTATTTTTCACCTCTTGTAAACACTTTTTGAGCTATGAATATCAATTTTGAGTGTGTTTCCAACATGACGAGCTAAACCCCAACACTGGGACGACGGAGGAAGCTGTATTTCATCCATGTGGTAATTTAGTTAATTCTTTATTTACTTTTTGCATCGATTTTAATTGAATTAATATTTCGATTAATTACTTGTGACTTTGTTTGATGGAGCATGCTTAATCCTGGGGGATTCTCGATGCGCCATGCTTATAATTTACAAGTAATATTTTATGGACTCTACTTTGGCAAAGAATAGAGTTAATATTTGTTTTGTTTTGAGATATAATTGCATAAGATTAATTTCTGAACCACTTCAGTGAAATCCTGAGTCTCAGTACCTCTGGTTATCGTGACAATCTTGTATATATATTTTCTTTGTTTATTAAGTCTTAAAATCAATCTCAACAAGTCTGAGTGAACGACAACTTTATTTACCACTTTAAAACTACATCACATTACTAGCTTGAGGAGATCTTCTGAACAGAAGCATCATCAAAGTGGGTATTTAACTTAGCTAAATTCCAAGATCTAATATATATCATCATCATAAAGTAGGAAACTTTGACAGAAGGGTCTGGAGGGACTAGGGGATTAGGTGTGGCAGATCCCAAAGTAGGGATCCATTTGTCATACCATCGGTCAATGAATTTACCATCCCAACAATCCAAGAAATAAAAGGCTTAATCATCTCCATCAGAGAGAAGCAAAGGAAACTGAAAATATATATGATGCATGGAAAATAAAGTTTTTTGAGAGAGGAGATAGAAAGTATGAGGAGAGATTAGAGAGGCAAGAGAAAAACAAGGTCATGGTAGTGCAACTGAGAATGATTCTGAAGCATCTGAGGGAGGGTTTGAGTATCCAGTAGAGGAGATCGATACCATTGAAGAAGATTCTGATGTTGTGGAAGAGAAGAAGAGGATGAAGAGATATCATGAGAGGAAATTGAGAAGAAGGTTTGAACATGAGAGGGAAAATCCAAAATTTTTTGCCAGAACAATGCATGAAGGGGAGACGAGTGATGATGAGGAAATGCTGGAAGATGAGAGTGATGAGGATGGGAATGGAGAAAGCTCTGAGAGTACTTCGTCTGACGATACATCTCCTACATCTTCTGGAAGTGAGTACTGTGCGCAATATGAAGAAGACGGGAACTGGAGCTATGATGAAGATGACTTCCAGGGGTCTCTTCCAGAGTATCAAAAGCAGCCGAATATTCAGACTTGGTGAAAATTTTGAAGATGATTAGAAGGTTTTTACAAGTTTCGCTTTCTCGCACTTGCTTATTCTCTTCTTAATAGTAGTACTGGTGTTGGGGATGTTAATGTTAAAAGTGTTTTTTCTTCGGTCGGAGCTTTTTTGGGTTTGTTTAAAGTGATGTGTTTTGTTGAACTTTGGTCTGTTGATGTGGATAGTAAGTTGTTTTTGATAGTCAGTTGTAGTGATGCTTTTTTGTGATTGAGCTCTAGTATGGTCAGAAGCTTCAAAGCCTTGTAAAAACTTGGAATCAGAAGTAATGATATGTTTAACAGTATTTGCTTGTTGAATTTGAATGTAATTGTCTTCTTTTCTTTTATTATAGACTGCAGTAGCGGTGAGAATTATGAATTTATGAAAAATGTGTAAGACTAAAAAATCTTTTCAAAAGAAGAAATCAAAGAACCAATGATAGATAGGAGAAGAGGGTTGAAGAGATTGGAAAAATCTTTACAAGGATGGTTCAGAGGTTGCATTAAGGTAGAAGAAATCTCAGAGAACAGGAAAAAGAGCTTGAAGAACAACTTACGTCATGCTGACTTATCAGAGCGTTTTTCGCATGATAATTACTGTATCTTACATTAAGGTGGCATTCCAATGGTTAGTGTTTTTGGTTGACCATATAATTTTCCCAAATCGAATAGGTCAAATAAAAGGGGTGTAGTTCGGAATCTTCAAATCAGAAACAGGAGAATGGATTTGGTTAAAAAGATTTTTGGCTCTTACAAGAAGAAACTGCCAAAATGGAAAGCTGCAGCAAGAACAAATTCAACCAAGATTTCTGGGATGGGAACTGAAAATGAAGAAGCTATTGCAGCTGAAACTGCTACTACTGAAAAAATCTTCCCAATCACTAATCCAACCCCCCAAAGATCCTTTCCCTTCAATCCCCTCCCAACCTTAGCCCAAATTAAAGCAAATATGGAAGCTGAGGCTAACAAGAAGAAAAGAGAGGCTTGGAAAGCTAAGAAAAAAGATCACTTGTTTGAAAATCTACCCAATCAAACTCCAATACCTCTCCCTTAGAATACAAAAGAAACAAATCCCTCTATAATGCAGAGTACCTCCAGCACAACCATATGGACCTGACTCAGTTAAAGAGAATCAAAGACTTCTTAGAGCTTTCTCATGAGCAGATGGGAGACCTTCACCTCAATATGGCTAATGGCATAGTGGATAGCTCTGCATCAGGAACTATGGTACTCCCTTCCACCCATTACTTTTATAATTTATTAAAGTTCCAAAAACTCATCTGCATTGTCATTCTAACAGTCTATGCTTACTATGATCATATCCCCAGAAGACTCACTTCAAAGTATCCTCTTGTGTCATACTTCTGACAATTATTCACTTCTCTAGCTTGGAATTGCCAAGGTCTGCGAACTAGAGATGCCAAGAAATATCTAAATGACATGCTTAATAAGTTAAACCCTGATATAGTCTTCTTATCTGAAACCAAGCAAAACCATGAAAAATTTGCAAAATCTATGCATGATTTAGGTGTTAAAATTTTTTGGTCTGTTAATCCTAGAGGGGCAAGTGACACTGGTGGTGGCTTAGCTTTGATATGGAAAAACAATATAACACTGGATATTAAGGACTATTCTTTAAACCATATCAATGCAATCATCAGAACTTCCAATAGCCCTTCTTGGCTCTTCACAGGATATTATGGGAATCCTTATGACACTCCTTCTAAGCTTCATTCCTGGAATATGCTATCTACTACTGCAACCTCCTATAACCTTCCTTGGTTGATTATAGGGGACTTCAACTTTATTCTGCATGATACTGAAAAAATTCAGTACTCATCCCATGGATAAAAATGAAGCTGACATTTTCAAAGAAAAGATTCTTGATCTAGATTTGATTGATCTTGGTTTCACTGGTTGCCCATTTACTTGGTCAAATAAAAGAAAGGGCCATGCCTTAGTTGAACAAAGGCTGGATAGAGGCCTAGCTACTGATGAGTGACTATCCATCTACCCAAATACCATTATAACTAACATGCTTGCTATTGGGTCTGATCACCATCCCATTTTGCTTAACTCTAATCCTAATTGGAAAAATGAAAAAATACCTTTCAAGTTTTTTGGTCCTTGGTTAGACCATGAGGATTGCAGGAAAATTATAGCAGATTGCTGGAAGAAATCAATATCTGACTCAAGTGCTTTCATCATTGCCAGAAAACTGAAAGACATAAAGCTGCAAATCAGAGTTTGGAACAAGGAAGTTTATGGAAACATCAAAACAAACATTGAGGAAAGCAAACAATACTTAAACTGGCTACATATAAATTACTTCAGAGATGATAGAGGATAAGCACTAGCCAATGCAAGAAAACAACTCAAAAATTGGTTTGATATTGAGGAACAGTTCTGCAAAACCAAGAGCAGAGATCAACTTATAAAGTTGGGAGATAAAAATACAATCTACTTCCACAGAGAAACAAAGAGTAGAACAAGAAGAAACAAGATTGAGACAATCCAAGATGAAGAAGTCAAATGGATCACAGACTATGGAGAAGTAAAAAACTGCTTCACAAATCACTTTTCTCAAATGGCTACTGCTGAACCCGTAAATCCTTCCACTGAACTCATCAATCTCATACCATCCAACATAACCAATATTGATAACATGCTTCTTAACAGGAAACCTGAACCAGATGAAATCAAAGCTATCTTATTCAGCGTGGCTAGTGATAAAGCTCCAGGACCAGATGACTTTCCACCAAACTTCTTTAAATCCGACTGGGATATTATAGGAACTGACATTGTCAAAATGGTCCAAAATTTCTTCTCTTCTGGTCATCTTCTTAAGGAAATGAACTCTACCTTCATATCCCTCATCCCAAAAACTGATAATCCCACCTCCCCAAGCCATTTTAGGCCTATAAGCCTATGAAATACCACCTACAAAATAATATCCAAAATTCTAGCCCAGAGAATGAAACCCCTTCTGTCTAAAATCATATCTCCTTATCAATCAGCTTTTATCCCGGGAAGACAATTTTCAGACAACATAGTCGTTGCTCATGAAATAATTCACAACATGAGATCAAAAAGAGGAAAAAAAGGCAATAATGGAATTATGGGTATTAAGATTGACATGGAAAAAGCCTTTGACAGAGTAGACTGGAACTTCCTGATGGACATCATGAGGAAAATGGGGTTTGATGAACACTGGTGCAACAAATTTCTACATTGCATCTCGACTTCTACTTCTGCTGTTCTCATAAATGGCTCCCATGATAAGTTTTTCAAACCTACTAGAGGACTAAGGCAAGGGGATCCCCTATCCCCTTACTTATTCCTCTTGTGCATGGAATCTCTCTCAAGAACCCTTCTTCATGCTGAGGAGATAGGAATTATTACAAGAATCAAGATCTGCAGAGCAACACCTTCTATCAGTCACCTTCTCTTTGCGGATGATTGTATGATATTCTGCAAGGCAAACTTGATTGAAGCACAAAACATAATGAAGACTCTGCAATTATTTGGAAGCACCTATAGGAAGCTTATAAACTTCAATAAATCTGGAATTTTCTTCAGCAAAAACACAAATCCAAACCTTATTCCTCAAATTAGTGGATCCATGGGAGTTCAGGTACTTCAGCTGAATGATAAATATCTTGGATCGCCTCTCTTTACTCACAGAAGCAAAATCAGTTCCTTTAAGCTAGGAGTGGAAAAGATGAAGCTAAGACTTTCAGGTTGGAAAAATGTCCCTCTAAATCCTGCAAGAAGGGAAGTTCTCATCAAATTTGTCACTTCATCAGCTTGCATTTATCAAATGAACTGTTTCAAGGTGCCAAAGAAAACTTGTAAAGATCTTGATAAGCTTCAAAGATATTTCCTCTGGGGAAAAAACATAGAGAACCCAACTGGATACTATCCTAAAGCTTGGACTTAAGTATGCAAGCCAAAAGAGCTGGGGGGTCTAGGCTTCATGAATTTGGAACTTTTTAACAGCTCCATGATAACTAAAATTGGATGGAGGCTTGAGCAGGATAAAGACTCTCTGTGGTACAAACTCATGGATGCCAAATATCTGATAGGCAGGAATGTTCTCAATATGGATACTAAATCAAAAGATGGTGACTCCTGGATCTGGAAAGGAATTCTTGAAGGAATAAGCAACATACAACAGCATTGCACCCGGAGAATAGGAAATGGAAGGACAATCAGAATTCGGGTAGACATTTGGATACCAAATACCTTCTCAAGATTATAAAAATCACACAACTGTCCTCAACACATAGAAAAGATGGAATCTCTCCTTCTTCCAGATGGAAAATGGAATGAAACACAAGTCCTTTCTATCTTTAATAATAATGAAGCTGCAGTGATTCTGAATCTGCAAAGTCATCCAAATGAAGAAGATAGAATCATTTGGAACATAACTGACAAAGGAGACTTCTCTGTCAAAGCTCTATACAAGGAAAAAATTGAACATCTATACAAGAATGACACACCAACAGGAAATTGGGAAGAAATTTGGAACATGGAGGTGGCCCCAGTCATCAGAATATTCATCTGGAAGTGTGCACATGGAATTCTTCCCACCAATGCAAAAACAGCTAGCATCCTTCATTATATTAATCCCAGATGTATTGTTTGCAATAGTGGGGAGGAAGAGACAATGACACACATGTTCCTAAACTGCCCTGCTGCCACTCAAGTTTGGCAGGAAATTATTGGTTATAATCACACCCAGTTTGATCATAACACCATTTTCATAGATTGGCTAAACTCCTGGTTCCTAACAGGAATACCAAGTAATGAAAAGAATATCTATGCTACCAGTTGATGGTATATCTGGAAGGCTAGATGTGATATGATTTTCAGACAGATACATCCAAATGCGAAAATTACCTCTATGCGCATAAAGCAACATTTGTGCAATCATCATAGACTGCATGATATGTAGGAACACATCATGAATGATTTTACTCTGCTACCTGAGGAAATTGACTCAACTATGAGTCAGGACATTTCCCCTTATAATATGAACACCTCCTCAGACTTTGGGAACATAATTAAGATACGTACCCTACAAGATCCTGAGAATCATCTTTACTATATTGCTCTAATTATGACAGATTTTGTAGGAACAATCATTGGAACCAGAGGATATACAAGATACACAGGACCTTGGGGAGCAATAGGGGGGGCAGACCTAGCTTTTCAGTAGACTAAGGAATGACAGCAAACAAATGTTCAAGTATCTGCTGAATCAATGGAGGTCTTAACCCGTTTCAAGTTTCTCTATCATGAAGCCGTAAAAGGAAGATTTCAACTCAGTTACCATGCAAGAATTAACAACCAAGAAGACAGATCAAACAATGGATCCACCCAGTTTCTTTTATTCTTTTGAATCTCAACATCATCCACCGTTCTCAAAACATAGATAATTTATCTAATTTCTATGAGAACAATGATGGCAGGATGAGAGTTACTCTCCATGCGAATCACAACTCTCAAGGTTTATACTTGCCTTAGTGCGTCTGGGCCTAAATTTTTTTCTATAAAGAAAAAGGTTCGGAATCTTCAGATGATTAGTGTTCCGTGCGGCACACTTTGAGGGATTATAAAAAAGGTTTTCCCTGCGAAAATTTACCCTTCAGCACCCAACGGACAAATTAGTGTTGAGGAGCTGGCGATGGCGATTCTCATGCGTATCTTTCAAGTCCAGTGTCTCCAGAGTCCAGACTCTCCACTTCAACTTATCCCTCCAACACCACACAACCTCCAAAACTTAAAAGACTTCTGACAATCACATACCAACATCCACACTTATATTAGCTGTCCTCAATCTTCATTGCCCCACTCATAAGCAATACATACAAAAAGAATTCTAAAACCCAGTAATAAAGTCTCCGAAACCTTGCTTATCAAGGAAAAAGTTGTCAATTTTATTAGAATTTAATTACAAATTGCCAATTTTCGTAATACGGAGTACTTAATTCACATATTCTCACAAAATTTGATGTAATTATTACCTTTATTATTATCTACATTTCTCATTTCCCAATGTCTTTACCTCAGACATCGACCCTCAAGCCTCTTCATGTCCACCACATTTACTAACTTGCCATAAAGGTGTCCCATATCCAGGTCATATTTACAGGGGCCTTAACTGTTTTTGAGCAGTTCAAGAACAAATCCCAGCTGTATGCCAGCTAATATCTGCTGTCATTCCTGGTCCCGTAAACCACGTAAAAGCATCTCATGTGTCGCAATCTCATTGGCCAGAGAGTCTTAATCGATTGTACGACATATGCAGCTTTTTGGATAGAGAATATAATATTTGCCACGTGGCGTCACCTTGTTGAATCTCGTTGTTAAAGAGTAGGGCCTTTCTTATAGACGGGTCCCACAGGTTCCTCTGTATGGCGGACAGATTTGTGTCTGCCACGCGTTGGAGTATCTTTCCGAGATGCCGCACATCTTTCTCAGCAACGGTTAATGAGATCTTTGGCCAATTTACTGCTCCTTGGAAAGGTAATCTTATACCGTCTGCTATGATGACTGGTACACATCCTAGGGCTATAGATTCAACTAATCTTGGGCTCCATGGGGCCCATCCTAGTGGACATAGACAAAATTTAGACCGTACGATCTCTGATTGATATCCCCTAAATCTATGCCTCTTTAGATAAAACTTTCGATTCCTATTGAATTTTTGCCATATCTGCGTTCTTACTTTCCTGTAAATAAAAAAAACAATAAAGAAGTCATTAATACCACTAATTAAAATTCTATAATTTCCAAATGATTAAAAATGCCCTTGTTCAGGTGGATTGAGCTCCCACGGTTCACATTTCGGTCCACTAAAATGATCATAATTTTGAATGGCTTACGTGAAAAGCGACTTTAATTTGTTACTAACTAGGTTATATAAGAGTAATTTGGTCATTTAGATATGATTATTAGAAAATTAATAGAGTTTAAGTCAGGAAATTACTTGCTGTAAAATCGACCACTGACGTTCTTGGGATGAACTTCCATTTTGCCCCTGAAAAACACCATAATGTCTCTTTTGCTCTTCTCCGGCACCACCATTGTTTGTAACGTTGATCTAACACTCTCTGGAGATATGAACGGTGGTATTACTACATTCTCAACTTGTTGACAAGGATGCCGGAATTTGACACCAAATGTCTGTAATATAATCGATTTCTTCAGGAACTTTGGAACTCCATCAGCTATAGCTACATCTTCCTTCAAAATCAAACAGAAATTAACAAAATTTAATCAGTAATAGCTCAATTTAATCAAAACCCAGACTAAAAAATCACACATTGGTTTCAAAGACTGAGTCTTTATCTTACCATTGCATGAAAACAAGCTCCAAAATCATGAGAAGCAACAAAGACATGATCAGAACCTTGACTTCGATTCCAGAACGGCATTTCATTAGAAATGAGTTGAATAGCTGAAGCTAATAAAGGTCTAGCATGACCCAATGCAGGAAACCCATTGACAGTACTGAAATTACAAGATACATAAACTGGTACAAAGAAGAAATCAGCTTCATTTGGATTTAATGTCCTCACATCACTACCCATTAAAGCTCTGTGAATAGCAACTTCTGAAGCAAACAAATGATTACTACATCTCTTATTTGACAACCAATCAGTACTGTATTTTGATGGAAGATCATAAATGTAGATCTTCAATCCATTCAACTTTTTAGAAATTTCTGGTTTCGGGTGTTGCAAAAATGTGGCTGCATTGTTGGTTTCATATAATGCTCGAGAACTCTTTGATGTAATAGTTGTTTTAGAAAGAGAAGTAGTAGGTTTGTTGGTACTAGTAATCATATAAGAAGTAAAGAAGTATAAAGACAGAGTAATCCAGACAAGCCATTTGAAGTATCTTTTGAAGAAGTTGCTGTTCTTTTCATGATTTCTTCCGTTTTTATGAACAAATCTCATTTTAACATAAAACCCTTTTCTGCAATTCTTGATGTTTGTTGTTCTCCCAATGAATTCTGCCATTTTTAATAGATTTTTTAAATACCCAGAAACTGAGTAGTTGAAATGGGGTTTTCCTTTACCTACAACTGAAAATATGAATTCCAGTAGATGTAAAGAAATGTTGAGTTCAGTAACAGATTGAGATGGTTTGTTGGTCTTTCATTTTTCTTCTCTTTAAAAATGAAAATGAAGCCTCCCTTTTTCTTTGGTATTGAATTGATAGAAACTGTAATGATTTTTTTGTTGGCTTTGTTTAAGTACTCAACAGTGAGGCAGAGAATGAGCTTTTACAGAAGGTCACATGGAAGAGATGTGACCTTGGCAAGGGTTTAGGTTTTTGGGAGTTGTA
The DNA here is from genome assembly GCF_003573695.1 of Papaver somniferum. Taxonomy (NCBI): domain Eukaryota; kingdom Viridiplantae; phylum Streptophyta; class Magnoliopsida; order Ranunculales; family Papaveraceae; genus Papaver; species Papaver somniferum. The sequence continues at coordinate 55,344,632 of NC_039366.1, forward strand.
TGAATGACCACTTTACCCTCTATATTTAGTTTTTGTCTCAAGACAGGGTAGGTTTCGGTTCGACCCTGGCAGACCACACCACACAGGACCCCTGCCCTTGAGCAGGTCCAATTCAAATACACTCACCTATCCACAGTGAGTCTTCTGACTTGTGAGGTCAAGGGCTATGGTAAGACTGTTTTGAGTCGTTTCTTCTGGGTCCATGAGCATAACTCAGTGGTATCCCATCAACTCCAGTAAGAAGAAAGTCAGGAGTTCAATCCTCGCCGTAAAAGTTTATGATAGATTAGTTGTATAGTGGATTTGGCGGTGTTAGGTTTGGTTGTGGGACCAGTCCAACTGGTAGGGGCTGGTTCGGCTTCCGCGTATAAGAAAAAAAAATTATAGCCAAGAGACACCCAAACGGAAAATGCTCTATTATGGGCCTCTTCTCTCTTAGCTTTTATAGAATTTAAAATGAGTTTGCATCCATAAAATTTCTGGGTCCACAGAAAATAAAACAGAAATAGAGATTTTATCTGTAGGTTTCATAGAGTAATTTTTTGAACTCATCGTTTAGCTTGTGTTGGATTTCACTTCACTATAGCTTAATGGTAGAATATCCAACTATTATGGTCTTTTTGTTTCGCTTTAATGTGGTAAAATGCCTTCGCTACTCTAAAGAGTTGATCGGATCTGATCCCCTTTAAGCTAAGGGAAATCATACGGAAACTCAATTTCCGTTTGAAAAGTTATTTTATGAAAACTCAGTTTTCGTATGATTTTGAACGAATTCTTAGTTTCCATTTCCAAATATTCAGTTTTACTCCTAATTTTTGACTTTTAACTCTTTTATTTTACCAAAACTCCTTTTTTTCCTATTATATATCTATTTTTTCTCTTAAAACTTTTTTTACCCATAAATATTATTTATATAAATCAATAGAAATAAAATTCGGAAATAAAAAACAAAATGAATTGTTTGACACTTTTTGAGTTTCCGTGTGATTTAGCTAAAGGATGGCCCTTATCCATAGTGAGGTGCAACTTCGTACGCGTTTCCCTTAGCTTTAATTAAGCTATAACGAAGCGAATTGCTCCACCATTGTGTTGGCCTACGGGATCATACGTGATCCACTGTTTAGCTAAGCGAATGGAATTTGCTATGTTAAAACTGCGGGAAGTCCCATAGTACTTGATTTCGCTATATATAAAGTTGTAGCTAAGCGAAACTGCCTACTATAATGCTTTGTTAGACATTAACTCGGTCACGTTAAAACACTTAATTAAAATTCTTTCATGGGTATTTTTTCTCAGTTTTACGAGTGTTTTTAAATCTGGAGAAGGATTACCAATATGTATACCAGTATGCGCTTGGTCAGGTGGCTCTGGCGAAGAACATAGTTAACCAGGTTGAGATCCTATAAAATTTGATGTACTAGTAGTCTAATAGTATAGAGATCTAGTTAGCACTTGATGCATGTAGTCCAATAAAGATGGATTTTACATGGTCAACGACTTTAAGATGTTGCAGCAATGTTGATATGCGAAAACTTTGTCATGTTTTCTATACTAATATTCTTTGCACTTTCATTCCCTGCTATTTGCAAAAATAATTTTATTAGAGATCACACCAAGTTAAGATTCACTTTTAAAAACTTGACAAAACCTCTAATTGTGCTTACCACATCAACATCAGTTTCATCGTTCTTTCTATAATGACCCGACCTTCCACTGATATTGGGCCTACTTAACCATTGCAGTTATCCGGCAGTGTGAGATTTTTAACGGGCGTCATTGCGGTCATCCAACGTAACTTCCCGGGAGGTCACCCATCCCTGGAGGATTACTCCAGCCCGAACACGCTTAACTCAGAGTTTTCTGCCAACTCTGGAGCCAACTGTGCTGATAAGGTCTAGGTAATATGAAAGGAAAAACCATCACTTATATTGCGCTCGGCCAACCACTGTCGATTATCGGGATATTACAATACAACCACCTTAAATTGGAGCCGTCCTCGACTCCGGAATATACACAATCCCAGATCTTCCACGTTCCTTTTCCCTCATGAGACAAGCACCTAGACAAACCCCGTCCACCGTACCTTCCCACCCTCGACAGCTGCCCCTTCGTCGGCTCTGATACCATAGGTAATCTCCCGACCCTCCATCGATACTGTCCCCATTATCCACCGCAGTTATCCGACAATGTGGAGTTTTCATCGGGCATCACAACGGTCTTCCAGCGATAACTTTCCGTGAGGTCACCCATCCTAGGATTACTCCCGCCCAAACACGTTTAACTGCAAATTTTTCTGTCAACTCCGAAAACAACTGTGTTAAAGAGACCTCAGTGATAGGAAAAGACAAACCATCACTTATATTCCATTTGTCCAAGCACTGCTGATTATCGAGGTATTACACTTTTTGTCTCGATTGGCTTGTATGATTCCAATATTATATAATGCGACTTTTTTATTGATTGCATGGACAACCTCGTAGGATCACGTCCTCTCTACCCAAAAGATGATTCCTTATTATTGTGATAGAATCTAGCGCAAAATATACGTTATTTTTGTAGATTGATTTATTCCTTGTATAGGAAGCTTTGCATCTGAGCTTTATTATTAGTTTGAGAAGATTGGGAAACAGAAGCCATATTAAGGGGATTGAAAATATAAGAAATTTGTATGGAAATTAGTTTTGATAAGATATTTATAGGAGACAAATAAGACTCGTTAGTTCAATAATTATTAGCGATTTGATGGTTGTCGAGATGCAAAGATTGCACCGCAAAGCGCCATAGACCTTTCCCGATCCGCAAACTAGCAATTTGCTAGTTTTCCCAGTGAATTTGATGGTTAGGTAAACCAATGTTCCAGTCCATAGGATTTACTGTCGGTCGTGCTTCCTTCCTTTAAAAAGTCAGTAAACAACCGTACTTGTCCTTTCCTTTTTAGAAAAAAGAAATAAGACCAGATTTGAAAGTCAAAAGTATAGGAACTTGTTAGGGTGGAGATTCTTATGGTAAGAGGTTATCGGGTTCCTCTCCTTTTAGTCCAGTCTCTAAAGAGCCTCCCCCGCTAGACGAGTGACTTCATCCTCAAGTTTTATTGGTAATCCTGTATTTCCCGACGGAGGGAAAGCTCCTCGGAAAGATAACTAAACCAATCTATAATTTGAGCCATTTTCTTTTTAGTGTTCGGTCTAGAATCAAAATATCACCCGCAAACTTGATGGGATTAATCAATGTAATAAACATAATAAGACTTCCTCCGTTTTCTGAAAAGACTTTTCTAGTTTAATCTAATTTTTAGAATAAAATAAAAAAATAATAATATCTCTTTTACGTAATCAAAAATTAAATTTTAATCTTAGTTTACATGGTCGGGTGGTCAAAGACTCACGGTGTCACACCAGGTCATCGGTTGGTGTAGTTAAATTCAGCAGTTAGGAGTGCACTTTATCTGAACGTATTTATGAGGGGTAGTTTTGGCATTTGAAGTGAACTAAAATGTGGGTCTTAAACAAAATCGGGAAACCAAAGAGTGACAATGTTGAACAAAACAAAGTGCCAAGTAAAGGGTCCTCAAAAACACTCGACTCTTGAAAGAAGTTCTCAAAAGAAGTTGAACTTGTATAAAATAATTACGAATCCATCTCTCTTTTGGAACTAGAATCTTCATTCGTGATTGATTTCAGTTCCACTTTTTCTTCGGGAAAGTGGATTGCTTCAGTACCACCCAAAAGAAAGAAGTTCACAGCTTATAATTGAAGTTATCTTGACCAACTTTATAATACAAAGAGATTTGGTTTGTGCTAATCGGCGAAATGTGCATATATCAATTGGCATCTAGCTAGTCTTGCTTCGCAAAATGGATCCACAGCACGTTTGCAATGGCTTACTAATTTATATGCAAGAATTTGTCTAGCTCATATTCTCATACACTGGCTAATAGAAGTGACAACTTTACAGAAGTGAGATTATATTCTCAACAAAAGCACAAAGAGTTAGAAAAGTGTCATCTAGTTGGCCAATTACATTTAAAGGTAACATCACAAAACAGCACCATACTCGACCTTTAGTGTTCAAAAGCCATTTTTTCGGTTCTATCACATGATAATTAAGTGATTCTATTCCTGTTTACATCGGTACTGCTTAACTGACTTAGCAATTATATGCTGCAGATTAAATTATCATAATCATGTACCACAATTAATTAAAATAGGTGCCAGGATGGGTTATCCTGCATCACCTTGATTTGATGAAAATCCGACGATTGCTAAGGGGGATACCGCTTTTAGCGGGGCGGGTAACAATTCATATGAGACGAAATAATTCTGACCGTTGGATCCTGGATTGGTACCCGTCTTTAACAAATGCGGTACCAGCCTTTAACAATCATGGAAAATCCCACTACTTCCTTGTCACTATTGATTAATAAAAAAAGAAGGTCTAATTATATTTTATTCAAAAAACTGCATAACCAAAATTAGTCCAACAGCGTTACAGCGGGAGGTATGCCAAGGATCTACCAAAGTCAGATCCAGTTCCATGTGCCTACTTTATTTTCCGTGAAAATCTCACTCACTTCTCAAATTTGTATCTGGATTCGGATTATAATAGATAATGATGAACCTTAAATGTTGAAGAATGGTGGGGATCTGTAATGACAGAAAAATGCTGCAACGATAGAATGAAAGGAGACAGTAAGATATGCTTATTTAAATGGTGTATATCAGTGTATGGATGTGGAAAGGTCAGCGTAGTGTTGTACCAGCATGTGGCCCAAATACCATGCATTTTGGAAACAAACAGTGATGAAGGGGTGGTGAGGGTTTATACTATTTTCGTATGGATTGCCGAAGAACAAGTGCCCATGTTTTGAGCTGCATTTATATAGAGCCATAAAACTGGAAACAGGGAACGACCGATGTCCTAACTGTCTAAGGTCTACCCTGGATTTTTTTTAATTGGGAGTGTAATTCAGTTCTTAGAGAATGGTCTTTCTCTAAAAAAAAAAAAGAAAAGAAAAAAAATTCTTAGAATCTCTCCTCGCAAAAAGGGTAGGAGGTGTTTCATAAGGTTTGGTGATACACTCTGAATTTACATTTCTATCTGAGATTGATTCGGTTAGTTGTACAAAAACAAATGAAAGACTTACGAATAGCATTCACTTAAAGGTTGACTGCATACATGGGTCGAGTTTGGCTCTCTAGCTGCAGTTACAATATTGGATAGCAACAAGATCCATGGAGCCTAAAGAACAAATGTCAACAGAATAATGTAGCAACTTCTGCCCGTATAAATACCGTTAAAATGCTGCTATTGATCAATCAACTATAATTAGCTTGCTGTATTCAGCACCAGTGATTGTGCTTTCCATATGGGCAATGGGGCTACCTTCCACTATCTAAAAACAAATTTAACATATTTTTGGAAAGAAACCCACTGACTTTTACCTCTGTGCAGCTTCTTTATCATCTGGTGTTATCTGTCTCCCATGCATAAAGAACTCATGCACTATGACATGTACATACCGTTCCCTTCCCACTGTTTGTTGAGAGAAATGTAGCGTGGTGGAATCGAGAAAGACCAAAATCACCAACCTACAAATGTTAAGAAGATGACCAAAGGATGTTTCTTGCATTATAGACAAGAAGCATAACAACCAAGTACCTTCACAGTCCAGTCCTTATCAACCAACAGATTTGATGACTTCAAATCACGATAAACAATTGATGGGTCGTAACTGTGTAGATAATTCATACCTCGTGCCTGCAAAAGTGACAAAAAAACAAGCAAACAAAAATGCGGTATTAATTATCGTTAGGAAAATCTGGTCCAATAAACTCTACCCAGTAGTAATTGTTGGCAGGAGCAGACTAACAATGTCCAAAGCCATAAGAACACGCCGCTTCCAACCTAATGTAGAAGTGTCACGTTGAAGCAATTTAAACAAGCTTCCGCTGCAACAGGAAATCAGTTGTTTGCTTAGAATTACACAAAAGGTTAATTAACAACAAGTCTGTGGACAATGGATATCTGGTTGATTAAAGTGGAGCGTTAACCGTGGGAGTAACTCGGTGACAACACACAGGTGCCGAGGTGAAGTTACCTCCCCCATAAAGAGTAGCACATTTGGACGCCTGAGCCTCTTCATAAGTGATACCTTCATGGAGAAAATATACTTTTAGAACATGTATTGATCTTAAAACGCAACACAGTGAACTCCTGAGGAGGCAGCAAGATAAATGCAACAGTATCTTCAGAACTTTCTGTGAGCAACATCACAGATAACAAAAGCTATCTTAAGTTCAAAAACAACCTCTTGTCTGAAGGAACGTAGAAAGTCATCTGAGTACTCAAAGTTGAAATATATCTTTACAGCAACATCCTGCGAGAAGCCAAGAAGTGAAAATGAGTTTCTTATAACAGCATGAGGTAAATTCTCTGCACTGCACTTTGCTAGGGTCAGGCTGCTGGGTCAGAATGTTAAACCTTGCTACCATGACTCATTTGACTTGTTTGTTTAAACAAAACCCAGGCAACTAGTGAGATTTGGGACGTTTGGCAAGGTTGATAGCAAGAAAAACCTAAGATACCAAACTATTATCATAATTGACAATGTTGTCTGACATTTAAATGCTGTAACTTTCATGCATTAGCAAGACAAGGCACTTTAGTCACCAATTTTATACTCAAAAGGAAAAGGAAATATACCGAGCCACACCAAAGACCATGATATACAGTTGCACATGAACCTGAGATCCAATAATAAAAGATCAGACAGAAGAGAACTTCATTGTTGAAAAGGTCATATGCAACAAAAAAAATAATAAAAAATATATAGTACCTCGCCCAATCTGTTCACGGAATGTCAAGTCCTCCCGCGAGATATCACAATTCAATGAGTCTCCCGTGGACAATTTAAGACAAGGACTGGAGCTGCTGCTACTGCTACTACTAGTTATGCTGGTACCACTCCCACTGCCCAAGCTACTTGGTCTATTATAATTAAAATTATAGGACAAGGAACTAGAGGCTTCACTTCCACCAAACTGTTTTGGTTCCGGAACCTGATTGTGTTGGCATTCCCATACCCATGATATTCCTTTCAACTTATAAGCTATCATGTTGTTATGACCACCCTGGTTGTCATATTTCTTAGTGCTTTCATGAGAAGTTCTCATTTTCAGCCACATCTTCCCCCTCAATTTTGACGCCTAATGGAAGGTTATGATAATCAAGTGGCAGAAAGTAACCATTGATAGAGTGGAGTATGTAAGCTTGTAAAAAGAATTGGTAACGATTTGAAATGATCAAAGCATACCATTTTCGATGTTATTGAAGATATAACTTTCGGAGGTTTGTGCTGTGAATCAAAACTAGGTTTAGATGTTGTTAGACCACTTTTACTCAGTCTAATGGAGCTGGGATGCAAATCGTCTTTTGAAGGAATTGGTACTATGTTCTCTTGAAATGGCCGCAGATCACTTGACAGACAAAGAATCCCAACCAAAGTACCAGTATCATCATAAAATGGGGTATTGGTGGCAACTACTTGTAAGGACTGCCCTTGTTTGGTCCTTACTCGGAACTGCCCTGTCCAGTTTTTCCCTGAAGTAATCGTGCGCATTATTTCGTTTGCTTCTATGATGTCATGCTCCTCAACCACAAAGCCTTTGATATGCTGACCAACAGCTTCTGATGCAGAGTAGCTATAAAGTTGTTCAGCTGCTCGACTCCTGTAATGATATCAAGCGTTCTAAGTACTTGTGAACACATAAATCACGAGGCCATCCAAGTGTTCACAAACAAGTGTTCACAAACAATATTCACATACGTCCTAATTCTAGAATCGTACATCGTATACGTAATGGAATGATTATATCGATTCACCGATTCAAAGCCTTCGGGCTTGTCATTGTCTAGTCGAATATTATCATAAATAATGCTCGTGCAAGGAAATAAATCATGAAACAAGTATAAATACAATGCATATGAAGTTTAACGCAGAATGTAAGATGCAGAAATGTAAATGAGACAGATTTACGTGGTTCGGCACTAAGGCCTACGTCCACGGGGTTTGGTGTTTCACTATGTATTGAATGGTTACAAAGATAGTCGAATGACTTTAGAATATACATGGGCCTGCGGAAGTAAATGGATTACTTACTCTTCCTATTTCTCTCTCCTATATTCTCCTTTAATTGCTCTCCAAAATCGTCCCCCTTTCTCTCTTATTGGAGAGGGGTATTTATAGGGAGAGAACGTGGGTCCCATCTCTGAAGTGCCGTTGTAATCTTATCTTCTTGTGCTTTGTGCCTATTACGCAGAGGTCTTCGGTATATGCCGCGGCCTGAGATTGAACACGAAGGGTTATCCTCGCTTCTTCCACGAGCTGATCGACACGTGTATATCTCTTTGGTATTTAATGCGGGAAGATGGATGTCTGCTCGTGTCAGACAAGTGTCTCTTTGTCTGGTCACATCTGTGTCAGCCAAACTTCCTCTCGGCCGTTGATCTGGGATCTTCCTCGGGATTGGGTGCGTTAATACCCAAGGGCTATTATCTGGTGCTCCTCTGTGCCATCATACCTCTATGGTCCTCGGTCCCTGATCGTCAGATCTGTTGACCGATGGCATCTTCTGATGAAATGCATGCTATCATGTTTCGATGTCTCGCTTCACATGCCTTCCACGTGTCTCTTTCCATACACGTGGAGGATGATGAGAAGTGTACATACAATTTGCCCCTCTTCTTCTAACTTGGGAGTATTTCACAATTTTGAAGAAGAATGGTAGTCCTACACGTTTCCCACTTTGCATTAACTTCTCCCGTAACTGCTCATTGGTAAGAGGAGCAGTTATTGTCTTCTCTAGCTTCATAAATAGGAAAAAGAATGTAAAAAAAAACTTTTATCCTCTTCTTGTCAGTGTTCATTCTCTTCTTGTTTTCTTGTTCTTGTTCTTTAGTCATTTACTATCACCGTCCTTGTGAGGAATATAGCATTCAATTTTCTGTTTCTTTCTTCTGCTTCTTCTGTTCTTGATTGTTGCTGCCCCTGCATCTGTCGATACCTCCGATCCTCCTTTCTTCTACTGCAGTTAGTGCTTGTCGTCCTCTTTTATACAGGTATGGGATTTTCTTATCGGTTGTTCACCATTGTTTTATCTGTATTTTTATTCGTTTGTCTCCTGCTGATGTGTTCTTGGTTTTGTGATGAAGATCATATATGTCGAAGCATATATGCTTGCCCCTGTTATTTGTCTACAGCGTCTGTGAGTCTGTGTATGAGTATCATCCCTGGATGGAGTATTTTTTAGTTTCTTAGGGTTTCTCATGTTTATCTGAATGAACCATCAATTATGGGTTTTTTGATCTTTAGTGATCTCCTCGTATTCTTCTTTAAACTGTTTTTGTGTTTCCTTGTAGATATGTCTGATCGTCCGCGGGCTCCTTACCAAACTCCGCCGTCTAGTCCACCAAGATCCCCTCCGCGTAGAGATCCTGATAGATTTTCCACTTGAGGAAGGTCTTCACAAGTCTTCGTTGTCTGATCCTCGGGGTCATAGGGTTTCTTCTTCCTCCGCTGTGAAGATTATTCCTTCTAAAAAAGGGGATATGCCGAAGGGTCCCTCTGGGTCTAGGTATGCTGTTAACCGCGCCTCTTCTCGTCCTCGTGAAGATTCTAGGAGTACGCAGGCTCCTCCTCGTGATGACTCTAGGAGTACGCGGGCTTCTCCTTCTCGTAATGAAGTGGTGGATGCTCCGCCCCTTCGTTCAATGGCTCCTCCTTTAGCGCCTCCGCATAAATCTCTGCCGCCTCCTCCCGCGGTTTCTTCCAAAGGGAAGTACTCCAAGGGTACCATATCGAGACATGATCCGTCTACAAATCTTCCTTCTAAAAGGAAAGCTTCGGAATCGGGTCCTACTTCTGATTCCGCAGACGAGGAAGAAACTGTCCTCGTGATCCGCAACATTTCAGTGGGTAAGAAGAAGGTCACTTTCAAGCATATTGATCTTGATATGTTCAAGGAAAAACATGAACTCCAAGCTTTTGAGGTTCGCTTCTATGCTCCTGACGATGATATCACCTACGAGCTCCTTGCTAATTATCAGTTTGACGAGTTTCATATGTTGACTACGGTTGGAGCCTTCGAGGCGGGTCTTATGTTGCCCTTATATAAGTCGGGTGACTCCTTTTATTATGACGTGTTGGCTAATCGCGAAGTCTCTTCTACGAACACTCATAATCGTTCCGTATCACAACTATCTGGAAATTATCTTCGTTCACTGAAGGAATGTTATCTGCGGAGCAAGGGAGAGACTATGATGACCTGCTATGTTCCAAATCCCGCTGAGAGGGAGTGGTACACTCCTCAGAACTTTAACAGTTCTTTTGGGGATTATGTCAACAACAGAAACCGTAAGCCGTGGAGTGTTAGTATTCGTAACATTGCTGCTCCCCGTGGTGAAATTCGTTTCTTGAGTGAGGTAAGTGACGCCAAGCTGAAGTATGTTCCTGGTACTGAGGGATCTGCTAACCGGAAGCTCTTTCCTGCTCGTGAAAGGATTAAGCGTGACCATGATTATGAATGGCATGCTACTGTTATTGAGGTAGTTGGTCCTTGGGCTTACAGATGGATTCCGGGTCCACGTGGTTGGCGTCCTTCTGACAATAGCAAGCCTCGTGAAACTCCTCCTGCTCGTTATGGAGATTTCTGTCCTTGGCGTCCTAATTTCGCGGTCATGAACTTTCTTATGCTCTGGATGTCGTTGATGGAGATGAGGATGAGGGTTCTGGTGTTATCCATTCATCAAAGAGTGCTGCTGCTACTGCCAAGGTATAGTTTCTTCTTGTATTCTCCATCTTTTTTCCCCTTTTTCCTTGCTTGAAATAATTTTCATTTTTGAAGTGAGGGAAAAAATGAGTCTTTGTGGGATGTGTACTGGTTTGTAGGTGTCGAAGAAGAAGAAACTTGGACCCAAGCAATCTTCTACTGCGGTTATCAGTGAGGTTGAGGGTAATGAGGAGGTTACGAGTCCCGTAAACCAAGGGTATGGTGAGGATGAAGAAATGTCCAACGGAGAAGAGCGTACCGACACTTCTTACTCTGATGAAGAAGGCGGTAATGAAGAAGAGGTTGTCGCGGGTGGTGATGGTGAGGCTGAAGTTGCCGCGGGTGGTGATGGTGAGGCTGAGGGTAATGTTACCGTCTGTGGTACTGGTGGGAGTGGATCTGCCCCTGCTGGTGATGACATTGTTGGTGTGGGTACTTTGCCCGTGATTTCCCCAGAATTCTCTTTCGGTAGGATATATTCCGCGGGGGAATCCTTCGATGTAACTGCTGCCATGGGTCTTGACGAGGACTTCTCATTGCTTTCCCCACATGATGATTGGGATGTGCTTGGGGACCTTGGAAAAGAATGTACCACTGATCAGCAGGCTGAGAACGCAGGTGGTTGTGCTGAGGTTAGTAATGTCGAGGCTTGCGAGGGTGAGGAGATAACCGCCAAGGGGAAGTCTGCGGTTGAGTCTCCTTCCGAGGATTTTACTTTCTCACTAATACCTGAGGGTGAAAATGCCATTTTGGATTGGCTAAGGAAGAAAAACCTGATGTTCGTCCCCAACCCTGCCCCCGTGGTCACTGGTGAGAAGAATTCCGACGCTTATACTCGTCGAATGATGCAACTGTCTTCTGAAGCCCGCGTTGCTGAGATGTGGGGGAAAGATCTTAGAGCTTCGGAAGCTAATTTAGTGGTTGATACTCCCTCATATGTTGCTGATATGATGGCCATAGTTGATGGGTACCAGTACGGTTATCCCCAGCAGCGTGTTTTAGAGGTAAATCCTTGTACTCTTTTTATGATATCCGCGCATTGTGTTTTTCGTGATATCTGATTCCTTTGGTATAATAATGTTTGTTAATTGTGACGTAGATGATGAGGAGCGAACATTGTAACCATGTTCTATGACAGTTCTTTAAAGCAAAGTCTCTAAAGTTGGAGGCCAAGCTTCGTCATAGGGAAGAGGAGTTGTCTGCAGCTGAAGCGGAAATAAATGACCTGAAGGGCCGTCTGAAAGAAAAAAAACAGCTGGGCAATGCTGAGGAGAGTCTTCGTTCAGAGCTTGCTATAGTCCGCAATGAGTTGGAGAAGTGTCTCGTCCTTCACAGGTTTGTATTTTACGGATTCTTTACTCCTTGTGATTCCCTATATATATTTTGGTGTTCTGTCTGAGTCTCCCCACCCTATCTTCAGTGGGTGGAGTCCCCGAGTTGATATGGCTTCGGAAAGAAAGGGAACGACAGAAATCCCGTATTGCAGAGTTGGTGGGTAAGTTGAAGAGTGAAGCCGCAAAGTGGAATGCTCGTGCTGATGAGCACAACGCCTTAACAGCTGAGTGGCGTGAAAAGCGAACACTGATGGTTGATATGCAAAACAAGTACAATCATGACCGTTGTTTGTTTAATGGTACGCTGCTATGGACGCGTGACAATCTGCGTGATGCTCGAGAACATGCTTCAGACTTAGAGGCTAGAGTGCGCTTTTTAGAAGGAGAGTTACAACAGGCTCGTTCTTTCTTAGGCCCTGGGGTTAGGGTTAGTATGCTGCGTTTTTCCGAGGAAAGAGATAATGCTAGGGCCGAGGTTGGTGCACTTACTAAAGCCCTAGCAGCGTGTCGAGCGGATGTTTCTCGCCAAGTGGAGTCTGAAAGAGATCTTGAGATGAATGTGTATCGACTTCATAAAAGGATGGGGGAGGTGAATGATGAAGTCAACCATCTTCGTCACTTGGATTCGATGAAACAAGTAGATTTAGACGCCAGTCAATTTGCTCTTGCGAACCTTCAAACGGATTATGAGAAACTATCCACCGAATATGACTTTTTCGATGAGGCTCGGGACGCAGTTGTCAATGAGTATGAGGAGGCTTCGGCTAATGTCGAAGGTATAACCTCGTTTTATCGAGTGTGATTTTGTTATTTCTTCGTTTTAACCCCTTGGTATTTTTTGTTTTCAGCACTCGAGGGACAGCTTCACACAGCAAATGATGAGCTTAAAAAGACTCAATCTGCCTTAGTGCAGCAGGAAGGACAAACCAATCATTTCAAAGGGTTGGCCGCGTCTCGTGGGGAAGCAGCGGAGATTGCCTCCAAAGAGACGGAACGCCTATCTGTATTGCTGTCTCAAGCCCATCAGCGGACCGCTGTTATCACTTATAAGGCTCGATGTCAGTTGGATGAAGAGACAAACAAAGTCCTGGATAAGATTGAACTTGGCCTTAAAGTCGAACATGGACTTGTCAAGAACTATCCGCGCCGTCCCCTCCTCGCACCTTTGCCTGGTTCTTCTGGGCCTTCTTCTGGTGGTAGCGTACCCTCGTCTCGCAGAGACAACCCCGCTGATGGAGCTGTGTCATCCAAGTAGATTTCTTTTATTAGTCATAGGAAGTTGATCCTCGTTGATTATATAATTTCGGATCATTTTTGATTTGTTGCCTGTTTTCTTTATTTGCCGAGTCTTGTAATCAACTCTTTATGAAATGGATCATCCTTTTGGCGTACCTGCGTTATCAATTCATCTTTTTATTTTAAAGTAATGGAATGATTAAACTAAGAAATAACTGGTTTTGTAAAAATTGAGAGTGTTGAGTGCGACACCGAAGGTAAATACCTTCGTGATCGTCTTGAGACCTGTCACCCCGCTGGCGAATCCTGGGCCAGAGGATTCCCAAACGGTGGGGGCCGAGGCAGCGTTCTAGGATATGGAATGCTTAATTGAAAATATTTACATGCACCCATTCCGTCGACCCACTGCCTTAAAATTGGTTGGGTATCTCTTTCTGCTGGGTGCCTTCCCCCTGGTCTTACACTCATAGACACTGATAGGGGAGCCCTGAGAGATTGTAGATTAACTACTTTCCCCAATATTGTTAATAAATTTTGTTTACTTGAAGATTTCCCAAAAAGCTTGTTTGATTGATAGGTTGAGGCCTGCTACTCCTCGTCCAGAGATAGAAACATGTAAAGCGGTTACGCTGCCTTCTTCTTCTGGTATTCCACGCAGATGCAAAGCTGCGCTGCTCCTATGGGTAGTACGGTTTGAGCCATTTAGCATTCCAAGGGTGCCGGAGGACCTCGCCTTTCAGATTGCGAAGATAGTAGGAACCGTTTCCCGCAATGTCGTGTATTATAAAAGGTCCTCCCCATGTAGGTGCTAACTTTCCCCATTTCTCTCTCGTTGATACTGCGGGATTGTTCTTAGCACATACTGCCCTCTACAAAATTTCGAAGCTTTACCTTTTTGTTGTACTCCCTCGCTAGTCTCCGTTGATAATTTTCCATCTTCTGCAATGCTGCTTCCCTCCTTCCTTCCAGGTCGTCCAGTCTCTCTAACATCATGTCTGTTGTGAGATTTTTCTCCCATGCTTCGGTCTTTGTGGTTGGCATGAGGATCTCTGTTGGGATGACTGCTTCAGCTCCATAAGTGAGGAGAAAGGGGATCCCCAGTGGCAGATCTTCGTGTTGTCCTGTATGCCCATAATACATTGTGTAGCTGTTCACACCATCGCCCCTTGTGTTCGTCTAATTGCTTTTTGAGATAAGGGCGAGGGTCTTGTTGGTAGCTTCCGCTTGTCCGTTGCTTTGAGGGTATATGGGGGTGGACTTGTTTTTCCTTATTTTGAAAGTGTCGAAGAGCATGTCTATGTTTTTCCCCTGTAATTGTTTACCATTATCGGACACGATTTCCGCTGGTATGCCGAACCTGCAAATAATGTTTTGGAATATGAAAGTAAACACGTCCACGTCTCTGATCCTGGCTAAGGCTTTGGCTTCCACCCATTTACTGAAGTAGTCCGTGGCTACTATCAAAAATCGTCTTTTCCCTGATCCTTCGATGAAAGGCCCACGATATCTATGCCCCATTTTGCGAATGGCCACGGACTATCCACAGAATTCAACGTTGTTGCTGGTGCATGTATCTTTTTGGCGAAACGCTGACATTCTTCACATCGTCGGGACATTCTTGCGGCATCTTGTACATTGTGGGCCAGTAATATCCTTGCATTTTTGCTTTGTCGGCTAGTGATCTCATGCCGCTATGATTTCCTGCGTCACCATAATGGATGTCGTTTAGAATTCGATGCCCCTCTTTCCTGGATAAGCAACGTAGTAACGGTCCGAGGAAAGATTTCTTGTACAGGATTCCATCCCGAAGGTCATATCTTCCTACTTTGGAGAGTATTTTCCTGTTTGTTTGTGATCCGCGGGTAAGGTTCCATCCTTGAGAAACGCATGGATCATCATTCTCCAATCATCTTCGTTGCTGAAATCTTCGTCTTGATTTGCTCTTGACAGGATATCTTCTTCGTCAAAATCGTCACGGATGTCTTCTCCCACCTGATCTTCGATATTTTCTTCCACTGTATCTTGATTTGTAGCAAAGGAAAATTGTGTTGCAATCGAGGGTCGTATACCCTTGTTATTTTGATAGCTTCGATACTCTTGTCCTTCAGCATGGATGATATATATGCTAGGGCATCCGCGTGCCTGAGATCCCTTCTGCATAAGTGCCGGAACTTGATGTTCGGAATTTGTGATGCCAATGTTTGGACCAAGGCCATGTAAGCTGAGAGGGTGTCGTCGTACACATTGTATTCGAGCCCTATTTTCCGTATGACAAGCTGCGAATCACTTGTCAGTCTTACATCGGTTACCCCCATCTCTATTATTAAGCGGAGGGCATGTACGACTGCCTCGTATTCGACGATGTTTTAGTATGCTCTTTGAATTCTAACCTGAGTGCCTGTACGATCCTTTCTCCAGTTGGGGTGGTGATGACAATGCCTATTCCTGCCCCTTCCTTATTTTTGGAACCATCAACGAAGACTTCCCATTGTCTTTGACTCGCGGGTTCGAGGACATCAATGGATCCTTGCTTTCTCTCGTCGGCTTCTGGTATTCCCCTAATCTCTTCGTCGTTGTCCAGGGGGAGGTCTGCTAAGAAATCCGCCAAAACTTGGGATTTTTGGGAATGTTGAATTTCATGAATGATGTTGAATTGGTCCAGGTGGGTGTTCCACTTGGCTATTCTGCCTACTTTTCCCGCGCTTTTGAGGACTGCTTCCAGTGGTGCTTTGCATGGGACGCGGATGAAGTGAGTTAGGAAATAGGTTCTCAGCTTTTGAGTAGCCCACACCAATGCCAGGATAAGTTGTTCGATCTTCGTGTAGTTCCTTTCCGCAGAATTGAGGGTCTTACTGACATAATAGATAGGTTGTTCTATCTTCGTATTGGTTTTGACCAACACTGCGCTAACTGCGTCTTCTGTCGCTGCTATGTACAATGCCAAAACCTCATCAGGATCAGGCTTCTGCAGGATTGGAATTGAAGCCAGGTGTTCCTTGATTCTTTGGAAGGCTTCTTCGCATTCTGCGGTCCATTCAAACTTACTCCCTTTTTTGAGAATATTGAAAAAATGTTTGCATTTGTCCGAGGATCGGGCAATAAATCTGCCCAAGGCTGCTATGGACCCATTGAGCTTCTGCACTTCTTTTAAATTCTTCGGAGATGGCATTTCTACTATGGCCTGAATCTTCGCTGGGTCTACCTCAATGCCCCTTTTTGTTACCAGATATCCGAGGAATTTCCCTGAGGTGACACCGAAAGTGCATTTTTCTGGATTTACTTTCATGTGATGTTTCCTCATTGCTTCGAAAATATCTCTCAGGTCCTGGTGGTGATCTTTGCGCAGCTTACTTTTTGACGAGCATGTCATCAACGTAGACTTCTAAGGTACTACCAATCCATGGCCTGAAGATAGCATCGACCATTCTTTGGTACGTTGCCCCTGCGTTTCGAAGTCCAAAGGGCATTCTAGTGTAGCAATAAAGGCCATGCGGGGTGTAGAATGTGTGTGTAGTTGATCTTCTTCTGCCAGGGCTACTTGGTTGTAACCAGAATATCCATCCATGAATGACAGCTCTTCGTATCCTTCCACTGCTTCAACCAGCTGATCTATGCTTGGCAGGGGATAGCTGTCCTTTGGACATGCCTTGTTGAGGTTAGTAAAGTCGATGCATATCCTAACCCCTCCATTTTTCTTAGGAACGACGACCATGTTGGAGATCCATGTAGGGTATTTGACTTCCTTGATGAACCCTGCTTCTAGTAGTTTCCGAAGTTCTTTTTCCACTGCCTTATGATACTCCGGTGCAACTTTTCTTATTTTCTGCCTGAAAGGTGGCGTGCCTGGTTTGATGCGCAGCTCGTGTTGGATTATTTTCGGATCAATCCCCGGCATATCTCCTAGCTTCCAGGCGAATACATCCGCGTATTCTTTAAGTAATTTGGTTAAGGAATCTTCTCTTCTTTCGTCCATTATGGTCCCTACTTTGATCATCTTCGGGTTTTCTTCCGTTCCTATGTTGATTTCTTTTACGGGCTCTACTGGTGTGAACACCGGCTTCGGGTCCCCGAGGACTGGGACGTTCTTTATTGCTATTTGGTATGTTTCTGTCCTTCGTTGGCTGCTGAAGTACCTGTCTCTGTGTTTAGGACATTATCATCTTTTGTCAAACCCCTCCCTGTGGTTTCCTTGAGGAACAGGTCTATGGCCTTTTCTTTCGCAGCTTCTTTATTTTTAATCCTTCGGGTTTTTCGCTGCTCTTCTTGTTCGTTGTTGATACGATCCTGAGTGGTTGGCACTCTTTTGCAGAGACCCGATCTCCCTTGATTTCCATCACTCCCTCGGTGTAGGGAATCTGAGATATTGGTAGTAAGTTGCCACTCCCTTGAGTTTATGTAACCACTTTCGTCCAATAATGGCGTTATAGGGGGATGGGGCGTCAACCACGCTGAATCGTGTTTCTACTTTCATGGGTCCGGCGTTCACCTGCAACACGATGTCTCCCAATGGCTTTGTGGGTGCTCCATTGAATCCGTAGATGGTGTAATAAGAGGTCATTAGCTGTTCATCATGGAGCTTCATCCGTTTGAATGCGTCGTAGAATAGAACGTTCACTGAGCTTCCCCCGTCTATGAGGATCTTTTTGAGGTTACATCCAGCCACTGGTAGTGTGAGGACCAAGGGATCGTTATGATCTTCCATATCTTCTTCGATATCTTCAGTATCGAAGATAATAGGTGCGTTCCATCCACTCTTCGTGTTCGTCCACCTCTACGCCATCAATCTTATATAATTCGCAGTGGTCTTCGAACTGCTTCCGTAGCCTCTTTCCTATCTGCGCTGTAAGGGAGGGCCCGCGGCTTCGGAACACGAGATGGTGTTGATTGTGCGGTTTCCCTCTGGAAGTTGGACTTGCTTGGTCCGTTTGGATCTATCCTCGGCGACCTCCTTTCGTATGTAATGTTTGAGTTCGCCAGCATCAATCAATTTTTGGATCATTATTTTGAGGTTTTTGCATTTCTCGGTCTGGTGTCCATTGAAGCAGTGATACTCACAGTAATCTTTAGACTTCTCGGTTCTTGGGGGTGTTTTCCCTTAGACCACGGCCACTCCAAATTTTCCCTTCCTTTGATCTCTCGCAAGATCCGAGCGTAGCTAGCATTGAGCTTCGTGTAAACTGATCTTCGAATTTTCGATCGTCTTTTCGTCGTTCATCTCTTCGTTCCTTCCTATCTTCGTGAGGCCGTTCCACTGAGCTATTTCTTTTGGCCCCTGGTTTGTTCTGCGGAATTGGTACGGTGAGACCTCTGCGTGTGCCCTCGGGTTCTCACGCTGGATTTCTTCAAGACGAGCGTACTTTTCAATAATTATTCGAAGATCTCCTTCTGTCTTAGGCACGCTTCCATGAATCTCAACAAATAGTGGACTCATTCGGTCTAATCCCCACTTGTAGCAGTTGATACTTACTACTGGGTCCACACTCCCTATGGCTTGGCAGATCTTGTGCCATCTGTTGGTGTATTCCCTCGTGTTTTGTAGCCAATTGCCAGAGAAAAAAGTTTATCCATTCCAGTGTTGACAGCTTTGTTGTACATGTATGTCCTCAGAAATTTCTCTGCGAGTTGATCGTAGGAGTTGATGGAATCAGGTGGCAGGTTGTCAAACCAAGACAAAGCCGATCCCTTCAGACTTGATGGGAAATATCTACAGAGGACGGCGTCGTTCTGACTCCATCGGGCTAAGATACGGTTATAATACCGGATATGTGCCGCGGGATCACTGGATCCGTCGTAGCATTCAAAAGTTGGGACAGGCACTTTAACGGAATGGGGTATTTGCCAGGCGATGAGTTAGGGGCGTGGAGTTAGCTTCTTTCATCACCTCTTCAAGCCTTCCTCCGCCTTGTCTGGCTTTTAACTGTTTGATCTCAGCCATCATATCATCACGCAGCTCCTCCATTGCGCGGTAATATCCCACGTTCTCATGCTCAGTTGAGCGTTTCTTTCTTCGATCTTCGCTGTCATAATAGTCTAACTCTTCGGTGGCATATTCCGGATCGGATGCGCTGCTTCCCCTGGCGTCATTTGCTAGGATGACTTCGGTCTCGATTGGCTCTGGCGCTTTAGAATTTGCTTCGTCCAGTTGTTGGCTAGTCTTCGTGCTTTGGGCAATCTTATCTTTCAAGTCTTGGTTCTCCCTGGCCAGAAGAGCTACGGCATCTGCGTGTATGCTGGCTCTTTTTCAATTCTTCGAGCTCTACCATCAGTCGGTGGGATTGGTTTGATCCCTGATTGGGAGTTCCGGCTGGTACCCCTACGGCCACAGTTCCCCCTTCGTCTACAGTGTGTATTAAGGGTGGCCGAGGATCAGCTTCAATCGTTGATCTCCAAGTTTGGTCCCCTCGGTTGAGCTTCCGCCCGTGGTCTAAAACACTGGTATGGTTTGATTCTGACCGTTGGTTGACGGCATTCCGAAGATTGGTGGATGTGCGGGCTGATGTCATAGATTCTGCTACCCCTTCTTTTTTTGATGGATTTGGCTTGACCAAGTCTTGTTAGCTTCTGTAGCCTGGGGGCCGCAACAGTCTTCGTGGCTGCTGCTTTGAGGTCGCGGCTGCAATGGAGTTAGTGTTCATAGGTGAAGTGATTTCCGCAGCATCCTGCCTCTGAGCAGTTGTTTTAGCTTTGTCTCCTTTCTGCTTGCTTCGGGTCATGACCGAGGTAACCCTCGGTGTCTTTTTGATGAGGCTTTGGTTTTTCCTGCCTCTAGTATCTTCTCCATGTTTAATCCTTTCCTGCATAGGGAAATAAATAAGGAGAACCAAAGATATCCACGAGGATCGGGTTAGCGCCATTCGTACCCGCAAGACTATTGGAATAGAAGGAAATGAGTTGCCCAAGGGCCCTTAATAGAAGAGAAATGTAAAGACTTCATGGTCTAGTTTTTGAAATACAAATCTTAATAAACGATCATGAATCTTGTTTTCAGACTACTTTTGAAAAAGAACTCTTGAAAAGGCAGATCCGTCACGAGGACTCACGAATCTGGATTATTAAGTCTTAGTTGAGAAAACACCTCACGTGCAAATCGTGATAGATAGCCGCGGGTTTGTCTGCTTTGAAATGGTGTTTGTGAAAATGAAGAACATGAACCCAAATAAAAAGGTTTTGAAAGCACGCTGAACCCAGAAAGGGCACAACCATAGCGCGTTTTAAGGTGAAATCACAGGATAAGATAAATCTTTTACCGGGACAAGTCCCTGTTTCTAGCGCCAAATTGTGAACACATAAATCACGAGGCCATCCAAGTGTTCACAAACAAGTGTTCACAAACATATTCACATACGTCCTAATTCTAGAATCGTACATCGTATGCGTAATGGGATGATTATATCGATTCATCGACTCAAAGCCTTCGGGCTTGTCATTGTCTAGTCGAATATTATCATAAATAATGCGTGAAGGAAATAAATCAAGAAACAAGTATAAATAAAAGCATATGAAGTTTAACGCTGAATGTAAGATGCAGAAATGTAAATGAGACAGATTTACGTGGTTCGGCACTAAGGCCTACGTCCACGGGGTTTGGTGTTTCACTATGTACTGAATGGTTACAAAGATAGTCGAATGACTTTAGAATATACATGGGTCTGCGGAAGTAATGGATTACTTACTCTTCCTATTTCTCTCCTATATTCTCCTCTAATTGCTCTCCAAAATGGTCCCCCTTCTCTCTTATTGGAGAGGGGTATTTATAGGGAGAGAACGTGGGTCCCATCTCTGAAGTGCCGTTGTAATCTTATCTTCTTGTGCTTTGTGCCTATTACGCAGAGGTCTTCGGTATATGCCGCGGCCTGAGCTTGAACACGAAGGGTTATCCTCGCTTCTTCCACGAGCTGATCGACACGTGTATATCTCTTTGGTATTTAATGCGGGCAGATGGATGTCTGCTCGTGTCAGACAAGTGTCTCTTTGTCTGGTCACATTTGTGTCAACCAAACTTCCTCCCGGCCGTTGATCTGGGATCTTCCTCGGGATTGGGTGCGTTAATACCCAAGGGGTATTATCTGGTGCTCCTCTGTGCCATCATACCTCTGTGGTCCTCGATCCCTGATCGTCAGATCTGTTGACCGATGGCATCTTCTGATGAAATGTCTGCTATCATGTTTCGATGTCTCGCTTCACATGCCTTCCACGTGTCTCTTTCCATACACGTGGAGGATGATGAGAAGTGTACATACAATACTCTACATACAAAATCACTCTACAAGATATGTTATACTAACAGCGAATATATGTCAAACTTACAAAGCACGTTTTATGGTGCTAGAGGGTATAAGTTTTCTTCTTTTAGAGGGTTCAGCCAAAAGCAAAATACTTACCAGTAAACTATCACACCAGAGAGATCAACAACATGAACTGCCTGACCCATTGACTGCAAGATATTCAAATACTGTTTATTCGTGTAATTTACAATTCCTCGTCTTTGAGGATTTGGGGGACCATTGCGACCAGTACTCACTCTTTCTTTGGATGAAGCTGAACCGATGTTAGGCAGCATAACCTTGGCCTCGAAGTGACGACTCCCGCCACTATCCTCTCTCCTAAGAGTAGCCAATCTTGATTGTTGCTCAGTAAAATTTGAGATGTTGTTTTCACTTCCTATCCCGGAACAGCTGGTCGAATGACATTTTAGATTATGCATTTCATCCTTGGGGTTGGCATCTACAGCTTCAAGTTCATGGATCTTACTTAGCCGTTTTTGTGCTACTGGGATGTCCATTGGGGCGGCTAGAATTTCATACAACAGTTGGAGCTAGAAGAACTGTTAAAGGTTATATTTAGAATATGATCAGACGACCCCTATTTATATTGTAGTGTCACCAATGAGTATTATTGCTCAAGTTGAAGCCCCATTGCACCGAATCGGGTCGAATACATTATCACCACAATAATTGCTCATAGCGATCAATCGTCCGAACTTGTCAGTTGTCAGATTTGAAACCACAGGCAATTACATACCGAAATCAGACATTCCTAACCTGTAAAGTAATTCCTAGAGTACCTTCTTTTTAAATTGGACTAATGCTTAAACCCTATCACAACTCCCTTAGTCGGTGGCGACTTCTATAAAGATACCAAACTTCAAAGGTCCAAGTTTAATATCATCAGTAAGTAAGTTTACACATTAGGATCCTGGGACCAGTTTGCTGTCGTCTTCTTTTTTTCATCGGAAAATATGAAATGTTTGGTAATAAAAGGATAGAAATTCGTGCTGTTTGAAAGGAAAATATGTCGGGAGATAAGCACCTGAATCATGCGCCAGCAGCTCTCGAGTTGAATATACTTGGCCATTGTTTGTCTCTCACTTGCAGAATCTCAACTCCCTGGTAAAAAATCCTAGCTAGTTATACAGCTGCGGCTGCAGTCACCTGTGCATAGTACAACATGTTGGAAACAGTGAACAAATAATGAAATGGAATCTCAAACAACTGAGTCGCAGAGTAGGTCGTTATTTTTAAGGTATTTCGCGACTCTGCCTCTTTGATTGTGCTAGCAGTCAAAAATTGTCGAAAATCTATGGGATAAAACAGCTGATACTCTTTTTGTTCGATTTCTCTGCACCTTGAGAGATCGAACCAACTCTTGCTCTTTCTAACACTTGCTCAGAATACAAAATAGATGAAAAACTAAATATTTTTCATCTTCTCCAGAAACTGTTCTTTTATAACTCATAGGAAATCAATACGCTTTTAATGAAAATAAATTTTGCAATAACTGCCCATTGAAATTCCTCCAAAACAGTCATAAAACGGTAACAATATAATTACCAAAAATAATAGAATTAATTAGGGAATATTAATTTCAAAAAACGTTTTAGAAATCAAGAGTCAAACCTGCAAAAAATCAGTTTCTGAATCACCAGACCTCCCAAGACCCCGCTCTCCCGGATTTTTTAATAATATATATATATATATATATATATATAATATACCTAATCAAATGCATGGGGTGAGACTTGAACCCAAGTCTATAGTGTGGGATCCCAAAATAATACCACCACACTATCTCTCTAAGTTTGGTATAATATTACAAAAATATGTTTTTAAATATACATACCTCAACACAACATGTATGGTTAACACCAAATTTTGGTAAGTACTGGACAAACTCTGAAACAGTCGATGTCGTTGTGGAAGATTGAAAATGTATCTGTTTATTTGTTTTTTGTTTTCTATATATTTTTTTTTCTTAGGCGGAGCCTAAGGATTTGGATTGCTAATAATGCAAGTGTGGTCATTGTTTAGACAAACATTAGACCCACTTCTAAGGTTCTTACAAAGTTATAGCCAATTTCAAAGCTTGGAGATTTTGGGTTCTATGTAACAGTTTAAGACCCAATAAAACAAAAGTTACAGGTTTGATATGTAATAGGGGTTCTTCATTCGATGTCTGTTTTTCCTTGTGGTAGTTTCTACTGAATCTTCCTTTGATTGCTTGGATGTAGAGAGTGTTGAAGTGCTCCAGGATTTCACTTGTTTCATCATGTATTTCTATGTTCATGTGTTGCTTTTCCTCTGCCCATTGAAAGACTAAGTCTGTTCCTCCTGTGGCTCCTTCTACTCCCCACTGTCTTGTGTGTCCTCTTCCATCAACATAGTTGCCTGCAAAATCAGTAATAGTTAGTGCAGAGAAAAACTGATAAGTGTTGGGATCCTGAATAGTACAGATTTTGATTAAGAAACCAAAGCTCTGCTTGTGTTGTTGGATCCCAACAATAGTTCCAGGAGTAGCTATAAGGGATTCATTCTCAATGATATGCCCCTGAGTATTCAAGGCATGGCAATGTAACTTGTGAATTCTGTTATGATCATAGAGATGTTGTTGAATGATGAGAGTAGTATTCTTAGCAATAGGAGAGATGTTTTGGAAAACTGGATCACATCTAGCCTTCCAAATGAACCAACAAGTGGTTGCATAGATGCAGACATTATGACTGATGTTCGCATTATGAAACCAGTCATTAAACCAGTCCATGCAAACAGTATGGTGATCAAATAAGCCATGATTTCCACCTAACATTTTCCAGACTTCAGCGGCAGCAGGGCAGTTGAGGAACATGTTTGTCATAGTTTCCTCCCCACAGTTGCATAATTTGCATATGGGATCAATATAGTGGAGAATGCTTGCAGTTTTGGAATTAGTTGAAAGAATTTCATGAGCACATTTCCAGAGAAAAATTTTGACAGCTGGTGCCACTTCCAAATTCCATATAGCTCTCCAGTCTCTTGTTGTTTGATCATTTCTATAGAGATTCTCTATTTTGGCTTTGTATAGAGATTTAACAGAGAATTTTCCTGTGCTGTTGAGTTTCCAGTGAATAATGTCTTGTTCTCTGAGGTGAATATCAAGATTAGTGATGACTTGAGCAGTGTCAGAGCTAAAGATTTGCTGAATGAGCTGAATATTCCATTCCCTTTGATCTGCCATTAGGAGAGCTAGCAGTTGGATATCATTGGGGCAGTTAGCAGGTTTGATGAGTTTGTCAGTTGAAGTAGGTATCCAGAAGTCCTCCCAAATTTTTATTGTGTTGACATTTCCTATTCTCCATTCACAGTGTTGTTGAATGTTCTGAATACCTTCTAAAACCCCTTTCCATATCCAGGAGTCTCCATCTTTAGCTTTGGTGTTCATGCTGAGAACATTTCTTCTCAATAAATATTTGGCATCCATCAGTTGGTACCAGAGAGAATCCTTGTCCTGCTCCAATCTCCATCCTATTTTTGTTATCATGGCACTGTTGAAAAGCTCCATATTCATAAAACCTAATCCACCAAGCTCCTTAGGTTTACAAATGGCTGTCCAGGCTTTTTGGTAGTAGCATGTGGGGTTTTGCAGGTTCTTTCCTCAGAAGAAATCTCTTTGTAGTTTGTTCATATCTTGACAGGTTTGCTTTGGGATTCTAAAACAATTCATTTGATAGATGCTCGCTGTAGAGGTGACAGATTTTATTATAACTTGTCTTCCAGCTGGGTTCAGTGGGGAATTCTTCCAGCTAGACAGGTTTCTCTTCATCTTATCCACTCCTGGTTTGAAAGATTGGATCTTGCTTCTATGGATAAATAAAGGAGAGCCTAGATACTTGTCATTTGTGGGTAGAATTTGAACTCCAAGTAGCTTGCAGATAATAGGCATAAGAGCTGGATCAGTGTCCTTGCTGAAGAAGACTCCTGATTTGCTGAAGTTGATGAGTTGGCCAGAAGTATCTCCAAAAATGTTGAGGATATCCTTGAGATTCTGTGCTTCAATAGTGTTTGCCTTACAGAAAACCATACAGTCATCAGCAAATAGGAGATGATTTATGGATGGGGCATTTCTACAAATTTTTACTCCAGAGATGAGACCCAACTCTTCAGGATGAGATAAGGTTCTGGATAGAGCCTCCATGCAGAAAAGAAACAGGTAAGGAGACATGGGGTCTCCTTTCCTGAGTCCTCTAGTAGGGTTGAAGAATTTTTCATGGGAGACATTTAGAAGGACAGCAGTAGAAGTAGTGGATATGCATTGCATAATCTTGTTGCTCCATTCAGAGTTGAAGCCAATTTTGACCATAATTGTATGCAGAAACTTCCAGTCCACTCTGTCAAAGGCTTTAGCCATATCAATCTTGATCCTCATACTTCCTTTGTTGCCTTTAAGACCTCGTCTGGTTCTCATGTGGTGAATAATTTCATGGGCAATGGCTATATTATCAGCTATTTGTCTTCCTGGTATGAAGGCAGATTGGTAGGGAGATATGATTTTGTTGAGGTATGGTTTCATTCTTTGGGCTAGAAGTTTGGATATGGTTTTGTAAGTGGTGTTGCAGAGGATAATGGGTCTGAAATGGCTGGGACTAGTAGGGTTATCAATTTTGGGTATCAAGGATATGAAGGTTGAGTTCATTTTTTTGAGAAGGTATCCTGACTTGAAGAAATGTTGGACCATTTTAACTAGGTCCTCTCCTATAATGTCCCAATTCGCTTGGAAGAAGTTAGGTGGGAAGCCATCTGGTCCTGGAGCTTTATCTTTGGCCATGCTGAAGATAATAGCTTTGACCTCACTATCTTCAGGAATTCTATTGAGATTTTTGTTAATCAGTGGTTATGACTGTAGGAATGAGGTTAAGGATTTCAGTATTCATAGAAGGGGATTCTGAAGTAGCCATTTTTAAGAAGTGTTTGGTGAAGCATTGCTTTATGTCTTGGTAGTTTTCAATCCAGTTTCCAGAACTATCTTGGATGGTATCTATCTTGTTCCTCCTTAATCTGCTTTTTGTATAGGGGCTTTTTTTTTTTTTTTTTTTTTTTTTTTTTTTTTTTTGTTTTGTGGAAATAACTTGTATTCTTATCTCCCAATTTGATATATTGGTCTCTGCTTTTGATTTTCCAAAATTTTTCTTCAATGTCTTGCCATTCTCTGAGAACTTTCATTGCAGTTTGTAACTTACTTCTGTCCTGATTGAAGTAGTTTTCTTGTAGCCAATGCAGATGTTGCTTACATTCTTCAATGTTTGTCTTTATGTTGCCATAAACTTCTTTGTTCCAGATTTTGAGTTTCAGCTTGACCTCTTTGAGTTTTCTAGCAATTAGAAAAGCGCTAGAACCAGATAAGTTCTCTGCCAACATTCAAAAATGATATCCTTACAATCCTTATGGTCTAGCCAAGGACCAAAGAACTTGAAAGGGATTTTACCAGTACTCCAGTGCGGATTAGTGTTAAGCAAAATGGGATGGTGATCAGAGCCAATAGCTAAAGATTAGTGATAGTAGAGTTTGGATATAGGAGGAGCCAGGACTCAGTGGCTAATCCTCTATCCAATCTCTGCTCAGTGAGCAGGCCCACTTCTCTTATTTGTCCAAGTGAAAGGGCAGCCAGTGCTGCCTAAATCATTTAGATCCAGATCAATAATCTTGTTACTAAAAATATTAGCTTCAGCATTGTCCAGTGGTTGGGTACTGTATTTTTCAAAATCATGTAAATAAAGTTGAAATCACCAATAACCAACCAAGGGAGGGAGTTCTTGGAAGCAGTATACTCCAAAACTTTCCAAGAATTTAGTTTACACTGAGTATTATTAGAATTACCATAATAACCAGTGAAGAGCCAGGGAGGGCCACTAGTAGGCTGTATTTTAGCATTGATATGGTTAAGAACAGTCTAGAATTCAACATCAAGATTGTTCTTCCATATCATTACTAATCCACCAGCTGTACCACTAGCCCCACCAGGATTAACATGCCAAATTTTTGGATATTAAGCTGTTTCATAGAATTTAAAAGTTTACCATGTTTCTGTTTGGTTTCAGATATGAAGCAGATATCAGGATTAAATTTGGTCAGCATATCATTAAGATAATTCTTAGTATATTTTCCCTAGACCTTGGCAGTTCCAGGCTATAGAAGTAAAGAATTGCCAAAAATAGGATACAGGGGGTATTTAGAGGTTGGTCTCCTAGCTATAGGATCATAGTAGCTTATGATGTAACAGTATGAGGAAATAAAATGTTGGTTGCAGTTTAATCCAAGATAGAAGATAGAGAAGGAAATTACCTCAGGGGTTGGTGTTGATGAGCCAGAAGCACCATTAGTCATAAGGGGAAAGCTTGAAGCCAGAGGTTCAGCATAGTTTTCTGGGTAGTCTTGAATCTTTTGTTGTTGTCAGTTTCATTGGTTTCCATAGGCTCTGCACCCTGAGTTGATTGCTTCCTTTTTGGCATGACTTTCTGCTTGTCCAAATCCTTAATACTGTCATTATCAGAGGGTGAATCTTCTTCAGTGAAGACGTGAATTGTCTTTCTAGCTTTCCAGCCTTCTTTTTGAACTGGACAGTTTCAGCATCCATTCTTTCCTTGATTTGAGCTAGAGTTATGATGGTTTGGGAAGGGATGATTGGAAAGATACCAGTGGTGTCCAGAGTTTGGTTGGCATTAGTGTTTGAAGGATTTTTAGCTCTAGATGCTTCCTTGATCTTTGTTTTAGCTTGGTGATTCCTGTAGTTGGTGGAGATTTTCTTTGAGAGCTCAAGTTTTCTGTGCCTTATTTGGCTGGCAATGACATCCGGATGTGGGCAGTTGGGATCAGCTCTAGCAGAGGCTCCAAAAGTGAGGTGTTTTGAAGATGAGGGAGCAAATTTAATAATTGTTTTTTCCAATTCTTTCCGTTTTGCATTCCTCATCTTGATTTCAAAGACTTGAGCAGCACCAGCATCAGAGTATCCTCTATGAATGACATTTTTTCCTTCTTGAACGGATTTTTGGTAGGCAGTTTGGGGTGGTGGGAGAGATTGAGGTGTTTGCAGGCTTTTGTGATTTGAGTAGTGGGATTTTGAATGTGTGGGTGGGATGGGGCAGGATGGGGATGGATGATCTAATATTCTACAAACTTTGCAGAATTTGATTCCATTGAGAGCATAAAAAAACTCCAGCCAATGAGAGATAGTTGGGGTTTCAAAAGCTTCAATACCAAACTTCAAAGGTTTGGTAACATCAATGGTAAGTTTAACTTCTAAATTTTTTTCAAATCTGTCTCTTCCATAAGGTTTCTTGGCAGTTTGAAAAACTCCAACAGGTTGTAGAATATTTTTGATATCTGGTATGATGTGTGATGGGATTCTTTTGATGAGCAGCCAAACCATTACCTTAGTAAATTGTTCTTCATGAATTAAGTCTGGGCCTCCAAGGGGGATACCAACAAGAACCATAAGCTTGTCAAAAACTCCTCTGGTGCCTCCATTCCTCAGTGTTGAGTAATCATCTTCATGAGTGAGTCTGAGGATGAAAAATTCCTTCTTCTATTCCAAATATCAAGTTCAACTCTACCATTAAATTCCCAGTTGTTGTTGATGAATGTACTGATTCTGGATGTTTCATAACAGATATTGCTGCAGAGTTTTCCAATAAAACACCATTTCCAATCTAAAGGTTGCTTGGCTCTAATGTTGTCAGGGTTTAAGAAAACCTTAGGATAAAGATCTACTTCAGGCATATTGAGGGTTTTGTTCATCTGATCAACAAGAATTTCAATGGTTGGGTTGGAGGGATTTGATGAGGAAGCCATTTGTGGGTAGTAAACGAATAAGAACCAGTAGGTATATTTACCAAAGTGTATTCTAACAAGGCAGGACCAGTTGTGGTAGTGTGGGGCATCCACCCAAGCTTTAATTTGAAAATGATTCTTACAAATGTCAGTAATGTTGGTCTTTGGAACATAGTTGTGGGTTGTACTCAAGTTAGTCCAAACTGGTTTTGATAAGTACTGATCTGTTGGTGTGGACATCACTTTGTAGTTCAGTTGGTGATAGTTGTTGCTGGCTCTCGTGACTAATGGGTTCTGGCTCATGTACCTGCATACAAGGACAATAAAAATGTTATTTAAAGTGTTTAGAGTCTTACCTTGTCCTTCCCATTGGGGGTAGTAGATGGTAATTGTGTAGTCTTCATAATGACTGAGAACGACATGTCTAGCTGAATTTTGAAATGGTGACGCAAGTTGGATTTGTTCTTTGTCTTTGATGAAGAGGTTGTCTTTGAATTGGTCCTTGGTATTGCAGTTGAAATGGTCCTTGTACTTGCGGCTGGAAGGATTTGAGTGGTTAAAGGTGTCTGAGTCATTTCGAAACTCTTGTATCTGAGTGGTTAAAAGTGTCTGAGTCATTTCGAAAGTTTGAGGTAGTTTTTGTATCTGGGCTTGTCGGGTGGGAATGTTGCAGATCCAATTACTCAAAATATGGCCCTTTGACGTGGAAGGAGAATTCTTGCCAGGTGTCTGTTGCCGCTTTGCATGAGCCAATGGTGGTTCTTTGCTTGTAGTAGGCTAAATAATGATGCCAGTAGGCTTGATCATGCGCCTCAAGTTGCAAGACCGGAAGTTAATGCTGCAAGTCTGGTAACTCCCGAGGATTTTTGACGGTTGTGATTGAGAGGCTGTTGCTCTTCTTAAGTTGATTAAAACCGCTGAGATGATAATTTCAATCAGTTTCTTGATCAGTTTTCGCTGAGAGAAAAAGAGTGTTCCTATGTAATCCTTCTGTTGAACAACATTTCTAGAGTAATCTCCGCGTTTAAATCTCCAGGCAAAGGGAAGATGGATGCAAGTATGCGATCCCTGAGAGATGAGCATGAAAAGCAGCATTCTTTTGCGACATTTCTTCAAATGTCCGCGTTTGTTTTCTATTTGATCAAATATCTTCATTTGTTCTTTTGCGACATTTCTTCAAATGTCCTCTAGTGTGTAAACAACATTCAATGAAAGAACTAACATTTATGTTAAAACTAGCCCAATTTAAAGCGCTGCGGAAAACAAATTCAAAGTGTAACATCTAAAATGAAAAATTATTAGACGTGTAGGATAAGAGGAACTTCCCTATCATATTCTTGTTGTCTGTAAGATGTCGCATTGATTATCAAAATGCACGTATCATAACAATAATGTATAACAAAGATGTGAATTTTCAAACGGAGAAATCAAAGCAGAACCTGAAGCAGTCGGTAATAATTGGACACTCCCTTTTTTGGCTCCCGAATATATTTAAGTAGACACACAGTATTCGGAAGTACACTCACTACCGAATATATATATATATATATATATTGAAAAAATCTCAAAATTTCTGATATAGGAAAAATCCCATTTTGGGGCCAGTATTTATTCGGAAGAAAATATAATGTTTTATACCTACGATTGTGTAGGATAAAATTTTAGAGTTTCTGAACTCCAGTTGATGAATATTCGGTTGTAAACATGTTTAGTTATATTCCGATTGTTTTTAATTCGAGAAAAATATGTGTCTTCTTACTTCCGAATTTGTTCATTCGGGTTATAGTTGTGTACTTTCTCTTCCGATTGTGTAGGATGAAAAATTTAGAGCTTCTGAACTCCAATTGATGCATATTCGGTTGTAAATATGTTTAGTTAGCTTTCATTTTTTTTGTATTCGGGAACAGTATGTGTCTTCTTACGTCCGAATGTGTACATTCGGGTTATATTTCCATACTTTGTCTTCCGATTGTATAGTTTGTAAATATTGTTCCTTTCTTTGTTGTTTAGACAAAGTCGAGAAAGGAGGAAGAAAGTGACAGCTAGTGCTAGGAGGGAAATGAGTGCCAAAGATAATTCAAGTGATCAACAAAGCTTACAAGAACAAAGCAGTCAACAAGGAGTGCAACCAAGTGCTGAACAAAGTGTAGAACAACAAGGCAGTGAACAAGGGGTGCAACCAAGTGTTGAACAAGCCGCTCAACAAAGTGCAGAACCAACTGCTCCACAAGTTACATCCCACCATGAAATTGAACCAGTTGATCCAGTGCCAAGAGTAGAAGAAGAAGGACAACCAAGTGGTACCCAAAAAGCCAAAAAAAGGAAAAGATGGTGTAAAGAAGGATATTGCTAAGAAAGCATCACATCTTGTCCCTCAGCACTTGAATAAGAAGGGTATTCCAGCAGGCACAATCCTTGGGCTACCGGCGGATGGAGGAAAATTGCTATTTGGATACAAAGACTCATGGGCCAGAGAAATATACGAAACCGAGGTAATAAAATTACTATTTTTTATTAATGTATTGTCTATGTGTTATATCGTAATATTTGTATTAAGGATTTTTTTATGTACTTTAATAGGATCATCAAGATGCGGTCCGTCTACTCAAACCTACCGCCGCACCAACAAAAATGCTTGCGTGGCCTTTATCCGGTGAATGTGAAAGGTTCAAGTCAATTGTTGCCAACTCGGGGTTAGCTAATGCCGCCGAGAATTCATTGTTGGAACATGATCGTGTGGCCATATCGGCGTTCGTGGAGAGAATGTATCCTGAGACCGATACTTTCCATATGCCGTTTGGGGAGATGACGATTACCCCGGATGATGTTGTGCAGATTCTTAACCTTCCCGACCAAGGCACAGCTGTGAAGTTTAACTACACAAAGCAGTTAAGTTGGGTACAACTTTATGCTCTAACTAAAAAGTTCTTAGGTTGGGATGAAGAGACAACAACAGCAGAGTTTAGGAGGCATGCAAGTTACAGAACAAGACAGATCAACATTACAGCTTTGATGAATATATTCCGAGGCACCTTGGAGAAGGAAAAGAATGGAACGTTAACTGATGAGCAAGTGAACCACGCTGCCACCGCATATCTCCTTTGTGTATTGGGATGTGTCATATTCCCCAATACTTCTGGCAACCGGATCGACGCCAACCTTATACAACTTTTGGATCCTCTCCATGAAGTCGGTGACTATTCTTGGGGCACGGCATGCCTAGCATTCTTGATGGAAGAGTTGAGAAAGGCTTCGAGGCTAGGAACCTGCCAAGTCGCCGGGAACGTGGCTCTATTGCAGGTTTTTTCTTTAACTCTATAACTCACTCTATAGTTATTCGGTACACAATACATATGATGCATATTCATAACTCCAAACTATGCATATTCGGTAGGATATCTACATTGTTAACTTCCGAATGTAGGTTATTCGGGAACATGTTACTTAGTTTTACTTCCGATTGTTTAAAATCGTAGTTTAGTCTTGGGGAGTTACTGCTGAATATATAGGCCAAAGTACTATAGGTTACTGAACTCCAAATGACGCATATTCGGTAGGAAATGATCCATCTCTTTTTCCGAATGTTGGTTATTCGGTGGCTAGGTACTTATTTTGTTTTCCGATTATATATAATCGGAAATATTCTTTTGATATTAGAACCGAATATACAGGCCAGAAAAACTATAGGTTACTGAACTCCAAATGACGCATATTCGTTAGGAAATGATCCATATCTATATCCGAATGTTGGTTATTCGGTGGATAGGTACTTAGTTTTATTTCCGATTATATATAATCGGGAATAATGTTTGGAAATTACTACCGAATATACACAATCTATTTACTAAAACTTGGTTTCTTATGTATATAGGCATGGATCTATGACCACTTCCCTATCCTGAAGTTGGCCGGAGAGAACCCGGGGTGGTGCAAAGGTACTCCTAGAGGAACAAAGTATATATTTGAAGACAACCGTTCTAGGACAAAAGAGCAGCAGTTGATTCGCATGAGGGAGATTTTGGACCAATTGAAGGCCTCAGACGTATGTTTTGATCCATACAAGGAAGATCGAGCCAGTGGGCATATAAATGTTCATTCGGACTTGTCCCTTTATT
Organism: Papaver somniferum; assembly: GCF_003573695.1. Lineage (NCBI taxonomy): Eukaryota > Viridiplantae > Streptophyta > Magnoliopsida > Ranunculales > Papaveraceae > Papaver > Papaver somniferum. The sequence goes on from NC_039366.1 coordinate 55,378,219, forward strand.
TTGGACCATTGTGGCACCCCACAGGATATGTGATGTATAACCCCTCTAGGGTGATGCGACAACACGGTTATATACAACATCAACCTGTGGAGGAAATGGGGGATTACTACAAATTGGAGTTGGAGTTGTGCTCTTCTAGTGGTGACAATCTCACGATTGTTCACACAGGCTCACCTACTGTTCTTGATAACTGGGATAAGAGGAATGACTTCATTATCAACACTGGTAGACGAACCACCCGAGGTGATGAAAATTCTCCAGGCTATATGAGTTGGTATAACAAAGTATCACGAAGAGGCATCCGCCCAAGGTGGCAGTATCAAAGACGGGTAAAAGAACTCGAGCTTCATCGAGCGCTGAAGGTGCTCCAACTGAAGCTGCTCCAACTGAAGGTGCTCAAACCCGTGGTCGTGCAGGACTGGGAGGTAGTCACGGTCGTAAAGTAAAGAAGAGCAGATAAATGACAATGATTTTTGTTGTGTTGACTTCCGATTATTGCAAGTTCAAAATTGAAAAGTATCAGTTTTTCCCAAATTCTGATTTTTGGCTAGGTGGTTCCAAGGGCCAATATAGAAGGTTAGACAACCCATATTCGGAAGTTTGGGTAACTGAGTTGACTTCCGATGATTGCAAGTTCAAAATTTGAAAAGTATCAGTTTTTCACAAATTCTGATTTTTGGGCCATCGTACATTCGAGACTTTACAAAAAAAATTTATCCTCCTAATGATATAGTCGTGTTTAGAAATACCAACCTAATCGGTAGATAAAAATTTAAGTTCGCTACCGAATGTCCTATTCGGAGGAAATACGTGTATCGTTAGCAACCGATTGTAGTGCATCATTGATACGAAACCTCAACGGCCATATTTTCAGAAACCTCAACGGCCATATTTTCAAAAATTAGAGCCGCTGGAACTCTAATCTATATAAGGAGGGTAACCCCTCTCAGTTATTATTGAGTAAAAAATCAGAATGAAAAACCTTTTCAATGGCAAGTCCATCATCAATCGACAACATACTTCGAAGATGCAAGTGAACAACTACATCAATTGCAGCAATGGAAGAAGAAATACAAAAAAGGAACAAACAACCCAAAAAAATTAAACCATCGTTAGTGGCAACGAAGGAGGAGGAAGAGGAAATCAAGGCTAAGAAGCGAGGTCAAGAACAATTCCATCAAAGAGAAAGATTAAAATTAGTTGAGGAAGAGACCGATTGGACAAAAAATTATTACATTGTGAAAGATCTACGCAAAGAACAGCAGGACGATCGTATATTTTGGATTAACGTTTCATTGGGTCCTTTTGTTGGTAAGTACAAGAAGCCACGCCACAATTATGAACCATCCCATGTTTCTTCAAGGGTGCACCATGTTATAAAACTGTGCACCGAGTACAACCGTATTCTTGGTAGGCACAGAGACGACAGGTTTGCGGCACAAGATGCTTATTCCAAGTGGAGAGGAGAGTCGTTTCTACATTTCGAAGCCGCGTTGATTGTTGCATCTCGGACTGGGAAAAAAGAATAACATGTGATGTTTGAGTGCTGTAAATTCAATTTTTTAATATTAATCGGCGGTTTGATAAAATATGGAATTCCCGAATATGATTAATCGGATTGAAGTGTTATAATACTGTTGTTCCGATTACATAGTTTCAAAAAAAATTATATCCGTGCCTCGAAATACCCACCAAATCGGTAGATAGATATTTAAGAGTTCTATCGATTATAATATTCGGAATCAAAACGTGTATCATTACCAACCGATTATAATATTCGGAATCAAAACGTGTATCAATACCAACCGATTATAATATTCGGAAGTAAAACGAAGTAATATACTTTCGAAGGCACGTCATTCGGAAGTAAGATATGTATATGTACTACCGAATATAGGAGTGTTCCAATTTCTCCTGGGTTCTGAGTTCAAAATGCATATATTCGGAGAGTTAGGAAAAATTAAAGAACCCGATTCCTACATTCGGGAGACAACATTGTATTTTTTGCGACCGATTAAATCATATATCTTCACAAAAAAGTTTCCAGAAAACTTGTACAAATTACATGTTCGAAAAAAAAGCGATCAAGCATCGTCATCATCCGAGGGGATCAATTCGAGTAACTCAGCGGGAAAGTTGTTGTCCATAACGCGATCCCAATCAACCATGTTGGACTCATCTTGTTTCACCCAATCCTTGCAATGGTTCATTGGGAATTAATCGTGCCACTTACTCAACGGAGGTAACATACAATCTTTCTTTACTCTTAAGCCGATAAAATGCATTTCATTCACAAATGCCATTACAATTCTTCTATCTTTAACCGACTCGTCGCAAGCCGTTCTTGTGGGTGCAAACGTCATGCTAAGTCCATACATAGGAGGAACAAAGAAATGTACCACGCAATTCAAAACGTACGCTAGGAGATATCCAAATTTAGGCATTGTCATCCAATACTTGGATCCGATTGTCTTCAATCCCTTTCGGCACTTCACACGCGCAACTGAGTCTTTGAACTCTTGTTCTTTGTCATATCTATCTCCTCGCCTCATCATCTCCATATAAAAACCCCTGTCCTTCACTAGTTGTACCGCCATCTTATTTCTTAAATATTGGCATTGGGTGACATCTTCGATATCCTCCTCTGTAAAGTAACCCATTTGTTCCGTAGCAACGTGAAACCCACAATTTCCATCCCCATCAACCTCGTCGGTCGACAAAACAAATGGAATGATAAGTGGAGGGAGTTGTTCCAAATACTCTTTGTATATTGTATATGTTGATCGATTTGGTCTTCCATTAAGATCTCTAGGGCAACGAAGAGTACCTTTGTCCTCTTTTATAGTAAGAATTTTCATTGGTTGGGTTTGTTGCGAGGCGTTCATTTGCTCAACAACTTCTTCGAAAACATTGGGGTGACTTACTTGAGAAGGCTCTGTAGAGATCTTTGGCCTTACTTGTCGGGTGGTTGGTCCACTTTGATCATTTCTTGGACGACCTCTTTTCTTAGGTTCCGGATCATCTTCAAATTCGGCTTCCGAACGCTCGTGCTTAGACAATGTTCTTTTATTAGACAAATACTCCTTCAACTCTTTTCTTTGGATGATCCTCGACACTTCGGTGTTCGGCCTACCGGTGTTCTTTTTCTTAATAGGTTCATCAACCTCCCTTAAACAAGGGTGAAGGGCTTCCTCCAAATTATGCATCAATATTTTCTTTTTGGTGCCATTTGATGTAGCGTAACGCTCGGCTATTCGTGCACACAATTCCGACTCCAAGAAAGACGGACCATCAACTACCGGGGTGTTCGGAGTGAAATTTAATTGCTTCCAAAATGGATGAATATCATTGATGTCAATCACTTCAACATACCTACCCAACTTATGACGACACGGGAGTCCAATACCTATCATATCCTTGCAAACACAAATCGTATTCTTGTCATCATAAGTTTTATATAACTTCAATTGTTTCATCATGCGATTTATTGCCCATCTTGAAACTTTATGAAAAACTCCCCTTAGAAGCAATTTTTCCTTAATATGTTCCATCGGGAATTGGTGTACACTAAATTGCATACATTTCCTAATCTTTACGAGATCACGATTGGTGAATTCATGGATTGCTTCTTGGATCGACACAACTCCATTTTGACTACCAATTAGTATTTTCATTAGTAGACCATGAGACCCCTCGGAAATGCTTGTCGCCTCGTTCTTGAAGTTATGATATTCATATGTCCATGCAAACACAAACCTCTCCTTAATCGTTAACCATTGTTTTTTACAATACTCAACCGGTTTTGGGTAGTCCGTGCCGTATTCATCCTCAAATTTATTCAAGTTACATTCGTAAATTTCCTCGGTCATCGACCAAACGATTTTGTCCCATGCTTTCATGAACATTTTCCAAATAATTCCATCCTCCTTCCACTTTTCTTCAAATAACCTATCCTCTTCCTTACGTTCTTCCACGGTTAATTTACTAATGCGCTCATCCTCTTCCTTTGACCTCTTGGTACCCTTCCTTGGTCTTTTAGCTTGGAAATGATGATGTAAATTGGTTTTGAGACTGCATTGAATGTGCCACGTACATTGCAAGTTTTGGGCTTCCGGAAACACTACCGCTATTGCATGCATTAAGGCTTGATCGTTATCCGTTAAAATAACCCTTGGAAAATTATCACCGTTATAAATGGACCTCAACATCTCCAACATCCAAATGAAACTCACATTGTTCTCATGATCCATTAAACCCCATGCAATCGTAAACGTGTTTTTGTCCGAAGTATGGCAAGCAATGTTCAACAACGGCATGTTATACTTGTTTGTCTTATAAGTAGCATCTATCAACAAAATTTGATGAAAGCATTGAGCCAATTGGATCATTTCGGGATGTGCCAAGAAAATACGAACCACTATACCATCCTTTTCTTCCCTTCTCAGGGTGTAGCCGTGTAACTCCGCTAACCACTCCGATTGTTGCATGACCGTTCTACCATCCCATTCAGTCCTTTTGATCGTAGCTAGGGACGACTTAATTGTAGACAAAGAATACAAGTTGTCGGGGTCGTCCGCCTTTATTTTACTTAAGATCGCACTCGCTTTTTGGATCCGCATAGACCTCACCGTCTGCATTTGATGTGGTTTTAACTTGGCAACCATTACATGTCCAATTAAATCCAACGGATCATCATGGTTGTGACAACCGTTATCAACTTTATACATTTTATACTCTTTACCTTTAATACCATCGGGCTTATAGAAGACAATCTTAAATGGGCATCCTATCTTCTTGGTATTGCTTCGATATTTCCTATTCGTCTTCCGTACGTACTTACTATTCTTTCCCTCGTGACTCTTTCGCGTCCCACCTCGCTCACAAATCATTTCAAATCGAGTGTCACTAACATGATTATTTTGAACTACCACGCACATGTTATCTTTTGCCTTGTTCATAAGCCATTCCTTTGCCTCCTTCTTACTTCCAAATGTCTAAACGTGCATAAAACAAAAAAAATCTAATAAGCATAACCATTTAACATATAAATTTTGAAAAAAAAAGTAGTAATGAGTATACCAAATCGTTTGCATAGTATAGGGAAGTGTCGGGCCTCAAATAGAAATCATCAACAAACTCTTCAACGGCCTGCATATGAAAGCAACAAATTATTATACAATAATCGGAGGTTATTAAATAAGTAAAACTTCCGAATATACTATATTCGGAATCCTATCGGTTACCCAAAACACCCGATTTATGCAAATGAATGTACACAATTTACTAAGTGCAAAAAATGATATAACCGGAAGCTAAAATATATAGTAAAACAGCCAAATATAAATAACCGGGAGATAACTTTAATCGATAAACATCCGATTTTCAAGTTTTCAGAAATTTCATTTTGAGGCCACTGTTATATTCAGCAGTCAAATAATGTTAAACTATTACCGATTGTAAAGGATAAGAATACTGAGTTTTGAAATTTTTTGAGGAATTCGTTTTTGGGGCCATTCGGGGGTAAATAACTCTACATAACTACCGAATGTAGATTTTTTTGGAAAACCAGTTTGGGGTTTTTTCTCATATTCGGCAGTAAACTACTATCTTGGAACTACCGAATATACATATTTGGTACTCAGTGTGTTATATTCGTAAGTTTATTCGAGAAATTATCTACCGAATCTGGGTAGTTCATGGCATTCAATGCATGCAATAATCGGTTTTTCTTGTTTACAAAAGCACACAAACGCATGCAAATCGAGTATTTGAGTTTCTTAACACAATACATGTGTTTTACATGCATCGTTAGCTTCAATATCATGCGATTCTCCATTTTCTTCCATGAAAGGGTCGTCTAGGTTTTCCTCTCCATAAAAGTTTGGATCATTCAACATATACCCCAAATCGTCTTCTCTAAACGGTCGTGAACCCTACACATTTTGTTCTTCGCCATGATTCTCACCTTATTCTTCATATCCATCCATTTTTGTAGTGATAAAATGGGTTTTCCCTTTTTTCCTTCACCTTATTCTCTATAACTCTAACAACTCAAAAATGAAAAAGAAATGGAAAAAATGAAAGAGAAATCATTCTAATACTGCACCGACTACAATTGGAAGTCTGGGTAATATTTTGGCTTCCGATTGCAATCGGAGGATAAAAATGTTATCATATCCTCCGAATATATAAGGGTAATTTTGCCATTACGAATTACGCGAGATAAGGGATGGCTACATTTTCCCTTTGGGTGACCTTTTTTGTTTTATTGTTGGCCTCTAAATCCTTTTGAGTAACCCCTAAAAACGCGAGGCTTATTAAACTTGGCATCCTGATCAGCCAACATTATATGTTTTTTTTTTTTGATTAGAAAAGAAAGAAGTATATTGATCAAAAAAAAAAAGAGGGTACAAAAGACTTATACCACCCTAAGCCAAAGTACAAGAGAGAAAATGAGCCAAACCTGCACACCGGAGAAGCTCTAAGCAAAAAAAAAAACAGACCAAAAAAGCAAACAAAACAAATTACATCCCAAAGAAAGTTGAGTGCCAATTGTTCATAACATCTGTTTGGAAGATAAGCTCGAAATCTTTGACTGCTAAGGACCAGGAATAGAGGTAGTAGATTGCCTTATTTGTAACTTCAACTTCATTATTAATTTTGTCAGTGAACACTCTTGCATTTCTCTCTTGCCAAATGCACCAAATGATTGCAGCAGGAATGAAATTCCAGATAGTGGTTACAGCCGCGTAAACATTATATGGTTCCTACGTAAAAATTCAAATCTAACGAATTCAAAAGAAGAACAAATAGCTTTACAGTCATCTAAGATTGAGCTGTTGTACCCATATAATTGGTTACTCCTTCTGTCTCACTATTAGTTGACCTACTTCATAACTAAATTTAATCTAACATAATCAATGACTGACTTAGCGTCACTAATGAAGCAAACTTGCTCCCTTCCTTTTTGCGTTTGCCCACTCTACAACATTCAATAAAGCAAGGCTTTCAGCTTCCTCTGCATTTTTTACTATGCCTGGCTTGATCTTGCACCCAATGAAGGTACCTGCAGTATCAAACATTGTCAGTATCATTCCATACATATTAGTATTCTTATCAAATGTTGTATCACTAAAGATAATAGTACAACTTCCAGGTAAATCGTTGGTAACATTTTCCAGATTTCTTTCATCTACAGTGTGTGGAGCAATTGATCCCTGTTCATCCTCATTGTTCAAAAATAATTCAGTATCATTAGCTAGTTTCAAATATAATCTAGTTGTGGAATGATGGTTTTAAGTTTTTCCTTGAAAGATATATGAGCATCTCTTTCCAAATGCTCCAGGAAATAGAGAAAACTGCATAAACTTTATCTTTTAGGATAGTGTCAGAAGCCCACTTTATGACCCAGTCTTTCAGACTAGTATTAGAAACACCATTGTAGATGGTGGATTTTCGAAAAAGGTTAAATTTGTAAACTCATAATTATACGAAGCTCTGATTCAGCAATCAGACGTGAGTATCGAGACACGGGTCTCTCATCGAATTCTCAACGGAGAGTACTTTCTCTCAGGGTACATGTAGATATGTAGTCTCACGACTGGACAACGACATATCTCATGAATACTGAATACTTTCAGTGGTTATTTCTATATAGCATCACGAGATGGACGGCTCCTAGACAGCTTGCTCTGCTAGTATAGAGCGATAACGTCTTCAGGAACAAACAACAAGTTTACCCTGACTATATAAAGGATATGACTTACCGACAAGCTCGTATCAGGATAATTACTACTCCTAGACATCTTGCTCTGCTAGTATAGAGCCACAAAGTTAATTATTCTTAATTACAAACGCTCCTATTCCATGGTCGAATCCACGACTAGTTCCATGGAATGACAATAACAATTGTTCTGATTCTATGATCGAATCCACAGCTTGATCTCATAGAATAGCAATAACTATATTATCTCATTACTCCGATTTCATGATCGAATCCACAACTGGTCTCATAAATGGTAATAGATAAACCTTAATTACTCTGATTCTATGGTCGAATCCACGATCCCATGGAACGATAATGCTCACTTTTATTATTCTGAATTCGTAGTCGAATCCTCAACTGATCCTATGAATTAATAATAAACATCTTATTACTCAGTTTTGTGAATTATTCTCCACTGAATTCCACAATTAGTAATAAATAATCAACAACCGGGCGTCTGAGCTACTCTAAGTAAGCCCTGATTCAAATGGTGAAGGTGTATTCAACGATGATACACTAACAGTCACCGCACGAACGAGTATTTCAAAAATACAACGAAACGATGAACCTATGCAAAATAGAGAAGAAACTAATAAATAATTAAAAATATCGACCAGGGTGCTGGGAGCACGGACACACGACCGACCGACCGTGTCGTGGTCAATCCCACGCTAGTTTTATATTTTTAATGCATTTTTATTATTTTCCATGATTTGATGAAAATTCTTTAATTTTATCAAATCTCCTTCGTCTTGAGGAAACTCCTCGGTTTCATGGTACTTCCATAAATCCATAAAAATAATATAAAATTAAGGAAAGGAGTGTGGGGCGTGACCACTGGCCAACCGGCCATGCCTTGGTCCCAACCGGCACCACACCCACGTTTCCTTATTATTTTATTATTATTATTATTATTTCTTTAATTTCATGAAAAAACTCCTTGATTTCATGGTATTTTTGCACAAATCATCAAATAATAATAAAATAAAATAAATTATGAAAACTTGTGGGACCGGGCCTTGGCCGGCCGGCCATGCCCTAGCTGGCCCCCACACGCCCCTTTGTTTTATTATTTTATTATTAGTTTTCCTTGAATTCATCAAATTCCTTGATTTCATGGTATTTCTTTCAAATTAGGAAAAATTCTCTCAAATCATCAAAATACTTAAAAATATTAAAAAATTAGGAAAACTCGTGGGACCGGACCCTAGCCGGCCGGCCATGCCTTCCACGGTCCCACATGCCCTTGTTTTTTATTGTTTTAATATTTTTTGCTTCCTTGAACTCATGAAAACTCCTTCAATACATGGAAACTCCCAAAATTCATCAAATTTCTCAAAATTCATGAATTTTTCATAAAATCATCAAAATATTATAAAATTAAGGAAAAGGCACCACGAGACCGTGGTCGCGGCCGACCGACCATGTCTTGACCACGGCGGTCCCACGCCTCCTCATTCCTTATTTTATAATTTTTTTTCATCATCTCATGGTGTTTTCCTCAGTTTCGTCGAAACCTTAATTTTGGCATATTTTCTCGAATGGATGCTCAATTGCACGTCAGAAAATATCAAAATTCTCAGGACTGAGACGCTGACGCCTTGGGGACACGAGCACACTATCTTGACCGACCAAGATTGGCTCTTTGGCTCACGGAATCCGGTCCCATCAATTTTCACAGTTTTGACCTAATTTGCACAATTGCTCGTATTAGGTCCAAAACTCTCCCAAATACTTAGGATTTTCATGAAGTGATCGTCGGGCGGTCACGAGACAACCCAGGGCCGGTTTCATGACTCCATGGTCGGTCCCCCGCCTCGTCATAATTAATTAGTTTTTCTCACCTAAGGCTCAGACGAGCATTTTCGAATAAATGATTAAACCAACATTTAATCATTCTTTCACCAAAAAATCGTCAACTCTTCAGGAGTTCTTCGTATTGGATCACGAGAGCATATGGACACTACATGGTTGATCCACGGTCCCATGTAATCGCTCCCTCCTTCGTCCTATGGTTGAAATTCTGACGAACCATGAATTGATCATCAATTGATCAAATTAGGGTTTCTGAATCCAAGGATCATCATTCCAGATTCTAACCTTAATAATTTTATGACGACCTCATGGTCATTAATTTTATTAATTATGCTTGGTTCAACGACCAGTATTCTAATTAATATTTTTGGTACGCTGCCAATAATCCATCAGACGAGCAACACATGCTCAAACGATCAAATATTCAACAATTCATCACATGAGCAACACTTGCTCAGATGATAAATATTTTTTCAAACCAAGGAATATTGGTTCAACAATCAATATTCAACGATCCACGGAATGAGAAATACTTGCTCACTTCATCGTAAGAACTATACCTCTGTCTCATGACATGTTCAGTTCACGAGTTTCAGACCATCATGTTCAACTCAACAACTACATGGACTCATCATCCCATCAAACCAAGAAGTCATCAATTGACTAACAAACCACGAGACGTCAATCGTGTCACTTGGGGGATATCACTTAGGGTTTTGGTCTGGCGGTCTACGACACGTGTGTTCAAACACACGATGGAAGGTGAGAAAGTCGTGCAATAAGTTGAAGGAATTCACTAGGTAGTGGGTGGAAAATCGACCAAGTCTCCACACGTTGAGAAACTGGTTTCAAACACGATCTCCACTTCCCCACTTCTTGATTCCATCAACTGTCATACTTCATGGAATCATGGTGTCTACAATTCCAGCAATATAAATAAGTCTCTGAATCATGATTGAAGCATCATCAGTATCATCAATCTCAGTCTCATCGACAACACGAGATCATCAACTCATTAATTGAGCAACTACTCTCAATTGAGAAATTTCAATCACTCAGAGCTTATCGTATTTGGAATTCACACCCACAATCTTTGATTACCATTGATTCCACATATTTCTCAGCTTCCCTCCTACAGATCAACCCATCCTCTCTTGTGACCGAATTTAATCTGGAACGGTCATTGTCTTGATTTAGGCCGGAGTACTACAGATTGATCTCTCGAATCTAGAGTACCCCCTTTGCAGTGGTGCATCTGTGTGAGGTTTAACATTTCGCTCGGTTCGAGGAGTCTCCTCTGTACGGTCGTCTCCTCAATTCCTTAAAAACCAACAAATCGTTTTCCCCATCTACAACCATCTTGCATACAGACTTTACAAATGGGCAATACAGAATTATATGTTCAGGAGTTTCAAGTGAACCTGAATTGCACATACTATAGGTGGAATCATGATCATTAGCATACCTGGAAAGAATGGTTTTAGCAGGAAGGATGATTTCATGACATTTGCAAATAAAAATTTGGAATTTAGGCAGTATGGGAAGACTCCAAAGTGTCTCATAGAAAGGATCACTGCTAAGAGTAATATTCATGTAATCTGTTTGACCAGAAATTAATTTGTAGGCCGACTTAACTGAGAGTTGGCCATTCTTCGTATGCGGCCATATGATTCTATCACACCCTGAAATAAGAATCCTATATTCAAGAATGTTCTTAGCATCAGGAGGGGTGAAAAAAGCATTAACAAGATCTGGAATCCAGGCTTTCGTGTCACTATCAATTAGAGCAGAAACAGAGATATTAGGATTAAGATTAGCTACAAACACTGGCTCACAGGCATTTGGATTCCACTTGTCTCTAAAAGCCGAAATATTATTACCATCCCTTACTTCCCACATAGAATTCTGCAAAATGAAATCCAGACCCCTACTAATGCTTCTCCAAGCCCAAGAACAGACAATTTTCTTAGAATAATGAAGAGGGTGACAGTTTTTAAAATACTTACACCTAAGAATGATTACCCAAAGAGCATTAGGGTGATGAATAAGGTTACCGATTGTTTTAGATAACAGAGATAGGTTGAAAATTTTTAGGTTTCTAAATCCTAATCCTCCATGATATTTATGGGTACAAATGCTCGGCCAACCTCTCAAATACTAACCACCAGGACTAGACTTACCCCACCAAAAGTCTCTCTGAGAAGCCTCCATACTATTAATGATGTTATCAAGAATAGTTGTTCATATGATAAATAAATGAAGATTTTAAAATATTATGTACCATGACTGACCTTCCTGCCTGATTAAAATGCTTTCCTTTCCATTTATCTACTTTTTTTTTATCAAAATGAACATTTAGATAGTTAAAAGAATCACTTCTAGACCTAGTTATGAAAAGAGGGATACCTAAGTATTTTTCATTTAAAGCAATTTACTTGACTTTTAGAGATCTAATAAGCGAAACAACATGATCAGGATGAACATTATTGCTAAAAAAAACAGCCTGATTTTTGAAGATTAATTACTTGACCAGAGGCAAGGTTAAAGTCCTTGATCAAATCCAAAATATTTTCAGCTTCCGAATGAGATGGTTTTGCAAAGATCAGACAACCATATGCAAAAACAAGATGACTAATGATAGGTGCTTCTTTGGAGACCTTCAAGGCATGAATTAAATTATTTTTTTCCGCATGAAGGAGATACCTAGGAAACGATTCCATGCAAATGATAAAAAGGTATGGAGACAAGAGATCTCCTTGTCTCAGACCTCTAGTTGGTCTATAAGATTTGCATGGAGATCCATTAAGCATTATGGATATGCTAGTGGTACTAATACACTGGTGGATTGATTCACACCAATGCTCGGAAAAACCAAAAGCTTTAAGAATATCTCTAAGAAAAGACCATTCAACTCTGTCAAATGCTTTAGACATATCCAGTTTAAGACCCATGACCCCACATATATCCTTTTTCCTCTTTATTTTCATTGTGTGAACCATTTCATGAGCAATTATGACATTATCTTGAATATGCATGTTAGGGACATATCCAGCCTGAATAAGACTTATCATTTTACTTAATAATGGTTTCATTCTATTTACAATAATCTTGGAGATAATTTTCCAATTAGAATTATACAAATATATAGGCCTGAATTCAGAAGGAGAAGAGGGATTATTGATTTTGGGAATTAAAGATAAGAAAGTATGATTCATTTCTTTTAGAAGATGTTTGCACTCAAAGAAACTGGTAACTGTTTTCCAAACATCATTCATTAGAAGATCAATGTTTTCTTTGTAAAACCCAGGTGGGAAACCATCGGGCCCCGGGGCATTCCAGGACTTCAGGGTGTCATTTGGTTTATGGTATCAATAATTTCCTGCTTAGTAACTGGTCTAAGAAGGATGGAATTATCAATATCTGAAATACATGGGTCTATACAATTTAAAATTTCAGTATTTCTGAAGGGTATTGAACTTGTACCTATAGAACTGAAATGGTTCACCAAAAGGGTTTTGAGATCGACTCTGTCATTAACCCACTGCCCATTGTCCAATTTGAGAGCACTTATATGATTAAAGTGTTTTATCCTATTGGCATAATTATGGTAAAACCCAGTATTTCTATCTAATAATTTAATAAACTCTTGCCTAGATTTTTGAGCATGAAAATGCGGGGGTCTAACAACCACACCCAACAATTCGTTTGGAAATCTGAGAGGACTTACTCCAATACACTTTCTAGAGAATCAACTAGACAAGACTCAATCTAGAATAAAGTATATCAAAGAGTTTAATATCTTTAAATCTTTATTCAATCCGCAATCAGCAAATAGAAATCTGCGAGCCCGATTGGATAAAAGGAGTAACTTGAACGGTACCAAAGACCAATGTTAAAGTATCAATCAATGTAAATCAACAATCAAAGGTTGGATATTCTAATTGATTGATCTTAACGCACAACCTGTGATATTTCAATAATATAACAAAATATTATGCGGAAAAGAAATAACACAGACACCAGAATTTTGTTAACGAGGAAACCGCAAATGCAGAAAAACCCCGGGACCTAGTCCAGATTGAACACCACACTGTATTAAGCCGCTACAGACACTAGCCTACTACCAATTAACTTCGGACTGGACTGTAGTTGAACCCTAATCAATCTCACACTGAATCAAGTTACAGTTGCACTCCTTACGTCTCTGATTCTAGCAAGATACTACGCACTTGATTCCCTTAGTTGATCTCACCCACAACTAAGAGTTGGTACGACCCAAAGTCGGAGACTTGATAGACAAATATGTCTCACACAAAAAAGTCTATAGGATTGAATAAATCTGTCTCCCACAGAAATACCCAAGAGTTTTTGTTCCGTCTTTTGATAAATCAAGGTGAACAGGAACCAATTGATAAACCGGACTTATATTCTCGAAGAACAGCCTAGTATTGTCAATCACCTCACAATAAACTTAATCGACTAGCGAAACAAGTTATTGTGGAATCACAAACGATGAGACGAAGTTTGTTTGTGATTACTTTTCTATCTTGCCTATCGGAGATATAAAATCTCGAGCCAATTATTTCAATTGCACTCAACACGATAGAAACAACAAGATCAGATCACGCAACTACAAAGAGAATATTTGGGTCTGGCTTCACAATCCCAATGAAGTTTTCAAGTCGTTACCGTACAGGGTCTCGAGAAGAAACCTAAGTTTAAAGGAGAATCGACTCTAGTTATTCAACTAGTAACACACAGGAGGTGTGGGGATTAGTTTTCCCAGTTGCTAGAGTTCTTCTTTTTATAGTTTTCAAATCAGTGTTTGCAATCTAAGTTACCTTGGTAACAAAACATTCAATAATCACCATTAGATGAAAGACCTGATTCAACCAAGCTAATATCTTTCAACCGTTATATTGAACTTAGCTTGTTGCACACAAATGAAATGTACTGTTGTAGTCTTGAAAGTGGTAGTAAAAGTTCGTTGCTCGGACTTGTAAAGATTTAAAAATAAAAATATATACACAATATTTGTCACAATGGGCGAGAGGTACTGGGACTAATGATTCGGCCAATTTTCATAACATAGGGCTCAATGATTTATTCTCAACAATAATCGCTCAAAACATAAATTATATGGACTCTTATTTTGCCAAAGTAGATTTTCAAAACATTGATTGTAAGTCCTAAGCATGATGTATCAAAACACCTAAGCCAAGCATACATCATCAAATTAAATAACAACCAATTAATTCAAATCATATTTCAATTTTAAATTAATGCAAAAGTCTTAAAAAGAATTAATGAAATTACCCCAAGTATGAAGTTTGGCCTCCTCCGTCGTCCCAATGTTGGGTTTTAGCTCATCATAGTAAAAATGATCTCAAAATAATTATTTATTGCTCAAAAAGTGGTTTACAAATGATGAAAAGGTGTAAAACAATTGAACAGAAAAATCGCAACAGAAATAATTGTTGCAAAGGCGCTGTTCAGCTGTTACAAGAAGAACGATAAATGATAATTGCTGTTGTACGACTAACTACGACCCACGAGTGTGCGTCTTAGACACTGTTGATAAACGACTGCTGCTGCGAGTCCGTTCTTCGTGTTCTTCATCTTCATCAATGGCGGCAGCAGCAGCAGAGAGAAATCATGGTTCTCGATTTTGCAGCGTTCCTTCTCTCCTCCCAACTCTCGACAGCCTTCTACTCTACCCCAGAAGTCTTTTTATACTCGACAGGTAGACGAAATCCTTTGCAATAACTCCCAAATATTCTTGCTGTTCACATATTCATCTCCGAAATTTTCTTCTTTATTCTCTGTTTCACGCGTTTGATGAGCTGTAAAGCTTCTCCATATTAGATAGAATCAAATATCAGGAAAGATATCTTCCCAACACTCGTAAAATCCCAGAAAAGACGCTAGATAATCAAACAGGATATTCGAAATATTTTCTTCCCCTGTTTCGATGATATCCACAAAATCTTCCATCTTTCGCGTGCATGAATCTATTTCCTTCCCTGTTTCGATGTGCTGGATCATTCCCAATCTAAATAAGCTGATCAAATCCGAGAAAATCGATAGAATTCAATTCTGCAAATTCATGCAGACGTGAAAAAAATATTCACGGCAATTTTTATTTCAAACCGTGAAGAAGGGTGTCCCCCTAACCACTGTTGGGTGTCCCTTTAGCAATTTGGGATGAAATAGTAATTCTTGGGTGGAAATAGTAATTTTTCTGGGTTCCTCCGGGACATTTCTGGGACGTTTCCGGTGCATTTCTGGGGTGCCTTTAGTACTTTTCTCCGGGGTGTAAATCATCACTTTTTGAGCAACTCTTTCCACAGAAGGGTATTTTCTCCAAAAACACCTAAACAAACATAAAAACACCGTAATAAGAACAAATGGGTACTAACAAAATACACAAAAGAGATGAAAATAGACACACAAATGTGTCTATCAAATACCCCCAAACTTATTATTTGCTAGTTCTCGAGCAAATTTTATTCTTGAAAAGTGACCGAGTTAATCTCGGGTGGGTTTATCAGAGGTGTACCCACAAAAACCAATACTCCAGACCCTAGCTATCTACGAAAAATCTTGGAAAGCACTAAAGAACCTCCTTGGTTGGCATACTTATTAATTACAGGAGGAAGTACCCTGACGCGAAATTCCAATTGTTGTATACGAGTTTGCACTCAAGCATACTAAAATTCATATAAGTGACAGAGCTCTACTAAGATAGTTTCACGATGGACATCATACTCGGAGTCAGACTAATCACATGAAAAGATTAAGAAGATGGAAAAAGAAAAATGTAGATGGTTGAAAAGCGAACGGTGTTTCCCATATCTGTCTGAAGGCCTCTGCCAAGATGAACCTAACCTAAATGACTGAGATACCGGTCTGACTAATATTAACACACTGGCATATACAAGGGAACCAGTGGTCAATAACTTAAATCTAGATCAACAAACTGGCAAATACAAGGGAACCAGCAGTTGACTACACATAACAATAATCATTTTTTTTTTAAACTTAACGGCATGAATAGATCTTTTGGATCCAAGCGCATGCTTCTTGTCAGCAGATTACACGATAGTTCCCACGGGTCCTGCATTCCACGCTTGCTTAGGCGACGGAAACAGGGAGAACACACGCATATTGCTATCCAAGTGTTAATACTTATTCCGATTGGTCTAACTGGTCCGGTCTAATTTTTTTTTTTTTTTTGAAAAGGTAACTCAGTCACTCTATTTCACCCTAGCAAAGGTAACAACTTGAATCGTGTGCCCCACCAAATCACTTGAAATAAAAGAAAACTAAAAATAGAAAGTGAAAAGGACTCGACGAGATATGGCGAAACTATCATGTTAATTCTAACACCTGAGCTCTGTGCTTTTATGAATAGACTCTATAGATGTTTCCATCTAGTCAGATTGGTTCCTCAGCTCCTAAAACAAAAATGTTTCCATCCACTTAGATTGGTTAGTGATATCCTTAATAGGCGTAAATTTCTAGGCTCTGGAGTTTATTTATTGCAACTAAAAAGTTTCTCCCATACCCCCAAACTTAAATCTAACATTGTCCTCAATGTTCTAAAGATGAAACTAAAAGCATGAACAAGGAGAAACGGTTACTATTTGAAGCAAAAGAGTTAAGGAAGGATATTACCGTGTTGCATGAGATTGGGTTACCTCCCAAAAAGTGCTAAGTTTAAAGTCTTCAACCAGACTTAGAAAAGGTTTAGTCAACTCGAACCGTATAACAGTAGCCGGAATAACTGTGGGTCTTTAAAACCAAAAAGAGCTGACAAAAGGAAACTACAGTGAACCAACGAAATGAACAACACTAGCATGCCCTTACCTAGTTTCCTGATAACTATCGCTAATTGTGGTTCAGGTTCTATGAAAGGGTCTAAATAGAATATTTTCATTGGTTGCGTTTCTTCATAGGTTGGATCCAATTATTAGGTCCTAGAGTCTGGAAAAACTCAAATAAGAACTTGGAATCACAAAGTAATAACCTAAATAATTGCGGATCCTCTAAGTCAATCAGATATGACTTACAAAATTGACCACAGTGAGAATAGTGGTCATTCTTAAGCAAATGTATCGATTCTAATTTTCTAAGGAATTTAGGTTTAGTCTCACAACTTAATATTCGACACATTTGGAATATAAACGTTCCCACAGTTGGAAGAAAACTATTTGGTGGGAAAACAAAGTCAATCTGGGGATCATAGCCTGGGCAAACCACATCAACCAGAGGATGGGTTTCTAACGACTGAACTTCTTCCTGGACATCATTAGGTTCGGGAAAACGAGTATGAAGGTAATCTTGTAAAATGGTTGAGGCACATATGTCAAGTCCCAAGTGAGGGACCTTTCTAAGAGTTAAAGGTAAGGCACTAGGAAGGTGATAATCACCCCCAAACTTAGAGTTTTCAGTGTCTCTAGCTAGACTAGTCACAATCTCCCTAATTTCTGGATCATTAGATTCTTGAAAATGGTCAATTGATTCTTCTAAGTTATTATCAGGTGGTGCATCTTTACTCATATTTAAAATCTCTACGAGTTCATGTTCTTCGTCTAAGACTAATGTTTCTAAATCGCTAGACTCTAAAACAATATTCTCAGAATAAACTTGTTCCTCTAGATCGGCTTCGTAATCCTCGTCTAAAACTGTGGTATCTCTAGTCAAATCCTCGTCCTTTGAATAGGTGAATAATTATTAAAATTATTTGGATTTGAACTAGAAATAACATTATCATTATAAGTCTCAATTGGAGAAACAAATTCTTGATTACTCTGCCTACATATTTCAGATTCTTCATCATCACTATCCTCATCATCATGATACAATTTTTGAAATTCAAGAATTCTCAATCTTTGTTCCAAACTACATGGTCTATGTTTATAATATTTCTCATAGATCGTTAGAGGTGATTCCTCAATAAAAGTTGGAGTATCCATATATCGCTGCCCACGCATATATTCACCAAGAGTCATTTCCGAAGACGTCTCTTGATAACGAGAATTTCTAGACATATATTCTCGCAACGTCATCGCATGTGGCGTCTCCTCAAAAGGATTCATCACCGAAGAAATATAAACTACAGAGGGATTCTCTACAATAACAAACAAGGCCGACTCGACTCCACCAAAGCAAACCTAAAGATTTCTAGCAAACAAAAAGCATGATGGCTCCACTTAGATTGTTTCTAGACCAGCTTCTATCTTTCGAAAGGGAATTCGTTGCAATTTGAGCAAACCCCTCTGGAATCAATCCGAGTCAAAGTAAGTTGAATTGAGGCGAGGGAAGCTCAGTGGAGCTTTGATACCCAAGGCCTCACCGATATCACAAGGCGGCGCAGTCACGCATTCAACTCACAGAAACCATCATGAACTTTGGAGTGTGCTTAAAGAGCAACCAATATTTTTCGAACGAGTTTCCTATTAAGCTCGTTACCCTATCGGTCTCGTTCTATTCCAAATTTTAAGCTTGGGTTCGCGTTAGGTTTCGTTTTCCTAAGGCGGGCAAGAAGGGAACGGTGATGAAATCCGAACCCTTATCTTGTTTAGGACAGGCCTTTCCCTTTACTAGGAAAATAAAGACAGTCTGGTTCGTCCTCAAACAATTATCACCTTAAGGCAGACAGTAACCCGCTTGCAGGAGATTCGCGGGTGTTTCGATTGGACTTACCTCCCGTACCAGACGGGCGATGAACCGTTGTCGTCAAATCGGGCCACAACTCCTATGCCGTGTGCGAACCCGAGGGGCCGCGGCGATATAGTAATCGTCGTCCTTCCCTGCACACAGTTTATATAATAATTTTTTTTTTTTTTAATAATAATACCCTTCCGTAGGGTTAAAAAAAATAAAGTCCAATTGTTTAAAGTCCAAAGTCCAAAATAAATAAAAAAAAAAATTACAGTTTTCCTCACACACTCTAAAAAAAAAATTAAAAATTAAAAATTAAATCCTAAAATTGTCCTTTTTTCTTCTCTTTTCGCTTTTCGCTTTAAGATTTTTCCTCTCCAAGTCCTTAGTTTTCACTTTGAACCTGCAAAACAAAGACAAAAAGAAACGTAAAAAGGAACAAACAATTCTAAAAAAAATAATAAACCTAAAAAAAATAAATCAATCTATATACAAGTCCGCGTCGGCGGCGCCATTTTGTTGTAGTCTTCAAAGTGGTAGTAAAAGTTCGTTGCTCGGACTTGTAAAGATTTAAAAATAAAAATATATACACAATATTTGTCACAATGGGAGAGAGGTACTGGGACTAATGATTCGGCCAATTTTCATAACATAGGGCTCAATGATTTATTCTCAACAATAATCGCTCAAAACATAAATTATATGGACTCTTATTTTGCCAAAGTAGATTTTCAAAACATTGATTGTAAGTCCTAAGCATGATGTATCAAAACACCTAATCCAAGCATACATCATCAAATTAAATAACAACCAATTAATTCAAATCATATTTCAATTTTAAATTAATGCAAAAGTCTTAAAAAGAATTAATGAAATTACCCCAAGTATGAAATTTGGCCTCCTCCGTCGTCCCAGTGTTGGGTTTTAGCTCATCATAGTAAAAATGCTCTCAAAATAATTATTTATTTCTCAAAAAGTGGTTTACAAATGATGAAAAGGTGTAAAACAATTGAACAGAAAAATCGCAACAGAAATAACTGTTGCAAAGGCGTTGTTCAGCTGTTACAAGAAGAACGATAAATGATAACTGTTGTTGTACGACTAACTACGACCCACGAGTGTGCGTCTTAGACACTGTTGATAAACGACTGCTGCTGCGAGTCCGTTCTTCGTGTTCTTCATCTTCATCAATGGCGGCAGCAGCAGCAGAGAGAAATCATGGTTCTCGATTCTGCAGCGTTCCTTCTCTCCTCCCAACTCTCGACGGCCTTCTACTCTACCCCAGAAGTCTTTTTATACTCAACAGGTAGACGAAATCCTTTGCAATAACTCCCAAATATTCTTGCTGTTCACATATTCATCTCTGAAATTTTCTTATTTATTCTCTGTTTCATGCGTTTGATGAGCTGTAAAGCTTCTCCATATTAGATAGAATCAAATATCAGGAAAGATATCTTCCCAACACTCGTAAAATCCCAGAAAAGACGCTAGATAATCAAACAGGATATTCGAAATATTTTCTTCCCCTGTTTCGATGATATCCACAAAATCTTCCATCTTTCGCGTGCATGAATCTATTTCCTTCCCTGTTTCGATGTGCTGGATCATTCCCAATCTAAATAAGCTGATCAAATCCGAGAAAATCGATAGAATTCAATTCTGCAAATTCATGCAGACGTGAAAAAAATATTCACGGCAATTTTTATTTCAAACCGTGAAGAAGGGTGTCCCCCTAACCACTGTTGGGTGTCCCTTTAGCAATTTGGGATGAAATAGTAATTCTTGGGTGGAAATAGTAATTTTTCTGGGTTCCTCCGGGACATTTCTGGGACGTTTCCGGTGCATTTCTGGGGTGCCTTTAGTACTTTTCTCCGGGGTGTAAATCATCACTTTTTGAGCAACTCTTTCCACAGAAGGGTATTTTCTCCAAAAACACCTAAACAAACATAAAAACACCGTAATAAGAACAAATGGGTACTAACAAAATACACAAAAGAGATGAAAATAGACACATAAATGTGTCTATCATGTACCCTCATTTAGGTTTATGTAACCGTACCTAAACGTGTACACCAGGTTGGTTCACAAATAGTTAACCGAGGTTAGCCATATGATTACTCTCATATCAACCTTATTCATCTTAACCATAAATAGTTCAAATGACTCAAATGAAACTAGTTAAGAGTTGTTCAATTGTTTAGAAAACACAATTAAAATCAAATCGGTTTGATTCACTTGAATCAATCATGAACATTATAGCCACGGTTTGCAAAGATTGCATTCCTTATGATTTAAATGTTTAAGTCCATGAACTGACCGATTTGACAAAGTAACCATGTTAAGTATGCGTACTTAAGCAACCGGTTTTTGAGTTTGTTAAGTTCCCAAACTCAGCAGAAATTTTCGGTTCAAAAACTTCCGCCAGTATGCTTACGGGTACGCATACTTAAGGTGACTAGTTAAGGGTTTTGCCAAAACCAAACTCAGCAAAAATTCTCGGTTCAAGAACTTCCACCAGTATGCGTATGGGTACGCATACTTAACCTGTCTCCTTCACCAATTTCGTATACACACATATGCATACTCTTGGCTCCCGGTTTATGGACTTATACACTAATGTGCGAACACACTATATATGCTTATATCCAAAGATGGTTACATCATAAACTCTTTATTTCAATCATTGAAACATTCTTCTATAATGACAATATCCGTTTCACACACCATTAGCATCAAAGCAATTTTCAAGATATTGAAATAATCATAGTCGAAACATTCCAAGCCTACATCAAATGATTGCATCACATAAACCATGTAAGATGTTACTCGGAAATTTTCTCATGATATAATGAACTTGGTCGAAGCGAAAGCTTACCAACACATATTTCAAGAAATCTGTAAGCGAGATATACTCAGCTCGAAATCTCAAATGTGTATAAAGAAAACTATATTGTAACACGACCTATGTCTCAATATAGGAGATAGTATAAATAGAATTTCCAAGTGATAGATAAGTCCAAGTCTCCACATACCTTTTGTCTAAGAAGTTCCACAAGCTCCCCTTAGTATTTCTTCGTCTTCAAGAGATGAACATCGAGATATTTAATCACAACTACACTATCTATGTCCTAGTCCGAGACATCTACAAATAGGCTAGAAATCAAGACTTATAGTTTTGATCACTAACATTGACAAACATGCTTGAGATAACAACGCATGCGAGTTCGACCGAGCAATGCTCTAAGAATCTCCCCCTTTGTCAATTTTAGTGACAAAACTATCAATACATATGGATTACAAAAAAGATAAAAACAAATGTAGCTTCTTATCCACATGCTTGATCTCCATGGCATCTTCAACGCGACTCGAAATCTTTGTCACTTCCAAGTACTCCATGATCCTAAAGGTTGTAAGTTCAGTATCACAGTTGTTGAAGATCCGTATCTATAACAATGAGAAAACAAAATGCTCTCAATCATTGTTATACAGTGTCATAGTATTATTACACAACATCAAAGTTCAATTGTATCACAACTTTGACAATAACACTATGGCGATATGCATCACTCCCCCTTAATCAATACATATCTCAACATGAAAACCACTCCCCCTTACATAATGATCCGTAAACCATATGTATTTGTAGTGTGAACTACACATTAATTCTCCCCTTTTTTGTCAAAAAAAATTGGCAAAGGTACGACAATTAGTGGGATCCTAATGAAATTTCCACGGAGATACATCATGACCAAAAGGTGTATTAACATACCAACAAATTTAGATGCAATCATAAAGCCAAAGCTAAATGCATTCATCAAGGAGTTAATAAAGATACAAGATAACCCCTAAAAATTCCACGCCGCACTCCCCACAAAGATTTGACAATTAAGCACAAGTTCAAAATGAACTCTCCCCCATAAAATGTCATCCCCGAAGGAACAACAAATGAGACCTTACTTTCACAAGAAAAGAAGGATTTCTTTGGACAACCAAATCACATGAAAACATGAACTTCTATCCAAAGAATTCAATTGAAATAACCACAAGAGAACCCATAGTTAGTTCAATCGAAAATAAACAACCAAATTAATCACAAGAAAATCTATGATTAATTCAATTGGAATACACAACCAAATTAACCACAAGAAGTGATCAATTTAATTGGTCATGCTCGACATAAGCGAACTTACGGAGCAACAACTAAAATAACCAAAAGAATGATTAATTTAGTTGATCATGTTCGACATGGGGAACCTTACGGAGCAACAACTAAGTTATTAATAAGAGAATGATCAACTCATTCGATTGTGCTCAACATAAAAACCTTATAGAACAACACAGTATGTGCACAAAGATTGTGGATCGGAGATCGACCAATATTGCGGAATAGACAAGGATTCATTCTATCTTTCATCACTATTTACATAATGACATATAATAGACTTAATCCTTGTACACAAAAGTTTTATCCTTTCTTCCATCAAAATATGACATAAAAGGCTTTAACTTTTGTAAAGTCAAAAGTTCATTCTATCTTCCATCAATACATTCATATCGACATAATAGAGATAACTTATGAACAAGTATGGAACAGTCACATGTTCACGGCCGTAAACAACATATCCCATAACAATTTGCAATATATAAAATCACAAAGATTAAAATTGCAAAAATCGTCTTCCAAAAAATTACTTTATAATTTAAATAAATAAATCTAAAACCAATGAAGATGAAAATCGTTGGACATAGATATGTACTCACAATAATGGCTATTCCAAACCCTAGTTATTCTTTTAAAAACACAAAAAGAAGATTTACTAGACATTGTAGAGCTTTCTCAGGGCATCTACAGAAAATTCCTTCTCATTATTGAAAAAACCATTGATAATGGGATCATTCAATTCCTCTAAATCTTCAGAAATATCAGTTAGCTCACTAAGGTCTCTTTTTAGTTCACATAAGGTGTTCTTTGTTAGAGACAGAATTTGTTCATAGTGAGAGATATCTCTTATAGAAGAAATGATTCGAGATTTTAAATCATTTCTTTTCTCGATGAAACCTTTCACCATATCCCTAAAGTTATTATCAGAATGACAAACAGACAATAGGAAGTTAGAGGAGGAACCTGGATCATAATTTGTGTTCTTTGCCTTCCTTTTCCTTGAAGAAGAAATTCCTTCACACAGATACACATTAACTGCTTCTATAGCATCTCTGTTGGTGGTACCTCTAGTTATAGGGGCCATGAGATTGTATCTTTAGAGAAGAAGGTGAAGAACATTAATAAATAGACTCTAGGATAGTAAAACCCTAAAGGACCCTGAAAAAGTCTTCACGGTTCATGATCCATTATCACTTTTTAACAAGAAGATATTTACTTTCTCAAAATGGAACAAAAAAATCAACAAAAGATTTACAAGACTTGAACCAACCTTTAAGTAATCCTTATTTTTCAAGTCCAAAGAATAAGGATACAATCTATTACTATGATTTAAATAGTAATATAGTGAAAAAAGTGTTCACATCTTGTGTTACTGAATGACGTTTCAAGGTTTGTTGAGTAAATAGACTTACCTCGTTTAGCTCTGATTCTTTTGGATTTCTTCTTGTGCTCAGGCATCTCTGACTGTTTCCCCAGGGTCAGATTCATCTTTTGCATGTTATTTTGAAGTTTGGTAATTCTTTTACAGTTCCTATTGAATATTCAACACTTACTTTGAGCATGACTTTTATTTCCACAAAAGGAGCAGAGCAGAGGAGGCTTGGTTTGTGAAGATGACTCTTGTTTATCACAACGCTCAGATCTTTTGTTCCAGAACCGGTTGAGTTTGTTGTGCACACAGTCTTACTTTTGAACCCTAAACCTTGTGTGTTTCCAAAAGCCTTTTGACCAAATAACATTGGTGAGATTTTGTCTGAGCTTCCTGACAACCTTTGCAGGTCACACTTGAGAGAATTGATCTCTTTTTCTTTTAGAAATAGGGTTCTGGTGAATTCATCATTAAGACAGTCAAACTCAAGAGTCTTCACATGCAGTGATGATTCAAGTTTATTCAACAATTCTTTCAGTTGAATATTCTCCTAATGAATTTCTTCATATTTATTCAGAAATTCTAGGATTTTAGTGTCCGACTCGCATTCACTGGAAATTGAGTTACATGGAGCTTCTACCGAGAAGGCTGAACTTTCCATACTCACTTCAACAGTGTGAAAGGTATTGAAACACTGAGGTTCTTCCTGACTTGGATCATTAGAAGCAATAGAGAGAGAAGATGATCTCTCGGATCCTTTGCTTTTCTTTACCATGTCCTTGATATTTTGTGTAATCAGTGATTTATTAAAATCAACGTGATTAGGACAATATTCATCGGCCCATGACGAGCTAGAAGCGTTACTTGCAATGTTCATAGCATTGAACGCAGAGGTTCTGACTGTATTCTGATCAAGATCAAGTAATTTAATCTTTCCCACAAGAGTACTTCTGGAAAGAGTATCAAAATTGTTTCCATTAAACGATGGCATGCTTCTTAGAATCGTATCTAGATGGCAGCGATCTGAGAATTTTCATCACAATGTCCCTTTCAGGAATAGTCTTACCCAATGCAAAACATGCATTAACAATTTCAGACACTTTGTGATTAAACTCATCAAATGAATCTTCATCTTCCATAAGAAAGTTTTCCCAATCGTAATTAAGGTTTTGAAGCCTAGCTTCCTTTTCACTGGTATTTCCTTCGAATACGGTTTCTAAGATATCCCACTCATCTTTAGACCTAGTGCAATTTGACATATGGTGCTGAAGATTTGGGTCAATGGCATGTATGATGGCATTCAAACCATTGGAGTTTTTCTTTGCAACAAGTATCTCAGCAACATCGTATTCGCCAATATTTTTTGGAACATTAACGTTACCTACTACAACAACGGGAGCATCATAGCCATTAACAACATATACCCATGATTGAAAATCACGCGCTTGAATAAAAGCTCGTATAAAAATTTTCCACCATAAGTAATTAGAGTCATCGAAGACTGGTGGTACGTTAATAGAGATAACACCTCTTCCCATAGAGTCAGATCGTTACAAACACGTACTTTTGAGGTCTTAAACTTGTTTGCCTGCTCTGATACCAATTGAAAAGGCGGGGGTCTAACAACCACACCCAATATTTCGATTATCAATCTGTATGGAATAACTCGAATATACTTTTAAGAGAATCAACTAGACAGTCAGACTCAATCTTAATAAAAAGTATATCAAGGAGTTAATATCTCTATCTCTCGATTTGATCTATACTCAAGCAAATAGAAATATGCGAGTCTTTATCAAATACAAGAGAGATATAAACTTAGATGGTACCAAAGACCAATATCCAAGGATCAATTAATTTTCAATCAACAACCAAAGGTTGGATTTCACAATTGGTCGATGCAACGCACAACATGTGATATTTCAATTATATAACAAAATATAATGCGGAATAGAAATAACACAGACACCAGAAGTTTTGTTAACGAGGAAACCGGAAAATATGAAAAAAAAAACCCGGGACCAAGTCAAGATTGAACACCACACTGTATTAAGCCGGTACATACACTAGCCTACTACAAACTAACTTCGGTATGGACTGTAGTTGAACCCTAATCAATATCACACTGATTCAAGGTACAGTTGCGCTCCTTACGTCTCTGATCCCAGTAGGATACTACGCACTTGATTCCCTTAGCTGATCTCACCCACAACCAAGAGTTGCTACGATCCAAAGTCGAAGACTTTAATAAACAAATCTGTATCACACAGAAAAGTCTACGATAATACATAAATCTGTCTCCCACAGATAAACCTACAAGTTTGTTCCGTCTTTTGATAAAAATCAAGGTGAACATGAACCAATTGATAAACCGAACTTATATTCTCGAAGAACAGCCTACCCTCACAATAATCTAAATCGTATGGTAGCGAAACTAAATATTGAGGAATCACAAACGATGAGACGAAGATGTTTGTGATTTCTTTTTATCTTTCCCTATCGGAGATATAATCTTAAGTCAATTATTCAATTGAACTCGTACGATAGAAAATGGCAAGATCAGATCCCTCAACTACATGAGAAGTAGCTTCGCCTGGCTTCACAATCCCAATGAAGTCTTTAAGTCGTTAACCGACAGGGTCTCGAGAAGAAACCTACGGCTAAAGGAGAATCAACTCTAGCAAAACCAACTAGTATCACACAGGAGGTGTGGGGATTAGTTTTTCCAGTTGCTAGACGTCACCCTTATATAGTTTTCAAATCAGGGTTTGCAATCTAAGTTACCTTGGTAACAAAGCATTCAATATTCACCGTCAGATGAAAAACCTGACTTATCCAAGCTAATATCTTTCAACCTTTAGATCGAAACTTAGCTTGTCTCACACAAAAATGAAATGTATTCATTTAGGTTTTAGTAACCGTACCTAAACGCGTACATTGGGTTGGTTCACAAATAGTTAACCAATGGTTAGCCATATGAGCACTTTCATATTAACCGTATTCATCTTTCTCATAACTAGTTCAAATGACTAATAAGAACTAGTTCAAGAGTTGTTCAATTGCTTAGATCTTTATACATAAACACAATTGAAACAAAATCGGTTTGATTGAATCAATTCATGAACAATATAGCCACGGTTTGCAAATATTGCATTCCTTTTTGATTCATTGTTTAAGTTCATGGAACTACCGACTTGAGAAATATAACCAGCTTAGGTACGCGTACGTGTACGTGTACCATAGCTACCGGACTTGAGTTTGGAAACTCAGCAGAAATTTTTGGTTTGAAAACTTCCGTGGGTACGCGTACGGGTACGCATACCTAAGGTGACTGGTTTTCAGTTTGCAAACTTCACAAACTACAACAGAAATTTTCGGTATGAAAACTTCCGCCAGTACGCGTACCTAACATGTCTCCTTCACCAATACCGCATGCACACATATGCACGCACTTGGTTTCCGGCACATAGATTTATACACTAATGTGCGAACACATTATATATGCTTATATCCATAGTTGGTTACGTAATCCCAACTCCACATTTTAATCATTGAAACATTCTTCTATAATGTTATAATAGTCGTTAGACAAAAAAAATCGACCATCGTCATTAAAGCTATTTTCAAGATTGAAACGTCATCATGACTTTCGTCACGGGTAAAGATGAAAATGGCTAAAGCAAAAGCTTACCAACAATTATTTCGAGAAAAAGATAGGCGAGTAAACTCGGCTCGAAATAGCAAATGTGTATGGTGATATGTATCACTCCCCCTTAGTCAATACTTTCGTCTCAACATGAAAACCACTCCCCCTTACATAATGACCCGTAAAACACGTAAATTATATTTGTAGTGTGAACTACATATTAATTCTCCCCCTTTTGTCAATAAAATTGGCAAAGGTACGAAAACGGGATCCTAATGAAATTTCCACGGAGACGCTTCAAGACCAAAGAAAAGTACATATCAACTTATTTAGATGCAATCATAAAGCCGAAGCTAAATGCATTCATCAAGGAGTTTATAAAGATACAAGATAACCCCTAAATAATTCCACAGCCGCACTCTCCAAAAAGATATGAAAATTAAGCACAAGTTCAAAATAACTCTCCCCCGTTTGATGTCATTCCCGAAAGAACAACAAGAGCGACCTTACTTTTACAAGAAAAAAAGGATTTTTTTGGACACCAAAAACCATAATGAAATGATTTTCTATATCCAAAATTCTCAATTAAACTAACCACAAGTAAAATCATGATTAATTTAATCGGAATACTCAATCAAATTAAACACAAAAGTGATCAATTTAATTGAACATGCTCGACATAAGAGAACTTACGGAGCTACGACTATATTAACCATAAAAGAATGATTAACTCAAATTTTTTTAAGCTCAACACAAGAAAACCTTATGAAGCTTTGCAGTACACATAAAATATGGATCAGGGAAATATCAATATTTCGGAATATACAAGGATTCATTCTATCTTTATCACTATTTGCATAATGACATACAATAGACATAATCCTCGTAAACAAAAGATTTTAACCTATCTTCCATCAATGAATTGACATAATAGGATTAACTTTTGTTTGTCAAAAGTTCGATCTTGTATCAATACTTGCATATCGACATATAAAAGAGATGACTTTTGACAACGTATGGGACAATAATAGTTCACGGACGCAAACATACATACCCCATAACACATTGCAATATATAAAATCATAAAGATTAATACTGCAAAAATCATCTTCCAAACCAAACTTTAGAATTTAAACAAATAAATCTAAAAAACATGAAGATGAAAACGTTGGACATAACTATGTGTAATCACAATAATGGCTATTCTAAACCCTAGTTATCCTTCTTAAACAAAAAGAAGAATAAAAATTCTTTTAAGAAGTTTCCTAGATATAAATAGCATTTCACTTACTTTTAGAATTCTTCTCGTATTCCCTACAATCTCCAAGCTCATATTCAATCAGATCAATCCTTGATTCGAGGTTTTCAATCTTCTCTTCCAATCTTTTGGAAGATAGAATCAGTTGGTTTTTCAGAGCATTCACTTGTTCCAAAACGAGATTCATGGTTAAAGAGAGCTACTCAAACTGGGATACATACGGATTTCCATCAAAAGAACCATCACGTTGATCTTAACGCACAACCTGTAATATTTCAATTATATAACAAAATATGATGCGGAAAAGAAATAACACAGACACCAGAATTTTGTTAACGAGGAAACTGTAAATGCAGAAAAACCTCGGGACCTAGTCCAGATTGAACACCACACTTTATTAATCCACTACAAACACTAGCCTACTACCAATTAACTTCGGA
This sequence comes from Papaver somniferum, assembly GCF_003573695.1. Classification (NCBI taxonomy): domain Eukaryota; kingdom Viridiplantae; phylum Streptophyta; class Magnoliopsida; order Ranunculales; family Papaveraceae; genus Papaver; species Papaver somniferum. The sequence goes on from NC_039366.1 coordinate 55,408,340, forward strand.
CTGGACTGTAGTTAAACCCTAATCAATCTCACACTGATTCAAGGTACAGTTGCGCTCCTTACGTCTCTGATCCCAGCAGGATACTAGGCACTTGATTCCCTTATCTGATCTCACCCACAACTAAGAGTTGCTACGACCCAAAGTCGAAGACTTGATAGACAAATCTGTCTCACACAGAAAAGTCTATATGATTGAATAAATCTGTCTCCCACAGAAATACCCAAGAGTTTTTGTTCCGTCTTTAGATAAATCAAGGTGAATAGGAACCAATTGATCAACCGGACTTATATTCTCGAAGAACAGCCTAGTATTATCAATCACCTCACAATAAACTTAATCGACTAGCGAAACAAGTTATTGTGGAATCACAAACGATAAGACGAAGTTTTTTTGTGATTACTTTTCTATCTTGCCTATCGGAGATATAAAATCTCGAGCCAATTATTTCAATTGCACTCAACACGATAGAAACAGCAAGATCAAATCACAACTACAAAGATAATAGTTGGATCTGGCTTCATAATCCCAATGAAGTATTCAAGTCGTTAACCTACAGGGCCTCGAGAAGAAACCTAAGGTTAAAGGAAAATCGACTCTAGTTATGCAACTAGTAACACACATGAGGTATGGAGATTAGTTTTCCCAGTTGCTAGAGTTCTCCTTTATATAGTTTTCAAATCAGGGTTTGCAATCCAGGTTACCTTGGTAACAAAGCATTCAATAATCACCGTTAGATGAAAAAACTGATTCAACCAAGTTAATATCTTTCAACCGTTAGATTGAACTTAGCTTGTTACACACAAATGAAATGTACCCTCATTTAGGTTTATGTAACCGTACCTAAACGTGTACACCAGGTTGGTTCACAAATAGTTAACCGAGGCTAGCCATATGATTACTCTCGTACCAACCTTATTCATATTAACCATAACTAGTTCAAATGACTCAAATGAAACTAGTTAAGAGTTGTTAAATTGTTTAGAAAACACAATTGAAATCAAATCGATTTGATTCACTTGAATCAATCATGAACATTATAGCCACGGTTTGCAAAGATTGCATTCCTTATGATTTAAATGTTTAAGTCCATTAACTGACCGATTTGACAAAGTAACCATCTTAAGTATGCGTACGGGTATGCGTACTTAAGCAACCGGTTTTCGAGTTTGTTAAGTTTCCGTTTGAGCACTGCTCGGTCAAACTCGCATGTGTTTCTATCTCAAGCATGTTTGTCAATGTTAGTGATCAAAACTATAAGTCTTGATTTCTAGTCTCTTATAGCTAAGTCTCGGACTAGCTATAAGAGACTTAACTAATCAGATTCCTAACAAGTTATGGATTATTACCAAATATGGAAGTTTCTCTCAGGAAGTTATTCTTCATAATCTTCCAAAATTCTGTTCTAAATGTAAAATTGTTGGGCATAGCTTATTAGAGTGTAGATTTCAGAAAAGCTCTTCAAATGAGAATTCCACAGCTAAGTGTATAAAGAGTCAGAGTGAGATACCTAAAGTAACTCAAAAGCCTTTTGATATTTGTCCACCTCCAGAAATTCCTGTTAATGAAGTTACACCTGCTACTAATGTAGCTTCTCCAGTGAATAATGAAATTCCTATCACTAGTGGAAGATTTAGTTCCTTACAAGATGCTGAAGTAATTGTGGCAGAACATAATAGTAGTTCCAGACAAGAACAAGATGTTATAACTCGTATAAAAATCCTTAAGGTGGTAGAGAATAATTCTGTGGATAATAGTTAAATTAAGTTTATTAATGGTAAAAATGGAATAGTGTCTACTGAGAGAATTCCTGTGACTTCTTGGTCAAGAGTTGTTCAAAAGCCTTCATTTGCAGTTACTAATTCAGTAGACAAAGAGATTACAAGTGGTCAGGTAACTAATACTCAAGCTTCTTCTAGTACTCAATTACCTAGTAAGTACAACTTTAGAAAAAATCAAGGAAAAGAAGGCACAAAAGGCCTCCAATCCAAACCATGAGAGTCTTATATTGGAATTTAAGAGGCCTAAGAAGAGCCAGGTCTCAAAATAAATTATGGGCTCTAATAAATCTGTTTAATCCTTCAGTTGTTTAGGTTGCAGAACCTAAAGTTTTTTGTTCTCCTTCTTTTTATAATAAATTGAATCTGCCTGGTATGCATAGTATGGTGATTCATAATTCAGTCTCAAATCAGAAAGGTAATATATGACTATTTTGGAATAGGAATTTACCTACTCCTACAGTGGTGTCTATGTCAAGTCAAATGATAACAGTGGAATTTGGTGATGTTCTTATATCTGGTATAAATGCTCATGTAAGTCTTGTTCAAAGAAGATATTTATGATCTAAAATGGAGGTTATAAGTGGCTTAAATAAACCTTGGTTAGCTATTGGAGACTTTAATGCAATTCTATCAGCTGATGAGAAGGTTGGTGGAAAAAGTCCAAATAGAAGGTCAATGCTTGAATTTAATAATTTTTTGGATACATGTGAATTAATACAAGCTCCTAGTACTGGTCTGCATCATTCTTGGTCTAACTGTCAACATGGCAGTAAAAGAATTTTGTGTAAGTTGGACAGAGATGTATTCAATAATTCATGGTTACGAAAATTTGGAGGTTGGAGTTATAAAGTTGGATTAAGAGTGGCTTCTGATCATTCTCCTTTGTTGGCTGGTGGAGCTTATATTTCCAAACCACGTAATAATCCTATGAGGTTTCAGAAGATGTGGATTTCACATCCAAACTCTATGGAGGTAGTTGAAAAATGTTGGTCTGAGAAAATTATGGGTGATCCAGCTTTTGTCTTTCAGCAAAAGTTAAAGAAATTAAAAAAAGATACTTGTTGAATGGAATTGGAAGGTTTTTGGAAACATAAATGTTCAAATCAAAGGAGCTAAAGCTAAGGTTCAAGATGCAATGACACACTCTGATAATAATCCTTATGATGAAAAAACTCTTAACACTTTGGTGGAAGCTCAGAATATACTTAACTCAAAAGAAGTACAGTTGAACACTTTTCTTAAGCAAAAATCTAGAAACAAATGGATTGAAGATGGTGCATCCAATACAGGTTTTTTGCATGCTCAGCTTAAAAATAGACATGCAAGAAATTTGATTTCTGAGTTGGAGGATGGTAATGGAAATGTTATTACTTATCAGAAGCAAATCCAAGACAACTTGGTTAAATTTTTTGAAGATAAATTTAAGTATAAAGAGGTGGAAAATATTGACCATATGCTTAGTGGTATTCCTGAAGTGATAACTGATGAAGATCAATATATGTTAGAGGTAATTCCTAGTGCAAAGGAGATTAAACAAACTCTTTTTGCAATGGATGAAGATAGTGCTCCTGGTCCAAATGGTTTTTCAGGGAGTTTTTACAAAGCTTGCTGGAATGTTATTCATCAAGATGTAGTGAGTGTTATTCAGTTTTGCTGGAAAAGAATATTTATACCAAAGGGGTTAAATTCTAACTTTTTGATTCTTATCCGTAAAACAGAAGGTGCAAGAAATCCACAGTAGTTTGAGCAATGTTAACTTCAAAATTTTTACCAAAATTATAGATACTAGATTGAGTACATTGATGAATAAGTTGGTATCATCTCAACATGCATCTTATGTCAAAGGGAGATGTATTCAAGATAAAATATTGTTAGCTTCAGAACTTGTGAATGAAATGTACAAAAAGAGAAGATATGGAAATGTATCTCTCAAACTGGACATTTTCCAAGCTTATGATTCAGTCAGCTGAGAATTCTTGTTTCAGGTTTTGCAGAAATTTGGTTTCTCTAAAAGTTGGTGTAATTGGCTTCTTACACTCTTTCAATCAGCTAAAATCTCATTGATGGTGAATGGTGGACCCTGTGGATTCTTCTCTGTAAGTAGAGGATTAAGACAGGGAGATCCCTTGTCTCCCATTTTATTTTTGTTAATGGAGGAGGCCTTGAGTAGAAGATTATCTCAAATGGTGGAAGAAGGTTTCATCTATCCTATGGTGGAAAGGAAAGGTATTCACCCAACCCATTTATTCTTTGCAGATGATGTGTTTATCTTCATTAATGGTGCTAAAAAGAGTGTTCTGAACCTTATGAAACTACTTGAGGATTACCAAAAAAGTTCTGGTCAAGTCATAAACAAGAGTAAAAGCAAAATGTTCATTGATGGAACTTTTGAACTAAGGAAAAAGCAGCTCAAGGAGATAATTCAAATGGAAATCAGTTCTTTCCCTGACAAATATCTTGGAGTCATTCTTATATCTGGAAGAGTAAAGGTGGCAATTGTATGGCCAATGGTGGAGATGATGCAAAGAAAGTTAGCCATTTGGAAAGGTAAATTACTTTCCTTTCAAGAAAGAGTAGTGATAATAAAGTCTGTACTGAGTAGTGTTCCATTTTATAATGGCATTATATAAATGACCCGCATCAGTTATTAAAATCTGTGAGAGAATCATGAGAAATTTTCTGTGGTCTGGAGATGGGGACACAAGGAAGTATACTAAATTCTCTTGGAAAAGAGTTTGTACTCCCTTTAGTGAAGGAGGTTTAGGGATTAGAAGATTTGGTGATCTCAATAGAGCCCTTCTTATGAAAATGATGTGGAAAATTAATACTTCTAAGGAAGATTGGGCACTGTTCTTTCATGCTAAATATAAAGATAAAAATGGGAGATGGAAAACTGAGTGGAAGAAATCTTCAGTATGCCCTGGATTGAAATGGGCATGGGAAATGATGAAAGATGACACAAGATGGTGCTTTGTTTGATAAATTTCAACATCATAGCTATGTTACTGACAACATAAACTTGAAAGTTTCTGATATTTTATTAAATGGAGAGTGGTCAATAAATAATGAGCTTCATCAGATATTTAACAATCTTCAAATGCCTGAAGTACTTGGGGGGAAGACATGATGATATGGACAAGAACTTTAAAAGGTGAATTTTTGACTTCAGTGGCAGTTGAAAAATTGAGACACAAAGAACAACCAGTCAATTGGTCTCAGAAAATATGATCTCATTTTCTCCATCCTTCAATTTCTAGTAATGTTTGGAAGCTTATACAAGGAATTTATGTGGATGATCATTGCATGATTCAAAATGGTTATGAAATAGTTTCAAGATGCTGCATTTGTGAAGCTGCAGAAGATAGCATGAATCACCTTCTATGGGAATGTAGTTTTAGCACTGAAATTTGGAGATGGATTTGTGATGTTTTTAAGTTCAAAGAGCCAAATTCTTTTGAAGATGTATGGAAGAGATCTTATAGATGCAGTCCTCTGGTCAAGCAAGTATGGATTAATCCATCCTGCAACATTATAAAAGAACTGTGGTTTCAGAAGAATAAAAAGTTTTTTGATGAAATCAAACCAAGTATGCACAGATTCAAGAGTAGAATCATGAAATTAGTACATGAGGGTGGGATGAGAATTACTGGCACCAAATGGAATCAAAAATATTATCAAGAGATAAATGAAATGTTTCATTTAGGGATAAGAAGATACAAATTTAAGTTCATCAAAACATGCTATTGGATTCCACCTGAACAAGAATGTGTGATGTTCTGTTGTGATGGCTCATCAATTGGCTATCCTGGTTCTGCAGGATTTGGGGTTGTTGTAAGAGACTCAAATTTTCAGGTGTTAGGTGCTCTCATTGGTGGTATTGGTGTTGCTTCTAATTATCTTGCAGAATCTTATGGAATTATGTGTGCTTTGGAATTAGTTGTGCAGTGGAATATGCTGAAGATTCTTATTGTGTCAGATTCCAAGACTGTTCTAGCAGAATTTGCTTAAGGAAAAGTTCCATGGTTTCTTAAAGGAATATGGAGGACAGGTAAAAGAAAGCTCAATTCAATTATATATCAACATTGTTACAGAGAAGTCAACTTTTTAGCTGACAATATGGCAAAAAAGGGGGCCTCTCTAGCTGCTGGAGTTAGACAAATATACCTTGGCAGACCTCAACGTCTGCCTAGAGTTGAGATGCCAAATGTTGAGTATTATAGATTTGGATGAAATGGAAGGTTAAGTGCAAGTAGTGGGCCTGTTAGTGGGCCTGTTTCTTTTATCTTTCTTTTTTCCTTTTTCTAGCAATTGGGCTTGTATTTTTTATTTCAAGTTTAAGTTCCTTTGTATTTGGCCTGTAATTTTGATTATATCAATAAAAGTTATGTGATTCAGAAAAAAAAAATAGCTAAGTCACGGAATAGGATAGTCAGTGTAGTTGAGCTCAAGGACTTCATGGCGATTCATCATACAAGTAGAAGATCTACTCAAGGAACCGGTGGAACTTCTCGACAAAAAGGTATGTGGAGACTTGAACTTATCTGTCACTCAAAAGTATATCTATTCTATCTCCTACTCTTTGAGAAAAAAGTCGTATGCTATATATATAGACTAGATCATACACATTTGGTATTTCGAGCTGAATACCTCGCCCATCTATATCTCGAAATATGTGTTGGTAAGCTTTTCACTTTGACCAAGTTTATCTTTACCTACTGACGAAAGTCATGAATGTTTCAATCACTTTGAAAATTGCTTTGACGAGAAATAGTGTAACAACTGTATAACGTCCTCTAAGAATGTTTCAATGATTGGAATGAGAGTTTAGATTACATAACCAATGGATTCCTTGAACCGAAGTTTTCGAACTTTGTTGATCAAGAGAACCAGAAGTATGGCAAGTGCCAAGTCCGCGAACTAAGTCCGTGAACTGCCGAAGTTCTCAAACCCGAGAATTTCTGCTGGAGTTGACAAACTACTTGTGTGAGCCAAGTCCGCGAACTGGCGTAGTTCTCGAACCCGAGAATTTCTGCTGGAGTTTATAAACTCTATCCGGTGTCTTAAGTCCGCGAACCTAGTCTGCGAACTTGAGAAGGTTATATATCTAAAGATGTTTCTGAACTTAATCTTAAAAGAATAAGGAATGCATTTGCAAACCGTGGCTATGAAAGTTCATGAACCAATTCGAGTGAATTAAATCATCTTTGCTTCAATTGTGTCTTGTGTAGTTACATAAGATATCCTTGCAATTGAACAACTCTCTTAACTAGTTCATTTGAGTCAATTGAACTAGTTGTGGTGAAGAAGAACATGGTTGGTATGAAACACTCATATTGCTAAACTCTTTAAGTAGACTATTGTTGAACCAACAATGTACACGTTACCCACAAGCATACAATCATTTGTGTATGACAAGCTAAGTTTTCGATCTAATAGTTGAGAAATATTAGCTTGAATCTGAATCAGGTTTTCATCTAACGGTGAATATTGATTGCTTTGTAACTAAGGAAAAACCCTGATTTGAAAGGCTATATAAAGGAGACATCTAGTATTGTGCAAAACTAATCCCCACACCTTACGTGTGATACTAGTTTGCGTGCTAGAGTCGTTTCTCCTTTAAACTTTGGTTTTATTCTTCTAAAACCAGGTTAACGACTTAAAGACTTCATTGGGATTGTGAAGCCAGACCGATACTACTTTTATCGTAGTTGTGTGATCTGATCTTGCATCTTCTATCGTAACAGTACAATCATATTGATTGGCTTGAATCGTGAGAGTTCTCCGATAGGCAAGATATAAAAAGTAATCACAAACACATTCATCTCACCGTTTGTGATTCCACGACATCTTGTTTCGCTACCATACGATTAAGATTGTTGTGAGGTGATTGATTAATCTAGGATGTTCTTCGGGAATATAAGACCAGATTATTAATTGGTTCCTGTTCACCTTGATTATTATCAAAAGACGGAACAAACACTTTTAGGGTTTTTTTGTGGGAGACAGATTGATCCTTTGATAGACTTGTCTGTGTGAAACAGATTTGTTTATTGTTAAATCCTGCGATTTTGGGTCGTAGAAACTCTTAGTTGTGGGTGAGATCAGCTAAGGGAATCAAGTGCGCAGTATCCTGCTGGGATCAAAGGCGTAGGGAGTACAATTGTACCTTGGATCAGTGGGAGACTGATTGGGGTTCAACTATAGTCCAGTCCGAAGTTAGCTTGGAGTAGGCTAGTGTCTGAAGCGGCTTAATACAGTGTGTATTCAATCTGGACTAGGTCCCGGGGGTTTTCTGGATTTGCGTTTTCCTCGTTAACAAAATTCTGGTGTCTGTGTTATTTCTATTTCCGCATTATATTTGTTTATATAATTGAAATAATACAAGTTGTGCGTTTGAATCAATCAATTGGAAATCCGACCTATGGTTGTTGATTGATATTTATTGATCCTTGGACATTGGTCTTTGGTACTGTCCAATTTATTCCTTGTGTTTTATTATAGACTCGTTGATTTCTATTAGCTTGAGTAAATCAAAACAAGAGAGAGATATTAACTCCTTGAGATACTTTTACCTAGATCGAGTCTGACTGTCTAGTTGATTCTTTAGAAAGTGTTTTGGAGTTAGTCCATACAGATTGGTAAGCGAAATATTGGGTGGTGTTGTTAGACCACCGCTTTTTCAATTGGTATCAGAGCAGGCAAACACGTTGAAGACCTTACAAGTCTGTGTTTGTAGCGATCTGACTCTATGGACAGAGGTGTTATCTCTATTAACGTACCACCAGTCTTCGATGGCTCTAATTACTTATGGTGGAAAATTTTTATGCGAGCTTTTATTCAAGCACGTGATTTTCAATCATGGGTATATGTTGTTAATGGCTATGATGCTCCCGTTGCGGCAGTTGGAGATGTAAACATTCCCAAGAATATTGGTGAATACAGCCCTGCCGAGATACTTGATGCAAAGAAAAACTCCGACGGTTTGAATGCCATCATACATGCCATTACCCAAAATATTCAACACCATGTGTCTAATTGCACTAGGTCTAAAGATGCTTGGGATATCTTAGAAACCGTATTTGAAGGTAACTCCAGTGAAAAGGAATCCATGCTTCAAAACCTTAATTCCGATTGGGAGAACCTCCGTATGGCAGATGAAGATACATTTGATGGGTTTAATCACAAAGTGTCTGAAATTGTTAATGCATCTTTTGCATTGGGTAAGACTATTCCTGAAAAGGACATTGTGATGAAAATTCTCAGATCGCTGCCATCTAGATACGAATCTAAGAAGCATGCCATCGTTGAGGGAAATAACCTTGATAATCTTTCCAGAAATACATTGGTTGGAAAACTAAAGATCTTTGATAATGAGAATACATCCAAAATCGGAAAGGATGTTGCCTTTAAAGCACAGAAGAACACTAAAATACTTGATAAGAGTAAAAGTGTTTATATCTCCGAGGATGATCAGTCTGAGGGTGATTTTTCAGATGAAAATCTTGACAAATCAGTCTCCTTGATCACAAGACAGTTTATGGATCTTCTATTGAAGATAAGTAAACGGTTTTCAAGAGACAAACCTAGGTCATCGGATAAACCTCACAATCGTGTTCCTCCTAAAAACAGGGATGCTGACGAGGCTGATGACGAGGATATGCCACAGTGCTTTAAGTGTAAAGGTTTTGGTCATTTTGCAAATGAGTTCCCAAATCGTAGAAAATACACTGGGAACAAAGGTCTTGTTGTAACACTTAATGAGATGTCTGAGATCTATGATTCTGATGAAGATAGGAAATCAAGTGTCGGTCTTCTATGTGAAAACATTGATTTTGATAACTGTAGCAATACATATATCAAACTTGATGGTTTCGGTGAAGATAAGAAGCCAATCATGCTGGAATAATCAATTGACCCAACCTTTGGAAACCCTGTCTGTAATGTTTCAGGATCTACCGTGTGTTTAGCTGCTGTTGCACCACAGATGCCTGATTATTATCCATGATTGACGTGCTCGTTTTGCTCTCATAAGGGTCATGAACTATCAATATGTTACAAGTACAAACATCAATTGAGGCACGCCAATAAACTTCAACGAAGAGCAAATCAGTTAGCAAGGAAGCTTAAACTTGCTCAGAAGACCGCTGAGATATGTAGGATTTTATCTTCGTCTAAGAAGTTAGTTTCCAAAGACAAAACAAGACCATTTGAGAACAAAGTATGGTCAAATCGCTTTGATAGACAGAAGTCAGAGGATTCCTCTCATGATGAAAATGGTGGAAAATTCATTGTTCACCACAGCACAAATTAATTGTGTTGTTTGGTAAATCTCGTCTCATGTGCCTGTTCAAAAGAGACAAGGTTGTGAACGCACAGGCTTTATGAAAAGTTTTCTTAGGTTTATTCTTTTCTGTCTATCAAATAAAAGGAAGGGTTACTTTCGAAAATTCTACTATTTATAGGGTTTAGAGTTGGACGTCCACGAACCTGTTTAAAGGTTTCGAACCCAACATTCCTTTTTCCTCTTCGATATTCTTTATATTCCAAGACTGCTTGTTGAGATTGTGAATTCCAATCACAAAAATCAGTTGGTTATAGCTGTTCTTATAAGCATCATGTCTTTGGATGGAAAGGATGTCAACATGATTGTTAAGCCATCAATCAAGGAAAAAGAAAAATCTCCAGTAATTTCGTCCTTGAAAATAAAAGGGAGGAATACAAGAAAGCCAAGGGCCGTCCCTTCTAACTCTCAGATTTTTTCCGATGTTCTTGATGAGTTGAAGGAGGTAAGAAAGGAGATTCGTGATATAAAAGCTTGCGTTTTAAGATCTTTGGAAATTCAGAAATCCCTGGTTCAACATCATCAGCCAAGACGGTTTGTTGATATTTACTCCTATCTTCACGAACCTTATGTACCAATGGATGCTGACGACAAGGAGTTCGGTAATGATAAAGAATTTCTCAAAGACATTGTTGCCTAGTATGTCTTCTTTTTGGCTTAGTTGGAAGAATAACTAGTGCTTTGAATAACGATGATTGTGACTACACATAACTATTATTTTCATCTTCTTGTTTTTAGGTTTTTTGGTTTAAAATTCTAAAACTATTTGGAGGATGATGTTTTGCAATATTTTTGATTTTGTTATATTGCAACTTGTTATGGGATATTTGTGTTTACGTCCGTGAAATTTGTTGTCCCATATTTTGTCAAAAGTAAAGTCGTTCATGATCAGTATTCATGTATTGGTTTAAGAATGAATAGACTTTTGACATATACAAAAGTTAAGCCTATATTGTCAACCCTTGACGGAAGACAGGTTAAAATCTTTTGTATCCAAGGATTATTGCTATTGTATATGCTTGTGCAAAAGAATGAATCCTTGTGTATTCCACAATATTGATCTTCACTGATCTATATTTTATGTAATACTGTGAGGCTCCGTAATGTGTCTTATGTTGAGCACGATACGACTAAGTTGATTAATTTTTGATTAGCTTGGTTGGTTGTTCCGTAAGATACTTTATGTTGAGCATTTGTGAACTAAATTAATCATCTTGTTTGGTTATTTATTTATTGCTCTGTAAGTTCTCTTATGTCGAGCAAAACAAATTACAATTAAATTGATTACGTTTGTGATTAGTTTGATTGTGTATTCCAATTAGATTAATTATGGGATCTCTTGTAATTAATCTAGTTGAGTTTTCATATATTCCATGAGTTTTTCTTGTGTTGAGTATATGAACGGCTATCTTAATCATTTTCTAATGGTTATGTTAGTCATATGTTCCGTAAGTTTTCTTATGTTGAGCGCAATGAACTAAATTGATCACTTTTGTGGTTGATTTGATTATGTATTCCAATTAGATTATTCATGGGTTTACTTATGAATAATTTGATTGAGTTTTGGATATAAAAATCATTCTCATGGTTTTGGTGCAATAAAATCCTTCGTTTCTCTTGAAATTAAGGTCGCTCGTTGTTGTTCCCTTGGGAATGACATAAAATGGGGGAGAGTTCTTTTGAACTTATGCTTAATGGTCATATCTTGAGGGGTGTGCGGCTGTGGAATTTTAGAGGGGTTATCTTGTATCTTTAAACTCCTTGATGAATGTTGTTAGCTTCGGCTATATATGATTGCATCTAAATAAGATGGTGTGTGTTTCTTTCTCTCAGTCATGAAATGTCTCTTACGGAAATTTCATTATGATCCCGTTCTTGTACCTTTGCCAATTTTATTGACAAAAAGGGGGAGAATTAATATGTAGTTCACACTACAAATACATATGGTTTTCGGATCATTGTGTAAGGGGGAGTGGTTTTCATGTGAGATGGAGTATTGACTAAGGGGGAGTGATACATATCACCATAGTATTATTGTTGAAGTTGTGATACAATTGGACTTTGACACTGTATAATAATACTATGACATTGTATAACAATGATCGAGACCGATGCTTTCTCATTGTTATAGCTACGGATCTTCAACAACAGTGATGCTAAACTTACAACCTTTGGGATCATTGGAGTACTTGGAAGTGACGAAGATTTCGAGGAATGTTGAAAGACATGTGGAATAGGAGCTACTAAAGTTTCATTATCTTTTTTGTATTCCATATGTATTGATAGTTTTGTCACTAAAATTGACAAAGGGGGAGATTGTTAGAGCACTGTTCGGTCAAACTCGCATGCGTTGCTATCTCAAGCATGTTTGTCAATGTTAGTGATCAAAACTATAAGTCTTGATTTCTAGTCTCTTATAGCTAAGTCTCGGACTAGGATAGTAAGTGTAGTTGAGCTCAAGGACTTCATGGCGATTCATCATACAAGTAGAAGATCTACTCAAGGAACCGGTGGAACTTCTCGACAAAAAGGTATGTGGAGACTTGAACTTATCTGACACTCAAAAGTATATCTATTCTATCTCCTACTCTTTGAGACAAAAGTCGTATGCTATATATATATTGACTACATCATACAATATCTCGAAATATGTGTTGGTAAGATTTTCACTTCGGCCAAGTTTATCTTTACCTAGTGACGAAAGTCATGAATGTTTCAATCACTTTTAAAATTGCTTTGACGAGAAATAGTGTAACAACTATATAACGTCCTCTAATAATGCTTCAATGATTGGAATGAGAGTTTAGATTACATAACCAATGGATACCTTGAACCAAAGTTTTCGAACTTTGTTGATCAAGAGAACCAGAAGTATGGCAAGTGCCAAGTTCGCGAACTCAGTCCTCGAACTGCCGAAGTTCTCAAACCCGAGAATTTCTGCTGGAGTTGACAAACTACTTGCATGAGCCAAGTCCGCGAACCCAGTAGTTATCGAACCCGAGAATTTCTGTTGGAGTTTGTAAACTCTATCCGGTGATTTAAGTCCGCGAACCTAGTCTGCGAACATGAGAAGGTTATATATCTAAAGATGATTTCTGAACTTAATCTTAAAAGACTAAGGAATGCATTTGCAAACCGTGGCTATTAAAGTTCATGAACCGATTCGAGTGAATCAAATCATCTTTGCTTCAATTGTGTCTTGTGTAGTTACATAAGATTTCCTTGCAATTGAACAACTCTCTTAACTAGTTCATTTGAGTCAATTGAACTAGTTATGGTGAAGAAGAACATGGTTGGTATGAAACGCTCATATGGTTAACCTCTTTGGGTAAACTATTGTTGAACCAATAATGTACATGTTTGGGTGCGGTTAACAAACCTAGAAGCGTAAAGTCATTTGTGTATGACAAGCTAAGTTTTCGATCTAACGGTTGAGAAATATTAGCTTGAATCTAAATCAGGTTTTCATCTAACGGTGAATATTGATTGCTTTGTAACTAAGGCAAAACCCCGATTTGAAAGGCTATATAAAGGGGACATCTAGTATTGTGGAAAGATAATCCCCACACCTTATGTGTGATACTAGTTTGCGTGCTAGATTCGTTTCTCCTTTAAACTTTTGTTTTCTTCTTCTAAAACCAGGTTAACGACTTAAAGACTTCATTGGGCTTGTGAAGCCAGACCGATACTATTTTTATCGTAGTTGTGTGATCTGATCTTGCATCTTCTAACGTAACAGTACAATCATATTGATTGGCTTGAGATCGTGAGAGTTTTCCGATAGGCAAGATATAAAAAGTAGTCACAAACACCTTCGCCTCATCGTTTGTGATTCCACGACATCTTGTTTCGCTACCATACGATTAAGATTGTTGTGAGGTGATTGACTAATCTAGACTGTTCTTCGGGAATATAAGATCGGATTATCAATTGGTTCCTGTTCACCTTGATTATTATCAAAAGACGGAACAAAAAATTTTAGGGTTTTTCTGTGGGAGACAGATTGATCCTTTGATAGACTTGTCTGTGTGAGACAGATTTGTTTATTGTTAAAGCCTGCGATTTTTGGTCGTAGAAACTCTTAGTTGTGGGTGAGATCATCTAAGGGAATCAAGTGCGCAGTATCCTGCTGGGATCAGAGGCGTAGGGAGTACAATTGTACATTGGATCAGTGGGATACTAATTGGGGTTCAACTATAGTCCAGTCCGAAGTTAGCTTGGAGTAGGCTAGTGTCTATAGCGGCTTAATACAGTGTGTATTCAATCTGGACTAGGTCCCCGGGTTATTCTGCATTTGCAGTTTCCTCGTTAACAAAATTCGGGTGTCTGTGTTATTTCTATTTCCGTATTATATTTGATTATATAATTAAAATAATACAGGTTGTGCGTTTGAATCAATCAATTGGAAATCCGACCTTTGGTTGTTGATTGATATTAATTGATCCTTGGACATTGGTCTTTGGTACCGTCCAAGTTATTCCTTGTGTTTGATTATAGACTCGCTGATTTCTATTAGCTTGAGTGAATCAAAACAAGAGAGAGATATTAACTCCTTGAGATACTTTTACCTAGATTGAGTCTAACTGTCGAGTTGATTCTCTAGAAAGTGTTTCGGAGTTAGTCCATACAGATTGCTAAGCGAAATATTGGGTGGTATTGTTAGACCCCCGCTTTTTCAGTTCCAAACTCAGCAGAAATTTTCGGTTCAAAAACTTCTGCCAGTATGCGTACGGGTACGCATACTCAAGGTGACTAGTTAAGAGTTTTGCCAAAACCAAACTCAGCAGAAATTCTCGGTTCAAGAACTTCCGTCAGTATGCATACAGGTACGCATACTTAACTTGTCTCCTTCACCAATTTCGTATACACACATATGCATACTCTTGGCTTCCGGTTTATGGACTTATACACTAATGTGCGAACACACTATATATGCTTATATCCAAAGATGGTTACATAATCAACTCTTTATTTCAATCATTGAAACATTCTTCTATAATGACAATAGCCGTTTTCACACACTATTAGCATCAAAGCAATTTTCAAGATATTGAAAATAATCATAGTCGAAACATTCCAAGCCTACATCAAATGATTGTATCACACAAGCAATGTAAGATATTACTCAGAAATTTTCTCATGACATAAGATGAACTTGGTCGAAGCGAAATCTTACCAACACATATTTCAAGAAATATGTAAGCGATATATACTCAGCTCGAAATCTCAAATGTGTATAAAGAAAACTATATCGTAACACGACTTATGTCTCAATATAGGAGATAGTAGAAATAGACTTTCCAAGTGATAGATAAGTTCAAGTCTCCACATACCTTTTGTCGAAGAAGTTCCACAAGCTCCCCTTAGTAGTTCTTCGTCTTCAAGACATGAACGTCGAGAGATTTAATCTCAATCACACTATCTATGTCCTAGTCCGAGACATCTACAAATAGGCTAGAAATCAAGACTTATAGTTTTGATCACTAACATTGACAAACATGCTTGAGATAACAACGCATGCGAGTTCGACCAAGCAATGCTCTAACAGAGCATAAAAGTCTTCTTGTACTTTTTGCCAATGTTCTAGATCAAACTCTACTTGGTTAATCAATTCCACATTATCAGAAGAATGAGGAAGATTATTCAAATCCTGGAGTTGATTGTTAAGAGTTTTAACTTTATGATCTATATTGCCAAAATGTTGGATATTCCATAATTTAGGATCATGTTTAACAAACCTAAGTTTATTTGTCAATTGGTATGAAGAAGAACCTCTAACTTCTTTAGAGTAAGCATTATTAATTACCTATCTGAAAGAAGGATCTTTACTCCAACATTTAAAATATATGTATGGCTTACTACCTTGATTAGACATAGGATCAGTCTCCAAGATAATTCAGACATGGTCACTGCCAATAGTATCAATATGGTGAACAGTAGAAGAACCATAATGATTTAACCAAATACCATTTCCCAAAGCCCTATCAAGTCTAGCATAAATGCAATTGTTACCAAACTGTCTATTGTTCCATGTAAATTTATTACCAATGGAACCTAGGTCTGAAAGGTCTGAACTATTTATAATGGTCTGAATTACAGGAAATTCAACAGTAGTAAGAGTGGTGAAAGTAGATCTTTCATGGGCATGCATAGTGATATTTAGATCACCTATAATAACCCATGGAAGATTGGCTCTAGCACCAATATCACCAATATATTTCCATTGTTCCATTTTCTTATCATGGTATATAGAACCATAGAGAAAAGTGGCAAGAAGTTCTGGTTTACTTGGATCCTCTGAAATTATACAGTTTATCATTTTGTCTGTATTTTGAATAATTTGACAATCAAAACCAGATTTTCAGAGTAATGAAATGCCACCGGCACGACCAACAGAGGGAAAAACCCAAGAATTAGGATAATTAAATCTTCTAAGATATTGATTCATTTTAGAAGATTCATTTTTGATTTCACATAGGAAAATCATGTCATTGTTTTGACCTCTGATCAAATTCCATATTGAAGTTCTGGTTGTTGGGTTCCCAAAACCCTGAAAATTCCACGACAAAATTTTCATTGAGGTAAAATGAGAACAATCAAGGAAAAGCTTTAGTTTGGAACCAGAACTGGACTTGTAGAAGCAATTTAACCAACTAATACTTAACTAAATTTACTCCTGTAAGTCTAGTTCTGATATCAAATTAAATCTTAATAAACTCAAACTCTTACATGATTTTATAGAATCAGTTGGAATCTAGAGAACAAAAAGATCACTTTAACTAATAACGTGTTTGGATACAATTCTGCTTCTGACTTCTTCTTTTGGAGAAGCAGAAGTCAGAAGTCTAGATATTTTTCTTCACAAAAAGACGAATTTTCTGCTTCTAGAAGGCATTCTGAAATTCCACACCCAAACTGACTTCTTTCTTTTTGAAGTTAGAAAGCTACTTCTGAATGTGTATCCAAACGCGCTTTGGTTTTATGAAATTTACACGATCAACTTAAGGAATTCCTAAGGGCAATTCCTATGGCAATGTACAAAATCGAATTTCTGTTGAGCCAGGTGGATGGTCAGACGTAGTTTTTCACTATGGAAAAGAAGTGGGCGGTTGACCGTCAAGCGCCAGGACGAAGTGCTTCCGCTGGCATTTGTAGAATAACCACTGGCGTGTGTAGGAGAACCGCTGGAGTTTGAACCAAGACCGCCAACGACTACTTTTAAATGGTCACCGGAACGACTAGTTTCTACCTCCATAAATACAGCTCGAATTTGATCTCAAAAATTCACAACAATCTTTCATCCAATCAATCTTTTCTTAATTTCAATTGCTTTCGATTTTCAACCATGAATCTTGATTTTGTTTCTTCTGTGGAAGATATGGAGATGGATGAAATGTTGTATGAAGAAGAGGAAGAAATGTGTATGGAGTTTATGCGTCAAATGGATGAAGATGCAATTCAAGATAGAAGAATGTGAAATTTTATGTTGTAATCACAAACCGGGATCATACCAAAGCCTTTAGAGCCATATGAAGTTACGACTAGAAGTGGACGTGGCGAGATCGACATTTTTACCACGACAAGATGATGCATGATTATTTTAATCATGATTGCGTCTATTCCGATGAGGATTTTCGACAACGATTCTGCATGAGCCGCAACTTGACACAAAGGATTATTGCCGAGCTTTGTCCGCTATAACCTTTATTTAATTATTAGTATGATGCATGACATGTACGAGGCTTTAGTCCCGAACAAAAGGTCACTGCGGCCATCTGTATACTATGTTACGGGGTACCAGCGGATTCCACAGATGATTACATCCGTATTGGGAAAACAACCGCCTTTAAGTATCTCAAATTGTTTTGCGAAACAATAATCGAGCATTTTGGTCCAACCTTTTCAAGAAAGCCTACTCAGGAAGATGTTCAAAGAATAACTGCAGAAAACACCACGAGGGGTTTTCCAGGAATGTTAGGTAGTTTTAGCTGCATGCATTGGACGTGGCATGCGTGTTCGGTTGAATGAGCATGCCAATATAAGGGTCATTATCCAAAACCAACTATAATTTTGGAAGCTTCAGCTACTTATGATTGTTGGTTTTGGCATGTTTTTTTTGGACTCCTGGGTTCAAATAACGATCTCAACGTTTTGTATAAGTCACAATTATTTGAAGATCTTAAGAATGGGATCGCGACGCACTGTAATTTCACTATCAACGGTCATCACTATACTCATGGTTATTATCTAGCAGACAGAATCTATCCATAATAGTAAACTATGGTTCAAGCTTATATTCAGGTAGGTTTTGGACCGAAGACTTCGAAGGATATGAAGTACTTTAACACCCAACAAACGAAATGCAGAAAGGATGTTGAACACGCTATTGGCATACTGAAAAGGAGTTTGCCATCATAGCTGGGCCGACACGCTTTTTTGATCTTTAAGAAATGGACAAAATTATAATGACTTGTATCATTCTGTATAACATGGTCATTGAAGAAACCAGACGTGACCCAACCTGGACTTTCCACTGACAGACTCCAAAACCGGGGAATCTATGGACAACTAAGACAATATCTAACTAATCACCTTTGGGTTTTAAAAGGAGCAAGAGGTGATGCGCGGGGGCAAGGCAGAGGCATAGGCATAGGCAGATAGATGTTATTTTCAATTTAGTGTTGTCTATTTTAATTAATATGTTATTTAATTTAAAGTTGTTTGTTTTTTTTAACTAAACGACTTCACTTAAAATTAAAATTAAGGCAATTGTATTAAAAGTAATTTTAACTAAAAGATTACATTTAAATTAAGCTTAACTACTAAACAAGAATTAAAATTTATCAAGACTGTATTCATCTTCGTTTTTCCCCGAGGCATCATCTTCGTCTTCTTCCACATTATCATAATGTCCAGTTTGTTGAGGGACTTGTTGTTGTTCGGCCGTATCCACTTCCTTAGTCCATACAACAAGTTGTCGTGCATTTATCGTTGAAGTTTTCAAGGAGAGTAGCTTGTTTAGCTTACAATCCCTGTAGTATTGTTCTCGCGAAAGACGACTTTTTCGTTGTTGCTTTATAGAAATGCCACGGTCCCTGGCTCTATCTGCTTATATCTTCAACTTGAATCCCTTGTGCTTAGCATAGTTGAACTCGCTTGAACCTCCTTTTAATGCACGTTGGACTGCGTCTCTCGCTGCTTTTCCAGATTTCTGACCCCTTCATGTTCTTCTCTTTATGTTGGTGTTAACGTCTAGATTGGAGTTGTGCTGTTCCTGACTACTTGGAGACCCGGTATATGGAGATCCATTTCCTTCAGGTGAAGAAGCAGGCCCACCATTCTGAAAATCCTGCGAGATTGGACCATATGGTGATCTTGCAGGAACTTGATTACCTTCCAACAAGTATGGATTAAGCTTGTTAAGCACTCTCAAAATGGTGAAACAAGTTTCATGTTGGAAACTCGTTTTGTGAGATCTTTGCCACTCAGACATCTTCGTTCCAAATCCGGTTCGCCTTCACCACTTTTTTTGTTGCACCACATTTGAATGATCAAAGCTACATATTCACTAACGGATGCTGAAATTGTGTGAAAACGATGAGACAACCTTTCGACATCACGTCTATTGATGTTACCGGTTTCTTCACAAAATTTTTGTAAAATCTTTTCATAAAAAGTTTTTTTTATTGATAAATACCGTTGATTTCATCTAATGTATATAATACATAATTCCTATAAATTGACCCGTCTTCATCCATCATATACTTAACACCACGAATTCTTGTGCTTCTTGGTTGTGTAGCTTGTTGTGATTGTTATTGTGTTTGTTGTTGTGATCCTTGTTGTGATCGGTGCGATGAGGATGCCATATTTGTTAGGAATGAAATTCATAGAGATGAGATTTTTTCTGGTAGATTGAGTTGATATGAATAGTTGTGTTTGAAATAACAAAAAAATGAGAATTGAGTTGGTATGAAATTGTGAAATTTTGAGGTAGAGATGAAGAAGGTGTGAGTTTTAAGTTTGGAGATGAACTGAATTTATAGGGAAACAAAAAGGGTAACAGCCGTTGGATGAAAGTAGTCGTTGGCGGTTTTTGGAAAAACATGGGGAGTTCATCAGAGACGCTGGCGTGTGATGGAAAAACGGGAGAGTTTGATACACACGCCAGCGAGTGTGCCTCAACCGCCAGATGTTCCACGTCTCGCTCAAAAAACCAACAAATTTGTTGGTTTGCCCATCCGTTTTTCATGTTTGTTGAGTCCATAGTGGGATCAAAATGAACAAACTTCATGTTTGTTGAGTCCATAGGAACCGCTCTAAGGTAATGACTTTAATTAAGCCATGTGGAGGAGAAAAGTGGATTTTCCACTATGGTGAAATTAACTTGGCGGCCGAAGTAGAAATTCGCGGCTAAGGTTTAGACCGCGCAGTTGTCTTTAAGATGCTGGAGGTTCAACTCAGCCGCTAGCGTTTTATATACCGCAGTTGGCGTCTTATCCTAGGCCGTTAATGGATAGTTTTCCAACAACGATCATCCCAACAGCTGTTTTTAACCCTCAATATATATATTACGGAATTTCGTCTTTCAAAAATCACAATGCTATTTTATCTAATCTGTTGTCTCCCCATTTCAATGAGTTTAATTTTTCAACTATGAATCTTGATTTTAGTTCTTCTGAGGAAGATATGAAAATATATTAAACCTTATATGAAAAAGAGCAAGAAATGTATGTAGCGATTTTTGGATGAAGAGACAAATGAGGCTAGAAGGTGGAGAAACTTTATGTTGCAATCACATCCAGGAATGATATATACCAAAGCCTTTAGATCCACAAGAAGCATTGACTAAAAGATGGACGTGGTGAGATAAACATTGTTAAACGACAAGATGATGCATGATTGTTTTAATCCCGTATGTGTGCTTTACGATGCTGATTTTTTAACGTCAATTGAGCATCAGCCACAACTTGGCTCAAAGGATTATTATGAGTTTTCTCAAGTACAACCTTTATTTAATTATCAGTATGATGAAATACGAGGCTACAGTCCTGAACAAAAGGTCACTGCGGCCCTTCGAATATTATGTAATGGGATACCGGCGGATTCCACAGATGAATACATCCACATGGGCAAAATAAATGCATTTGGGTATCTCAAAATATTTTGCGAAATAGTGGTCGAGCATTTTGGTCCAACTTTTTACGAAAACCTACTCAGATAAATATTGATAGAATCACTGCCGAGAATACAACTACGGGTTTTACGGGAATACTAGGTAGTCTTGATTGCATGCATTGTGTGGCACGCATGTCCAGTTGAATGGTCAGGTCAATATAAGGGTCACTACCATAAACCAATTGTAATACTGGAAGCTTCGGGTATTTATGATTGTTGGATTTGGCATGCGTTTTTTGGACTCCCAGGTTCACAAAATGATATCAATGTTTTGCGTAAATCACCATCATTTTAAGATCTTAAGCATGGGCACGCATCACACTGTAATTTGACCATCAATAGTCATGACTACATGGAGGGATGTTATCTTGCAGACAAAATCTATCCACAATGGTTAACGTTAGTTCAAGCATGTAGTAAAATAGGCTTTGGACCAACGACTTCTAAGGATATCGATAGGGTTTAGAAACCTATATAAAAATAACCGCAATCACATGGTGTCTATAATGTAGACATCGGCAAGTACGAGATGAACCTACATGCAGTGGTGAAAACATCATTAATCAATAATCTTTATAAATTAATCAAGAACAATATTTTGGAGTTTTTAAGAGAATAATGAGAAGAAAAAAAAATACTGAGAAGAAACATAATTATGAATATATATTTATCTTCTGTTTTATTGGTATCACCTATTATAAGCATAGAGTCTCAAATGTCACTAGTATACTAAAAGCATAGCACATTGAAAGACTAAACCAAACACGTATTATCAAATTGTATTAGCTTATACGAAACTAAATATAGGTTCACAGATATTACTTGGCTATTCTAAGCATAACACATCAAAGAAATTAACCCAAGCATGGACTACTAAATAATGATAAAAATATATTTGTAAGATTATCAATTACGCACATAAGTTATTAAAACCGATGAAGCATTACACACATATGTTATTAAAACCGATGAAGCAACAACTAATTTTTCAATCAATCAATAAAAAATATTCAAAGACTAATCTATTCGAATCATATTAGTCTTTTGCTATATTAATCAATTCAAATCAGCCTAGTACTCCAAGTGGTTTCCGCCATAAAAACCTAATTACAAAAATCTAGTAAGACATGGCTTTCTCAAAATTCATAAACATATTAAAGAGAATCACAAGCAAATCAAAACAAAACTCTTTCTTTTGTTTCTCCGCTCTGAAGCTGCGGCCTCTGAAAACTGGCAGAAGACCTCCCATGTGTTCTTTTCCATTATTCCTTATAAGTGTTGTGAAGATTGCAAAAAACACCACCGAGCAAGTGTTTCCAATGGCGCAATCCCCTACCATACCGATTTCGAAAGACTCCTCTAAAGTCCAACTGTAAGAGCAATGCTCAGTTGAACCCACAAGTTTTGATATCTCTAGCTTGTTGTCAATGTTAGATGATAAAAATTATATCTTGATTTCTAGTCTACTAAGTCAAGTCTCAGACTAGGTTAGAATTTGGTAGTTGAGTATCAGACATCACCCTCGAAGACTGAAGATCGACAAAGACATTTGAAGAACTTCTGTATCAGGTATGTGAAGACTGAACCATTATATTTTACTCACTATCTTACCATTATATCGGTTTAGACCATGTCATATGACTTCTAATAGATTTACAAAGAAGATATTTCGAGTCAAACTTGTCTTGTTAGAAATCTCGAAATATGACTTTAGCAAAGATGTTTAACGATCTTTAACAATATAAGTTCTAAACAATTTATTGTGTGAATTAATTTGTGGATCAATTGAAAATTGTCCATGTAAATAATTTTATCGTGTGGGAATGTTTCAAATATCAAAAGATATAAATTCAGAACTACTGATATTTCTGCTCAGGGTAGGTTGGCGAACCAGTTTGCAAACCATAAATATCTCTGTTTCATAAATACAGGAAGGTTGGCGAACCAGTTCGCGAACAGTGAGTTCAGTTGAGAGCAGTTCACAAATCGTTGTGAACTGAATTCTTGAAGTTGGTATTATGGGTTAGCAGTTGGCGAACCCGGTTCACGAACCGTGGTCAACTGAGTTCGGCAGTCTTGTAGGGTTGGCGAAATCGTTACACCTAACTCATGAACAATCCTAACGGTTCCTGAACCGTTGTACCAACCATCCTAGAAGATTTTAACAGATGCTCAAAGACTTACTTTTAAATATGTTTAGCAGTGCTAGAACTCTCTAAACACTTATAAGACTTCATTGATCACTCAAACACTTATGTGTGTGCATCATGATCTTTCTTTTAGGTGTTTAAATGAACATCAAATTGCTTTCAGTTATTTGGCATACTTGCCAAACAGAACAATCATTATACACGATTCCACAAATGGTCCATTATGTATATTCTTCTATTATAATTTCAAGACCTAAAATTTTTTGCTTGATTCCAAAGTTATCTTAGCTTGAATTCTAAGCAACCATGGTCTTTGAAAACTATAAATAGAGATGCGCTTTCAACTGGGAAATAAATCTATGAAACTTTATGTCCTAATTGATTCTAGAGTTGTCCTCTATAGACCTAGGTTTCCTATGATAAACATAATTAGGTCTACGATTAAAAGACTTCGCTTTGGGGATTCGTGAAGCTAGGTCCGACTATCTTTACCTTGATAGTTAGTGTATCTTGATCTTGCTTTTCTGTTATCGAGGTTTTTGTAATCTCTTTTAGGCAAGATAGATAGTGATCGCAAAGTTCTCTTCGTCTCAGACTTTGTGATTCCTCAAGATAGATATCTGAACACTGATCTTAGTTGACATTTTGAAGATTGTTTTTGAGAGGTGGTTAAAAATCTAGGTTGCTCTTAGGGAGTCGTAAGTTCCGGATTTGGGAGGTTTGCTATCTTTGTCTATTACAAATAGATTTCCTCACCTTGATCTTTGATTAAAACAGTAATCAAATAGGCTTATCTGTTAGAGGAAGGTTGGTATCAAAAGTCTTCACTTCGGCTGAAGAAACTCTTAGGCTTTAAAGGACAACACCTAAGGGAATCAATTGCGTAGATCCTTGCGAGGTTCCTGAGACTTAAGGAGCGCGACAATAACCGAATCGCTTGGATGGTCGATTCGGTCTCAATTACAATCCGGTCTGAAGTCTGATAGTAGGCTAGTGTCTGTAGCGGCTTAGTACAGTTTGGTGTTCAAATCTAGACGAGGTTCCGGGGTTTTTCTGCAGTTGCGGTTTCCTCATTAACAAAACTTCTGGTGTCTTGTGGTTTTCTTTTTGCACATTATATAGTTTATCTTTATAATTGGATTTATGCAAGTTGTACGTATTCAATCTTTATAGATATGTCCATATAATTGAGATCGATTACGTGACTTGCTTCTTGTAGAATTTGTATCTTAAAAGATAGATATGGTGCAGCGAAGATATCCGTTTACGTTGCTTAAAGCTTTATCGATTATATACATTTTGTATATCTTTTATTTTATATTTCTTTCCTTATTCTGTAAACAACACATTATTGTATTTATATCACCTGAGAGATTCTTATATTTAAATATTCAGAGTGTATGGGTTCTGTCTTGGGGCGTCACAAGTTGGTATCAGAGCTCAGTATTAGATCTTATATGGGCAACAATAGATGATAGTTAGTACCAGTTAGTGAACTAGATCAGTTTAGAACTGAGATGGGTTGTGAGATAAATCTTAATCACTAAAATCTATCAATAACTAAAAGATTATTGGATGATTGATTTGTTTTTTCTTGTTGTGTGTACTTTTTATGAAGTAAAAATTGTAGGTTGAACCAATTATATTATGCTTTAGAAGCTGACAAAGATTTAGAGAATAAGTAGTTTATAATTTTTCTACACGTAGTCAATCTAAGACTGAGGAATTAGTGAGGTTAATTGTTCTAATAGATCCCAAATTCATTTTGAAACTTATTGAGTAACTTTACATATATCTAGAACCCTTAATCTATTGAAGTAGAAAGTTAGTGTGAGGAACTTAGATTTCTCTATTTGGTTGAGAGATAGTTTTTCTTTATAAGGTGGGAAGTTTTTCAATCCAGAAGAGAGAGGTTCAATTTTCGAGAACGAAAATGCATAAGGTGGGGAGAATGTAAGGACCCTCAAGCTCGTCAACGCTATTGGACCAGTCAAGAAACGACTAAGCCGTTAATGACTCGATCAGTTAGAAACGAACGTTAATTATTAGAAATTAATCTAACAAAGATTTAGATAAGAAACCGGTACCATTGAATAGGCCTCGAAAATTTATGCAAAATGGACTACTCGAACGCGTCTTTCGGATACCGGACGAGGAAGATATCATCGGATTATTGAGAAGGGCAAAATATTTTTTTTGCCATTAAACCGACTGGGGAAGCCCTTATCCATTTTAGCGGGTGTTCCATAGATTTTCTTTGGTCTTATCTAGACCGAATCGAGAAGAATAACCCTTATTTATCTTCTTCCTCTTCTTCTTATTATTTTCCTTCTTTCTTATCTCCTTCCTCTTCTGTTCTTCCTCTGTCGAATTCAATTCATAGAATTGAGTTAAATCTTGTAAGCTTAGTAATTCGGTATTTTATTAGTGATGAAGCTAGTTTAGCTTTGGATGAAGAAGAATTTGATGCTGCTAAAGAGAATTAGAAGTTAGGGTTTCTGGAATAGGGTTTGTGCAGAATCGGTGAGGTTATATTGTTATTAATGGATGAAGAGACGAGGGGTTGTTGTTGAATTAATGAGGTGAAGCTTTTCTGATGTTGAATCAAAACCAGTTAGTCTTTATTAACAACGATTGATTCAAAGGACGAACCATTGGATTGAGGATCTTGAGGTAGGCGAGGCTTGTCATCAAAAGAGGTGGGATATCTGTAACCTTCTTATAATCATTAAGTTTATTTTATCTGCGAGCACGATGAGCCCTTAATTTCTGTGAACTTGTTGTTTGTAATTGAATGAGTATGTTGTGTGATATGTGTTGTGTATTTCCTGTTTCCCCATAGCTTCTTCCTAAGTTAAGTAGGGCGGTACGCCATCCGTCGACAATAGTATTACATTCTCTGCTTATGTTGATAGTAGGGTGGTACGCCATCCGTCAGCAATAATATTGTATTTTCTGTTTATTATGAAAGTAAGGTGGTACGCCATCCGTCTGCAATAGTATCTAGTAGGCCGGTACGCCATCCGATTTGATATTATATATATTATTTTAATTGGGGGAAATTACTCGTGTGCATATCATAATTGATTGTTCAGTCTTAGCAGTATGACTGAGTTACTATGGCCTTGACTTATGAAGGAATTCTAGGTTCATTATTGGAGATAGTCATCATTTGGAGACTTCGATCTACGAATAATGATTGGGCCTTTTGTGAACCTGTTGTGCGGGGTCAGATCATAGTAATCAAAACCTTATTATATTCTAGACTTAGATGGTGGCACTAGAATTTATGAGGTGTACGCATTCCATGATAATATCTTACGGTACCCGGATTCATGCTATCATTTGAGACTGGAGTTATTCCTAGCATCTTCTTCTCTATTGAGTGAGATGAGGTTAGGATGACATATGTTTAGGTTGTTTAATTCAATTCTCGTAGATCCATCCGGTGGTGGATCTTTCACGGATATTGCCACTATGGACGTAATAACTGGGGAAGTGAGTTGAAGCAATCTTCTGCTCTATGTTGTGTGTTAATTTGTTTACAGTATTTCCTTTAGAATAACCGTGATGCATGTTTGTGTTTACATGAGGGTTATATGTTTCCATTGAGCACCCCTTTGGGATGATGTGCTCACTCGTTCCCACTTCAGATTTCAGATACCAGAAGATATGGTGCGCGGGAAGATATCAGTTTACGTTGCTTAAAGCTTTATCGATTATATACATTTTGTATATATTTTATTTTATATTTATTTCCTGATTCTGTAAAACAACACATTATTATATTTATATCACCTGAGAGATTCTTATATTTAAATATTCAGAGTGTATGGGTTCTGTCTTGGGGCGTCTACAATCTAGTTTCCCACCAATGGTACTAGTAGAGCTTCTTGATCCCACATCAAGTTTTTAAACGAGTGGTCGTAAGAGATTTCACCTAATTAGGATACTTTCCTCTCAGAATAGTCGGCTCCACCAGAAACAACAAGAAATGAAGTTTTCCTGGCTCTTAGGATAGTTTGCTAGAAATGCAAACTTAGGTATTTATAAACCAAGGATGTTTGGACACCAAGGAATTTTCAAAACCGAATATATTCTCAAGGTATGCAATGAATTCCCAAATTCGGTTTTCATAATTTCAATAAATATTGGTCCAAAATTTTATGAAATCTCTCAATAGAAAATCATCAATTAGTAAATGCATATTACTAATTTTTATTCTCTAGAACTATGCATTAATTACTGGTAATTAAAGCATATAAAATAAAAAACCTTAATTAAAAGATTCTTAATTTATTTTGGCACATAATCACCTTGAGTACCAAGGAATATCTTTGAACAATAAATGATAAGAGTTATTGTTCATGTTCAGAGTATGTTGACATCTTTTCACTGCAAATCCTTATTTCATATTTACATGGAATTGCTTTCTTGGAATCAGTTATACCACACTTCCAAACAAGTTTAGAATTGGTTTGCCAGTATTCCAAGACTACTATGTGATTGGTCATACCAAATCACAATGGTTAGTTGTGATTGGTCTTACCAAGTCACATACATGGGTTCAGATCGGTTATACCAATCATTAGGATCGGTTATACCTAAATATGGTACCTACTTGTGATCGGTCACACCAGTCACTAGGATCGGTTACACCAGTTACAAGGATCAGTTCCATCTACACATGGTATCTACTTGTGATCACTCACACCAGTCACTAAAATCAGTTATACCAATTACAAGGATCGGTCACACAACACTTATGATCGGTTACAACAATTACTAGGAGCGATCACACCAATTACAAGGATTGATCATACCATCTCATGGAGATTACTTAGGATCAATTACACCAATTATCAAGACCGGTCATACCAAATCATAAGTCTAGGCATTGTGTTTGATTATACCAAGATACATAACCTGAGTTAAGATTGGTTTTACCAAATCACACATATTGGTCATCCAAAGATATGCAATGAATAGCCGGACCAATAAGCCTATTGATTTCCCTTTCGACTCACAAAACAGGTTCATGAATTTACTTCTGTTAGAGCATTGCTCGTAAGAACTCACAAGCATTGTTATCTCAAGCTTGTTTGTCAAATTTAGTTGTCAAAACTATATGTCTTGATTTCTAGTCTACTTATAGCTAAGTCTCAGACTAGGATAGTTAAGTGTAGTTGAGCTCCAGACTCCACGACGATCATCTTACGAAGACGAAGAACTACTCAAGGAACCAGTGGAACTTCATCCGACTAAAAGGTATGTAGAAACTTGAACTTATCTATCACTCAAAAGTCTATCTACTCTATCTCTTAATCTTGAGACAAAATTAGTATAAGTATGATAGTTATCATACATACACATTTGCTATTTCGAGCCGAGTTTATCTCGCCTATCTATTTCTCGAAATATGTGTTGGTAAGCTTTCGATTTAACCATTTTCATCTTTACCCGTGACGAAAGTCATGATGACGTTTCAATCTCTTTAAAATTTCTTTGGTGACGATAGTTATGAATAACGACTATTATAACATTATAGAAGAATGTTTCAATGATTGAAATGTAGAGTTGAGATTATGTAACCATCTATGGATATAAGCATATATAGTGTGTTCGCACATTAGTGTATAAATCCATGTACCGGAAACCAAGTGTGTGCATATGTGTGCGTACAGAATTGCTAAAGGAGACAGGTTGGATACGCGTACCCGTACGCGTACTGGCGGAACTTTTCCTCCCGGAAAATTCTGCTGAGTTTGGAGTTTACAAACTCTTATTCACCTTAGGTACGCGTACTGGCGGAACTTTTCTACCCGAAAAATTATGCTGAGTTTGGAAACCAAAACCAACTCAATCCGGTTGCTAAGGTACGCATACCCGTAAGCGTACCCAAGCTGGTTATTTTCAAAAATCAGTAGTTCATGAACTTAAACAATAAATTATAAGGAACGCAATATTTGCAAACCGTGGCTATATTGTTCATGAATTGATTCAGATGAATCAAACAGATTTTGTTTCAATTGTGTCTATGTATAAAGACCTAAGCAATTGAACAACTCTTCAACTAGTTCTTTTGAAGTCATTTGAACTAGTTATGAAGAAGATGAATACGGTTAATATGGAAGTTCTCATATGGCTAACCATTGGTTAACTATTTGTGAACCAACTAAGTGTACACATTTAGGTACGGTTACTCAAACCTAAATGAAATACATTTCATTTGTGTATGACAAGCTAAGTTTCGATCCAACGGTTGAAAGATATTAGCTTGTATCTAATCAGGTTTTCATCTAATGGTGAATATTGAATGCTTTGTTACTAAGCTAACATTGATTGCAAACCCTGATTTGAAAACTATATAAAGGAGAACTCTAGCAACTGGAAAAACTAATTCCCACACCTCCTGTGTTATACTAGTTGGTTTAGCTAGAGTCGATTCTCCTTTAACCTTAGGTTTCTTCTCGAGACCCTGTAGGTTAACGACTTAAAGACTTCATTGGGAATGTGAAGCCAGACGAAACTACTTCTCTTGTAGTTGAGCGATCCGATCTTGCCATTTTATATCGTACGAGTTCAATTGAAAGAATTGACTTGAGATTATATCTCCGATAGGGCAAGATAAAAAGAAATCACAAAAATCTTCGTCTCATCGTTTGTGATTCCGCAATATCTTATTTCGCTACCATACAATTAAGATTATTGTGAGGTGATATATAATTCTAGGATGTTCTTCGGGAATATAAGTACGGGTTATCGATTAGTTCCTGTTCACCTTGATTTTATCAAAAGACGGAACAAAACTTGTAAGTTGATCTGTGGGAAACAGATTTATCTTTTACCGTATACTTTTCGGTGTGATACAGATTTGTTTATTCAAGTCTTCGACTTGGGGTCGTAGCAACTCTTGGTTGTGGGTGAGATCATCTAAGGGAATCAAGTGCGTAGCATCCTACTGGGATCAGAGATGTAAGGAGCGCAATTGTACCTTGAATCAGTGTGAGATTGATTAGGGTTCAACTACATTCGAAACCGAAGTTAGCTTGTAGTAGGCTAGTGTCTGTAGCGGCTTAATACAATGTGGTGTTCAATCTAGACTAGGTCCCGGGGTTTTTCTGCATTTGCGGTTTCCTCATTAACAAAACTTCCGGTGTCTGTGTTATTTCTATTCTGCATTATATTTTGTTATATAATTGAAATATCACAGGTTGTGCGTTGTATCGATAAATTGTGAAATCCAACCTTTGGTTGTTGATTGGAAATTGATTGATCCTTGGATATTGGTCTTTGGTACCATCCAAGTTTATATCTCTTGTATTTAATAAAGACTCGCAGATTTCTATTTGCTTGAGTATAGATTAAATCTGAAAAGGCGAGGGTACCCAAATATACCTCAAGCTAAAACTTTTCCTACCTATAAGTCCTTTCTCCGAAAGTGATTGTCTATGGACTGAGTCGAGACAATGCAACTAATCGGTTCACACTTCGTGTGATCGTCTATGGATACGGGATCGAGACAATACAACAATGAAGTATGTTTACTTGTTAAAAAGGTCCAGACTTAACCATACTCAATATGATTGCTTATCAAGTAAATAGGAATTAACGTTTGTGTAATTTACTTTACTTATATTAAAACAATTATAATGCGGAAATATAAAGTAAATGACACAGCAAAATTTTGTTAACGAGGAAACCAAATGCAGAAAACCCCCGGGACCTTGTCCAGAATTGAATACTATCAGGATTAAGACGCTTAAACCAACTTCGTATAGTTGAGACCAAGCAACTAAACCTATAGTTCACCTAGTTCCGTCTGTATTCCCACGCCTCCAACTTATGAATGAGTCACGTACTTGGAACAATTCCTTTGGTTCGTATTCCAAACAGTAAAGGAACAACAAATATGTTTGGTATCAACTTTCTTCAACCAAGTGATGTGAGTCGCACAAAGGCTCTTCTGTTTATCTTAACATAAACTCCTTCGTCAGGTTCTTAGATCTATCTTATGTTCAACTAGCAAAGTAATTGTTAAGATTTTGCAATCAATACTTTTAATCACAAAAGAATTGTATTGATGCTGATCTATACAACTAATCAATTCAATCTACCACAAGGATAAACCGATTATAGTTGGATCCTCTTATACCAAAACAAGTATTGTGCACACCAAAGATTATGAACCCCAAATCAGAAATCTTCAATATCTTTTTTATCTTCAAATCTTCTTAGATCTTCGATAAACACCTGCACACAACAACTTGAATCTCTTGTGATCAATCACGCACATAATGGAGTCTGTTAACAATGGATTATCACAAGATCGTCTTTATCACTAACAACGGACTAAAGATCCCTGTCGAAACTTCGATCTAGTTTGAGTGAATCTTATATCAGAAGAGAAGATTCTCAAGCATAAACAAACTAGGTGCAATCAAAGTTCAACCACCTTTAGTCAATCAAATCAATCGAAAACACAAGATAAACCGCAATTATCTAGTTTCCCACCAACGGTACTAATAGAGCTTCTCAATCCCAAAGAAGACTTTAAATTGAGCGGCCGTAAGAGATTTCTCCTAATTAGGTTACTCTCCTCTCCGAATAGGCGGCTTCACCAGTAACAACACAATCGAGGAAGTTTGATGTCACGAAGGATTAGTTTTCTAGAAATGCAAACTTCAAGTATTTATAGACAAGGAAGTTTGGACACCAAGGAATTTCCAAAACCGAAAATATTCTCAAATATATTCAATATATTCCAAATTCGGTTTCCATTATTCCTGGAAATGCTCTGTCCAAAATAATGACCGGAAATCTCTTTGGAAAATCTCAACTAGTAAATGCACATTACTAATTCTCATTTTCCTAAAATAAAATTAAGACCTTAATTAAAAGATTCTTAACTTATTTATGTTTCGATCCTGGGATTTTCTTCTTGTAGCTATTAAGCAATAACTTTGAACAATAAAAGATAAACATTATTGCCTGTGTTCACAGTGTGTCGACATCCTTACTTTGTAAGTCCTTTTTTATACTTACACCCTTGAAACCGATTTTCCACACTTCCAAACAAGTTTAGAATTGGTTCATCTGACTTTCAAGAACTATGTGATTGATCAAAAACACTCAATCACAAATCATGGGTTTAACGGTTCTGCCAATACAAGTTTCGGTTCTACCTCCATGTGAGTACTGCGCATAGTCACACTAGCTTTCCAAAATTAGGTTGACTAGGTACTAGGATCGGTTCCCCACATATATATGGTATCTAACTTATATGTATTGCACATGTCCATAGGATCGGTTCCCCTTTGCCTAAAAACGTGTTGCACATGTCCATAGGATCGGTTCCCCTTTGTGTTATAAACGATTATGTCGATGTCTTATCTACAAATTTTAATTGTTAAGAAATAAACCTCGTATTGTATTCCTTAATACTATGTCTATCCAGATTGTTCATGCTTCGCAGTTTTGTTTTCAATATGCACGACTTGAAAGATACGTTAGGGAATGAAACAGTTCAAGTAAAATATCACTAACCTCAAGTGGAAGGATGATGTTGTCGTTGTAGCTTCTTACTTCTTCACCTTTTCAAGTCTTCGCAATACTTGTAATGTCTCATATCCTAATACTTTCAAGCTAACCTATACGAAGTTGACTCTAGTACATAATCAAGCGACTCTTAAATGAGTTTGATTCACTAAAATATGACAACCAAACTTGACACACCAACGCTTGGTGGGTTCAACCGAGCTATGCTCTAACAATCTCCCCCTTTGTCAATTTTTTAGTGACAAAAGTCTTACAATCATATGGATAAAAAAATTACAAGAATTCATTGCACATACGCTTGATTCCCGATTTCAGCATCACAATAACCTGCATTCGTTCAATCCTTAAATGCCACTGTTGACATTATAATAACAAAGCTAATACTCCCCCTAAAGGTAAGATAAGTAGATTTCATCAATCCGCACGTCTTTGTGATACCAATCAATATGATATGTTACTCCCCCTTAGTCTATGCTTTCACTCTTTCATTAGATAAACATTTAAGCACAATTGTTCTTTTCCTTAGTGATACCAATCAATATAAAATCAATACCAATATCACTTGTTTACTCCATATATTTCTCCCCATTTTTGTCAAAAAATGACAAAGAAATGAAAATATAAAGGACATCACGAAAAGAATCTTACAAAAATAGACTTGCAAACCTATAGAGTTGAGCACGAGGGTTCCACACACCATTTTTGATAACCAATATCAAAACCAAAACTACAAAGTAATTTGTTTTGATATGTTATCAAGGAAATAATTTCCCGAAGAAATTTTCCCAATTTAGTTTAGCAAACCAATAATCAACTAAGCACTTTAGTTCCTTTCCTAAACCGATTGTACAAATATAATCGCTTCATTCGATAAGACCGAAATAAAGATAACTCTATTTTTCTCATCAGGTTCTAATTGTCTATATAACTTAGACCTTTAAATTTTAAACAAGACAAGTACTAGGTTAGTTAACTAGCATTTCTTGTTAAGGAATTTGATTAGACTTGAATAACCGAAACCTCCACTTTGATAAGCCTACTAAGACAAACTTAGATTCTCTTATCCGTAATCGAATTGGACTAAACAATCCATCCCATAGACTTAAGCCATAAATAATTCATACAAACCTGATGGAACAGTTACCGATTTCACACCTGCAAAATAAGGGTTAAACACAAAATCCAAGGTATCGGCTGAGTCACGACCAGGTCGCTCTCTTTAAGACGTTTCGTGGCTCTTCCATGAGTTTTGTGCAAGCAGTCTCTCTTTGTCACAACGTCCCTAGGATAAAACAGCCGAGAAAAAAAAACTCTCGTCGATCTCTCACGCACACAGTGAGAAATCGATCACTTTCGCTCTTTTATTCTTGCTTAAAAAAAAAACTTGGTCTCTTGATTCACAAAAATAGTATATGAAAAACTCTTACCATTCTGCCTCTCAAAACTGACTTATTATAGCCTTCTCAATTAAGAAAAAATTAATGGAAATAAATTTTGGTTTTAATTGTCTCCATAAAATCCTGTGTAACAGTCCAAAAACGGTCAAGTAATTTATGCCAAAATAAATACAATTGAATCCGTAATTAAAACCTGTAAAAACGTTTTGAATTTTTTTTTTAAAAGAGTAAAAAATACTTTCCAAATTCAAGAGACCTCCCAAGACCCCCAAGGCCCCACTCCCGGACTAATGATATATATATATATATACCCAATCAGTAGGGGGAGGGATTTGATCCTGAGACCTCACCCTCAAGGCCCAGAATACTTAACCACTGGGCCAAACTTGAATTGTTGATATAAATGTACAAAATAATTCTTTTAAAAAACCATATATCCCAACAATCCCCCACTTATATGTTTTTTAAAAAACACTGAGCAAGATTCGTATAGTTATGTGCATAAGTAAAGGTATCTTTCGATTTTGAACCTTTACATAATATTAAATTCTCTGAACTCTGACATAGAGTGAACACATGTCTTTGAACTCTATGGAGAAAACAGGTTACTTAATACACACGCAACTATACTAAGAGTAAAGTCCTAAATGCCAGCACATTACAGCCTTGTGCTTATCCCAGTTTCAATGAATGTTCTAGAGAACTTCCCATGTTCTCATAGAAAGCGGCCACACTTTCTCATTCACATAGGTGAGTCTGTCAAAGGTACTCCTGTAGCTTGGTACCCCACTCTATACAGAGCTATAAACTTCATTAAGAGTTAAAGAACTCAACCTTAACCCGCTTCAGGATATCATGCCATGGGAAAGATGCATGATTCTATCTCCATATCATTTGTGAATCGTTATTCCCTTTGAACCTATTTCTAGGTGGGTATCCATCACAAAATGACTCAACTTATATTGGGAAAAAGTCCCATGCCTTTAGAGGTATATAATACCTTTTCTCTAGCTAATCCTTTCGTCAAAGAATCAACTAAGTTCTCTTCCGACCTAACATGATCAACACGTACAACACTAGTTGTGAGAAACTCTCTAACTGTGCTGTGCTTTCGACGCATTTGTCGATTCTTACCGTTATAAAAACAGTTCTGTACTTTTGCAATAGCCGCGGTACTATCACAATGGATCATAATAACTGGTATCAGTCTATCCCATACAGGAATGTGAGAAAGAAAGTTTCTCAACCATCCTGCTTCTTCACTAGACGCTTCTAGTGCTATCAATTCAGACTCCATCGTAGATTGAGCCAGAATTGTCTGTTTCTTTCACTTCCAAGACACAGCGCCACCAGCAATATTAAACAAATATCCACCAGTGGCCTTGTAGTCATCTGAAAGAGAGTTCCAATCAGAATCGCATTATCTTTCAAGGACTGCAGGAAACCTCTTGTAGTGTAATCCTAGGTTAACGGTCTTTTTAAGATACCTCATAACCCTCTCAACTGCATTCCAGTGTTCCAAACCAGGACAACTGGTAAACCTGCATAAAACCTCCACTGCATACGCAATGTCTGGTCTAGTACAATCAGTTGCATAACGAAGACTACCAATTATACTAGCATATTCAGATTGTCTAACGTTATCACCAGTATTCTTAAAAAGTTTAACACTAGCATCAAAAGGAGTACTCACAGGTTTACAATCAAAATAGTTGTACTTCTTTAAAACCTTTTCAATATAATGAGACTGATCCAAAGAAATACCATCATTAGTTCTAGTAATCTTAATTCCCAGAATTACACTAACTTCACCCAAATCTTTCATTTCAAAGTTAGACTTAAGCATATCCTTAGTTTCTTCAACCACAGACAAGTTTGAACCAAAAATCAGCAAATCATCCACATACAAACAAATCATGGTGCATGCATTGTTTTCAAACTTATAGTATATGCATTTGTCACTTTCATTAATTATGAAACCATGTGAAATCATCAAGTTATCAAATTTTTCATGCCATTGCTTAGGAGCTTGTTTCAGACCATACAGGGACTTATCTAACTCACACAGTTTATGCTCTTGACCAGGAACAACAAAACCTTCAGGTTGTTCCATGTAAATTTCTTCTTCTAATTCACCATTCAAAAAAGCTATTTTAACATCCATTTGATGAACAACAATATTATGCACAACAGCAACAGCAATCAAAACACGAATAGAAGTCAATCTTGTAACAGGAGAATAAGTATCAAAGAAATCTACATCTTCTATTTGCATATATCCTTTAGCTACCAACCTAGCTTTATGTTTGTCTACTGTACCATCAGGGTTCAACTTCCTTTTAAGTACCCATTTACAACCTATTGCTTTGCAACCAGGGGGTAAGTCTGCTAGGTGCCAAATTCCATTAAGATTATGGGAGTCCATTTCATTATCTATGGCTTCCTGCCAAAAACCATATCAGGAGATTTAAGTGCCTCTTGAAGACTAGAAGGGTCTTCCTTTAGGGTATAAACTTCAAAATAAGAACCATAGTCTTTCGCAATCCTAGCCCTTTTGCTACACCTAGGTTCAATTTCAGCGTCTCTAGTTTCTGCAGTTTTAGGTTCTTCTATTCTAAGTTCAGAACTTGTACTAGGTAGAGAACCCCCACTATTTCTAGATTTAAAAGGAAATCTATCTTCGAAGAAATCAGAATCAATAGATTCAATAATAACTTTATTATTCAGATCAAAAAATCTATAAGCTTTACTTTTTTGAGCATACCCAACAAAAACACATTCATAAGCTTCACTATCTAGCTTTGATCTTTTAGGATCAGGAATACGAACATAAGCCAAACAACCCCATACTCTAAAATATGAAACATTAGGTTTTCTGTTTTTCCAAAGTTCATAAGGTGATATTTTTGTTTTTGAATTTGTAACACGATTCAAAACATAACAAACAGTCATCAAGATTTCTCCCCACCAATGAGGGGCAGCACCAGAACTCAACAAACATGCAGTCACAAGAGTAGTAAAACTACGATTCTTTCTTTCAGCTTTTCCATTCATTTCAGGGTTATAAGGAATAGTTTTTTCATGTATAATTCCAGAAAATTCATAAATTTCAGTGAATGGTTTAGAATCATATTCAGTTCCTCTATCACTACGAAATCTCTTAATTTTCCTACCAAATTGATTTTCAACTTCAGCAATAAAAACCTTAAATTTTTCAATATCTTCATTCTTATGACTTAGCAAGTAAACATAGGTATAATTAGAGTAATCATCAATAAAAGTCATGACATATCTTTTTCCATTTCTAGTTAATATACCTTCATATTCACAAAAATCAGAATGCACTAACTCTAAAGGCTCAGATTCTCTAACAACATATTTATGGGAACTCTTGGTTATTTTTGCTTGACTACAAGATTCACACTTTTCAAAATCATGCATGGATATTTTTGGAATAAGACCTTGCTTGCTCATGGTATCTATTGATCTACTGTTCACATGACAAAGTTTAGCATGCCAAACATTAAAAGTACACACCATATAAGAAGAAGATGCAATTTTATTCATTTCAACATTAAGCTTAAACATTCCATCAGCAGCATAACCTTTTCCTACAAACACTCTGTTTTTAGTAATTGTGTAAACATCAGATCCAATAGTTTGATACAACCCAGCCTTGTTGAGAAGATAGCCGGAAACAAGATTCTTTCTCATTTCTGGAGTGTGGAGGACATCTTTTAGCATAATTGTCTTCCCAGAAGTAAACTTCAGTTCTACCGTACCGGAACCTTTCAAAATAGTGGTATGGGAGTCTATCAACAACACTTTCTTATCCTTGATTTCTGCATAAGTCTTAAATAGGGACCTATCAAAACAACAATGGCGCGAAGCACCACTGTCTACCCACCACCCATCGATTCCACCAACCATGTGAATCTCTGGATCAGAAACCATGGCAATTATAACGCTTTCAGCAGCATTAGCTTGAGCATTATTCTTTCCTTTGTTATTCCTGCAATCCCTAGCCATGTGGTTTGGTTTACCGCAGCATAACAAAGGAACTCAGAATCAGAATTCTGAAATTTCCTTGATGGGTGTGGGTTCTTGTTTTGATTAGGTTTTCCTTTCCTTTGGTTCTGGTCAGGTTTCATCGGTTTTTTCTTAGGTTTCAAACTCGGTTGAGTCTGATTCTTATTGTTGGAAACGATAAGAATCTCTTCTTTTCTGTCTTGTTTTCGTGCTTCCTCTTCAACCCTGAGCTTAGAAATCTAACTTTCAAGAGAAAACCTTAGTTTTATGACGCAAAGTATTACGAAAATCTTTCCAAGATGGGGGTAATTTATCAATCAGTACAATACTTGAAATTGTTCATCAGTTTTCATACCTTCCGTCATAATTTCATGAGTATTTTCTGAAGTTCATGAGCCTGAGCAACGACTGATTTTTCATCCACCATTTGATATCTCAGGTAGCGGCTTACAACATATTTCTTCGATCCGGCTTCTTCGGTGTCATATTTTTTCTGTAAGGCATCCCACACATCTTTAGCAGTATCAAATGTGGAGTATTCATAAAGATCGTCAAACAAAGCATTCAGAAATAGTTTTTGCAATCAAAGTCATTATCAATCCATTTTTCA
Source organism: Papaver somniferum (assembly GCF_003573695.1). NCBI lineage: Eukaryota > Viridiplantae > Streptophyta > Magnoliopsida > Ranunculales > Papaveraceae > Papaver > Papaver somniferum. The sequence goes on from NC_039366.1 coordinate 55,447,381, forward strand.
TAGGCTTTTTGTTTTCTCAGCAGTTTGGATTTCAACAGGTTCTTCAGTTGGTTGAGGAGTTGCAGTTGTTGCGGCTGGAGTTGCTTTTTTCGCAGCTTCTGCATCTTGTGGATTAGCTGGTTTGATTGAGGTCACCATCATGTGCAACTTCATCAGTTTGAGATAGAAAAACAACTTTAGCTTCCATCTTCTGAAATGAAGTCCTTCAAACTTGAACGGCTTGTTGATATCAACAACGGTTTTCTTTTCAGATTCCATGGCAGAAAGATGCGTCTTAAAATTGTTGGAACAGTTACCGATTTCACACCTGCAAAACAAGGGTTAACACACAAAATCCAAGGTATCGGCTGAGTCACGACCAGGTCGCTCTCTTTAAGACGTTTCGTGGCTCTGCCTTGAGTTTTGTGCAAGCAGTCTCTCTTTGTCACAACGTCCCCAGGATAAAACAGCCGAGAAAAAAACTCTCGTCGATCTCTCACGCACACAGTGAGAAATCGATCACTTTCACTCTTTTATTCTTGCTCAAAAAAAACTTGGTCTCTTGATTCACTAAAACAGTATATGGAAAACTCTTACCATTCTGCCTCTCAAAACTGGCTTATTATAACCTTCTCAATTAAGACAAAATTAATGGAAATAAATTTTGGTTTTAATTGTCTCCATAAAATCCTGTGTAACAGTCCAAAAACGGTCAAGTAATTTATGCCAAAATAAATACAATTGAATCCGTAATTAAAACCTGTAAAAACGTTTTGAATTTTTTTTTTTAAAAGAGTAAAAAATACACTCCAAATTCAAGATACCTCCAAAGACCCCCAAGGCCCCACTCCCTGACTAATGATATATATATATATATATATATACCCAATCAGTAGGGGGAGGGATTTGATCTTGAGACCCTACCCTCAAGGCCCAAAATACTTAACCACTGGGCCAAGCTTGAATTGTTGATATAAATGTACGAAATAATTCTTTTAAAAAACCTATATCCCAACAATCCCCCAGTTATATGTTTTTTAAAAAACACTGAGCAAGATTCATATAGTTATGTGCATAAGTAAAGGTATCTTTCGATTTTGAACCTTTACATAGTATTAAATTCTCTGAACTCTGACATAGAGTGAACACATGTCTGTGAACTCTATGGAGAGAACAGGTTACTTAATACACACACAACTATACTAAGAGCAAAATCCTAAATGCCAGCACATTACAGCCTTGTGCTTATCCCAGTTTCAATGAATATTCTAGAGAACTTCCCATGTTCTCATAGAAAGCGGCCACACTTTCTCATTCACATAGGTGAGTCTCTCAAAGGTACTCATGTAGCTTGGTACCCCACTCTATACATATCTAAAAAATTCATTAAGAGTTAAAGAACTCAACCTTAACCCGCTTCATGATATCATGCCATGGGAAAGATGCATGATTCTATCTCCATATCATTTGTGAATCGTTATTCCATTTGAACCTATTTCTAGGTGGGTATCCATCACAAAATGACTCAACTTCTAGTGGGCAAAAGTCCGTGCCTTTAAGGTATAAATACCTTTTCTCTAGATAATCCTTTCGTCAAAGAATCAGCTAAGTTCTCTTCCGACCTAACATGATCAACACGTACACACTAGTTGTGAGAAACTCTCTAACTGTTCTGTGCTTTCGACGCATTTGTCGATTCTTACCGTTATAAAAACAATCATGTACTTTTGCAATAGCCGCGGTACTATCACAATGGATCATAATAGCTGGTATCGGTCTATCCCATACAGGAATTTGAGAAAGCAAGTTTCTCAACTATCCTGCTTCTTCACTAGATGCTTCTAGTGCTATCAATTCAGACTCCATCGTAGATTGATCCAGAATTGTCTGTTTCTTTGACTTCCAAGACACAGCGCCACCAGCAATATTAAACAAATATCCACCAGTGGCCTTGTAGTCATCTGAAAGAGAGTTCCAATCAGCATCGCAGTATCCTTCAAGGACTGCAGGAAACCTCTTGTAGTGTAATCCTAGGTTAACGGTCTTTTTAAGATACCGCATAACCCTCTCAACTGCATTCCATGTTCCAAACCAGGACAACTGGTAAAACTGCATAAAACCCCACTGCATACGCAATGTCTGGTCTAGTACAATCAGTTGCATAACGAAGACTACCAATTATACTAGCATATTCAGATTGTCTAACACTATCACCAGTATTCTTAAACAGTTTAACACTAGCATCAAAAGGAGTACTCACAGGTTTACAATCAAAATAGTTGTACTTCTTTAAAACCTTTTCAATATATGAGATGATCCCAAAGAAATACCATCATTAGTTCTAGTAATCTTAATTCCCAGAATTACACTACTTCACCCAAATCTTTCATTTCAAAGTTAGACTTAAGCATATCCTTAGTTTTTTCAACCACAGACAAGTTTGAACCAAAAATCAGCAAATCATCCACATACAAACAAATCATGGTGCATGCATTGTTTTCAAACTTATAGTATATGCATTTGTCACTTTCATTAATTCTGAAACCATGTGAAATCATCAAGTTATCAAATTTTTCATGTCATTGCTTAGAGCTTGTTTCAGACCATACAATGACTTATCTAACTCACACTTTATGCTCTTGACCAGGAACAACAAAACCTTCAGGTTGTTCCATGTAAATTTCTTCTTCTAATTCACCATTCAAAAAAGTGTTTTAACATCCATTTATGAACAACAAGATTATGCACCGCAGCAACAACAATCAAAACACAATAAAGTCAATCTTGTAACGGAGAATAAGTATCAAAGAAATCTACATCTTCTCTTTTCCTATATCCTTTAGCTACCAACCTAGATTTGTGTTTGTCTACTGTACCATCAGGGTTCAACTTCCTTTTAAGTACCCATTTACAACCTATGCTTTGCAACCAGGGGGTAAGTCTGCTAGGTGCCAAGTTCCATTAAGATTATGGGAGTCCATTTCATTATCTATGGCTTCCTGCCAAAAACCAGATTCAGGAGATTTAAGTGCCTCTTGAAGACTAGAAGGGTCTTCCTCTAGGGTATAAACTTCAAAATCAGAACCATAGTCTGTCGCAATCCTAGCCCTTTTGCTACGCCTAGGTTCAATTTCAGCGTCTCTAGTTTCTGCAGTTTTAGGTTCTTCTATTCTAAGTTCAGAACTTGTACTAGGTAGAGAACCCCCACTATTTCTAGATTTAAAAGGAAATCTATCTTCGAAGAAATCAGAATCAATAGATTCAATAATAACTTTATTATTCAGATCAAAAAATCTATAAGCTTTACTTGTTTTGAGCATACCCAACAAAACACATTCATAAGCTTTACTAGCTAGCTTTGATCTTTTAGGATCAGGAATACGAACATAAGCCAAACAACCCCATACTCTAAAATATGAACATTAGGTTTTCTGTTTTTCCAAAGTTCATAAGGTGATATTTTTTTTTTGAATTTGTAACACGATTCAAAACATAACAAACAGTCATCAAGATTTCTCCCCACCAATGAGGGGCAGCACCAGAACTCAACAAACATGCAGTCACAAGAGTAGTAAAAGTACGATTCTTTCTTTCAGCTTTTCCATTCATTTCAGGGTTATAAGAAGTTTTTTCATGTATAATTCCAGAAGATTCATAAATTTCAGTGAATGGTTTAGAATCATATTCAGTTCCTCTATCACTACGAAATCTCTTAATTTTCCTACCAAATTGATTTTCAACTTCAGCAATAAAAACCTTAAATTTTTCAATAGCTTCATTCTTATGACTTAGCAAGTAAACATAGGTATAATTAGAGTAATCATCAATAAAAGTCATGACATATCTTTTTCCATTTCTAGTATACCTTCATATTCACACAAATCAGAATGCACTAACTCTAAAGGCTCAGATTCTCTAACAACATATTTATGGGAACTCTTGGTTATTTTTGCTTGACTACAAGATTCACACTTTTCAAAATCATGCATGGATATTTTTGGAATAAGACCTTGCTTGCTCATGGTATCTATGATCTACTGTTCACATGACAAAGTCTAGCATGCCAAACATTAAAAGTACACACCATATAAGAAGAAGATGCAATTTTATTCATTTAACATTAAGCTTAAACATTCCATCAGCAACATAACCTTTTCCTACAAACACTCTGTTTTTAGTAATTGTGTAAACATCAGATCCAATAGTTTGATACAACCCAGCCTTGTTGAGAAGATAGCCGGAAACAAGATTCTTTCTCATTTCTGGAGTGTGGAGGACATCTTTCAGCATAATTGTCTTCCCAGAAGTAAACTTCAGTTCTACCGTACCAGAACCTTTCACAATAGTGGTATGGGAGTCTCCAACAACACTTTCGTATCCTTGATTTCTGCATAGTCTTAAATAGGGACCTATCAAAACAACAATGGCGCGAAGCACCACTGTCTATCCACCACCCATCGGTTCCACCAACCATGTGAATCTCTGGATCAGAAACCATGGAAATTATAACGCTTTCAGCAGCATTAGCTTGAGCATTATTCTTTCCTTTGTTATTCCTGCAATCCCTAGCCATGTGGTTTGGTTTACCACAGCATAACAAAGGAACTCAGAATCAGAATTCTGAAATTTCCTTGATGGGTGTGGGTTCTTGTTTTGATTAGGTTTTCCTTTCCTTTGGTTCTGGTCAGGTTTCATCGGTTTTTTCTTAGGTTTCAAACTCGGTTGAGTCTGATTCTTATTGTTGGAAACGATAAGAATCTCTTTCTTTCTGTTTCGTGCTTCCTCTCCCCTGAGCTTAGAAATCAACTTTCAAGAGAAAATTCCTTAGTTTTATGACGCAAAGTATTACGAAAATCTTTCCAAGATGGGGGTAATTTATCAATCAGTACAGATACTTGAAATTGTTCATCAGTTTTCATACCTTCCGTCATAATTTCATGAGCTATTTTCTGAAGTTCATGAGCCTGAGCAACGACTGATTTTTCATCCACCATTTGATATCTCAGGTAGCGGCTTATAGCATATTTCTTCGATCCGGCTTCTTCGGTGTCATATTTTTTGTAAGGCATCCCACACATCTTTAGCAGTATCAAATGTGGAGTAGTATTCATAAAGATCGTCAACAAAGCATTCAGAATATAGTTTTTGCAATCAAAGTCATTATCAATCCATTTTTCATAGGCTTTTTGTTTTTTTCAGCAGTTTGGATTTCAACAGGTTCTTCAGTTGGTTGAGGAGTTGCAGTTGTTGCGGCTGGAGTTGCTTTTTTCGCAGCTTCTGCATCTTGTGGATTAGGTGATTGAGGTCACCATCATATGCAACTTCATCAGTTTGATAGAAAAACAACTTTAGCTTCCATCTTCTGAAATGAAGAGCCTTGTGCTTATCCCAGTTTCAATGAATATTCTAGAGAACTTCCCATGTTCTCATAGAAAGCGGCCACACTTTCTCATTCACATAGGTGAGTCTCTCAAAGGTACTCATGTAGCTTGGTACCCCACTCTATACATATCTAAAAAATTCATTAAGAGTTAAAGAACTCAACCTTAACCCGCTTCATGATATCATGCCATGGGAAAGATGCATGATTCTATCTCCATATCATTTGTGAATCGTTATTCCATTTGAACCTATTTCTAGGTGGGTATCCATCACAAAATGACTCAACTTCTAGTGGGCAAAAGTACCGTGCCTTTAAAGGTATATAATACCTTTTCTCTAGATAATCCTTTCATCAAAGAATCAGCTAAGTTCTCTTCCGACCTAACATGATCAACACGTACACCACTAGTTGTGAGAAACTCTCTAACTGTTCTGTGCTTTCGACGCATTTGTCGATTCTTACCGTTATAAAAACAATCATGTACTTTTGCAATAGCCGCGGTACTATCACAATGGATCATAATAGCTGGTATCGGTCTATCCCATACAGGAATTTGAGAAAGCAAGTTTCTCAACTATCCTGCTTCTTCACTAGATGCTTCTAGTGCTATCAATTCAGACTCCATCGTAGATTGATCCAGAATTGTCTGTTTCTTTGACTTCCAAGACACAGCGCCACCAGCAATATTAAACAAATATCCACCAGTGGCCTTGTAGTCATCTGAAAGAGAGTTCCAATCAGCATCGCAGTATCCTTCAAGGACTGCAGGAAACCTCTTGTAGTGTAATCCTAGGTTAACGGTCTTTTTAAGATACCGCATAACCCTCTCAACTGCATTCCAATGTTCCAAACAAGGACAACTGGTAAAACTGCATAAAACCTCCACTGCATACGCAATGTCTGGTCTAGTACAATCAGTTGCATAACGAAGACTACCAATTATACTAGCATATTCAGATTGTCTAACACTATCACCAGTATTCTTAAACAGTTTAACACTAGTATCAAAAGGAGTACTCACAGGTTTACAATCAAAATAGTTGTACTTCTTTAAAACCTTTTCAATATAATGAGACTGATCCAAAGAAATACCATCATTAGTTCTAGTAATCTTAATTCCCAGAATTACACTAACTTCACCCAAATCTTTCATTTCAAAGTTAGACTTAAGCATATCCTTAGTTTCTTCAACCACAGACAAGTTTGAACCAAAAATCAGCAAATCATCCACATACAAACAAATCATGGTGCATGCATTGTTTTCAAACTTATAGTATATGCATTTGTCACTTTCATTAATTCTGAAACCATGTGAAATCATCAAGTTATCAAATTTTTCATGTCATTGCTTAAGAGCTTGTTTCAGACCATACAATGACTTATCTAACTCACACCCTTTATGCTCTTGACCAGGAACAACAAAACCTTCAGGTTGTTCCATGTAAATTTCTTCTTCTAATTCACCATTCAAAAAAGCTGTTTTAACATCCATTTAATGAACAACAAGATTATGCACCGCAGCAACAACAATCAAAACACGAATAAAAGTCAATCTTGTAACGGGAGAATAAGTATCAAAGAAATCTACATCTTCTCTTTTCCTATATCCTTTAGCTACCAACCTAGATTTGTGTTTGTCTACTGTACCATCAGGGTTCAACTTCCTTTTAAGTACCCATTTACAACCTATGGCTTTGCAACCAGGGGGTAAGTCTGCTAGGTGCCAAGTTCCATTAAGATTATGGGAGTCCATTTCATTATCTATAGCTTCCTGCCAAAAACCAGATTCAGGAGATTTAAGTGCCTCTTGAAGACTAGAAGGGTCTTCCTCTAGGGTATAAACTTCAAAATCAGAACCATAGTCTGTCGCAATCCTAGCCCTTTTGCTACGCCTAGGTTCAATTTCAGCGTCTCTAGTTTCTGCAGTTTTAGGTTCTTCTATTCTAAGTTCAGAACTTGTACTAGGTAGAGAACCCCCACTATTTCTAGATTTAAAAGGAAATCTATCTTCGAAGAAATCAGAATCAATAGATTCAATAATAACTTTATTATTCATATCAAAAAATCTATAAGCTTTATTGTTTTGAGCATACCCAACAAAAACACATTCATAAGCTTTACTAGCTAGCTTTGATCTTTTAGGATCAGGAATACGAACATAAGCCAAAGAACCCCATACTCTAAAATATGAAACATTAGGTTTTCTGTTTTTCCAAAGTTCATAAGGTGATATTTTTGTTTTTGAATTTGTAACACGATTCAAAACATAACAAACAGTCATCAAGATTTCTCCCCACCAATGAGGGGCAGCACCAGAACTCAACAAACATGCAGTCACAAGAGTAGTAAAAGTACGATTCTTTCTTTCAGCTTTTCCATCCATTTCAGGGTTATAAGAAGAAGTTTTTTCATGTATAATTCCAGAAGATTCATAAATTTCAGTGAATGGTTTAGAATCATATTCAGTTCCTCTATCACTACGAAATCTCTTAATTTTCCTACCAAATTGATTTTCAACTTCAGCAATAGAAACCTTAAATTTTTCAATAACTTCATTCTTATAACTTAGCAAGTAAACATAGGTATAATTAGAGTAATCATCAATAAAAGTCATGACATATGTTTTTCCATTTCTAGTTAGTATACCTTCATATTCACACAAATCAGAATGCACTAACTCTAAAGGCTCAGATTCTCTAACAACATATTTATGGGAACTCTTGGTTATTTTTGCTTGACTACAAGATTCACACTTTTCAAAATCATGCATGGATATTTTTGGAATAAGACCTTGCTTGCTCATGGTATCTATTGATCTACTAATCACATGACAAAGTCTAGCATGCCAAACATTAAAAGTACACACCATATAAGAAGAAGATGCAATTTTATTCATTTAAACATTAAGCTTAAACATTCCATCAGCAACATAACCTTTTCCTACAAACACTCTGCTTTTAGTAATTGTGTAAACATCAGATCCAATAGTTTGATACAACCCAGCCTTGTTGAGAAGATAGCCGTAAACAAGATTCTTTCTCATTTCTGGAGTGTGGAGGACATCTTTTAGCATAATTGTCTTCCCAGAAGTAAACTTCAGTTCTACCGTACCAGAACCTTTCACAATAGTGGTATGGGAGTCTCGCAACAACACTTTCGTACCAGATCCTTGATTTCTGCATAAGTCTTAAATAGGGACATATCAAAACAACAATGTCGCGAAGCACCACTGTCTATCCACCACCCATCGGTTCCACCAACCATGTGAATCTCTGGATCAGAAACCATGGAAATTATAACGCTTTCAGCAGCATTAGCTTGAGCATTATTCTTTCCTTTGTTATTCCTGCAATCCCTAGCCATGTGGTTTGGTTTACCACATGCATAACAAAGGAATTCAGAATCAGAATTCTGAAATTTCCTTGATGGGTGTGGGTTCTTGTTTTGATTAGGTTTTCCTTTCCTTTGGTTCTGGTCAGGTTTCATCGGTTTTTTCTTAGGTTTCAAACTCGGTTGAGTCTGATTCTTATTGTTGGAAACGATAAGAATCTCTTCTTTTCTGTCTTGTTTTCGTGCTTCCTCTCCAACCCTGAGCTTAGAAATCTAACTTTCAAGAGAAAATTCCTTAGTTTTATGACGCAAAGTATTAAGAAAATCTTTCCAAGATGGGGGTAATTTATCAATCAGTAAAGATACTTGAAATTGTTCATCAGTTTTCATACCTTCCGTCATAATTTCATGAGCCATTTTCTGAAGTTCATGAGCCTGAGCAACGGCTGATTTTTCATCCACCATTTGATATCTCAGGTAGCGGCTTATAGCATATTTCTTCGATCCGGCTTCTTCGGTGTCATATTTTTTCTGTAAGGCATCCCACACATCTTTAGCAGTATCAAATGTGGAGTAGTATTCATAAAGATCGTCAAACAAAGCATTCAGAATATAGTTTTTGCAATCAAAGTCATTATCAATCCATTTTTCATAGGCTTTTTGTTTTTTTCAGCAGTTTGGATTTCAACAGGTTCTTCAGTTGGTTGAGGAGTTGCAGTTGTTGCGGCTGGAGTTGCTTTTTTCGCAGCTTCTGCATCTTGTGGATTAGATGGTTTGATTGAGGTCACCATCATATGCAACTTCATCAGTTTCAGATAGAAAAGCAACTTTAGCTTCCATCTTCTGAAATGAAGTCCTTCAAACTTGAATGGCTGGTTGATATCAACAACGGTTTTCTTTTCAGATTCCATGGCAGAAAGATGCGTATTAAAATTATTGGAACATTTACCGATTTCACACCTGCAAAACAAGGTTTAACACACAAAATCCAAGGTATCGGCTGAGTCACGACCAGGTCGCTCTCTTTAAGACTTTTCGTGGCTCTGCCTTGAGTTTTGTGCAAGCAGTCTCTCTTTGTCACAACGTCCCCAGGATAAAACAACCGAGAAAAAAAAAACTCTCGTCGATCTCTCACGCACACAGTGAGAAATCGATCACTTCACTCTTTTATTCTTGCTCAAAAAAAAAACTTGGTCTCTTGATTCACAAAAACAGTATATGGAAAACTCTTACCATTCTGCCTCTCAAAACTGACTTATTATAGCCTTCTCAATTAAGACAAAATTAATGGAAATAAATTTTGGTTTTAATTGTCTCCATAAAATCCTGTGTAACAGTCCAAAAACGGTCAAGTAATTTATGCCAAAATAAATACAATTGAATCCGTAATTAAAACCTGTAAAAACGTTTTGAATTTTTTTTTTTAAAAGAGTAAAAAATACACTCCAAATTCAAGAGACCTCCCAAGACCCCCAAGGCCCCACTCCCTGACTAATGATATATATATATATATATACCTAATCAGTAGGGGGAGGGATTTGATCCTGAGACCTCACCCTCAAGGCCCAAAATACTTAACCACTGGGCCAAGCTTGAATTGTTGATATAAATGTACAAAATAATTCTTTTAAAAAACCATATATCCCAACAACCAAAATAAATCAACTTGCATAATATATTATTCACCTCAACCGGAAGCAATTGAATCAACATAAGCATTAAAACACCGCAATTGCACCGAAATTTTGTAAGCCTAAACAATTGATACCACACAATAAAGCAAGATCACAATAGTTTTTTTTTAACCGAAACCAATTAAATCACACACACATCCATACACACATAATGGAATAAAATCATCAATTGTACTGAAATTTTGTTAAGCCAAAGCAAAATATATATGAAATAAAATCAGGCTTTTCTTAAATAGGAAAACAATTAACTAACAACACTGTTACCTCAAATTTCGCATCCACTTCTCAAATATGTTTGCATCTTTTTCCAAGGACAATTGATATCGAAATATCATTATGTTGTCATCCTTATGCAAAACAAAAGAATAACAACAACCAACCTTTACCAGAAAAAGGTTGAAAATCGGTTTTTAACTATTGCAAGCAAAAGTTGAAAACTATCGAAACACATATGCTTTTATTCTAAACCAAACCGATTCAACATATTGTGACTTTTTCACATATTGTTTCTACCAGAACCCCTCATGATCCTTTGATAAATCCTACCAACATGGGCTAGAACTTAATCCTGCTAAATCAAAAAGTCACCCAAACCATAAGGGTTCACAACATTATGAGATCGAGTATCAAGGTAATAAAACCGAAATCAAACATCCCATAAACATCCATAGCAATAATAAAGCATTCAAGCACAGGCTATGTAAATCAAAATCCATCATAAGAAAAATTATAAATCAAATAATTTTATTCATAATAAACCTAATACAATCATTGAAAATCAAAAATTGTTGTCTATTTTCCTTTGCAGTTCTAAATTCATACTTTTAGGTCATCCTTCAAGGTTGAATCCGGATCAGAAGATTTTACCGGATTCCAATCATCTTATACAACCACTAGTCTTGATTCAAGACTGACAACATTGCCATTTACTTCCTTGAATTCCTTTCACAAATCCTTTTCCTTGTTCCTTACTTCACATAAGATTAGATCTAATTTTAGTGAAAGATTCTTGAGAAGATTATCATTGAGAGAGGAGATCTCTTCATTAGGAACATCCTGTTGAAGTTCTGGAGACGAATCAGAATCACCATCAGATGACTCGAGACGAAGTTTCTTGTTTGGAAACAATATAGTCCAGGCCTTTTCGGTTTTTCGAGAGTTGCAACTAGAGGTATACATACTGTCAAAACTCTATGAAAATGAAGTAAGAGGTCTTCCCTCTTATAAGTTCTAAAACATTTTCTCAAAAATCCTTGAGAATATTATTTTACTTAAATTCTTAACCGAAAATCAATTTTTAGAAATATTTTTATAAAAAAAAATATTTTACATCTATATCCTTACTGTATACTTTTAAGGGTAACAAGTAAGGATCCATGATAACCACTTAGATGGTCACCTTTTTGATTGTTGATATTCTTCCCTTGAAGATTTCAACATTCTTACATGGTTGAGGAGACATTATGTTTGAACTTTTAGGTTCAACTTTTAATCTTGATGTAAGATCATGATGTTCGAAGAACTTATTCTCCTGTTTTGAAGAGATCTTTGATCTACACTTAGATCTTGATTTTACGGTTTTATACAGTCTCTCTCTCTGTTTAGTATCAAGACATTGCCTTTGAAAATACCCTTTTTGTATGCACAAGTAGCACACACCAGAATTGTTGCGTTTTCTGTATCTAGATTTCACAGACTTATTCAGTCTTACCTCCTTGCCTCTTGATTCATTCATACCAAATGAAGATTTATCAAGGCAATTGAGTCTATTTCTCATTTTTTGATTTTCTTCTTTTAACTTCCTTATCTCATCTTGACAAGACTTAATATCAATAATGAGTTTATATACTTGTACCTTTTCAGAGAATTGAGTAGCCTTGATTTTCTTTGGTCGCTTGTTATATTTTTCTTTATCATTCAGAAGACTCAGTTTGAGTTGATCAAGCGATGATTTTATTTCAATGATGTCAGATTCAAGAAGGTGAGTTATTTTGTCTTTACATGGAAATAATTCTTTGAAAATTGATGGAGTAAACTCTTCTTCAGTATCTAGAGTCGGAAGGACTTCAGAGTCATAGACTTCTGAAATAGTTGCAACGTGATCTATCTCATCAACTTGATCATTCTCATTAGGACAATAATCAAGTGTGGCAGTATAAGCATTTGTTTTCCACTGTGTTTCCTTAGTTGGACAGTCTGGAGAGATATGGCCGAACCCTCTACATTTGTAGAATTGAGGAATAATATCATCATCATCCCAGGTGTCTTCACGTTTATGTGGAGGAATAGTTTTTCCTTTTGACACAGGTGATTCTCTTTTTCGATGTCTCAACGGTTTCTTGAATCATTGAGTAATAAGAGACAAATGATGATTTAGTTTAGCTTCATCTTCAGCAGTTAAATCTTCCTGATCTTCGGATCCGAGTATTGAGTCAAAACCCCTTTTATGGCTTTATAGGCCAAATTGTCCTTTTGTTTAGACAATCTTTATTTATCAAATATTTTCAGTTTTCCAACTAGAGAACTTCTAGATAGAGACGAAAGATCATTAGCTTCAATGATTGCATGTTTTTTAGAATTGTATCTAGATGACAATGATCTGAGAATTTTGCATACTATATCCTTTTCAGAGATAGTCTTTCCAAGAGATAAAGAGGCATTAATTATCTCAGAGAGTTTAAGATGAAACTCTTCAAAGGTGTCATTGTCATCCATTCTAAGGTTCTCCCAATCGAACGTAAGAGTTTGAAGTCTAGCTTCTTTCTCTGAAGTGTTTCCTTCGAATACGATCTGAAGGTTATCCCAAGATTCTTTCGAAGTTTGACATGTTGATACATGATGTTGTAGGTCACGATTTACATCATGTATTATAACATTCAAACCATCTGAATTCTGCTTTGCAAGAGCCTTTTCTTCGTTTGAAAACTCCACTAAGCGTTTAAACTCGGTTTCCGAATTTTCTACCATTGGTGAAAAAACGGGTGTCTAACCACCACACCCAATATTTCGATTAGCAATTTGTATGGACTAACTCCAATATACTTTCTATAGAATCAACTAGACAGTCATACTCAATCTAGGTAAAAGTATATCGAGGAGTTAATATCTCTTTTCTTGATTTGATCTTTACTCAAGCAAATAGAAATCTGCGAGTCTTTATCAAATACAAGGAATAAACTTGGATAGTACCAAAGACCAATATCCAAGGATCAATCAATATCCAATCAACAACCAAAGGTTGGATTTCACTATTGATCGATACAACGCACAACCTGTATTATTTCAATTATATAACAAAATATAATGCGGAGTAGAAATAACACAGACACAAAAAATTTTGTTAACGAGGAAACCGCAAATGTAGAAAAACCCCGGGACCTAGTTCAGATTGAACACCACATTGTATTAAGCCGCTACAGAGACTAGCCTACTACAAACTAACTTCGGTCTGGACTGTAGTTGAACCCCAATCAATATCACACTGATTCAAGGTACAGTTGTGCTCCTTACCTCTCTGATCCCAACAGGATACTACGCACTTGATTACCTTAGCTGATCTCACCCACAACCAAGAGTTGCTACGACCCAAAGTCGAAGACTTTAATAAACAAATTTGTATCACACAGAAAAGTCTACGATAACAGATAAAATTGTCTCCCACAGATAAACCTACAAGTTTTATTCTGTCTTTTGATAAAATCAAGGTGAACAGAACCAATTGATAAACCAGACTTATATTCCCGACGAACAGCCTAGTATTATCAATCACCTCACAATAATATAAATTGTATGGTAGCGAAACTAGATATTGCAGAATCACAAATGATGAGATGAAGATGTTTGTGATTTCTTTTTATCTTTCCCTATCGGAGATATAGTCTCAAGCCAATTTTACAATTTCACTCGTATGATAGAAGATGGCAAGATCATATCGCTCAACTACAAGAGAAGTAGTTTCGTCTTGCTGCACAATCCCAATGAAGTCTTTAAGTCGTTAACCGACAGGGTCTCGAGAAGAAACCTACGGTTAATGGAGAATCGACTCTAGCAAAACCAACTAGTATCATACAGGAGGTGTGGGGATTAGTTTTTCCAGTTTCTAGACGTCTCCCTAATATAGTTTTCAAATCAGGGTTTGCAATCCAAGTTACCTTGGTGTGAGTGGGGAAAAACGATTTGCTGGTTTTTACGGAATTGAAGAGTCGACCGTGTGGAGACTCCTTGAACCGAGCGAAATGTTGAACCTCACACAGATGCACTGCAAGAAGGGAGTGCTTTAAGTTCGAGAGATCAATCTGTAAGACCCCGACCTAAACCAAGAACAATGGACGTTCCAGAGTCAATTCGGTCACAAGAGAGGATGGGTTGATCTGTAGGAGGAAAGCTGAGAAATGCGTAAGATCAATAGTGATCTGAGATTGTAGGTGTGTTGTGAATTCAGTGTGAAAATGCGCTGAATGATTGGATTTTTCTCAACTGAGAGTAATTTCAGTGAGTTCGTGTAGACGAAAGATTGTCTGTATGAACTTTTGATGAGAAATTGCTCGTTTTGGCGAATTTTGTTCGATTGTTCGAAAAACCTGTGTCTTTTCAATCAAAATTCAGGGAAATTTTATAATACCGGAATTGAAAACACCATGATCCCATGAAGTGTGATAGTTGCTGGAATCAGAGAATGGGAAATGGGGAAATCGTGTTTAAACCAATTACTCATCGTGCGGAGACTTGGTTAACTTTCCACCCACTACTTTGCTGACTCTTCCAACTGATTGCACGACTTGCTCACATTCTCATCGTGGGTGAACACACGTGCCGTAGACCGCCAGACCAAAACCCTAGTTAGTATCCCCCCATGTGACACGATTGAAATCTCGTGATTGTGGAGTCAGTTGCTGACTTTATGGGACGATGAGTCCATGTAGCGCTGAGTTGAACATGATTAGCAAATGTTTCGAAACTCATGAATTTAATGTGTCTGCTGAGACGAGGTATCATTATAACCTAAGACGAGGAAAACTGGATTCAAAACCCTAATTTTACCGAAATGATGATTTATTGCAAATTAACACGGGACCGGCTACATTGGATGACGGTATCACCATATAACGCCCAAATGCTCGAATGAGCAAAAAATACCAAAGTCTCTTGAGGACCAGTTGGTGAAAGAATGATTAAATGCTGGTTTAAGGGAAATTCCATGAAACTGGAGAGTTTGGCGAAATTAGGTAACTTCCATGAGATGAGAGACATAAATTAAAATATAAAATAGGGAATGGGAGTGTGGGACCGGCAATGGCCGTGGCATGGCCGGCCGGCCAATGGGCGCGGTCCCCAAGGCACTCTTCCCAATTTTATGTAATTTTGATGATTTTAGATAATTTTTCATAAAATCAAAGGGATTTGTTGAAAACCAAGATATTTTGTTGAAATCAGGGAATTTTCATGAAATCAGGAAACCAAACACCAAATAATAATAAAATAATGAGCGTGTGGGACCGGCTAGGGCATGGCCGGCCGGCTAGAGCCCGATCCCACAAGTTTTCCTAATTTTTTTTTAATATTTTCCATGATTTTAGAGAAAATACATGAAATTAGGTAATTTTAGGGAAATTCATAAAATCAAGGAATTTTCATAATTTGAGAAGGAATAATTAAATAATGGGACGTGAGGTGTGGGACCGGCCACGACCAAGGCATGACCGACCGGCCGACGGCCCCGCGACACTTTTCCCTAATTTTATTATTTTTTGATAAAATCATGTGATTTAGATAAAAATACATGAAATTAGGTAATTTTCATGATTTTAGGGAAAATTCATAATATCAAGGAATTTTAATAATTTGAGAGAAATAATAAAATAATAGAGACGTGAGGTGTGGGACCGGCCACGGCCAAGACATGGCCGGCTGGTGCTCGGTCCCGCGACACCTTTCCCTAACTTTATTATTTTTTGATAAAATCATGTGATTTAGATAATTTCTTTGAAATAAAGGAAATTTGCTCGAACGAGATGATTTTCATGAGATCGTGAAAATAGTAAAAATATGGTAAAATATAAACTTGGGCGCGGGACTAGTCATGGCATGACTGGCCGGCTGGTGAGCCTAGTCCCCAGGTGCTTTTGTTTAATATTTTATTATTATTATTATTATTTTCCCTTCCTATTTTGCATAGGTTCCTCGTTCGTTCGTATTTTTAAAATGCTCGTTCGTGCATTCAAAATGCTGGTCGGTGTATTATCTACTAATTACACTTGCACCATTTTTCAGGGCTTATTCGATGCCCAGATGCCTGTTTCGTTGAATATTTATTACTAACCTGTGGAATTCTACAGGGAAGAACCACAGATTGAAGTAACGAAATATAAAGAGGAATCGTAGAATATTGCTGGATATTCAGGCGATTGATTGACGGCTCGTAGAATATTTCTGGATATTCAGGCGATGGCTCGTAGAATATTGCTGGATATTCAGACGATTTAAGATAATTAATTGTTGGCTCTACACTAGAAGGGCCTCCTGTCTAGGAGCATTAATTATCTGAGGGTTGAGCAATATGAACTTGCTGGAGTGTCATATTCCTCTTGCATAGTCGGGGAAAACTTGGTTACATCCCGAAGACGTTGTCGCTCTATACTAGCAGACATGTTGTCTAGGAGCCGCCCAATATTTCGATTCTATACAATATGAGATGTGTCGTGGCCTCAGCTGAGAGACTACACATCTACAACTTCTCTGAGAGACTTTCTCCATCAGAGGTGTCATGAGCTTTCATGCATAGAGACATGAGTCTCGATACTCATCCGATTGCCGGATCCGGAGTAATTACTGAAATTGCTCAGTATTCATGAGATGTGTTGTGGCCTCAGCTGAGAGACTACACATATACATGTACTCTGAGAGACGGCCTTCTCAGTCAGAGATTTTATGGCATGAGCTTTCATGCTTAGAGACATGAGTCTTAATACTCATCCGATTACCGGATCCGGAGTAATTACTGAAATTGCTCAGTATTCATGAGATGTCCCGTGGTCTCATCTGAGAGACTACACATCCACATCTTCTTTGAGAGAATTAATTGAACTTAGTGAGGAATAGTCATGTACTTCAGTCAGCATTGAATGGTGATTTTCCAGGTACAAACAAAAATAAGTAATTGAACTTAGTCATAAGATAAGACATTACCGGATTTCGACTGAATGAGCAAACCATGGTTTAAGCGGAACCCCAGTGGCGTAATAGAGCATCATCCAGTGAGCATAAATTGGTGTAGAACCGTTGATTCGATGGTGGAACCTTGGTCGATTTAGGATTCACGGGTCCGGGACCAAGAAAGGGAATCCGCGGACGTTCGTTCGTTAGTTTAAGAAACAAACAAGATAGACCTGAGTCTAATGATAAAATTTTCTCTATGGGCTTTCACGAAAAACAATTTTCTGTTTTAGATATGTGAGATTTCACAAAGTGGAATAAACTCTCGTTTCAAAGGTGAGTTCTCGTACGAGAGAAAAGTTTTTTTGTTAATAGACATTGCGTCTGTTAGTAATAAAATTTTGTTTATGAGCTTTCATGAAAATTTTATCTTCGAGCTTTCAGAAATATTTGAAAATATACTCTCGCTTCAAAGACAGATGCTCGTGCGAGGGAGCAAAATATATAGACATCTTTTTTCAAATTTACGTGAATTTCACGTTAAATATTTATATATTTTGTAAAATCATGTTTTGATTTTGAACAACTGTTGAAAGTAGACAATTATATATGATGAAATAATGTCTGTATGTGAGTTTTCACAATTGTAAAATGGACGTCTGTCCAATTTTTGAAAAACCAGTGAATGTTAAAATTCACGTGGGTGGTTCATGGTTTGATGAAAATCAAGTCATGATTTTGAATAATGAATTTTGCTCGACTTTGCAGGTTTGAAGGAACGAGAAAATTTTCGAAATTTTGACGTTATAATCACTATAGATAGTGAAATTGTAAATAGGTAAGAGTTGGATTGTTACCGTTTCAGCGCGTGCTTGTTGTTGGTATATCCATGACTCCATGTATTTCGCCTCAGATAGTGGTGACTTATGGTTACAACCACCCTTCTGGATCTTCCGGCGAACACTCCGGAAATATCAAGTCAAACATGAAGACGTTTGCAGATGTTCATCCTGGGATGAATCAACCTTTCGGAGACGCTGGAAAGCTGGTACTTTGTATGTCTCTAGATCATCTGTGAGTCGTCCCTTATCAGCATAAGCACCGCCGACTTCAGCAAATGAGACTATCAGTTGAAGATGAAGTTCGGATTTGTGTTGATGGTGTAGCTCCTGATTCAGATGTGGACGAACGGAGAATTTCGCCACAATTCATCGTCAGAAAATTCAGAAATTAGGTCTTCATTGAAATTGTTGTAGAATCTTCGTTCGATGTTGGATTTTCGCGGTCTACCCATGTATCCTCATGCCCAGGAGATTTCCAAACTTTAGCAAAGAAGCTTTTTGGGTTCCGAGCATGTTTAGGATCCTAAATCGACAAAACAGTAAACTTCCAGGAGATCTTCAGAATTTTTCAGCTGGCACGTGGTCCAATGTTTTGGCCACAACTCTTCGCTCGTTTCTTCAATTGTTGTGACTTTGGATATGTTGAAGAGGACATCCATACGAAGAGAATGGTGTACGACCCATCCACAAATTCTTCACCAATTGCTCCCAGCTCGTCGGTTTGTACATGGAAGTGTAAAATCATCTCAGACGAGCTTGTTGTAAAACATTCATGTTGTGTCTTTAGACCATTCGCTTGTGGCTTGAACGGTTGGTGGAGGCTTTTAATGTCATTGATTCCTTTGAGATCAGGACCCTTTGATTGATACATGAGCATGGTGCTTGCAGCGCCATCTTGCTTCTGTCAGTTGTAGAACATCACTTCTGAAACCCTGGTCACGAGACCGTAGCTGAGGTTGCTCTCGAGACGGGATGATGTAATGACCATGGTTTCATGTCCCGGTGGTAGCATTGCTTTTATGATGAATTATTAGCACATGAGAGTCTGGTGTCACGAGTCTTGGACTGTAGAACTTGATGAAGGACTTAGCGAAAAGACCTGGTGGACACTGATCGACTGTGGAAGTTATGAATCCCGTCTAAGAATTGCTGCTTGCATGTTGTACGATCTGGAAGCTGTAGGAACCTCATACGACGTCGGAATTTGATGCTTGACCCCAACTTTTGAAGCTAAGAGACTGAGTTGTCTAATGACACAAGAATCACTCAATTTTAAGTTGTAGAGGTCATCCAACGAAGCGTGCACATTTGTAATTTGTAATCCCGTACAAATTTTTCAGATTTCATAGACCTGACGGTAAATGCCATATATTTCAGCTCGTATGTCCGATTGATGCGCCCTTTTGGTATGTTGTAGAAAAGACATAGACGAACATCTTTTGTTGAGGAAGAATTGTCCCATTCCTCACCCATTGGTACGTTTTTTGCAAACCCATGGCCTGAAGTGTGTTGTATCTCATTTGTAGAGGTGATGAGAACATCTTGTAGAAGACTCTGGATTATGCCCACCAGTCGTGCCAGCTTTGGGAAGACTTTCATGTGAGCATGTTATTAGGTATACACATCTTGATATGAATCATTGGTTCTTAAAGAAGTCCGCTTCATATGTAACAATTCAGAGAATGATTGGTTGATGAAGCCCTGAGGATGTTGCTCCTGAGACTGTTGTTGGTGCTGAAACCATGAATGATTACACTCCAGAGATCTTTGTCGATACTGAGATCATGGATTGTGTTCTTCTAGAGATTATTGTTGATGCTGATACCATGGTTGAAGTTGCTCCAAAGACCGAAAAGGCTAGAATCATGATTATAGATATAATCTTTGCTCCTTCATCCAGTGAGCCTTTTACATTCACGAACTAGTTGACAAGTTGAGCGTCCGTAAGATGAAGGTGTACTGAGAGTTCAACCTGAATGCTCCTGAAAGCATAACTTTACCATGAACTGGCTTTGTCAGTGAGTTGACATTGTTATGGAAGATAGCATCAACAGTTTTCATACTGGATGTGATTGGTGAAGAGAGAAAGTTCCTCAATCATGCAGGGGATTGTGATGTAGAGAAATCCCGTTGATGAAGTTTCACGGAATCACCTCAGGTTTCCCAGTATATATTGAAGGAGTTAGTGCCATCCATGCATGAATGATGTTGCATATGCTTCAGAAGTCTTATCATGGGATAATGAAGACTTATCAATTGTAGTTTAGTTACACTTTGATTGTGCTGGTGTTGAATCAATGTGTCACCGTCGAGATATTTGTGCTCAAGTTGTACTCTTTGATTGGGAGTACAATTTGATGGAATTTTAGATGCTTGAGCGTTGAAGCGTATATTCCTTAAGCATCGAATGTCTTAGGGGTTTGATCATATCGGCCCTGGAGTATCTTCTGTTGATTCAGCATCCCTTTCGTTGCAGTAGTGGGATTCGACACTTGTGCAGACATCAGAGCTTTCTGATTTTGTGGAACACATGGACTTGCAGGAGAAATGCCCAAAGTGTTCTTTGCCATGCTTGGACGTCAGTAATGAATGTTTTAATGCTTGATTCGGAGAAACGTCAGATTCAACCACGATAAAATACTAATGCGATGAAGCTACCATTCATAACGTGTTGTAGAGTTGCTAGCATAATTAAGTCCCCATGCTAGGATAATATGTGGGGAAATAAATGACATATAATGAGACTTTCCTGAGTGCGGAACATCTTGATGAATGTCTATGCATCTTTTGCAGGTTCTTGCTTCAATCCTGCCAAAGTTCGAAATTCCTCCAAGTGCTCCGATGATGGAATGTCCGTCAAATATTCTGGATCTTTGGAGAGATGTGAAACCAAAGGCGCTTTGTCAGTACATGTCATATCCTGGATCTTTGTGAAACTTGGTTTCTGTGCAACCAAAGGCGCTTTGTAAGTATCCATCTTTTCAGCGTGGATCCACGCTCGTATGAAGGACATGTCATTTCTTGATTATGTGAAACTTGGTTTTTGTCCAGGTTGAACTTATGTTTACTTTGAGAATGATGTATCCATAAGTATTTCCGAGCGCTCCTTCAAGGTCTCTGATTGACATGGAGCATGAGTATATTCTTGTCGAGCATGTGGATCCGATGGTTTTCAGTGGAATGTTGTTGATGGCGGTGTCAGCATCGATCAACGTTCTTCCAAATTTGTTTCTTCTGAGATTCACTGTGGTAAGCATCCCCCAGTCGTATATCTCTTGGTCTGTGGCTGGAGGCTCAAGAAGTATTTTAAGAATGGACTTCTTGACACGATGTGGTTCAGTACTGTGAACATGTCTCTCCTTTGTGCCTTCGACAGATAAAACAATTCAAGTTCGACCAAGGATTGAACTGCCTTTTTGATAGGTTGTTCAGAGAGTGTAAAAATTCTGACTGGGAGAAGATTCTTGTGTACTCCTTCAGTCCCCAGTTGAAGCTATTGTGGATCAACCTTCTCTTTGAAAATGTGCTTCAGAACTCCGCAGTCGCTTGTGGGATGATTGACGAACCTGTGGAAGTCACCTCTTTAATGGAAAAAGGAAAGTCAGGGTCTTCTTGAGCAGGAACTCTTGTGCGTTGGTCAGAGGCTTGTGCATCTTGCTTATCCTTCCTTTGTGCTTTTGAAGGAGCTAAAGTATGTTTGCGCGGCGGTTTGGCTTTCCGTTTTCTCCCTTCTGCAACAGTGTTTGTGGAAGGATGGAGGTTTTACTGCTTCTTGATCAGGCGTCTGCTTCCTCGAGTATCACGTGATTCCTCAGTCTTTGTGGACTTTGCTCTTTCTAACAGGGCAGGTGCAGTGGTTGTTGATCTCTTCGCGGCTTTGTGAAGCTCTGAGAAAGTCTGGAATCGAAGATTCTCCAATAGATCTCTGTAAACCGGGAGCATGTCGTTGATACACAAATCTACCAGTTGTTGCTCTGTGACATTTGGCTCATGACAGTCCAGGGCCTGGACTCTGAATCTTTTCATGTAATCATTGGGATTTTCACTGACCCTATGGAACATTCTTCCAAGATCAGAGAGAGTGACTTGCTCTGACACGAAAAAGTACCTCCTGTAGAAGGCGTTGATCATTTCTCCCCAATTGTTGATAGTCCCCGGTGCGATGTTGTTGTACCAGGTGTATGCTCTGCCTATCAAGGATTTTGAAAACTCCTTGAGACGAAAAACATGGTTATGTTCATGCTCTCCCAAGGCTTTGAGGAAACGAGAGACGTTTTCTCGAGCATTGCCAGTTCCGTCATACAGAGTAAAAGTTGGGGAAATGTAACCTTTAGGAAGAGGAATCCTCTGTGTGGCAGCATGATAAGGAGGTTTTGACGATGGACGTGTGATGTAATACCCTTTACACGGTTCTCTAGGAGACGCTCCAAGTCTTCTCGAGTAATGCAATTTGACGGCTCTTTCGCTGATGAATCGCCTGCAGCTTTGCCGACTTCATCATCATTTACTGTATGAATTGGAATCACCTCAGGATCAGCGTCTGAGGATTTCTCTTTCTCTTTTCCCTTTTCTTGAGTCTTCTATGACATCTTATCAGTAAGAGTTTTGAGATAATTACACAGTTCCTTTGTGTAGCAGCCATGTCAGTCTGATTCTTTGCAAGAGTCTCATGCGCTTTGATAAGATCAGCAATGGTAGGTGGTGGATTTCCTATGACTTTTTCAGGGTGTCGACCGAACAAGGGATGACCTTCAGCGTGAGGAGGAGTAATGTCACCACCGTCAGTGTTGGAGGCCGGAATCGTTTCCGGGATATTCTGATTGTCATTGTTGTTGCTAGTCCTGGCGTCGTTTGTATTAGGATCTGCTATCGTACGTGACCTAAGATCAACCATCTTGTGAAAGCTTGAGATTGCAACCGAGAGATTAATCTCCCATTGTGGTCGCCAATATGTGAGTGGGGAAAAACGATTTGCTGGTTTTTACGGAATTGAAGAGTCGACCGTGTGGAGACTCCTTGAACCGAGCAAAATGTTGAACCTCACACAGATGCACTGCAAGAAGGGAGTGCTTTAAGTTCGAGAGATCAATCTGTAAGACCCCAGCCTAAACCAAGAACAATGGCCGTTCCAGAGTCAATTCGGTCACAAGAGAGGATGGGTTGATCTGTAGGAGGGAAGCTGAGAAATGCGTGAGATCAATGGTGATGTGAGATTGTAGGTGTGTTGTAAATTCAGCATGAAAATGCTCTGAATGATTGAATTTTGCTCAACTGAGAGTAATTTCTGTGAGTTCGTGTAGACGAAAGATTGTCTGTATGAACTTTTGATGAGAAATTGCTCGTTTTGGCGAATGTTGTTCGATTGTTC
This sequence comes from Papaver somniferum, assembly GCF_003573695.1. Classification (NCBI taxonomy): domain Eukaryota; kingdom Viridiplantae; phylum Streptophyta; class Magnoliopsida; order Ranunculales; family Papaveraceae; genus Papaver; species Papaver somniferum. The sequence continues at coordinate 55,471,129 of NC_039366.1, forward strand.
GAAAAACCTATGTCTTTTCAATCAAGATTCAGGGAAATTTTATAATGCCGGAGTTGAAAACACCATGATCCCATGAAGTGTGACAGTTGCTGGAATCATAAAATGGGAAATGGGGAAATCGTGTTTAAACCAATTACTCATCGTGCAGAGACTTGGTTAACTTTCCACCCACTACTTTGATGACTCTTCCAACTGATTGCACGAATTGCTCACATTCTCATCGTGGGTGAACACACGTGTTGTAGACCGCCAGACCAAAACCCTAGTTAGTATCCCCCCATGTGACACGATTGAAATCTCGTGATTGTGGAGTCAGTTGCTGACTTTATGGGACGATGAGTCCATGTAGCGCTGAGTTGAACATGATTAGCAAATGTTTCGAAACTCATGAATTTAATATGTCTGCTGAGATGAGGTATCATTATAACCTAAGACGGGGAAAAATGTGTTGCTAAATTGTTGAATAGTAGTTGAACCAATATTATTTGACTTGAGCAAATATTGCTAGTCTGAGCGAATATTGCTAATTGAATAAATATTGCCGGTTCGAGCGAATATTGCTAGTTCGAGCAAATATTGTTCTTTTGATGAATTGTTGGTAGCTGGACCATATAAAATATTAATTTAAGTTACTGACTGCAGGGTCGAGCAAAATAAATATGAATATCAATCATGAAATCAACATAAAATTATCAAAGTGTTCGAATCTGCACAGAATCACGTTTCTGCAGAGCTCTGGATTCAAAACCCTAATTTTACCGAAATGATGATTTATTGCAAATCAACACGGGACCAGCTACATGGGATGACGGGTTCACCATATAACGCCCAGATGCTCGAATGAGAAAAAAATACCAAAGTCTCTTGAGGACCAGTTGGTGAAAGAATGATTAAATGCTGGTTTAATCATTTACTGATATAATGCTCGTGTGAGCAACAAATCATAAAACCTGATGTAGAAAATATGAGGGGCCGATGAAGAGGTCATGAGACCGGATCTTGATGGTCGTGGGACCAGTAGATGGTCGTTTGAGCGAACTTCCAATTGTTTGGAAAGAGTTCGAACCTAATATGAGCAACTAAGCAAACTAGGTTAAAATCATTAAAACATGCGGGACCAGCTGTTTGCAAGCCTCAGGGTCACCCTTGGTCGGTCAAGGGGATGTGCCCGTGTCACCATAGTGTCCGTGCTTCAGTCCTGAGAATTTTGATATTTTCTGATGCACGTTTGAGCAACATTTGGAGAAAATATGCAAAATCCATGGTTTTGCTGAAACCGGCAAAAATACATGAGATGATGAAAATAATAAATAAACAAGGAATCACAAGATGTGGGACCGGCCACGGCTAGGGCATGGCCGGACGGCTGACACGCGGTCCCACATGTTTTTCCCAGTTTTATGTGATTTTATGTATTTTTCTCTGATTTAAGGGAAATTCCATGAAACTGGAGAGTTTGGCGAAATTAGGGAACTTCCATGAGATGAGAGACATAAATTAAAATATAAAATAGGGAATGGGAGTATGGGACCGACGATAGCCGTGGCATGGCCGACCGGCCAATGGGCGCGGGCCCCAAAGCACTCTTCCCAATTTTATGTAATTTTGATGATTTTAGATAATTTTTCATAAAATCAAAGGGATTTGTTGAAAACCAAGATATTTTGTTGAAATCAGAGAGTTTTCATGAAATCAGGAAACCAAACACCAAATAATAATAAAATAATGGACGTGTGGGACCGGCTAGGGCATGGCCGGCCGGCTAGAGCCCGGTCCCACAAGTTTTCCTTTTTTTTTAATATTTTCCATGATTTTAGAGAAAATACATGAAATTAGGTAATTTTAGGGAAAATGCATAAAATCAAGGAATTTTCATAATTTGAGAAGGAATAATAAAATAATGGGACGTGAGGTGTGGGACCGGCCACGACCAAGGCATGACCGGACGGCCGGCGGTCCCGCGACACCTTTCCCTAATTTTATTATTTTTTGATAAAATCATGTGATTTAAATAAAAATACATGAAATTAGGTAATTTTCATGATTTTAGGGAAAATTCATAAAATCAAGGAATTTTCATAATTTGAGAGAAATAATAAAATAATGGAGACATGAGGTGTGGGACCGGCCACGGCCAAGACATGGCCGGATGGTGCTCGGTCCCGCGACACCTTCCTAACTTTATTATTTTTTGAAAAAATCATGTGATTTAGATAATTTCTTTGAAATAAAGGAAATTTGCTGGAGCGAGAGGATTTTCATGAGATCGTGAAAATAGTAAAAATATGGTAAAATATAAAATTGAGTGCGGGACTAGTCACGGCATGACTGGCCGGCTGGTGAGCCTAGTCCCCTGGCGCTTTTGTTTAATATTTTATTATTAGTATTTTCCCTTCCTATTTTGCATAGGTTCCTCGTTCGTTCGTATTTTTAAAATGCTCGTTCGTGCATTCAAAATGCTGGTCTGTGTATTATCTGCTAATTACACTTGCACCATTTTGTCAGGGCTTATTCGATGCCCAGATGCCTGTTTCATTGAATATTTATTACTAACCTGTGGAATTCTACTGGGAAGAACCACAGATTGAAGTAACGAAATATAAAGAGGAATCGTAGAATATTGCTGGATATTCAGGCGATTGATTGACGACTCGTAGAATATTGCTGGATATTCAGGCGATGACTCGTAGAATATTGCTGGATATTCAGACGATTCAAGATAATTAATTGCTGGCTCTACACTAGAAGGGCTTTCTGTCTAGGAGCATTAATTATCTGAGGGTTGAGCAATATGAACTTGCTGGATTGTCATATTCCTCTTGCATAGTCGGGGAAAACTTGGTTACATCCCGAACACGTTTTCGCTCTATACTAGCAGACATGCTGTCTAGGAGCCGCCCAATCTTTCGATTCTATACAGTATGCGATGTGATGTGGCCTCAGCTGAGAGACTACACATCTACATCTTCTCTGAGAGACTTTCTCCATCAGAGGTGGCATGAGCTTTCATGCATAGATACATGGGTCTCGATACTCATCCGATTGCCGAATCCGGAGTAATTACTGAAATTTCTCAGTATTCATGAGATGTGTTGTGGCCTCAGCTGAGAGACTACACATCTACATGTACTCTGAGAGACGGCCTTCTCAGTCAGAGATTTTATGGCATGAGATTTCATGCTTAGAGACATGAGTCTCAATACTCATCCGATTGCCGGATCTGGAGTAATTACTGAAATTGCTCAGTATTCATGAGATGTGTCGTGGTCTCAGCTGAGAGACTACACATCCACATCTTCTCTGAGAGAACTTTCTCAATCAGAGGTTTTATGGCATGAGATTTCATGCTTTATTGTGAGACATGAGCCTCAATACTCATCCGATTGCCGGATCCGGAGTATACTTTTATAATTTTACCCTTTGTCGAAAATCCACCATCTACAATTGGTAACAAAGCATTCAATATTCACCGTTAGATGAAAAACCTGATTTATCCAAGCTAATATCTTTCAACCGTTAGATCGAAACTTAGCTTGTCACACACACAAATGAAATGTATTCATTTAGGTTCGAGTAACCGTACCTAAATGTGTACACTTAGTTGGTTCACAAATAGTTAACCAATGGTTAGCCATATGAGCACTTTCATATTAACCGTATTCATCTTTCTCATAACTAGTTCAAATGACTCATAAGAATTAGTTCAAGAGTTGTTCAATTGCTTAGATCTTTATACATAAACACAATTGAAACAAAATCGGTTCGATTCACTTGAATCAATTCATGAAAAATATAGCCACGGTTTGCAAAGATTGCATCCTTATTAATTTATTGTTTAAGTTCATGAAACTACCGATTTGAGAAATATAACCAGCTTGGGTACGCGTACTGGTATGCGTACCTTAGCTACCAGATTTGAGTTGGTTTTGGTTTCCAAACTCAGCAGAACTTTTCGGGTAGAAAAGTTTCGCCAGTTCGCGTACGCGTACCTAAGGTGACTGGTTTATGAGTTCGTAAACTCCAAACTCAGCATAATTTTCCGGGAGGACTGGTTTATGATTCCCTTAGCTGATTCAACAATATTGGTTTATGCTTTATGCTAAGGTGTCTGGTTTATGATTCAACAATACTGGTTTATGATTGCGTACCCAACCTGTCTCCTTCACCAATACCGCATGCACACATATGCACGCACTTGGTTTCCATTACATGGATTTATACACTAATGAGCGAACACACTATCGTCATAATAGTCGTTAGACATAAACAATCGATTATCGTCATCAAAGTTATTTTCAAGATTGAAACATCATCATGACTTTCATCACGGGTAAAGATGAAAATGGTCAAATCAAAAGCTTACCAACACATATTTCGAGAAAAAGATAGGCGAGTAAACTCCGCACGGAATAGCAAATGTGTATGTATGAAAACTATCATACTTATACGACTTTTGTCTCAAGAGTAGGAGATAGAGTAAATAGACTTTTGAGTGACAGAAGAGTTCAAGTTCCACATACCTGTTGGTCGGATGAAGTTCCACTGGTTCCTTGAGTAGTTCTTCGTCTTCTTAATATAATCGCCATGGAGTCTGGAGCTCAACTATTCCTAACTATCCTAGACCGAGACTTAGTCATAAGTAAACTAGAAATCAAGACATATAGTTTTGATCACTAACATTGACAAACATGCTTGAGATAGCAACGCATGCGAGTTCGACCGAGCAATGCTCTAACAATCCCCCCTTTTGTCAATTTTAGTGACAAAACTATCAGTACATATGGATTACAAAATAGATAAGACTTTATAGATTCTCGTACACATGCTTGATCTCCTTGGTGCTTCAACATTACTCGAAAACTTCGTCTTTTCCAAGTACTCCCATGATTCCATAGATTTTCAATTCAGCATCATAGTTGTTGAAGTTCCGTAGCCATAACAATGAGAAAACACAAGTTTTTGATCATTTTTATACAATGTCATAGTATTATCACACAACATCAAAGTTATTATATCAAAACTTCGACAACAATACTATGGTGATATGTATCACTCCCCCTTAGTCAATACTTTCGTCTCAACATGAAAACCACTCCCCCTTACATAATGACCCGTAAAACACGTAAATCATATGTATTTGTAGTGTGAACTACATATTAATTCTCCCCCTTTTTTTCAATAAAATTGGCAAAGGTACGAAAACGGGATCCTAATGAAATTTCAACGAAGACGCTTCAAGACCAAAGAAAAGTACATATCAACTTATTTAGATGCAATCATAAAGCCGAAGCTAAATGCATTCATCAAGGAGTTTATAAAGATACAAGATAACCCCTAAATAATTCCACAGCCGCAATACAAAGATATGGAAATTAAGCGCATGTTCAAAAGAACTCTCCCCCATTTGATTTCATTCCCGGGAGAACAACAAGAGCGACCTTACTTTTACAAGAAAAGAAGTATTTTATTGGACACCAAAAACCATAATGAAATGATTTTCTATATCCAAAATTCTCAATTAAACTAACCACAAGTAAACCCATGATTAATTTAATCGGAACACACAATCAAACTAAACACAAAAGTGATCAATTTAATTGAACATGCTCGACATAAGAAAACTTACAGAGCTACGACTATGTTAACCATAAATGAATGATCAACTCAATTGTTTTATGCTCAACACAAGAAAACCTTATGGAGTATTGCAGTATACACATTAAATATGGGTCAGGGAAAGATCAATAGTGCGGAATAGACAAGGATTCATTCTATTTTCCATCACTATTTGCACAATGACAGACAATAGACATAATCCTTGTAAACAAAAGATTTTAACCTACCTTCCATCAATAAATGATATAATAGGCTTAACTTTTGTTTGTCAAAAGTTCATCGATCTTGTATCAATACATGCATATCGACATATGAAAGAGATAACTTTTGACATCGTATGGGACAATCATAGTTCACGGATGCAAACACACATACCACATAACATATTTCAATATATAAAACCATATAGATTAATACTACAAAAATCAATCTTTGCCCTTTGAAGGTAGAATCACTCTTTTTCGCACGGATTTACACCAAGAGTGGTTACCAAAGGCGTATAAAAAGATTTTCTTAAAAAAGAAGAATATACAGAGTCATTAAAGACCATGCATCATAGTTCACATAAGATGATTGTGAAAATTAAAGAATCCCATAACAATGCGTACTACTGCCTATTCTTGAACTTCCTTCTTTGTGATTCACCAACATCATTCTTTTAAAATCCACAAATGAGATTATAATAGAATTACTCCAAGAATCCAAGTGCCGAAGTCCAACAGAACTAGAACAAGTTCTCTAATCAAATAAAAACACAAATCTTGCTCAAGTTTATAAACATACATTTTTAGAAGAATCCAGTTGAATTTTACAGCCTTACCGAACATAATCTGTGCCTCCAATTTTCGTGCTTCCATCACCGTATACATAACAGGGCATTCCTCGGTGAGGATGCACTTACAACACACTCAAGTTGTGTTGAGGTGAACAATGTCTTGTGATTAAATATTTTCCGTGGTTGTAGTAATGAAGGTTCGAACTCTAAGATTTGTGAAGGTGAAGGATTTTTAGATTTATAAAAATTATATACAAATATAGACAAATTGGTAGAGAGGTACTGGGACTAAAGATTCGGCCATTTTTCATTTTCCAGTGGTTCAGAAATTAATTCTAGGCAATTATAATTTAAAACAAAATGAAGATTAACTCTATTCTTTGCCAAAGTAGATTTTATAAAATATTACTTGTATTTCTTAAGCATGGCATATCAAAAATCCCTAGGACTAAGCATAAACCATCAAATGAAATCACAAATAATTAATTAAAATCTTAATTCAATTAAAATTGGTGCAAAAAGTAAATATAGAATTAAATAAAATTACCCCAAGTATGAAGTTTGGCCTCCTCCGTCGTCCCAGTGTTGGGGTTTATCTCATCATAGTAAAAATGCTCTCAAAATATTTCATTGATGCTCAAAAGTGTTTTACAATGAAGAGAAATACAAGAAATTGATGAAAAACAGAACTCTGCGACCCACAGAAGGCGTCCAGAATCAACGACAGAGCTGAGTTGCTGTTGTCGTTGAAGAACTACGACCCACCGAGGACAGTCGATGTTGCTGTTGATAAACGACTGCTGCTGCGAGTCCGTTCTTCGTGTTCTTCAGGCGTGTTAATGGCAGCAGCAGCAGCAGGTAACTTCTCTGCAACTCCTCCTACGCCTCTCTGCTCGCCTCCAAACCTCCCCAAACTCTCGACAGCCCCTCTGTAGCACATTAAGAACATATTTATACGTAATTGAACCATTGAATCTCCTCCATTAATCCAAAAAATCTTCCCATTACTCGGCAGTGAATGAAAATATTCCCGATATTTTTTTCTTTAATTCTCTGATTTGTTACGGATTGTTCCATGTTTTATCTCTTCTCACGCGTCATCCTTGAGCTTTAGGGATTGTTTCCAACCAATAAAATCAACCCATGCACGTCTCTTCCATCCAAGAATTCCAAGAATAGAATATTTTTCTTATTTTAGAATATCTTCCCTGATTTGATTACCACCGGTTATCTAACCAATTTTGACCGAATCCAACACCCATACCAGCTCTATCTAGGCCCTAGGAACAAACCCATTTAATTTGGGCCATTGAATCTCCTTTAATCCCGTCCAAACTTCCAACCCTAAATCTGCCAGTTGATAACAATTTTTTCCCGTCAATTTTGTTTTTTTGAATTTGGGAAGAAGATGTCCTCCCCCTAACCAGAACTTTGGTGCGAATAGCAGCTGCCTTGGGGTGACCTGGGGGTGCCCCTTAGTAATTAGGTTACCCCTTATCCAAAAAAGAGAGTCCGAATAACACTTGTCCTCCGGGTGACAAAATCAACTTTTCGAGCAGAATTTTCCAAAAATGTTTATTTCCAAAAAATACCTACAAATACATAAAATAACAAAATTAGTACAAAATCGAGTGCCAACAATATATAGTATTGAGATCAAATTAGACACAAAAATGTGTCTATCAAATATCCCCAAACTTATTATTTGCTAGTCCTCGAGCAAAATTTATTCTTGAAAAGTGACCGAGTTAATCTCGGGTGGGTTTATCAGAGGTGTACCCACAAAAACCAATACTCCAGACCCCAACTATCTACGCAGAACCTTGGAAAGCACTAAAGAACCTCCTTGGTTGGCATACAATTATTGACTTTAAGAGGAAGAACCCTGATGCGAAATTCCAATTGCTGTACACGAGTTTGCACTCAAGCATACTAAAATTCATATAAGTGACAGAGCTCTACTAAGATAGTTTCACGATGGACATCATACTCGGAGTCAGACTAATCACATGAAAAGATTAAGAAGATGGAAAAAGAAAAATGTAGATGGTTGAAAAGTGAACGGTGTTTCCCATATCTGTCTGAAGGCCTCTGCCAAGGTGAACCTAACCTAAATGACTGAGATACCGGTCTGACTAATATTAACACACTGGCATATACAAGGGAACCAGTGGTCAATAACTTAAATCTAGATCAACAAACTGGCAAATACAAGGGAACCAGCAGTTGACTACACATCACAATAACCATTTTTTTTTTTTTTAACTTAACGGCATGAATAGATCTTTTTGATCCAAGCGCATGCTTCTTGTCAGCAGATTACACGATAGTTCCCACGGGTCCTGCATTCCACGCTTGCTTAGGCGACGGAAACAGGGAGAACACACGCATATTGCTATCCAAGTGTTAATACTTATTCCGATTGGTCTAACTGGTCCGGTCTTTTTTTTTTTTAAATGTAACTCAGTCACTCTATTTCACCCTAGCAAAGGTAACAATTTGAATCGTGTGCCCCACCAAATCACTTGAAACAAAAGAAAACTAAAAATAGAAAGTGAAAAGGACTCGACAAGATATGGCGAAACTATCATGTTATTTCTAACACCTGAGCTCTGTGCTTTTATGAATAGACTCTATAGATGTTTCCATCTAGTCAGATTGGTTCCTCAACTCCTAAAACAAAAATGTTTCCATCCACTTAGATTGGTTAGTGTTATCCTTAATAGGCGTAAATTTCTAGGCTCTGGAGTTTATTTATTGCAACTTAAAACTAACAAAAAGTTTCTTCCCCACCCCCAAACTTAAATCTAACATTGTCCTCAATGTTCTAAAGATAAAATTAAAAGCATGAACAAGGAGAAACTGTTACCACTTGAAGAAAAAGAGTTAAGGAAAGATATTACCATGTTGCATGAGATTGGGTTACTTCCCAAGAAGTGCTAAGTTTAAAGTCTTCAGCCAGACTTAGAAAAGGATTGGTCAACTCGAACCATAAAGTAACAGTCGAAATAACTGTGGGTCTTCAAAACCAAAAAGAGCTGACCATAGGAAACTGCAGTGAACCAAGAAAATGGACAAGAAAAGCATGCCCTTACCTAGTTTCCTGAAAACTATCGCTAATTGCGGTTCAGGTTCTATGAAAGGGTCTAAATAGAATATTTTCATTGGCTGCGTTTCTTCATAGGTTGGATCCAAATTATTAGGTCCTAGAGTCTGGAAAAACTCAAATAAGAACTTGGAATCACAAAGTAATAACCTAAATAATTGCGGATCCCCTAAGTCAATCAGATATGACTTACAAAATTGACCACAGTGAGAATAGTGGTCATTCTTAAGCAAATGTATCGATTCTAATTTCCTAAGGCATTCAGGTTTAGTCTCACAACTTAATATTCGATACATTTGGAATATAAACGTTCCCACAGTTGGAAGAAAACTATTTGGTGGGAAAACAAAATCAATCTTGGTATTATTGCCTGGGTTAACCACATCAACCAGAGGATGGGTTTCTAACATTTGAGACTCTTGTTGGATATCATTAGGTTCTGGAAAACGATTATGAAGATAATCTTGTAAGATGGTTGAGGCATTGATGTCAAGTCCCAAGTGAGGGACCTTACTAAGATTTAAAGCATATGGAGAATGATACTCACCCCCAAACTTAGAGTTTTCGGCGTCTCTAGATAGACTGGTCATAACCTCCCTAATTTCTAGGTCGGCAATTGATTTTTCTAAGTCAGGTTCATCCTCGCTAATCTCTACGAGTTCATCTAAGACTATTGTTTCTAAATCGTTTGACTCGATCTCAAGATAAACTGGTTCCTCTAAACCATCATCGGTTTCGTAAACAGGACATACTACATCGTCTGAAACGGGGGTATCTCTAGTCAAATCCTCGTCCTTTTGAATAGGTGAACAATTTTTAAAATTATTAGGATCTGAACCAGAAATAATATAATCATTATAAGGCTCAACTGGGGTAACAAATTCCTGATCACTATTCCCACATATTTCAGATTCTTCATCATCACTATCCTCATCATCATGATACAATTTTTGAAATTCAAGAATTCTCAATCTTTGTTCCAAACTACATGGTCTATGTTTATAATATTTCTCATAGATCGTTAGAGGTGATTCCTCAATAAAAGTTGGAGTATCCATATATCGCTGCCCACGCATATATTCACCAAGAGTCATTTCCGAAGACGTCTCTTGATAACGAGAATTTCTAGACATATATTCTCGCAACGTCATCGCAGGTGGCGTCTCTTCAAAAGGATTCATCACCGAAGAAATATAAACTACAGAGGGATTCTATACAATCACAAACAAGGCCGACTCGACTCCACCAAAGCAAACCTAAAGATTTCTAGCAAACAAAAAGCATGATGGCTCCACTTAGATTGTTTCTAGACCAGCTTCTATCTTTCGAAAGGGAATTCGTTGCAATTTGAGCAAACCCCTCTGGAATCAATCCAAGTCAAAGTAAGTTGAATTGAGGCGAGGGAAGCTCAGTGGAGCTTTGATACCCAAGGCCTCACCGCTATCACAAGGCGGCGCAGTCACGCATTCAACTCACAGAAACCATCATGAACTTTGGAGTGTGCTTAAAGAGCAACCAATATTTTTCGAACGAGTTTCCTATTAAGCTCGTTACCCTATCAGTCTCGTTCTATTCTCCGGCAGCGGCGCCATTTTGTTGTTGTTTTGAAAGTGGTAGTAAAAGTTCGTTGCTCGGACTTGTAAAGATTAAAGTTTTCTAAAATAATAAATATATACACAATAATTGTCACAATGGGCGAGAGATACTGGGACTAAAGATTCGGCCATTTTTCATTTTCAAGTGGTTCAGAATTTAATTCTAGGCGATTATAGTTCAAAACAAAACAAATATTAACTCTAGTTTATTGCCAAGATAGATTTATAAAATATTACTTGTATTTCTTAAGCATGGCATATCAAAAATCCCTAGGACTAAGCATAAACCATCAAATGAAATCACAAATAATTAATTAAAATCTTAATTCAATTAAAATTGGTGCAAAAAGTAAATATAGAATTAAATAAAATTACCCCAAGTATGAAGTTTGGCCTCCTCCGTCGTCCCAGTGTTGGGGTTTATCTCATCATAGTAAAAATGCTCTCAAAATATTTCATTGATGCTCAAAAGTGTTTTACAATGAAGAGAAATACAAGAAATTGATGAAAAACAGAACTCTGCGACCCACAGAAGGCGTCCAAAATCAACGACAGAGATGAGGTGCTGTTGTCGTTGAAGAACTACGACCCACACTGGACAGTCGATGTTGCTGTTGAAGAACGACTGCTTCTGAGAGTCCGTTCTTCGTGTTCTTCAGGCGTGTTAATGGCAGCAGCAGCAGCAGGTAACTTCTCTGCAACTCCTCCTGCGCCTCTCTGCTCGCCTCCAAACCTCCCCAAACTCTCGACAGACTCTCTGTAGCACATTAGGAACATATTTATACGTAATTGAACCATTGAATCTCCTCCATTAATCCAAAAAATCTTCCCATTACTCGGCAGTGAATGAAAATATTCCCGATATTTTTTTCTTTAATTCTCTGATTTGTTACGGATTGTTCCATGTTTTATCTCTTCTCACGCGTCATCCTTGAGCTGTAGGGATTGTTTCCATCCAATAAAATCAACCCATGCACGTCTCTTCCATCCAAGAATTCCAAGAATAGAATATTTTTCTTATTTTAGAATATCTTCCCTGATTTGATTACCACCGGTTATCTAACCAATTTTGACCGAATCCAACACCCATACCAGCTCTATCTAGGCCCTAGGAACAAACCCATTTAATTTGGGCCATTGAATCTCCTTTAATCCCGTCCAAACTTCCAACCCTAAATCTGCCAGTTGATAACAATTTTTTCCCGCCAATTTTGTTTTTTTGAATTTGGGAAGAAGATGTCCTCCCCCTAACCAGAACTTGGGTGCGAATAGCATCTGCCTTGGGGTGACCTGGGGGTGCCCCTTAGCAATTAGGTTACCCCTTATCCAAAAGCGAGAGTCCGAATAACACTTGTCCTCCGGGTGACAAAATCAACTTTTCGAGCAGAATTTTCCAAAAATGTTTATTTCCAAAAAATACCTACAAATACATAAAATAACAAAATTAGTACAAAATCGAGTGCCAACAATATATAGTATTGAGATCAAATTAGACACAAAAATGTGTCTATCAAATACCCCCAAACTTATTATTTGCTAGTCCTCGAGCAAAATTTATTCTTGAAAAGTGACCGAGTTAATCTCGGGTGGGTTTATCAGAGGTGTACCCACAAAAACCAATACTCCAGACCCTAGCTATCTACGCAGAACCTTGGAAAGCACTAAAGAACCTCCTTGGTTGGCATACAATTATTGACTTTAAGAGGAAGAACCCTGATGCGAAATTCCAATTGTTGTACACGAGTTTGCACTCAAGCATACTAAAATTCATATAAGTGACAGAGCTCTACTAAGATAGTTTCACGATGGACATCACACTCGGAGTCAGACTAATCACATGAAAAGATTAAGAAGATGGAAAAAGAAAAATGTAGATGGTTGAAAAGCGAACGGTGTTTCCCATATCTGTCTGAAGGCCTCTGCCAAGGTGAACCTAACCTAAATGACTGAGATACCGGTCTGACTAATATTAACACACTGGCATATACAAGGGAACCAGTGGTCAATAACTTAAATCTAGATCAACAAACTGGCAAATACAAGGGAACCAGCAGTTGACTACACATAACCATAACCATTTTTTTTTTTTTTAAACTTAACGGCATGAATAGATCTTTTGGATCCAAGTGCATGCTTCTTGTCAGCAGATTACACGATAGTTCCCACGGGTCCTGCATTCCACGCTTGCTTAGGCGACGGAAACAGGGAGAACACACGCATATTGCTATCCAAGTGTTAATACTTATTCCGATTGGTCTAACTGGTCCGGTCTTTTTTTTTTTTGAAAAAGGTAACTCAGTCACTCTATTTCACCCTAGCAAAGGTAACAACTTGAATCGTGTGCCCCACCAAATCACTTGAAACAAAAGAAAACTAAAAATAGAAAGTGAAAAGGACTCGACAAGATATGGCGAAACTATCATGTTATTTCTAACACCTGAGCTCTGTGCTTTTATGAATAGACTCTATAGATGTTTCCATCTAGTCAGATTGGTTCCTCAACTCCTAAAACAAAAATGTTTCCATCCACTTAGATTGGTTAGTGCTATCCTTAATACGCATAAATTTCTAGGCTCTGGAGTTTATTTATTGCAACTAAAAAGTTTCTCCCATACCCCCAAACTTAAATCTAACATTGTCCTCAATGTTCTAAAGATGAAACTAAAAGCATGAACAAGGAGAAATTGTTACCACTTGAAGCAAAAGAGATAAGGAAGGATATTACCATGTCGCAAGAATATTGGGTTACCTCCCAAGAAGTGCTAAGTTTAAAGTCTTCAGCCAGACGTAGGAAAGGTTTAGTCAACTCGAACCATAAAGTAACAGTCGAAATAACTGTGGGTCTTCAAAACGAAAAAGAGCTGACCAAAGGAAACTACCATAACCCAAGAAAGTGAACAAGAATAACATGCCCTTATCTAGTTTCCTGATTAAGATACCTATGTCCCATTGTGGTTCAGGTTCAGGTTCTATGAAAGGATCTTGATAGAAAATTTTCATTGGATGCACTTCCTCATAGCTAAGATCCAACAGTTCAGGTTTAAAAGTCTGGAAAAACTCAAATAATAACAACCTGAATAAATGGGGATCCTTAAAGTCAATCAGATTTGACTTATACAGCTGACCACAAAGAGAGTGGTGGTCTTCCTTAAACAGATGTGTCGACCCTAATCTCCTAAAGTAATTAGGTTTAGTCTCAAAACTTAATAATTGACACATCTGAAATTTATATGTTCCCACAATTGGAAGAAAACTATTTGGTGGGAAAACAAAGTCAATCTGGTGATCATAGCCTGGGCAAACCACATCAACCAGAGAATGGGTTTCTAACGACTGAACTCCTTCATGGACAACATTAGGCTCGGGAAAACGAGTATGAAGGTAATCTTGTAAAATGGTCGAGGCACAGATATCAAGTCCTAAGTGTAGGGACTTTCTGAGAGTTAAAGGTAAGGCACTAGGGAAGTGATAATCACCCCCAAACTTAGAGTTTTCAGTGTCTTTAGATAGATCTCTAATTATTTCTTGAATTTCCGTATCTTCAGAGTCCTTAAAATATTCAAGAGATTCTTCTAAGTTATTATCAGGTAGTGCATCTTTACTCATCTCTACGGATCTATCTTCTTCTTCCAAGACTATTGTTTCTAAGTCGCTAGACTCTAAAACAGTATTTTCGAAATGAACCCGTTCCTCTAAACCACTATCGGCTTCGTAAACAGGAAATACTACATCGTCTAAAACGGTTGTGTCCCTAATCAAATCCTCGTCCTTTTGAATAGGTGAATAATCATAAAAATTATTTGGATTTGAACTAGAAATAATATAATCACTATACAGCTCAATTGGATTACTAGACTCCTGATCACTATGCCTACATATTTCAGATTCTTCATTACTGCTATCCTCATCATCATAGTACGAAAATGATTGAACCTTATCTAAATAAGTAGTGTCTTTTATTCTAACCTCGTCCTCTAAATTAGGCAAATATTCATTATTGATATCAAGGGTAAAATTAGAAACACTATTTTGGAAATTTAGATTATTTCGAGCAAGTATTTCGTTCGTCTCAGCCATCAACTTGAGGGATTCCTCTATAGAAAGTTCTCTTTCATCAAAAACTAAGTTACTCATTTCTGCTAACTTACGTGTCGACTCTTCTAATTTCCTGAGAGACTCTTCTAGAGAAGGAATAGGAACTGAAGGATCATAAAAAGGACTACTTTTCAATAGTTTGATTGTATCCTCTAGAGACGAAGAACTAGTACTATAATCTTCTTGCTCGTAAGACTGATGCATGTGTGGATAGTAATTGGTCTCACCAGGGTATGACCCATATCCTTCCAAAGGATGGCGTTCCCAACCACTATTCCCAACATGGTCATAAAAATGATGATGTCCATATTCAAATTCAGGTCGATACTCATTGTATTGGCTTCTATCATACCAGCTCGACATTCTTAATTGCAAAGGAATTCTACACAACCACAAACAAGGCCGACTCGACTCCACCAAAACAAACCTAAAGATTTCTAGCAAACAAAAAGCATGATGGCTCCACTTAGATTGTTTTCTAGACCAGCTTCTATTCCTTCGAAAAGGAATTCGTTACAATTTGAGCACACCCCTCTGGAATCAGTCCGAGCTAATGTAAGTTGAATTGAGGCGAGGGAAGCTTAGTAGAGCTTTGATACCCAAGGCCTCACCGCATTAGGCGGCGCAGTCACGCATTCAACTCACAGAAACCATCATGAACTTTGAAGTGTGCTTAAAGAGAAACCAATATTTTTCGAACGAGTTTCCTATTAAGCTCGTTACCCTATCGGTCTCGTTCTATTCCAAATTTTAAAGCTTAGGTTCGCGTTCGGTTTTGTTTTCCTAAGGCGGGCAAGAAGGAAACGGTTATGAAATCCGAGTCCTTATCTTGATTTGGCCAGGCCTTGCCCTTTACTAGGAATTTAAAAACAGTCCGGTTCGTCCTCAAACAATTATCACCTTAAGGCAGACAGTAACTCGCTTACAGGAGATTCGCGAGTGTTTCGATGGACTTACCTCCCGTACCAGACGGGCGATGAACCGTTGTCGTCGACTCGGGCCACGACTCCTATGCCGTGTGCGAACCCGAGGGGCCGAGACGATATAGTAATCGTCGTCCTTCCCTGCACACAGTTTATAAAATATTTTTTTTTAATAATAATACCCTTCCGTAGGGTTAAAAAAAAATAAAGTCCAATTGTTTAAAGTCCAAAGTCCAAAATAAATAAAAAAAAAATTATAGTTTTCCTCACACACTCTAAAAAAAAAATTAAAAATTAAAAATTAAATCCTAAAATTGTCCTTTTTTTCTTCTCTTTTCGCTTTTCGCTTTAAGCTTTTTCCTCTCCAAGTCCTTAGTGCTCCACTTCGAACCTGTAAATCAAAGACAAAAAGACAAAGTAAAAAGGAACAAATAATAAAAAAAAATAATAATAAAAAAAAATAAACCTAAAAACTCTACCTAAGCACAAATCCGCGTCGGCGGCGCCAAAATGATTAAATATTTTCCGTGGTTGTAGTAATGAAGGTTCGAACTCTAAGATTTGTGAAGGTGAAGGATTTTTAGATTTATAAAAATTATATACAAATATAGACAAATTGGTAGAGAGGTACTGGGACTAAAGATTCAGCCATTTTTCATTTTCAAGTGGTTCAGAAATTAATTCTAGGCAATTATAATTTAAAACAAAATGAAGATTAACTCTATTCTTTGCCAAAGTAGATTTTATAAAATATTACTTGTATTTCTTAAGCATGGCATATCAAAAATCCCTAGGACTAAGCATAAACCATCAAATGAAATCACAAATAATTAATTAAAATCTTAATTCAATTAAAATTGGTGCAAAAAGTAAATATAGAATTAAATAAAATTACCCCAAGTATGAAGTTTGGCCTCCTCCGTCGTCCCAGTGTTGGGGTTTATCTCATCATAGTAAAAATGCTCTCAAAATATTTCATTGATGCTCAAAAGTGTTTTACAATGAAGAGAAATACAAGAAATTGATGAAAAACAGAACTCTGCGACCCACAGAAGGCGTCCAGAATCAACGACAGAGCTGAGTTGCTGTTGTCGTTGAAGAACTACGACCCACAGTGGACAGTCGATGTTGCTGTTGATAAACGACTGCTTCTGCGAGTCCGTTCTTCGTGTTCTTCAGGCGTGTTAATGGCAGCAGCAGCAGCAGCAGGTAACTTCTCTGCAACTCCTCCTACGCCTCTCTGCTCGCCTCCAAACCTCCCCAAACTCTCGACAGCCCCTCTGAAGCACATTAGGAACATATTTATACGTAATTGAACCATTGAATCTCCTCCATTAATCCAAAAAATCTTCCCATTACTCGGCAGTGAATGAAAATATTCCCGATATTTTTTTCTTTAATTCTCTGATTTGTTACGGATTGTTCCATGTTTTATCTCTTCTCACGCGTCATCCTTGAGCTTTAGGGATTGTTTCCAGCCAATAAAATCAACCCATGCACGTCTCTTCCATCCAAGAATTCCAAGAATAGAATATTTTTCTTATTTTAGAATATCTTCCCTGATTTGATTACCACCGGTTATCTAACCAATTTTGACCGAATCCAACACCCATACCAGCTCTATCTAGGCCCTAGGAACAAACCCATTTAATTTGGGCCATTGAATCTCCTTTAATCCCGTCCAAACTTCCAACCCTAAATCTGCCAGTTGATAACAATTTTTTCCCGCCAATTTTGTTTTTTTGAATTTGGGAAGAAGATGTCCTCCCCCTAACCAGAACTTGGGTGCGAATAGCAGCTGCCTTGGGGTGACCTGGGGGTGCCCCTTAGTAATTAGGTTACCCCTTATCCAAAAGCGAGAGTCCGAATAACACTTGTCCTCCGGGTGACAAAATCAACTTTTCGAGCAGAATTTTCCAAAAATGTTTATTTCCAAAAAATACCTACAAATACATAAAATAACAAAATTAGTACAAAATCGAGTGCCAACAATATATAGTCTTGAGATCAAATTAGACACAAAAATGTGTCTATCATCTTGCTCACCACAAGTGACTTTTGGATTATCATGAAAGAGATCGCTTTTAAAACCTTTCACATCCAAATCCATCTTTCCAAAGAACTCTTTAAGTTCCAACATCATGGATACTGCCTTCTCCATAGTCATGAAATTTTCTGGGAGATCATTCCTTTTCACACTCAAAGTGTCATTGACTTTCTTTGGAACCTACTTATGAGTGCGTTTAGAAACAACCGGAACCTTCTTCCCGTTACTCTCTTCAAAATTTCTCGAAAGAGGATTGGATTGACTATTCTTTTGCAAGTTAGTCTTTCTCCAACTGTGAACATCGGTTCCTGTCTTCGCCTTTACGAAGTTATCCTTTTGATAACCATTACGATTGTGAAAAATATTCGTATGACGTTTATAGGCAAAAATAGGTTTATCACAACACTGATTCCTTTGCCTAAAAGTTGGACAGTTACAACCTGTAGCATTAAGGGGATTAGCCTTAACATATGATCTTGGTTTCACAACTTCTTGTGATGCCCGAACAAGAACATGATGAAGTTTCTCATTCCTTATATGGAAACAACATCTTCTTTCCAAGTGACCTTTATTTCCGCAATAGTGGCAAACATAAGGAATGTTCTTACCTCGATCTGTATATGCTGACTTTGGAGGTTGATATACTTTTGTTTTTCGAACCTTAACTGCCGGTGAAGGTATTTTCACTTTTTCCATCAGTGGAAACCTTTTGTTGAGAAGAATCACTAGCCTTGACAAATTTTACCTCTTTGCTAATACTTGGAGTATTTATTCCCTTATAGCCCAATCCTCGTGTATCACGATGATTTTTACTTGTTCCTAGCATAGTGGTTAATTTGCTTGATTTTAAGTCACCTTCCAACATCTTGATTTTATCAAGAGCAGCAGCTAAATCAGCCTCAAGGCGTCTTTCTCGAGCGAGACAAGTACTTTCTCTGTCATAAAAACTAATTTGTTGAGACTTAAACCTTGCTTCAGATTCTGCAAGTTTCTCTTCCAACAAAAAATACTTTTGATAAAGATTATCACATTCAAGTGACTTCATACGTAGGTTTTCCTCAGAATCCTTGAGGATCGATTCGTTAGAACGATTCGAAAAATAAACACCTGCGTAACATCTTCTCAATTTCTTGTTTTCTCGACAAAGAGGAGTCAGAAGAGGTGACATGAGAAGTTGTAATCTTCTTCATATTCCACGAATCCAAAAACTTAAAATACTCCGAGACTTCGTCATCAACATCTCTATCAATATATGAATCACCTTCATCAGAAAGTTCATCCAATTATTCTTCTAGGAGAGTTTCCCAATCAACAGTTTTTACATCAAGAGAATTTTTAGATATTGACTTAGATGTGACAATTCTCTCAGGTGAATCCAAGCTTTTAGAATCATCTGGTAATTTATGAACTGGTACGTTATTAGAGATAGACTCGTCCATAATCAGATCGCTACAAACACATACTTATAAGGTCTTTAACGTCTTTGCATGCTCTGATACCAATTGAAAAAACGGGGGTCTAACAACCACACCCAATATTTCGATTAGCAATCTGTATGGACTAACTCCAATATACTTTCTAGAGTATCAACTATACAGTCAGACTCAATCTAGGTAAAAGTATATCGAGGAGTTAATATCTCTTCTCTTGATTTGATCTTTACTCAAGCAAATAGAAATATGCGAGTCTTTATCAAATAAAAGGAATAAACTTGGATGGTACCAAAGACCAATATCCAAGGATCAATCAATATCCAATCAACAACCAAAGTTTGGATTTCACTATTGATCGATACGACGCACAACCTGTATTATTTCAATTATATAACAAAATATAATGCGGAATAGAAATAACACAGACACCAGAAATTTTGTTAACGAGGAAACCGCAAAAGCAGAAAAACCCCGAGACCTAGTCCATATTGAACACCACACTATATTAAGCCGCTACAGACACTAGCCTACTACAAACTAACTTCGGTCCGGACTGTAGTTGAACCCTAATCAATATCACGCTGATTCAAGGTACAGTTGCGCTCTTTACGTCTCTGATCCCAACATGATACTGTAAACTTGATTCCCTTAGATGATCTCACCCACAACCAAGAGTTGCTATGACCCAAAGTCGAAGACTTTAATAAACAAATATGTATCACACAGAAAAGTCTACGATAATAGATAAATCTGTCTCCCACAGATAAACCTACAAGTTTTGTTCCGTCTTTTGATAAAATCAAGGTGGACAGGAACCAATTTATAAGCCGTACTTATATTCCCGAAGAACAACCTCGTATTATCAATCACCTCACAATAATCTAAATCGTATGGTAGCGAAACTAGATATTGTGAAATCACAAACGATGAGATGAAGATGTTTGTGATTTCTTTTTATCTTGCCCTATCAGAGATATAATATCAATCCAATATTACAATTGAACTCGTACGATAGAAAATGGTAAGATCAGATCGCTCAAATACAAGAGAAGTAGTTTCGTCTTGCTTCACAATCCCAATGAAGTCTTTAAGTCGTTAACCGACAGGGTCTCGAGAAGAAACCTACGGTTAAAGGAGAATCGACTCTAGCAAA
The DNA here is from genome assembly GCF_003573695.1 of Papaver somniferum. Classification (NCBI taxonomy): domain Eukaryota; kingdom Viridiplantae; phylum Streptophyta; class Magnoliopsida; order Ranunculales; family Papaveraceae; genus Papaver; species Papaver somniferum. Next base: position 55,491,872 of record NC_039366.1, read on the forward strand.
ACCAACTAGTATCACACAGGAGGTGTGGGGATTAGTTTTTCAAGTTTTTAGACGTCTACCTTATATAGTTTTCAAATCAGGGTTTGCAATCCAAGTTACTTTGGTAACAAAGCATTCAATATTCACCGTTAGATGAAAAACCTGATTTATCCAAGATAATATCTTTCAACCGTTAGATCGAAACTTAGCTTGTCACACACACAAATGAAATGTATTCATTTAGGTTTGAGTAACCGTACCTAAACGTGTACACTTAGTTGGTTCACAAATAGTTAACCAATGGTTAGCCATATGATCACTTTCATATTAACCGTATTCATATTTCTCATAACTAGTTCAAATGACTCATAAGAACTAGTTCAAGAGTTGTTCAATTGCTTAGATCTTTATACATAGACACAATCGAAACAAAATCGGTTTGATTCACTTGAATCAAATCATGAAAAATATAGCCACGGTTTGCATAGATTGCATTCCTTATTGATTTATTGTTTAAGTTCATGAAACTACCGATTTGAGAAATATAACCAGCTTGGGTACGCGTACGGGTATGCATACCTTAGCTACCGGATTTGAGTTGGTTTTGGTTTCCAAACTCAGTAGAACTTTTCGGGTAGAAAAGTTTCGCCAGTGCGCGTACGGGTACGCGTACCTAAGGTGACTGGTTTATGAGTTCGTAAACTCCAAACTCAGCAGAATTTTCCGGGAGGAAAAGTTCCGCCAGTACGCGTACCCAACCTGTCTCCTTCACCAATACCGCATGCACACATATGCACACACTTGGTTTTCGGCACATGGATTTATACACTAATGTGCGAACACACTATATATGCTTATATCTATAGTTGGTTATGTACTCTCAACTCTACATTTCAATCATTGAAACATTCTTCTATAATGTTATAATAGTCGTTAGACATAAATAATCGACTATCGTCATCAAAGATATTTTCAAGATTGAAACATCATCATGACTTTCGTCACGTGTAAAGATGAAAATGGCTAAAGCAAAAGCTTACCAACATATATTTCAAGAAAAAGATAGGCGAGTAAACTCGGCTGAAAATTGCAAATATGTATGTATGAAAACTATCATACTTATACGACTTTTGTCTCAAGAGTAGGAGATAGAGTAGATAGACTTTTGAGTAACAGTAGAGTTCAAGCCTCCACATACCTGTTGGTCAGATGAAGTTCCACTGGTTCTGTTTATGGGTGAAAACTATTTCTGCTGGTTTTGGTAATTTGGGGTGTGTGGATGAGAAATGAATCTAAACCCTAAACAAATGCATTGCACGGGAGTGCTTTTGATTCGAGAGATCAATCTGTAGAATTTTGGCCTAAACCAAGAAATTGTCGTTCCAGACTTGCTTCGGTCACAAAACGAAGGAGACGGGGAGGGAAGCGAAGAAGGTGTTGATATCGTGAAGGTGTTGGTTGTTTTTGACTTGTACCAGAATACAGAACTGGCTTGCAATAATGTAAGAAAAGCTCTGTGTGTTTGAATACGTTGTATCAACACTTGGTTTCTGTCTTGGAAATAGGGAGGATAACCTATTTATACAAGTCATTGAGCCTAACCCACGTCTCTCGTGATAAGTGGAGGAAGTGGAGTGATGGAGTAGTGGAGTCGTGTTAGTGATTGTCACACGATCAGGTATGAGCCCACTCCTCCCATCATCATTAACCATCCATGTCTTCCTGACACGTTCTTGTGATGGCGCATTGCACGCTGTAAACCGCCATACCAATATCCCAGTATGTATCCCCCAATTTGTGACATGCTTGATGTCTCGATCGTGTGGATCGGTGGGACCCACAGAAGGTAGCATACGGTGCTAGGTTAAATAACTAAGTTATTTAGGAAGTCGATATTCATGAAATATCGTGTGTATTCTATACATGTAACGCATCGAATATAATTAATGTGTATGAGGCATCGTGGTTTTAAGGCTTAATGGAGTAAGTCGCGGATTAAGCGTCTTAGAACATATGCATGCTTAGTTATCTTCGAATGATAGTTTGGAGGTTGCACATGCAAGCCCTCCCTTGGACGATCACATGATGTGGTAGGGTGACGGATGGTAATCACCACGACACCTTATTGGCCATTTAACTCCTAGCATGGGCTGCCTAACCAAGCTGGTAGAGTTGGACGGATGAGATGATATATGACGCTCATCTGCGACCGTTGATGAAGTTTTAGGGTTTTGAAGAGGTGCAAGCATCACTCTTCAGCTTGGTCGAAACCAAGCATGGGATGTGTTCTTGGCAGGACCGACCAGGTAGGCGTGTAGTCGGCTTGCCGGTGTGCATGTCAATACCTCACTGCCCCATGAAGATGCGATCTAAGACACTCAAGTTTACCGGTAAAGAGGAGTGGCTGAGATCGATTTGTGACAGGAATCTTGTGCCGCAAAGGATTTCCAAAGGGGCACGACACGTCATCTTCAGGGCGCACGAACCGAGGCGTCTGGTCCTGCCTTGCTCTGGTCGATCGGACAAAGAGGTAGACGGGCCCACAGTGATCATGTAGATACTCTCTGGACTCCCTTAGTCTATTCCTGCACCCTTCATCCAGGCTGGCGAAGATGGACGCTCGTGATCGATTTACGACACATGTAATATGCCGCAAACCCTAATTAGGGTTTTATGTTGGTCGCGCGCATGCTACTTTGGCCGGACGAATTTGCATGCTATGCTCTTCGTATGGACTTGCCGACCACGTGGGACCAACACTGGGTCGGTGGTGAACATGGTGATACCTGACCGACGGTCCTGGGTGTGATCTAAGCCATCCAACCATTCTTGCGAAGTTGGATGGTCGTGATCAATTTGGATTTCCACGGTTTCCTAAAGAATCACTCCAGCCATGTTTGCGCAATCGTTTATTGCTCCATAGCTTGGATGTGGGAGAACCGATCAGGTAGGTGGTAAGGCATGCGTTCGACCAGCCAGGGCATAACCGGGCCCGCTGGTGGTCATTGTGGTGATAGCCTGCTCCTACTGAGGATCATCTAGGCTATCGAATCATGCGGCCAACCTGCGTGGTCATGATTATTTTTGAGACTAGCACGGGAAGTACATATTATACTCAATCGGGCTAGTATAACACACCGAGAGGAATGCTCAATCGGTCTAGTATAACACACCGAGAGACTTTACTCAATCGGGCTAGTATAACACACCGAGAGATAGTACGGGCATTTCGTGCATGCCTCACTATTGACACTCGGAGATTGATGTTACTCTGTTAGGAGCAACACTCAGTCCTCATGCCGCATCAACAATGAGGATTCCCGGGAACAACACAGGAAATACAAGGCTAATAAAGCATTAATTAATAATGTTATAAATCCACAGAAAATCGGGATTGTTGCAACATGCTCCGTTCGGGGTGTATTTAATTCACAGGGATTGTTGCCACATGCTCCATTCTAGGTGAATTAATAAAGTGAAGAAGTATTAATAATTAAAATGGCCTTATCCTTTACAGGATGTCAGCCTATTAAATTCGGCTTTTACAATTTTAGCCTTAAACGAAAATCCACCATCAACATTAAGTCCCCTGCCTAACACATAATGGTTACACTATTGTGGGGTAGGCATGCGATGGTGACGTATACAACGTAAAAAGAAAAGACAAAGGAAGTTTACCTGGAGGGACTCTGGCCGGCCGTGTTGGCAATCGTCCGTGTGACTAGGCCAGGTGTGACCACGACCTTGGTGGGACCGGTTTCCTCCTTCAGGTATTTGAGCCAAGAAGGGAATAGAACTTGTATGCTCTTCTTCCAATAGAAAACCGTGCATGTAACCCTGGACGAATGTGGACCCCGCCATGTATATGCTTCGACCAAACGTCACCCTGTTGCACCTGTTTGATAGGCATGTGTACCCGCCTCCTTCGCTCAACCGTGGGACTCATTATGCGCTTGCTTGATCGAACGTGGGCTTGCTGTGCCTGCTTCGGTTAAATGTGGGTCCACTGCGTGCCTACTTCGGTCGAACGTGGGACCCGATGCGAGCATTCTTGCTTCGAACATGGTCAGCTGTGCATGTTTCGATCAAACACGGGTCCACCGTGTACATGTTTCAAACGTCGGCCCTGTCCCGCGCCTGCTTCGCCCGTACGGTTGATGTGCTTGCTCGAGTGTCATCCTTGATACTTCGACCAAACACCGACCCTGCTATCTTGACCAAACACCGGCCTTGCTGCCTTGACCAAACACCGACCTTGCTGCTTGCTTCACTCGAACGTGGGACCCACCGCGTGCTTGCTTTGCTCAAAAATGAACCTTGTGTGCTCAAATGTGAATGTGGGTCCTGCAAAGAGCGTTGAGGCAGCTTCTGGAGAGAGCAGGTGCCGGAGAGAGCGCTGAAGCAGGCTTCTGAAGCGAACGTGGAGGCGGCTCCTGGAGAAAAGCAGGCTTCTGAAGCGAACATGGAGGCGGCTCCTGGAGAGAGAGTTGAAGCAGCTTCTGAAGCGAACGTGGAGAGAGCTTTGAAGCAGCTTCTGGTGGAGGAAGCAATGAAGCGGCTTCTGCTGGAGAGAGTGTTGAAGCGACCTCTTCTTCAGTTTGATTTCCCCTTGCGAATTACGTGCTTCTTGATTGACCATCTCTCTTGTGTTGAAGAAGTTCTTGACTGACGGCGAAGGAATTTCATGCTGAGCCTTAGTCCCCAAGCGTGGTCTACGTGGCTCCATCTTGTATGCCCGATGGGTCTTTTGTACGTAGTAGTCGTTGATATGGTGAATCTCTTGACATGGAGGATCTGTATGTACCTCTTAAGTCCCAAGTGCAATCTCTTTTGGTCGCAACTACTTCTTCCACGGGAGATAAATTCTGAAAGCGTCTCTCATTGGTGTGGTTACCGTCGATCCAGATATGGAATATCTTGGACGTTGTTTCATCATTGTGGAAGTCGTGCATGTGGTATTAGAGTTGAAGTTGGCGATTTTGGACGCGCATGATGTTGTATCTCGGTGGCTTTCCTCTTGCTGCTTTAGCGAAACTGGTTCTTTCTAGCAGGGCAGGTGCTGTTGTAGATGAGCGTTCAACAACTTCGTGAAGTCAGAGGATGACCAAAAGCGCAGATTCTCCAACATAGCACGATAGACCTGCACCATCGTCTGATAGAGTGATTCCCCCGGATCTTTCTCGACGTGACGCGTGAACATCGTTATCTTCTTGAGGATGCTCCCTTGAGGTATCGGCTCCACTGGAAGATTGCCGTCATAAAGCGTTGATACGTTGCACCGGCATTCTTTAAACCAAATGGCATTACAGTATAATAAAAATTTCCGAGAGGAGTTCGAAAAGCTGTCTTACTTGCGTCATGCTCGTACATCCTTATCTGATTGTACCCGCTATATCCATCCATGAAGAAGAACATGTCGTGTCCGCTGATGGAGTCTACTAACATGCAGTGTTAGGTAGAGGATAATCGTCTTTGGGGCAGCATTTTTTCAAGTCTCTGAAATCCACGCAGCACCTGATTTGTCTATTTTTCTTTTCACCGGGACCACATTAGCCAACCAGGTCAGATGATGGATGAGCTTAATGAAGCCAGCAGCAAGCAACTTCTGAATTTCAGTCTTGATTTGCTCTTCTGACTCGTGCCTGAATTGCCTCGTATATTGCTTGATCAGCTTGGCTCCAGGTATGACATGTAGATGGTGGGTGACCAATTTTTCATCTGGACCTTCATACGTCCAAGCGAATATGTCCTGGTATTCTTTGAGAAGTTGTACAAGCTTCGTGCGTTCATCCGTACACAAGGTTGAGCTGGTGGAGATAGGCCTAGGAGATTCCTCATTCGCGATGTTAACGATTTCGAGCTCATCAGTTGTGGAGTTGGTGTCGTCTTGCAGCTGTGGTGGAGCATCCAACACCTCTTCCTGTGGATCGTCATTGTTGTAGTATTTCGTTGGGTGGGGAGACTGGGTAACAGTCTCTCCTGCTCATTACTAACAACGGCGTCAGTATACGGTTTTCCTTTTCTGGTCAAGGCTTTCCATAAAAGTTCGTTCCCTCTTAGCGTGAGCGTTGGTTGCGGCTTCACCGGATGAAGAAGAACGCCTTTTCAGCAAAGATGTATCGTGGGGCTTAGCCCTCAATGATGCGAGTTGGTCCTCCTCCTGAATTGACGCCCACGTGGGGAGTGGGATGCAATGAACTTTGTCTGATCCTTCCTGCGGAGCTTCTCTTGGTTCAAACAATTCCACTCTACATATCGGTGCATATGGAGACAGCGATGCAGGGATACAAACGACTTCTTTATTCAGCATAGTCTTCAGGTACTGGTGATATGTCGAAGGTACAATCCTACTGTCAGGAAGCCACGGTCTCCCTAATATCATGTGGTAGTCTGGCTCTCTTTTTATGACTTCGAATTTCACCTTTGACTGGACAGGCCCTACAGATAAATTCAGGTTGACATAGCCGTACGTGTTGGTTTGGTTTCCATCGAAGTCTGTCATTGTAGTAGGCTTCCGTACGATCTTTCCCGGGCAAACCTTGGCTGTCCTGAGAGTCTTGAGAGTAATCACATACGAGGACGCTCCTGTTTCGATAAGGGCCCTCTTGAACTCTGAATCCTTGATGCGTGCGGTAACATGTAGGGCACGGTTGTGACCTTCCTCTGGTTGATTGCAGCAAACGTCTCCTCCCGTTGATTCTTCGAGAGGTGTAAAAGTTCGCATAAAATTTCCACTGAAGCCGCTTCCTGATCCACCGGCCTCTGGTTCATAGTGAAACTATTGACTTGAGGAGGATCGTTGTGAGGATTAGTCCCCAGTGTAGGAGTCTCCATGACAGGACTGCTCATATCTGATGTCATCTTGATGAGGAGACCGAGTATGCCGTTTATCGCTTCTTTGATCAGGTCCATGTAGGCCCGCACTGCTGAAGTACCTTCTACGGGTGCGTTGAATGCGTTCCTTGTTGGCTCCAGGGGCTGTCGCGGCTCTTGTGGAAATCGATCAGTTAATGTCTTAAGAAAAGTGAGTACCTATTTCTAAGTTGTATCCTTGTCCGTTTGGGCCTTAGTGATAATTTCTCGTCTCTCCATCAAATCCACCATGGTAATAGGGGGTTGTCCTCCTATGGATCCTCCAGCTCCTCGTCCCGATGGAGGAGCGGCAGTTGCTCTGGTGACTGCTGGAGGATTTACGCTTGAAGAGATGTCAGGGTTTGCGTCTGCTCTGGCTCTGGTGATAGGAGGTGTCACGCCCAATGGGATATCTCCTCCTGCTCAGCTGGTGCTGATAGTAGAGGAAGTAATTCTACGAGATACATTGATGGTATTGACTGGCTGCACGGTGACGCCACTGATTGGCATATCAACACCGAGAGTGTTGTCAGCGCTAGTCCCGTCAGGATTGGTTGCTGATCCAGACCTAAGATCCACCATTTTAGAAATCAGTAAAATTGAATTGGTATTGAAGAAATTGACTTCACAACCGAGAGATTAATCTCCCACTGTGGGTGAAAAATATTTCTGCTGGTTTTGGTAATTTGGGGTGTGTGGATGAGAAATGAATCTAAACCCTAAACAAATGCACTGCACGGGAGTGCTTTTGATTCGAGAGATAAATCTTTACAATTCTGGCCTAAACCAAGAAATGGTCGTTCCAGACTTTCTTCGGTCACAAAGCGAAAGAGATGGGGTTGATCTTAGGGAGGGAAGCGAAGAAGGTGTTGATATCGTGAAGGTGTTGGCGGTTTTTGACTTGTACCAGAATACCGAACTGGCTTGCAATAATGTAAGCAAAACTCTGTGTGTTTGAATACGTTTTATCAACACTTAGTTTCTGTCTTGTCTGTCTTGGAAATAGGGAGGAGAACCTATTTATACAAGTCATTGATCCTAACCGACGTGTATCGTAGGAAGTGGAGGAAGTGGAGTGATGGAGTAGTGGAGTCGTGTTAGTGATTGTCACACGATCAGGTATGAGCCCACTCCTCCCATCATCATTAACCGTCCATGTATTCCTGACACGTTCTTGTGATGGAGCATTGCACGCTGTAAACCGCCAGACCAATATCCCAGTATGTATCCCCCAATTTGTGACATGCTTGATGTCTCGATTGTGTGGATCGTGGGACCCACAGAAGGTAGCATACGGTGCTAGGTTAAATAACTAAGTTATTTAGGAAGTCGATATTCATGAAATATCGTGTGTATTCTATACATGTAACGCATCGAATATAATCAATGTGTATGAAGCATTGTTGTTTTAAGGCTAAATGGAGTAAGTCGCGGATTAAGCGTCTTAGAACAGATGCATGCTTAGCTATCTTCGAATGATAGTTTGGAGGATGCACAGGCAAGCCCTCCCTTGGCCGATCACATGATGTGGTAGGGTGACGGATGGTAATCACCACGACGCCTTATTGGCCATTTAACTCCTAGCCTCGGCTGCCTAACCAAGATGGTAGAGTTGGACGGATGAGATGATATATGACGCTCATCTGCGACTGTTGATGAAGTTTTAGGGTTTTGAAGAGGTGCAAGCATCACTCTTCAGCTTGGTCGAAACCAAGCATGGGAGGTGTTCTTGGCAGGACCGACCGGGCAGGCGTGTAGACGGCTTGCCGATGTGCATGTCCATACCTCACTAACCCATGAATATGAAATCTAGGCCACTCAAGTTTACCGGTAAAGAGGAGTGGCTGACATCGATTTGCGACAGGAATCCTGTGCCGCAAAGGATTTCCAAAGGGGCACGGCATGCCATCTTCAGGGCGCACGAACCAAGGCGTCTGGTCCTGCCTTGCTCTAGTCGGTCGGACATAGAGGTAGACGGGCCCACGGTGATCATGTAGATGCTCTCTAAACCTCCTTAGTCTATTCCTGCACCCTTCATCCAGGCTGGCGAAGATGGACGCTCGTGATCGATTTACGACACATGAAATATGCCGGAAACCCTAATTAGGGTTTTATGTTGGTCACACGCATGCTACTTTGGCCGGACGAATTTGCATGCTATGCTCTTCGTATGGACTGGCCGACCACGTGGGACCCACATTGGGCCGGTGGTGAACATGGTGATACCTGACCGACGGTCCTGGTTGTGATCTAAGCCATCCAACCATGCTTGCGAAGTTGGATGGTCGTGATCAATTTGGATTTCCACGGTTTCCTAAAGCATCACTCCATCCATGTTTGGGCAATCGTTTATTGCTCCATAGCTTGGCTGTGGGAGAACCGATCAGGTAGGTGGAAAGTGGGCCCGCCAATGGGCGTGGTAACACTTCGCCAATTGATCGCGGGACAATCCAAGCCGTCCAATTGTGCTTGTGAAGTTGGACGGTCGCGACTTATTTTGAGACCATTTTTTGACAGTCTTGCGCATGCTAGCCACTCCATGACTGCTCGACCATCCTCTTCAGAGCTGGCGTTTGGCGGCTATTTGGGGGTAAGGCATGCGTTCGACCAGCCAGGGCATAACCGGGCCCGCTGGTGGTCATTGTGGTGATAGCCTTCTCCTACTGAGGATCGTCTAGGCTATCAAATCATGCGGCCAACCTGCGTTTTCATGATTATTTTTGAGACTAGCACGGGCAGTCCAGATTATACTCAATCGGGCTAGTATAACACACCGAAAGGAATGCTCAATCGGGCTAGTATAACACACCGAGAGACTTTACTCAATCGGGATAGTATAACACACTGAGAGATAGCCTGTACGGGCATTTCGTGCATGCCTCACTATTGACACTCGGAGATTCGTGTTACTCTGTTAGGAGCAACACTCAGTCCTCATGCCGCATCAACAGTGAGGGTTCCCGCGAACAACACAGGAAATACAAGACTAATAAAGCATTAATTAATAATGCTATAAATCCACAGAAAATCGGGATTGTTGCTACATGCTCCGTTCTGGGTGTATTTAATTCTTAGGGTTTGTTGCCACATGCTCCATTCTAGGTGAATTAATAAAGTGAAGAAGTATTCATCACTCAAATGGCCTTATACTTTACAGGATGTCAGCCTATTAAATTCGGCTTTTACAATTTTAGCCTTAAACGAAAATCCACCATCAACAGGTTCCTTGAGTAGTTCTTCGTCTTCTTAAGATAATCGCCATGGAGTCTGGAGCTCAACTATTCCTAACTGTCCTAGACCGATACTTAGTCATAAGTAAACTAGAAATCAAGACATATATCTTTGATCACTAACATTGACAAACATGCTTGAGATAGCAACGCATGCGAGTTCGACCGAGCAATGCTCTAACAATTGGGAAATTATAACCATCGACGACTAATAGCAATGTATTAAATTCTCGAGATTGAAGAAAAATTTCATAGAATATTTCCACCATAGATAGTTTGTTCCGTCAAATCTTGGCGGTATGTTAATTGAAGTCGATTCATGAGAACTCGAGTTCAATCTTATAGGTTGGATCGCACCAAACACAGATTGTTAGATATTTTCGTGTTTGCCTGCTCTGATACCAATTGAAAAGGCGAGGGTACCCAAATATACCTCAAGCTAAAACTTTTCCTACCTATAAGTCCTTTCTCCGAAAGTGATTGCCTATGGATTGAGTCGAGACAATGCAAATAATTGGTTCACACTTCGTGTGATCGTCTATGGATACGGGATCGATACAATACAACAACGAAGTATGTTTACTTGATAAAAAGGTTCGGACTTAATCAAACTCAATAGGATTGCTTATCAAGTAAATAGGAATTAACGTTTGTGTAATTTAATTTAATTATAATAAAACAATTACAATGCGAAAATATGAAGTAAATAACACAACAAGATTTTGTTAACGAGGAACCGCAAATGCAGAAAAACCCCGGGACCTTGTCCAGAATTGAATACTCTCAGGATTAATCCGCTACACAAAATTAAACCAACTTCGTATAGTTGAGACCAAGCAACTAAACCCATAGTTCACTTAGTTCCGTCTATATTCCTATGCCTCCAACTTATGTATAAGTCACGTACTTGGAACAATTCCTTTGTTTCGTATTCCAAACAGTAAAGGAACAACAAATCTGTTTCGTATCAACTCTCTTCAACCAAGTGATGTGAGTCGGACAAAGGATCTTCTGTTTATCTTAACATAAACTCCTTCGTCGGGTTCTTAAATCTATCTTATGTTCAACTACCGAAGTAGTTGTTAAGATTTTGCAATCAATACTTTTAATCACAAAGAATTGTATTGATGCCGATCTACACAATTATTCAATCCAATCTACCCCAAGGATAAACCGATTATAGTTGGATCCTCTTATACCGAAACAAGTATTGTGCACACCAAAGATTATGAACCCCAAATCAGAAATCTTCAATATCTTATTTGTCTTCAAATCTTCTTAGATCTTCAATAAACACATGCGCACAACAACTTGAATCTCTTGTGATCAATCACGCACAGAACGGAGTCTGTTAACAATGGATTATCACAAGATCGTCTTTAGCACTAACAACAGTATAAAGATCCCTGTCGAAACTTCGATCTAGTTTGAGTGAATCTTATATCAGAAGAGAAGATTCTCAAGCATAAACAAACTATGTGCAATCAAAGTTCAACCACCGTTAGTCAATCAAATCAATCGAAAACACAAGATAAACCGCAATTATCTAGTTTCCCACCAACGGTACTAATAGAGCTTCTCAATCCCAAATAAGACTTTAAATTGAGCTATCGTAAGAGATTTCGCCTAATTAGGTTACTCTCCTCTCCGAATAGGCGACTTCACCAGTAACAACACAACCGAGGAAGTTTGCTGTCACGAAGGATTAGTTTGCTAGAAATGAAAACTTCAAGTATTTATAGACAAGGAAGTTTGGACACCAAGAAATTTCCAAAACCGAAAATATTCTCAAAGATATTCAATATATTCCAAATCCGGTTTCCATAATTCATGGAAATGCTCTGTCCAAAATAATGACCGAAAATCTCTTTGGAAAATCTCAACTAGTAAATGCACATTACTAATTCTCATTTTCCTAAAATAAAATTAAGACCTTAATTAAAAGATTCTTAACTTATTTATGTTTCAATCTTGGGATTTTCTTCTTGTAGCTATTAAGGAATAACTTTGAACAATAAAAGATAAACATTACTGTCTGTGTTCAAAGTGTGTCGACATCCTTACTTTGCAAGTCCTCTTTCATACTTACACCCTTGAAACCGATTTTCCACACTTCCAAACAAGTTTAGAATTGGTTCATCTGACTTTCAAGAATTATGTGATTGATCAAAACACTCAATCACAAATCATGGTTTTAACAGTTCTGCCAGAAAAAGTTTCGGTTCTACCTCCATGTGAGTATTGTGCATAGTCACACTAGCTTTCCAAAATTCGGTTGACTAGGTACTAGGATCGGTTCCCCACATATATATGGTATCTAAGTTATATGTGTTGCGCATGTCCATAGGAGCGGTTCCCCACATATATATGGTATCTAAGTTATATGTGTTGCGCATGTCCATAGGATCGGTTCCCCTTTGCCTAAAAACGTGTTGCATATGTCCATAGGATCGGTTCCCCTTTCTGCTATAAACCTTGCTGCACCTCATACAAGGATCGGTTCCCCTTGTGATGTGTTGCACCTCTTACTGGGATCGGTTCCCCTTTACCCAGATTCGGTCAACTACAAATCATAAACTCGATCATACCATCTCAGGTGATTACTTAAGATCGGTTTCACTAATAAAAGTCATACCAATACATAAGTCAGGCCTTTGTGAATAGTTTTACCAATAACACAAACAAGTCGTGAGCGGTTATACTAAATCACACATATTGGATGTTCACAAGATATGTAAGAATAACAATCCCAATAACTCCTGGCGATTTCCTTTTCGATTCATAAACAATTTTATGAACTTACTTCCTTAAAACACATGTAAAACATTTTTTCCTAGGATGAAATTCTCACCTCATACCCATACATAATCACAATAGCATTTAAACGATTATGTCGATGTATTATGTACAAAGTTTAATGGTTAAGAAATAAACCTCGTATTGTATTCCTTAATACTATGTCTATCTAGAGTGTTCATGCTTCGCAGTTTTGTTTTCAATATGCACGACTTGAAAGATATATTAGGGAATGAAACAGTTCAAGTCAAATATCACTAACCTCAAGTGGAAGGATGATGTTGTCGTTGTAGCTTCTTACTTCTTAACTTCTTCAAGTCTTCGCAATACTTGTAATGTCTCATATCCTAATACTTTCAAGCTAACCTATACGAAGTTGACTCTAGTACATAATCAAGCGACTCTTAATTGAGTTTTGATTCACTAAAATATGACAACCAAACTTGACATACAAACGCTTGGTGGGTTCAACCGAGCTATGCTCTAACAAAATCAAGAGATCGAGATATTAATGCCTTGATATACTTTTTATAACATTGAGTCTGACTGTCTAGTTGATTCTCTTAAAAGTATATTAAAGTTAGTCCATACAAATTGCTAATCGAAATATGGTGAGGTTGTTAGACCCCCGCATTTTCAATTGGTATCAGAGTAGGCAAACATGTTCAATACCTCAAAAGTCTGTGTTGTAGCGATCTGACTCTATGGACAGAGGTGCTATCTCAATTAACGTACCACCAGTCTTCGATGGCTCAACTACTTATGGTGGAAAATTGTTATGCGAGCTTTTCTTCAATCGCGTGATTTTCAATCATGGGTATATGTAGTTAATGGCTATGATGCTCCCATTATGGCAATAGGTAACGCTACATTTCCAAAGAATATTGGCGAATACGATGCTGCAAAGATACTTGCTGCCAAGCAAAACTCCGATGGTTTGAACGCCATCATACATGCCATTACCCCTAATCTTCAGCACCATGTGTCTAATTGCACTCGGTCTAAAGATGCTTGGGATATCTTAGAAATCGTATTTGAAGGGGATACTAGTGAAAATGAAGCCAGGCTTCAAAACCTAAATTCCGATTGGGAAAACCTTCGTATGGCAGATGAAGATTCATTTGATGAGTTTTATCACAAAGTGTCTGAAATTGTTAATGCATCTTTTGCATTGGGTAAGACTATTCCTGAAAAGGAAATTGTGATGAAAGTTCTCAGATCGCTTCCATCTAGATACGATTCTAAGAAGCATGCCATCGTTGAGGGAAATAACCTTGATACCCTCTCCAGAAATACTTTGGTTAGGAAGCTAAAGATCTTTGATCATGAGCATACATCCAAATCTAGCAAGGATGTTGCGTTCATAGCACAAAAAGACACAAAATTATTTGATAAAATTAAAAATGTGTATATCTCTGAAGATGATCACTCTGAGACTGACTCATCAGATCAAGATCTTGATAAATCAGTCTCGATGATCACAAGACAATTTAGAGATCTTCTTTTGAAGAGAAGTAAACAGTTCTCCAGAGATAAGCCAAAAGCATCAGTAAAACCTCATAATCATATTCCTCCTAAAAACAGGGACATAGATGAAACTGATGACGAGGATACACCTCAATGCTTTAAGTGTAAGGGTTTTGGTCATTTTGCAAACGAGTGTCCAAACCGCAAAAAAATCACTGGGAACAAAGGTCTTGCTGCAACGCTTGATGAGACGTCTGACAATTATGATTCTGATGAAGACAAAAAATCAAGTGTTGCTCTTCTATGTGAAAATATTGATTTTGATAATTGTAGCAATACATACATCAATCTTGATAATCTTTTAGAAGAAAACCCAATTAAGATAGAAGAATCAATTGACCCCTCTATTGGAAACTCTTTGTCTAATGTTTCGGTATCTGACATGTGCCTAGAAGCTTGCATATCACAAGCACCTGAATCAGCGTATGCGTTGACATTCTCTTATTGTTCACTCAAGGGTCATGAACTTTCAAAGTGTTTAAAGTATAAACACAAGATGAGATATGTCAACAAGCTTCAACGAAGAGCGGATCGTCTAGAAAACAAGCTTAAACTCGCACAGAAAATCGCTGAGGTATGTAATATTTTATCTTCTTCAAAGAAGCTAGTTTCCAAAGAGAAGTCTATACCACTAAAGGAAAGGGTATGGTCTAAACCATTCGATAGACAGGGAACCATAAATTCCTCTCAAAAAGGTTATGGTGGACAAATTGTTGTTCACTACAGCATAACTTGATTGTGTTGTCCTCGTGCATCTCGTCTCATGTGCCTGATTAAAATAGACAAGATTATGCACACCTTAGGTTTTAAGGAAAAATTTGTTTTGTTTTTCTTAGTTTTTGTTTTTGAGTATGAAATTCTTTCATGTTGGAAGGGTTTTTCCTGTTTAACCAAAAAGAAAGGGTTATCATCGACAATTCCACTCTTTATAGGGCTGTGAGCTGTGCGTACACAAACCTTTTAAAGGTTTAGAAACCCTACATTCCTTTTCCTTCTCTGAAACTCTTTATATCTTAAGACTGCTTGTTGAGTTTTGATTGTGATTTCCTCTCACAAAACCGTGCGTATATGGATACTCCAAGCATCATGTCTTTTGATGGAAAAGATGTCAATATGATTGTTAAGCCATCAATCACTAAGGAAAAAGAGAGATCTCCTTTGTCTCCAACTTTGAAAAGAAAAAAAAGGAATGTGAGGAAGGCAAGAGTTGTTCCTTCAAACTCTCAGAAGTTTTCTGATGTTCTTGAAGAGTTGAAGCAGACAAAGAAAGAGATTCATCAAATAAAGGCTTGTGTTTTAAGATCACTGGAAATTCAGAAGGCCCTAGTTCGACAACTTCAGCTAAGAAAGTTCATTGGTATTGACTCCTTCTTCCATGAACCATATGTCCCAATGGATGTTGACGACAAGGAGTTCGGGGATGACAAGGAATTTTTCAAAGATCTTAATGCCTAGGAAACTTCTTAAGAGAATTTTTATTCTTGTTTTTGTTTAAGAAGGATAACTAAAGTTTGGAATAACCATTATTGTGAGTACACATAGCTATGTCCAACGTTTTCATCTTGCAATATTTTAAATTTATTTATTTAAATGCTAAAGTTGATTTGGAAGATGATTTTTGCAGTATTAATCTTTATGGTTTTGTATAGTGCAATATGTTATGGGATATGTGTGTTTGCGTCCGTGAACTATGATTGTCCCATACGATGTCAAAAGTTATCTCCTTCATATGTCGATATGCATGTATTGATAAAAAATCGATGAACTTTTAACAAAACAAAAATTGAACCTATTATGTCGTTATGCAAATAATTGATGGAAGATAGGATGATTTTTTTTCTACAAAGATTATGTCTATTATATGTCATTATGCAAATAGTGATGAAAATAGAATGAGTCTTTGTCCATTCCGCAGTATTGATCTTCCCTGATCCATATTTTATGTATATATACTGTACGGCTCCATAAGTCTTCTTATGTGAGCATTTCCAACTAAACTAATTATGAATTCGTTTGTGGTTAACTTGGTTGAGTGTTCCGATTAAATTAATCATGGGTTCTCTTGTGATTAATTTAATTGAGAATTTTGGATACAAAATCATTTCCTTTGTGATTTTTGATGTCCAAAGAAATCCTTCTTTTCTTGTGAAAGTAAGGTCGCTCTTGTTGTTCTTTCGGGAATGACATCAAATGGGGGAGAGTTCTTTTGAACTTGCGCTTAATTTCCATATCTTTGTGGGGAGTACGGCTGTGGAATATTTTAGGAGTTATCTTGTATCTTTATAAACTCCTTGATGAATGCATTTAGCTTCGGCTATATGATTGCATCTAAATAAAGTTAATATGTACTCTTTTTTGGTCTTGAAGCATCTCCGTGGAAATTTCATTAGGATCCTGTTTTCGTACCTTTACCAATTTTATTGACAAAAAGGGGGAAAATTAATGTGTAGTTCACACTACAAATACATATGGTTTTCGGATCATTATGTAAGAGGGAGTGGTTTTCATGTTGAGATGAAAGTATTGACTAAGAGGGAGTGATACATATCACCATATTATTGTTGTCAAAGTTGTGATACAATTGAACTTTGATGCTTTGTCATAATAATATGACACTGTATAACAATGATCGAGAGCTTTTGTTTTCTCATTGTTATGGCTACGGAACTTCAACAACTATGATGCTGAATTGAGCATCTATAGAATCATGGGAGTACTTGGAAAAGATGAAGTTTTCGAGTAATGTTGAAGCACCAAGGAGATCAAGCATGTGGACGAGAAGCTACAAAGTTTTATCTATTTTGTAATCCATATGTATTGATAGTTTTATCACTAAAATTAACAAAGGGGGAGATTGTTAGAGCATTGCTCGGTCGAACTCGCATGCGTTTCTATCTCAAGCATGTTTGTCAATGTTAGTGATCAAAACTATATTTCTTAATTTCTAGTTTACTTATGACTAAGTCTCGGTCTAGGATAGTTAGGTATAGTTGAGCTCCAGACTCCATGGAGATTATCTTACGGAGACGAAGAACTACTCAAGGAACCAGTGGAACTTCATCCGACCAAAAGGTATGTGGAGACTTGAACTCATCTGTCACTCAAAAGTCTATATACTCTATCTCCTACTCTTGAGACAAAAGTCGTATAAGTATGATAGTTTTCATACATACACATTTGCTATTTCGAGCCGAGTTTACTCGCCTATCTTTTTCTTGAAATATGTGTTGGTAAGCTTTTGCTTTAACCATTTTCATCTTTACCCGTGACGAAAGTCATGATGACGTTTCAATATCTTGAAAATTTCTTTGATGACGATAGTTGTGAATAACGACTATTATAACATTATAGAAGAATGTTTCAGTGATTGAAATGTAGAGTTGAGATTATGTAACCATATATGGATATAAGCATATATATTGTGTTCGCACATTAGTGTATAAATCCATGTACCAGAAACTGTGTGCATATGCGTGCATACGGAATTGGTAAAAGAGACAGGTTGGGTACGCGTACTGGCGGAACTTTTCCTCCCGGAAAATTTTGCTGAGTTTGGAGTTTACAAACCCTTAAACCAGTCACCTTAGGTACGCGTACTGGTGGAACTTTTCTACCCGAAAAATTCTGCTGAGTTTGGAAACCAAAACCAACTCAATCCGGTTGCTAAGGTACGCATACCCTACGCGTACCCAAGCTGGTTATTTTCTCAAATCGGTAGTTCATGAACTTAAACAATAAATTATAAGGAATGCAATATTTGCAAACCGTGGCTATATTGTTCATGAATTGATTCAAATGAATCAAACCGATTTTTTTCAATTTGTCTATGTATAAAGACCTAAGAAATTGAAAAAATCTTCAAATAGTTCTTTTGAAGTCATTTGAACTAGTTATGAAGAAGATGAATACGTTTAATACGAAAGTACTCATATGGATAACCATTGGATAACTATTTGTGAACCAACTAAGTGTACACGTTTAGGTACGGTTGCTCAGACCTAAATGAAATAAATTTCATTTGTGTATGACAAGCTAAGTTTCGATCCAACGGTTGAAATATATTAGCTTGTATCTAATCAGGTTTTCATCTAACGGTGAATATAGAATGATTTGTTACTGAGCTAACATTGATTGCAAACCCTGATTTGAAAACTATATAAAGGAGAACTCTAGCAACTGGAAAAACTAATCCCCACACCTCCTGTGTGATACTAGTTGGTTTAGCTAGAGTTGATTCTCCTTTAATTGAAAGAATTGACTTGAGATTATATCTCCGGTAGGGCAAGATAAAAAGAAATCACAAACATCTTCGTCTCATCGTTTGTGATTACGCAATATCTTGTTTCGCTACCATACGATTAAGAAAATTGTGAGGTGATTGATAATTCTAGGTTGTTCTTCGGGAGTATAAGTCCGGGTTATCGATTAGTTCCTGTTCACCTTTATTTTATCAAAAGAAGGAACAAAACTTTTAGGTTTATCTGTGGGAGACAGATTTATCTATTACCGTAGACTTTTCTGTGTGATACAAATTTGTTTATTCAAGTCTTCGACTTTGGGTCGTAGCAACTCTTGGCTGTGGGTGAGATCAGCTAAGGGAATAAAGTGCGTAGCATCCTGCTGGGATCGGAGACGTAAGGAGCGCAACTGTACCTTGAATCAGTATGAGATTTATTAGGGTTCAACTACAGTCCAGACCGAAGTTAGTTTGTAGTAGGATAGTGTCTGTAGCGGCTTAATACAGTGTGGTGTTCAATCTGGACTAGGTCCCGGGATTTTTCTGCATTTGCGGTTTCCTCGTTAACAAAACTTTTGGTGTCTGTGTTATTTGTATTCCACATTATATTTTGTTATATAATTGAAATATCACAGGTTGTGCGTTGTATCGATCAATTATGAAATCCAACCTTTGGTTGTTGATTGGAAATTGATTGATCCTTGGATATTGGTCTTTGGTACCATCCAAGTTTATATCTCTTGTATTTAATAAAGACTCGCAGATTTCTATTTGCTTGAGTATAGATTAAATCAAGAGATCGAGATATTAACTCATTGATATACTTTTTATTAAGATTGAGTCTGACTGTCTAGTTGATTCTCTTAAAAGTATATTAAAGTTAGTCCATACAGATTGCTAATCGAAATATTGGGTGAGTGTGTTAGACCCCCGCATTTTCAACTTCCTTTAAACAAATGTAAAACATGGTTTCCTAGGATGAAATCTTTACATAACCCGTTCACATAATCATAACACTATATACAAGATTATGTCCATGCCATATTTATGAAGATCAAAAGATAACTTCGTAGTCTAATTCCTTAATAGTATGATCATACTCTTATGATCATGTCACATCACTAGAGTATTATACACAATATGTACAATATATACATCTTCGTAGTTATGTTTTCAATATAGAACGACTTGAAAGATACGTTAGGAATGAAACAGTTCAAGTCAATATTACTAACCTCAAGTGGATGGATTATGTCGTCATTGTAGTTCGTTACTTCTTCACATTCTTCAGGTCTTCGGAGTAATACTTTTATGTCTCAATATTCCTTGTCTTTGTAGTCTAACCTAAACGAAGTTGACTCTAGTATTTAATCAAGCGACTCTAGATGAGTTTTGATACTAAAATATGACAAGCAAACTTGACATACCAACGCTTGGTGAGTTTAACCGAGATGTGCTCTAACAATCTCCCATTTGTCAATTTTATTGACAAAACTCTTACTACATATGGAGCTAAGCGAATTACAAAATAACTCATTCTTCATACGCTTGATTCCAAGTTTCAACAACACAATAACCTTCATATATGCAATCAATAAATGTCGTTGTTGACATTTGAATAAAAAAAGATTTTACTCCCCCTAAAGGTTAGCTAGGTAAAATATTCAATCCGAACATCTTTGTTATTCCCCTTTTTGTAGTAAGGATTACTACACAACAATATGATATGTTTCTCCCCCTTAGTCAATGCTTTACTCTTTCGTTAGATATAACGTTTAAGCATAATTTCCCTTTCCTAGTGATTAAAAATCACTTGTTTACTCCATATATTTCTCTCCCTTTTTTGTCACAATATGACAAAGGTTCGAGCAAATAAAGCACAAACCGAAAGGATCCTACAAATCTAAAAGACTTGTAAACAACCTATAAGAGTTAAGCACGAAGGTTTCACATACCATTTTAGATAACTAATATTAAAACCGAAACTACAAAAGCAATTTAGTTTCAATATGTTATCAAGGAAACAATTGCCCGAAGAAATTTTCCTTAATAGTTCAACATTTCAACTAAGAAACTCAATTCCCTTGTTCAACCGATTGTGTATGCACAATCGCTTGTTTCGATAAGACCAAAATAATGATCAGAATTAACTTCATTTTTCTTATCAGTCTCTAATTATTCAGACAATAACTTAGACCTCTACCTTTAGACAAGACAAACACTAATTTAGTTAACTAGTTTTTCTTGTCAAGGCATTCGATTAAGCTTGAATAATCGAATCCTCCAATTGATAAGTCCAACTAAGATAAGAATTAACTTAGTTTATCTTATCCGGAATCAGTTGGACTAAACAAATGATCCCGTATTTTTTGTTAAGCCTCAAACAATAGATAAAATCCAAAATAAATTGACTTGTACAATTATTTTCTTAACCGGAAGTGTTGATGGTGAATTTTAGTTCAAGGCTAAAATTGTAAAACCAGTATTCAATGCGCTGACATCCTGCAAAGGGTAAAGCCGCTTAACAAGTGAGGAGTACTTCTTCACTTTATTTATTCGAAGTAATTCAATAGATACACAAAATTCAACCAGAATGGTGCATGTAGCAACAATCCCAAATATTCTATGAATTTATAGCGTTATTAATTAATGCATGATTTTCCTAGTATTTCCTGTGCCGTTCCTAGTATAACTCTCATCATTGGCATGGCATGACGACTGAGTGTTTACTCTAAGTAAAGTAACATGAATCTCCAAGTGCCAGTGTTGAGATGTGCATGAAATACCCGTACAAGCTACACCATCCTCTAACAAAGAGGATCCCGTATCGGCGATTTTGTTAGCCTGATCGAGCATGTTTAAATTCCCTAAGGGAAATATGGGCTGTCCGCATCAGTCTCAGAAACGATCACGGCCACGCAAGTTGGCCTCATGATTTAACCAGCCTAGCCAAACCCTAGTAGGAATAGGCAATTACCGTGATGACCACCGGAGGGCCCACTTATGCCCTAGAGGGTCGAATACCACATCATACCCCCAGCGCGTCAAACGCCAAACCTAAAATAGGGTGGTCACGCCGATTTAGAAGAAGCTCAGATGAGAAAGACTGTTCAGGGCAGTCTTAAAGTCATCACGGCCGTCCAACTTCGCCAGACTGGTTGGACGAATCATATCATTCCATGAATGATCAGGGAAGTGCTAAGGCACGCGTTGGCGGGCCCACTTGTCCCTCACTCGATCGGTTTTCTCATGGCAAGGTCGTGGATCAATGAAACGATTGCTCAAACCATGGCAGGCGCGATGCTTCTAAGGGTCGCAGAAATTCCACTAATGTTTTAAATCGATCACAACCATACAACTTATCCAACATATTTGGATGTCTTAGATCATACCTAGGACCATCAGGGAGGTGCACATATGTTCACCGTCAGCCCAACGTGGGCCCCGCACGATCGGTCTCTCCAAAGGAGAAGCATAGCTCGCCAAACCGTTTCGCCAAAGTCACGTATACGTGACTGTTTCAAAACCCTAATTAGGGTTTGCGGCGTTGCATATCTGTCGTAGTTCGATCACGACCATCCATCTTCGCCAGCTTGGATGGAGGGTGTAGATATAGACTACATGCAAAGGTGGGCCCACAGTGATCACGTTGACACTCTTGGGACCTCGGACTAGGCATACTAGGACTCGGCACCTCGAAACACGCCCCCCAAAGTGGAATGTCACGCAACCTTTAATCCTTTGCGGCAATGGATTTTTGTCGCAAATCGATCACAACCACTCATCTTTGACAGTCAAATTGAGTGGCCTAGATCAAGCCTTCACGGGACGGAGAGGTATAGGCGTGCACAACAACGAGACGTCTCCACGCATGACCAGTCGATCCCACCAAAATCGGCGCCCTTGCGTGGATTCGGTGAAGCCAAAGAGGGATGCTTGCACACCTCCTAAAACCCTAAAATTCCATCAACGGTCGCGAATATGTACCGTAAACCATCTCGTCCGTCCAACTTTGCCAGCTTTGTCGGACAGCCTAGGTTAAAGACTAGCCAACCAATGAAGCATCTCGAGGATCGCTGTCTGCCACTCTGCCACAGGGAATGATCGACCGGGGGATGGCTCACCCGTGTGGCCTCCAAACGATCACTCGAAGATGGTTGAACATGATGTTGTTTTAAGACGCTTAATCCGCGACTTATTCGGTTAAGCTTTAAAACAATGATGCTTCATACATATTGATTGTTTTCGATGCATTACATGCATCGGGCATACACGATATTTCATAAATATCGATTCCTTAAATAACTTAGTTATTTAATTTAATAGCACCGTATGCTATTTCCTGCAGTGGGTCCCACGACACGCTCATTCGAGACATCAAGCATGTCACAAACTGGGGGATACTCACTGGGGTATTGGTCTGGCGGTTTACAACGTGCATCGTGCAACGCGCCATTACAAGAGCGTGTCAGGAAAAGGTGGATGGTTAACAGTGATGAGTAAAGTGGGCAAAGGTGTGATCGTGTGACAATCACCACTACTCCATCACTTCACCTCCTCCACTTCCTACGAGATGAGGGTTGCGCTCAATGACTTGTATAAATAGGTCCTTCACCTATTTCCAAACAACACGGAGAAACCAAGTGTTGTCACAGTATCCAGAAAACACCCAGAACTGATAGCTTACATTGTGCAATCTAGTTCAACATTCTGATACAACTCATAAACAGCCAACACCTTCTACTCCTCCCTCCCTAAGATCAACCTCATCTCCTTCACTTTGTGACCGAAGCAAGTCTGGAACGGCCATTTCTTGGTTTAGGCCAGAATTGTATAGATTGATCTCTTGAATCAAAAGAACTCCCGTGCAGTGCATTTGTTTAGGGTTTAGATTCGTTTCTCATCCACACACACCCAAATTTACCAAAACCAGTAGAAACAGTTTTCACCCATAAACAATTGGCGACCACAGTGGGAGATTAATCTCTCGGTTGTGAAGTCAATTTCTTCAATACCCAATCCCATTTGGCTGATTTTTCAAAATGGTTGGTCTTAGGACTGCCTCAACAACTTCAGATTCCGATCGAAGTTCCTCCAATAAAGATGCCACTTTTCCCAACGGTATATCTGGTGGTGTAACCAGAAGAATCCCAACATTGATCGAGTTAGCACGGGTGAAGGAGATTCACACGAAGAACTTGGACCTGATCAAAGAAACAATAAACGGCATACTCGATCTCCTCATCAAGATGACATCAGATATGAGCGTTTCTCCTGTCACATAGATTTCTACACTGGGGACTGATCCTAGCAATGATCCACCTCAAGACAATAGTTTCACTATGAACCAGAGGCCGGTGGACCAGGAAGCAACTTCTCTAGTGGAAAGTTTATGCGAACTTTTACACCTCTCGAAGAATCAGCGGGCGAAGACATTTGTTGCGATCAACCAGATAGCTCTAGACGTGCATTTAACTCCTTTGCGTCCAGAAGCCTCGAAAACACCAGAGATGTCTGTGAATAATGTCACATTTACAGAAAAAGACATGATGGCGGAATAAGGTCACAACTGGGCCCTACACGTTACTGCATGCATCAAGAATTCAGATTTCAAAATGGATCTCATCGACACGGGAGCATCTTCGAATGTGATTAGTCTCAAGATACTCAGGACGGCCAAGGTTCGCCCAAGCAAGATCGTGCGACATCCTACCACGATGACAGACTTTGAAGGAAACCAAACCAACACGTACGGGTATGTCAATTTGAATTTATCTGTAGGGCCCGTCCAATCAAAGGTGAAATTCGAATTCAAAGAAAAAGAGTCGGACTACCATATGATACAGGGATACCATGGCTTCATGACAATAGGATCATCCCCTCGACGTATCACCAATGCATGAAGACTATGCTGAATAAAGAAGTCGCTCGTATTCCTGCATCATTGTCTCCTTACGCACCAATATGTGGATCGGAATTGTTTGAACCAAGAGAATCTCTGCGGGAAGAATCATACAAAGGTCATTGCACCCACTCCCCACGTGGGCGTCAATCCAGGAAGAGGACCGACTTGCATCATTGAAGGATAAGTCCCACGATGCATCTTTGCTGACGAGACGTACCAATTCTTCTTCATCATGTGAAGCCACGACCCACGCTCACACTAAGAGGGAGCGAACTTTTGTGGCTAGCCGTGATCAGAAAGGGAAAACCGTGTACCTGTTAACAATTAGCAGGGGAGACTGTTACCGAGTCTCTCCGTCCAATCAAAGATGAAATTCGAATTCATAGAAAAGGAGTCGGACTACCATATGATACTGGGAGACCATGGCTTCATGACAATATGATCGTACCCTCGACATATCACCAATGCCTGAAGACTACGCTGAATAAAGAAGTCGTTCGTATTCCTGCATCATTGTCTCCTTACGCACCAATATGTGGATCAGAATTGTTTGAACCAAGAGAAGCTCCGCGGGAAGAATCATACAAAGGTCATTGCACCCACTCCCCACGTGGGAGTCAATCCAGGAATAGGACCGACTTACATCATTGAAGGCTAAGTCCCACGATGCATCTTTGCTGACAAGACGTACCGATTCTTCTTCATCATGTGAAGCCACGACCCACGCTCACACTAAGAGGGAGCGAAATTTTTTGGAGAGCCGTGATCAGAAAGGGAAAACCGTGTACCCGTTAGAAATTAGCAGGGGAGACTGTTACCCAGTCTCTCCGCCCAACGGAATGCTACAACAATGACGATCCACAAGAAGAAGTGCTAGATGCTCCATGAAAGCTGCAAGATGACACCAACTCCACAATTGATGAGCTCGAAATCGTTAACATCGGGAATGAGGAATCTCCTAGGCCTATCTCCATCAGCTCAACCTTGTGTACGGATGAACGCACGAAGCCCGTGGAACTTCTCAAAGAGTACCAGGACATATTCGCTTAGACGTATGAAGAAATGCCCGGTTTAGATGAAAAATTGGTCACCCATCATCTACATGTCATACCTGGATCCAAGCCGGTTAAACAGTCTCCGAGGTAGTTCATACACGAGGTAGAAGAGCAAATAAAGACTGAGATTCAGAAGTTGCTAGCTGCTGGCTTCATCAAACCCATTCATCATCCAACCTGGTTGGCTAATGTGGTTCCAATAAAAAAGAAAAATGGACAGATCAGGTGCTGCATAGATTTCAGAGACTTGAGCAGATGCTGCCCCAAAGATGATTTTCCTCTACCTAATATCGACATGTTAGTGGATGCCACCAGCGTACACGATGTGTTCTCCTTCATGGATGGATATAGCGGCTATAATCAGATAAGGATGTATGAGCATGACGCGAGTAAGACAGCTTTTTGAACTCCTTTCGGAAATTTTTATTATACTGTAATGCCATTTTTTTAATGCCGGTGCAACGTATCAACGCGCTATTACGACAATCTTCCACGACATGATGCATAAGAAAGTTGAAGACTACGTGGATGATATAGTAGTCAAATCAAAAGCTTGAGCGGCCCACACAGGAGTCTTACGACAAGTGTTCGAAAGGTGACTGCTAAGGGAATCAAAGTGGACCCATCCAAGACCCAAGTTATCCTCACGATGCTGCCTCCGCGTTAGGTGAAGGAACTCCAAAGCTTCATGGGCAAGGAAGCGTTTCGGAAGATTCAACGAATATTGTCATCTCCAAATCATCATAAGGGGTTCGCCTATTATGTCAGCCCGGACGAGAGCGAGCCTGAGACATCTTTAGATCTACTGGAGTCGACACTTCAAGGGAACAGCCTCAAGAAGATAGAGATGTCCGCATCATCATGTAGAGAATGAATCCGTAGCTTGGGCGAATCACTCTGTCAAACTTAAGAGTAATGCTTCAGCGAAACAACGAACATCCAAATGATTATGTCAAGAGGTATTGAATTCAGGCACTCGAGGGTCACGATTCAAATGTGACTGAACAACAAGTGGTGTAATTGTGCATCAATAGGATGGTACCTGTCTATCGTGATTTGTTGAAGAACCTGCGCTTTCAGACATCCTCTGAACTCCGTGAAGCTGCTAAACGCTCAGTTGCGACAACGCCTGTCCTGCTAGAAAGAACAAGCATGTCATTAATGAAGAGCCTCATGATGATGTTCGTGGAAGCATACATCTCACCAATAGGCAATACAACCTTCATCCTTCTGTAAGCAGTTTCGCTGAAGCAGCAACAGGAAAACCACCGATATACAACATCCTGCGCGTCCAAAATCGCCAACTCCAAATCCGGTACCACATGCACGACTTCCACAATGATGAAACGACGTCCAAGATATTCCATATCTGTATCGACGGCAGAAACATCAATGAGAGACGCCTTCAGAATTTCGTTTCCCGTAGAAGAAGTAGTTGCGTTACCAAAGGAGATTGCACATGGGACTTAAGAGGTACATACAGATTCTCCATGAAAAGAGCTTCATCATATTTGCAGAACCTATTAGTTAAGTCAGTCGCATGAAGGAACTTCCCTACTCCTCAAAGACACGATCCAAAGATGATAATGGCAAATAAGTTTGACTGGGGATTACTTAGCACTGCCCATCTCAAAAATGATGAATTTAGAGAGATGCAAGCACGCTATCATTATGATTCAAAGATGTCCAAAGACGAGGATATACTCAAGAGAGAAGACGTATTGTCAAAGACCAGTGATGTTCTTGGACGTCTATGAAACGCAATGCAGATGTAAAGACGACCTCATAAACCCAGCGTGACAACGTCTATCAAGTCGAAGGCTCAGTAGATACTCGTGGGCAGGGGACTGTCTCCCTATTTTTCATTCCATGAGGCAACATCAAGGAAGCTATCGGTTCCATCATTAGCTTTTCCCTCTAATAACGAGACAAGCTCTACCACTATATGAAGACTGCTAATCCCGAGCTTCACCATAGCAACAACCACTACGGACAGAGGTAATCCTAACTCCTGCATATTTTATTTTCCCATGGAGAAATAATAGAGTCACGGACGCGAGATGGCGATATCTTTATTATGGTAAACCCACCGACCATACAAGATAAAACCATATAAATCACGCTTGGGGACTGAGGCTCAACATGAAATTCCTGCGTCGTCAGTCAAGGACTTCTTCAACACAAGAAAGATGGTTAATCAAGAAGCATGTAATTCACAAAGGGAAGTCAAATTGAAGAAGAAGCCGCTTCAAAACTCTCTCCAGAAGAAGCCGCTTCAATGCTCCCTCCAGCAGAAGCCGCTTCAACGTTCCCTCCTGAAGAAGACACTTCAACGCTCTCTCCAGAAGAAGGCGCTTCAACGCTCTCTCCGGGACCCGCTTCGACGTTCGCTCCAGAAACTAATTCAACGCTCTCTTCAGGAGCCGCCTCGACGTTCGATCCAGAAGCTGCTTCAACGCTCTCTCCAGGAGCCGCCTCGACGTTCGCTCCGGAAGCTACATCAACGTTCTCTTTGTGAGATGCTTCAACATCTTTTTCAGAAATTGCTTCAGCATCCTTTTAAGGATATTACTCATGATAGGGCTCGTCCTCATCAGAGTCGAGGATTACGACCTCGTCATGAATAGTTTGAGAATCCAACCAACCATATTCCTAATCTACCTGGGGACAACCGACATCATGTTAGGGGAACGCTCACCTGGACGCCTCTTGAACGTAACATGATTCAAGGACAGGACGACCCATATCTCCTGGTAACATCAAACTTTGTCTCATAAGTTTTATCTTTATTTGTCACCATCTAATGCCTACACCGCAATAGTGCAACCATTGCGTGCTAGGCAGGGGACTTAATGTTGATGGTGGATTTTAGTTCAAGGATAAAATTATAAAACCAGTATTCAATGCGCTGACATCCTGAAAAAGGTAAAGCCTCTTAACAAGTGAGGAGTACTTCTTCACTTTATTTATTCGAAGCAATTCAATAGATACACAAAATTCACCCAGAATGGTGCATGTAGTAACAATCCCAAGTATTCTGTGAATTTTTAGCATTATTAATTAATGCATGATTTTCCTAGTATTTCCTATGTCGTTCCTAGAAGAACTCTCATCATTGGCATGGCATGACGACTGAGTGTTTACTCTCAGCAGAGTAACATGAATCTCCAAGTGCCAGTGTTGAGATGTGCACGAATTACCCGTATAGGCTACACCATCCTCTAACAAAGAGGATCTCGTATCGGCGCTTTTGTTATCCTGATCGAGAATGTTTAAATTCCTTAAGGGAAATCTGGGCTGTCCAAATCAGTCTCAGAAACGATCACGGCCACACAAGTTGGCCGCATGATTTAACCAGCCTAGCCAAACCCTAGTAGGAATAGGAAATTACTGTGATGACCACCGGAGGGCCCACTTATGCCCTAGGCGGTCGAATACCACATCACACCCCCAGCTCGTCAAATGCCAGCCCTAAAATAGGGTGGTCACGCCGCTTTAGAAGAAGCTCGGACGAGCAAGACTGTTCAGGGAAGTCTTAAAGTCATCACGACCGTCCAACTTCGCCAGCCTGGTTGGACAAATCAGATCATCCCATGAATGATCAGGGAAGTGCTAACGCACGCGTTGGCGGGCCCACTTCTCCCTCACCCGATCGGTTTTCTCACGGAAAGGTCGTGGAGCAATGAAACGATTGCTCAAACCACGGCAGGCGTGATGCTTCTAAGAGTCGCAGAAATTTCACTAATGTCTTAAATCAATCACAACCATCCAACTTAGACAACATGTTTGGATGGCTTAGATCATACCTAGGACCATCATAGAGGTGCACATATGTTCACCATCAGCCCAACGTGGGCCCCGCACGATCGGTCTCTCCAAAAGAGAAGCATAGCTCGCCAAACCGTTTGGCCAAAGTCACGTATACGTGACTGTTTCAAAACCCTAATTAGGGTTTGCGGCGTTGCATATCTGTCGTACTTCGATCACGACCATCCATCTTCGCCAGCCTGGATGGAGGGTGTAGATATAGACTTAAGAGGTCCCAAGAGTGTCAACGTTATCACTGTGGTCCCACTTTGCATGTAGTCGGTCGACCTAGGCAGACTAGGACTCGGCACCTCGAAACGCACGCCCCAAAGTGGCATGTCACGCAACCTTTAATCCTTTGCGGCAATGGATTTCTGTCGCAAATCGATCACGACCACTCATCTTTGCCAGTCAAATTGAGTGGCCTAGATCAAGCCTTCAGGGATGAAGAGGTATAGGCGTGCACAACAATGAGCCGTCTCCATGCATGACCGGTCGGTCCCACCAAAATCGGCTCCCATGTGTGGATTCGGTCAAGCCAAAGAGGGATGCTTGCGCACCTCCAAAAACCCTAAAATTCCATCAACGGTCGCGAATATATACCGTAAACCATCTCTTCCGTCCAACTTTGCCAGCTTGGTCGGACAACCTAGGTTAAAGACTAGGCAACCAATGAAGCATCTCGATGATCACTGTCCGCCACTCTGCCACAGGAAGTGATCGACCGGGGGATGGCTCACCCGTGTGTCCTCCAAACGATCACTCGAAGATGGTTGGACGTGATGTTGTTTTAAGACGCTTAATCCGCCACTTATTCGGTTAAGCTTTAAACAATGATGCTTCATACATATTGATTATTTTCGATGCATTACATGCATCGAGGATACAAAATATTTCATAAATATCAATTCCTTAAATAACTTAGTTATTTAATTTAATAGCACCGTATGCTATTTCCTGCAATGGGTCCCACGATCCGCTCATTCGAGACATCAAGCATGTCACAAACTGGGGGATACTTACTGGGGTATTGGTCTGGAGGTTTACAGCGTGCAGCGTGCAACGTGCCATTACAAGAGCATGTCAGGAAAAGGTGGACGGTTAACAGTGATGAGGAAAGTGGGCAAAGGTGTGATCGTGTGACAATCACCACTCCTACACGACCCCACTACTCCATCACTTCACCTCCTCCACTTCCTACGAGATGAGGGTTGCGCTCAATGACTTGTATAAATAGGTCCTTCACCTATTTCCAAATAACACGGAGAAACCAAATGTTGTCACAGTATCCAGAAAACACCCAAAACTGATAGCTTACATTGTGCAAGCCAGTTCAACATTCTGATACAAGTCATAAACAGCCAACACCTTCACAATATCAACACCTTCTTCGCTTCCCTCCCTAAGATCAACCCCATCTCCTTCACTTTGTGACCGAAGCAAGTCTGGAATGACCATTTCTTTGTTTAGGCCAGAATTGTATAAATTAATCTCTCGAATCAAAAGCACTCCCGTGCAGTGCATTTGTTTAGGGTTTAGATTCGTTTCTCATCCACACACACCCAAATTTACCAAAACCAGTAGAAACAATTTTCACCCATAAACAGGAAGCAATTGAACAAATATAAACATTACAACACCGCAATTGCACCGAATTTCGTAAAGCAAAAATACTTGATACCCAACAATAAAGAAGATACCAAATAATAAGCCAAATAAATTGACACAATTTTTCTTAACCAGAAACAATTGAATCACATAAAAATCCATACAAAACATAATAGAACATATCAATTGTACCGAAATTTTGTTAAGCAAAGGAAAAATATGTGTAAGATTACCATTGTTGTCTTCTAAGGATGTTTCAATGATTAAATGAGAGTTTTTAGAAAGACTACCAATGCCTGGATATAACACGGTATGTATACCTGGTATGTGCACTGTGAATCTCTAGTTCAGGTCCGGAACTCTTTTTTGCGAACTGTGTTTACGAATGGGTTTAGCTGTGAAAAGGTCCGGAGCTATTGTTCGCGTACGCGAACGGCTAGACAAGGCGAAGTCCAGAATTGTTGTTCGCGTACTCTGTTTGCGAATGGCACAGGAAGGCCAAAGTCTAGAACTATTGTTCGTGTACTCGGTTTACGAACACAATGGTTAGGTTCTAAAATCGGTAAGTATGGTCTTCGTACTTGTGAACTCAGGTTCGTTTGCGAACTCAGTTTACGAACTAAAGTCCCTGGAACTTTAATGATATAAGGTATGCGAAACTTGTTTTGCAAACCATGGCATTATGTTCATGAATTGGTCCTTGTATAAGTACTTTATACAATTACAAACCAAACCGAATATGTTTCAGTTGTTCATGTATATTTCTATGAGATAGTGAAAAATTGAACAACTCTCTTGAAACACATTTAGATTCATTTGATTATCTATCATGATTGATTGATCATCATATTTAATCTAGAAGTGTTAGATGAATATGGCTAAGTTATAAGTGTTAATATGGCTAACTTCGATTAACTATTATTGAGCCAACGGTTATACACGCTTAGGTACTATTTACCTATATCTAAATATAGGTATATTTCATTTGTATGTATCAAGCTAATACCATCTAACAATGGAGATTGATTGTTTAGTTTCTAAGCAGACTTATCTTGAATCTTAAATCAGGATTTCATCTAACGGTGAATATCAATTTATTTTTTACTAAGCTATCTTAGCTTTGATTGTAAGCAACCCTGATTTGAAAGACTATATAAGGGAGAACTCTAGCATCTGGGAAACCTAATCCCGACACTTCTGTGTGTCCTAGTTGCAAACTAGAGTCGATTCTCCTTTAACCTAGGTTTTCCAAAACCATTATTAGGTTAACGGCTTGAAGACTTCATTGGGATTCGTGAATCCAGATCCAATTATTTTCTTTGTAGTTGCGTATTCTGATCTTACTTTTTCGATCGTATTGAGTTTTATCTTCTCTAAGATTTACTCGAGATTTATCTCTGATAGGTAAGATATAAAAAGTAACCACAACAGTTCTTCGTCTCAGACTCTTGTAATTTCACAATAACTTCTTCTGTTAATCAGTTAGGTTATTGTGAGGTGATTAATATTTCTAGGCTGCTCTTTGGGAGTATAAGACCAGATTATTAGTTGAGTTTTTTGTTCACCATGATTTATCTAAAGACGGAAACAACAACCAGAATATACTTATTTGTGGGAGACATATTTTTGTATAAGTCTTCGACTTTGGGTCGTAACAAATCTTAGTTGTGGGTAAGATCAGCTACGGGAATCACGTGCGCAGAGTCCTACTGAGATTCAAGAGGCGTAAGGAATGCGATTGTACCTTAATCGGTGTGAGGCTTGGTTAGGACTTAACTATATTCCAGTACGAAGTTAACTTTTAGTAGGCTAGAGTCTGTAGCGGATTAATACAATGTGGTTTTCAAAGCTGGACTAGGTCCCGGGGTTTTTCTGTATTTGCGGTTTCCTCGTTAACAAAATTTATGGTGTCTGTGTTATTTCTTTTCCGCATTATATTTTTTATATAATTGAAATATTACAGGTTGTACGTAGTTCAATCACAATTGATAAATCCGACCTTGTTTGTTGGATATAACTTGATTAACACTTGGGAATTGGTCTTTGGTACCGTCCAAGTTATTCTCACATCAATCAGGCTCATGGATTTCTATCTGTTCGATTTGCTGATTGTATTGATAAAGGGATAAATCTTTTTGATATGTTTCTTGATTGAGTTTCACTTTTAAGTTGGTGTTATCAGAATTATATTGGAGTTTAGTCCATACATATTTCCGAACAAAATATTGGGTGTGGTTGTTATACCCCCGCGTTTTCAAATTGATACATTTTTTCTTAACCGGAAACAATTGAATCACATAAATAATCCATACACAACATAATGGAACATATCAATTGTACCGAAATTTTGTTAAGAAAAAGCAAAATATATGCAATATAAACATGCTTTTCTTAAACAGGAAAACGATTTGAAAAAGCGAGGGTCTAACAACCTCACCCAATATTTCGATTAGCAATCTGTATAGACAAACTTCAATATACTTTCAAGAGAATCAACTAGACTCAATCTTAATAAAGCATATCAAAGAGTTATATCTCTCTTTCTTAATTCAATTCTTTCTCAAGCAAATAGAAATCTGCGAGTCTAATTGAATACAAAAGAAATCACTTGAACAGTACCAAAGACCAATGTTCAAGGATCAATCAATTTCAATCAACAACCAAAGGTCGGATTTCCAATTGATTGATTCAAACGCACAACCTGTGATATTTCAATGATATAACAAAATATAATGCGGAATAGAAATAACACAACGTTTATGGGTGAAAACTGTTTCTACTGGTTTTGGTAAATTTGGGTGTGTGGATGAGAAACGAATCTAAACCCTAAACAAATGCACTGCACGGGAGTGCTTTTGATTCGAGAGATCAATCTATACAATTCTGGCCTAAACCAAGAAATGGTCGTTCCAGAGTTACTTCGGTCACAAAGTGAAGGAGATAGGGTTGATCTTAGGGAGGGAAGCGAAGAAGGTGTTGAGATTGTGAAGGTGTCGGCTGTTTATGACTTGTATCAGAATGATGAACTGGCTTTCACAATGAAAGCAATCAGTTCAAGGTGTTTTCTGGATACTGTAACAACACTTGGTTTTTCTGTGTCTGTGTTGGAAATAGGTGAAGGACCTATTTATACAAGTCATTGAGATCAACCATCATCTCGTAGGAAGTGTAGGAGGTGAAGTGATAGAGTAGTGGGGTCATGTAGGAGTGGTGATTGTCACACGATCACATCTTTGCCCACTTCCCTCATTACTGTTAACCGTCCACCTTTTCCCGACACGTTCTTGTAATGGCGCGTTGCACGCTGTAAACCGCCAGACCAGTACCCCAGTAAGTATCCCCCAATTTGTGATATGCTTGATGTCTCGAATGAGCGTGGGACCCCCGCAGGACTCCCCCAATTTAAGGAGTTGGTATCTGTGAAATATCGTGTATGCTCGATGCATGTAATGCATCGAAAACAATCAATATGTATGAAGTATCGCTGTTTTAAAGCTTAACCGAATAAGTCGCGGATTAAGCGTCTTAAAATAACATCACGTCCAACCATCTTCGAATGATCGTTTGGAAGTCGCATGGGCGGGGAATCCCCTGGTCGATCACTCCCTGTGGTGGACGGTGATCACCGAGGTGTTCATTGGTCGTCTAGATGTTAACTTAGGTTGTCCGTCCAAGCCGGCAAAGTTGGACGGACGAGATGGTTTACGACAAATATCTATGACCGTTGATGGAATTTTAGGGTTTTTAAGAGGTGCGCAAGCATCCCTCTTTGGCTTGATCGAATTCAAGCATGGGCGTTACTTTTGGTGGGACCGATCGGTCACACATGGAGGCGGTCCGTTGTTGTGTACGTCTATACCTCTCAGTCCCACGAAGGCTTGATCTAGGTCACTCAAATTCGCCTAGGCCGGCCGGTCACACGCACAGATACGCCCACGATAATCACGTCGACATCCTTGGGACCTCTTGAGTCTGTAACTACACCTTTCGTTTAGGCTGGCGAAGATGGATGGACGCGATCAAACTACGACAGATATGCATCGCTGCAAACCCTAATTAGGGTTTTTAAACGGTCACGCAGCGTGACTTTGGCCAAACGGTTTGGCAAACCACGATTCTCCTTTGGGAGGACCGACCGTGTGGGGCCTATGTTGGGCTGACAATGAACATATGTGCACCTTCCTGATGGTCCTAGGTATCAAAGGCATCCAAATAGGTTGGCTAAGTTGGATGGTTGTGATCGTTTTAAGACACTAGTGGAATTTCCGCGACCTTTTAAAGCATCACGCCAGCCATGCTTCGAGCAAACGTTCATTTCTCCATGGCTTTGTCGTGAGAAAACCAATCGGGTTGGTGAGGAGTGGGCCCGCCAACGTGTGCGTTGACGGTTCTCTGATTATACATGGGATGATCTAATCCGCCCAACCACGCTTGCGAAGTTGGACAATTGCGATGGTTTTAAGACTGCCCTGGATAGTCTATGTTCGATCGAACCTCTACAAAGCAGTACGACCACCCTACTTAGGGTTGGTGTTTGACGTTGCAGGGAGGTGTTCGTGTAATGTTCGACCGGCTAGGACACAAGTGGGCCCGCCGGTGGTTATCACGTCAATCGTCTGTTCTTTCCAAGTTTTGGCTAGGCTTGTTAAACTGCGCGGCCAACTTGTGTGGTTGCGATCGTTTCTGAGACTGATATGGACAGTCCAGATTTTCCTTAAGGAAATTAAAAACGTTCGATCGAGCTGAGAGTGCATCGATTCGAAATTCTCTTTTGTCAGAGAGTGATGTGGCTTGTACGGGTATTTCGTACATGTCTCAAAATTGGCACTTGGAGATTCATGTTACTCTGCTGAGAGTGAACACTCAGTCGTCATGTCATGCTGACAGTGAGAGTTCGGCGAGGAACACAGGAAATACTAGGCAAATCATGCATTAATTAATAATGATAAAATTCACAGAATATTTGGGATTGTTGCTACATGCACCATTCTGGGTGAATTTTGTATATTTATTGAATTGCTTAGAATAAATAAAGTGAAGAGGTACTCATCACTTATCAAACGACTTTACCCTTTGCAGGATGTCAGCGCATTAAATTTGGTTTTATAATTTTAGCCCTGAACTAAAATCCACCATCAACATTAAGTCCCCTGCCTAGCACATAATGGTTGCTCTATTGTGGGGTAGGCATTAGATGGTGACGTACACAACGTAAGATATCGAGATAAAGGACGTTTACCTGGATGAGGTATGACCGACCGCGTTGGCAATCATCCATGTGGTACGCCGTGCGTGACCATGATCTTTGGTGGGACCGGGTTCCTCCTTTGAGTGTTTGAGCCAAGAAGGGAATTCCTCTTCTATTAGAATTCCTCAATTACTCGTATATAAAAGGGTGATAACCCTTATATTTTTCTTATTTCTTCCTCTCTTTTTTTTCGCTCGACCAGCTCCATCACGACTTGCTGTTGTCGCAGCCGAGTCTCGTTGTTGTTACCTCGTGCTTCGTCGTTCCTCCGTGGACGAGGAGGTAAGTGCTTCATCGTCTCTCTTTGTTCTAACATTGCTTTTTTGTGTGGATGTAAACCCTAGTTCTTAGGTAAACCTCTTTTACTCTTGAGAAAACCATCCCGTTGTAGATGAAACTTCTTTGAGAGACATATCATGATTAATTCCACCAACGAAATTGATAGCAAAGCCGTCGATATTGCTAGGATTTCTTAGTAAAACAGGACATGAATCCTATGAATATACTGTTTTTGCTCCTTTTTCATCGTTGCATGAAAAACCTAGCCTTAGGTTGTAATTTGATAAAACCCTGGCTTAGATTTCGTAGACACAACCCCATGGATAAACTCGTTCGCTCCTCCGCCCATAGAAAAATCGCGCCATAATTACTTGTCCCCTTATGCAGCTTGTATGCCAAACAAACGTGGGTCCTACCGTGTGCATGTTTCGATCAAACGTGGGGGCCACCGTGTGCCTGCTTCGCTCAAGTGTAGGACCGTCGTGCACCTTCTTCGCTCGAATGTGAACTTGGGCTTGCTGTGTACATGCTCTTCCACGGCCACTGGAGTATGCTTCACTGGCTGTCGGCACATACTCCACGAAAAGTTTTTTTTTTTAAATCAGCTGTAACTATTAACACCCATATTGCATGATTCCCTACGAAGTAGTGACTCTTTTTCCATTTCACTCCATTGTAGTTGTTGAAAATGAACAAAGAGGCTCTTGTTAAGATGTCACCTGGGGATAATGCTGCTGTCAAGTCGGGAGGTGTCAAAAACTCCAAAGACATGCCGAATATAGATGATGAGTTGTTTACTGCGCCTTTTCCAAACGTTAGAACTCATCCAGGCCATAAGTGGACCCTACTCACTGGCTCGGAAAATGAAGAGGCTACTCCATCCGCTTCTCCAGCATACGTGATGAGATTTTGTCTTCAGAAGAATGAATATCCACCTTCTCCCATTGATTTCAAGGTTTGTCATACTCCACTGAGCTCTTATGAAGGATGGATGAGGCGTCTGTTGAGAAATGAGCGTATCAAAGATAACTTGACCAAAGCGCGAATCATCGAGGTTGTCATGGCCTCTGCAACTTTTCACATTAAGAAAGACGATGCTGGTTTGATTACTTTTATTTCTCAATGGCGCCCTTCCACGCACACGGCCGTATGCAGATGGGGAGAAATGACCATTACCTTGGAAAGCGTGGACGTGTTTGTTAGAGCATTGCTCGGTTGAACTCGCATGCGTTGCTATCTCAAGCATGTTTGTCAATGTTAGTGATCAAAAATATAAGTCTTGATTTCTAGTCTATTATAGATAAGTCTCGGACTAGGATAGAAAGTGTAGTTGAGCTCAAGGACTTCATGGCGATTCATCATACAAGTAGAAGAACTACTCAAGGAACCGGTGGAACTTCTAGACAAAAAGGTATGTGAAGACTTGAACTTATTTGTCACTCAAAAGTATATCTACTTTATCTCCTACTTCTTGAGACAAAAAGTCGTATGCTATATATATAGACTTAGATTATACACATTTGGTATTTCGAGACGAGTATACCTTGATAGACACATTTATGTTTCTGATATGATCTCAATTCTGTGTAATTATAATGCTCGATTTTGTACTTATTTAGTCATTTTATGTCTTTGTAGGTGTTTTTGGAGAAATAAGCTTTTGCGGGAAAATTGGCTCGAAAAGTGGTATTTGTGCTCGTGGGAGAAAATTACTATTCGGACTCTCAATTTGGATAAGGGGCACTTCAATTACTAAGGGTCACGCTACTGTTATTCACACACCAGCAACTGTTAAGGGGAGGTCATCATTTCCTAGGTTTGAATTTGAAATTAGCGGGAAAATGAAGCTTTCAACTGCGTAACGTTTTGATCGAATTTTGAAGGAGTTTTAACGAGATTCAATGACGGGTAAGGACTGTTTTGGGCCTGATAGTGATTAACAGGCTTGATATGGTGTTTAAATCCGACTGAGTTGGGCTGCATCATCTAGACGACACAAAACAGGGGTGTGAGCTTTCTCGGTTCTTCAGGCGAGAATTTGAACGAGATTTTATGGGAGATTTTAACGGAAATTGGTTGGAATGACCCTGTTACACTAAAACAAGGTTGGTAAGGAAGTTGGTTGCGATAAAAATGGTAGATTCCATCGTATTCTCGGAAAGCAAGGAAGATAACTTATTACGGGAATTGTTTGTGTTAAGGAAGGAAAGAGGATTTGTTTACGGGATTTGTTTGAGTAAATATGGAAGACGCGTGCAAGCATAGGACTTCCAGGATTCGAGTGTATCAAACACAGAGACGCGTAAAGAGATTTGAGGAGATATTATCGTGACTTACAGTGAAAGAAAAACCCGAGACTTTGGAGAGAAGAAAACTAGATAAATCGAGTCATTATGTTACCTATTAGAATATATATAGGCTGATGGGAGGTTTGAGAAGGGATCGGGAGTTAGGGGTATCTGCAGAGCTAAGAATCAGGCTGCAAGAGAAGTTGCAGCAGCAATAGGAAGAAGACTAAGCTGAAGAACATAAGGATGTAAAGGACAGTCGTTTCATAGGGTCTTAAATTCAGAATCCTGTAACAGTCCATTAGTAACTATTATCTTCAGTTTGCAACAATTTCTGTAACAGTTGACTCTGTAACAATTATATCTGTTACAGATTCGCTGTAATACTATTTTTCTTCAATAAAACACCTTTTGAGCCATGTTTATATCTTTGGAGCGTGTTTTCACCATGAAGAGCTAAACCCCAACGCTGGTATGACGGAGAAAGCCTAAAATCATATGTGGGTAAGTATATTTAATTCTTATATGACTTTTGCACTAATTAAAATTGATTTATGATTTTGATTAATTAGTTTTCATCTCAT
Organism: Papaver somniferum; assembly: GCF_003573695.1. Classification (NCBI taxonomy): domain Eukaryota; kingdom Viridiplantae; phylum Streptophyta; class Magnoliopsida; order Ranunculales; family Papaveraceae; genus Papaver; species Papaver somniferum. The sequence goes on from NC_039366.1 coordinate 55,531,267, forward strand.
CTGATGGGTCATGCTTGCTTAGATGTTTTGATGTCCCATGCTTAGGATTTACAACTAATATTTTGAGAATCTACCTTGGAAAAAATAAGAGTCCATGTCTTTATTGATTGATCTATAATTGTTAAAAGAATTAATATTTGAACCCTATGTTATGAGTTTGGTGGAATCCTGAGTCTCAGTACCTCTCGATATCGTGACAATCGTGTATATATATTTTCCTTATATTTATTTTTAAGTCTTAAACCAATCTCATCAAGTCCGAGTTGAACGAACTTTATTTACCACTTCTATAACCACATTAATTTTATGGCGCCGCTGCCGGGGAGTTGAACGAACTTTATTTACCACTTCTATAATCACATCAATTCTATGGCGCCGCCGACGCGGACTTCTATTTAGATTTGTTTTAGGTTTCTTTTTTTTTTTTTTCTTCTTTTTTACGCGTTTTGGTATTTTTTGATTCTTTTCAGATTTGGAGCGAAGCTACAAGGGAAGAAAAAATGTTATAAAAGGAAAGCATCGCCAAAGAGAGGAATCCGAAAGGAGTGAAGAGGAAGATTTTGTATACAGTTATTTTTTTTTTATTTTTAGAAACTGTAAATAGGGTGTTATTTTTGTAATTTTTCTTTTCCTTTTTGGACATTTTTATTTTTGGACTTTTTGTACATTCTTGGACATTATTTTTAAACCCTAAGGAAGGGTAAAAAATTAAATATCAACTGTTTGCAGGGAAGGACGACAGTTACGATACTGTCTCGGCCCCTCGGGTTCGTACACTGACATCGGAGTCGGTGGCCTGAGTCGACTTCAACGGTTCATCGCCCGTCTGGTACGAGAGGTAAGACTCTATCAACCCACGAATCCCCTGTCAGTGGGTTTAATTTTGTGTGACAACTCACACCCCTGCAATAGAATGTCGAACTGGTATTACAATAGCCAATACAACGAATATCCGACTGAGTTTCAGAATGGACGTTACTAATTTGACCATAATGTGAATAGTGGTTGGGAACATCAACCTTTTGAAGGTTATGGTCCATACCATGGTGAGCCTAATTACTATCCATACGTCCACCGGTCATACGAGCAAAATTCATCTCTACTAGAGTCCGCACGTAAGTTAGCTGAGTCGGCACAAAAGTTACTTGAGTCGACACGTAGTTCAACTAAGATGAATAACTTAGTTATGGACGAAAGCAATGCAACGTGTGAACCTTCTTTCCAAGATAAAATCAGGAAGTCATGTGAGTCGACTCAGGAAATTTTGTTAGAGGCCCTGGAAAGAACTTTTCAAGATATTCTTAATCTCCAATATAGTGTTTCCAATAGTACCTTGAAAATGAAGATAGTTATTCACACAATCATCAAGATGACGAGGTTAGAATTGGTAACACTACTTGTTTAGATGAGGTTCAACCATTTTCATGCTATTATAATGATGATTATGATGAGGATAGTGTTGATGAAGAATTTGAAATAAGTAGGCATAGTGATCAGGAATATGTTACTCCAATTGAGCTTTACAATGATAATATTTCTAGTTAAAATACAAATAATTTTAATAATTATTCACCTATTCAAAAGGAAGAGGATTTGACTATAGATACCCCCGTTTTAGACGATGTAGAATTTTCTTTTGATTACGAAGCCGATGATAGTTTTGAGGAACGAGTTTCTTCTGAGAATATTGTTTTCGAGTCTAGCGATTTAGAAACATTAGTCTTAGATAAAGAAGATAGACTCGTAGAGAGTTCAAATATTAGTGAGGATGTTTCACCCCGAGTATAACCTAGAAGAAGCAATTGACCATTTTCAGGAATCCGAAGACCTAGAAATTAGGGAAATTGTAGCTAGTCTATCTAGAGACACCCAAAACTCTAAGTTTAGGGGTGATTATCATTCTCCTCGTACTTCACCTTTGACTCTTGTAGAGATCCCTCACTTGGGACTTGATATATGTGCCTCAAACATTGTGCCAGATCACCTTCATACTAGCTCTCCAGAACCTTATAATGTCCAGGAAGAAGTTCAGTTGTTAGAAACCCATCCTCTGGTTGATGTGGTTTTCCCAGGAGATAACACCCAGATTGACTTTGTTTTCCCACCAAATATTTTTCAACCAATTGTGGGAACGTATATGCTTCAGATGTGTCATTTATTAAGTTTTAAGACTAAACCTAAGTACTTTCGGATATTAGAATCGACACATTTATTTAAGAATAACCACCACTTCAATTATGGTCATTTATGTTATTCAGGTTATTATTATGTGCTTCTAATTTTTTCCAGACTTTGATACCTGAATCAGATCTTAGCTACGAGGAAATGCAGCCCATGAAAATATTTTATTTGGACCCTTTCATAGAGCCTGAACCTGAACCACAGCTAGATGTAGTTGTCTTAAACAGGAAAATAGACAAGTGTGTTTTATTTGTTTATTTTCTTGGAAGGTTGCAGATTCCTTTTACTTGTGATAGCTCTCTTTGGTTTTGATGACCCACAGAAATTCGCTATTACTTTATGATTTTATGAGGTGATTAATTCTTACTTATGTCTGGATGAAGACGTTAAACTTAGCACTTCTTGGGAGGTAACCCAATATTCTTGCGACACGGTAATATCTTTCCTTGACTCTTTTGCTTCAAATGGTAACAGTTTCTCCTTGTTCATGCTTTTAATTTCATCTTTAGAACATTGAGGACACTATTAGATTTAAGTTTGGGGGTACGGGAAAAACTTTTTAGTTGCAATAAATAAACTCCAGAGCCTAGAAATTTATGCCTATTAAGGATGGCACTAACCAATCTAAGTGGATGGAAGCATTTTGGTTGTAGGAGTTGAGGAACCAATCTGATTAGATGGAAACATCTAGAAGAGTCTATTCATAAAAGCACAGAGCTCAGGTGTTAGGAAAAAAAACATGTTAGTTTCGCCATATCTCGTGATGGAAACATCGAAAGAATCCTGATCACTTCTTTTTGTTCTTTTTACCATTGCTAGGGTGAAATAGAGTGACTGAGATGAGAAAAAAAAAAGTTAGAAAAAAAAAGAGTTGAAAAAAATAAATAAGAAATGAATGAGACCAGACCACCAGACCAACCGGAATAAATACAATAAAGTCGACCACTGTTACCCTTGTATATGCCAGCTGAGTTGACCTAGAGTTAGGATTATCGACCACTAGTTCCCTTGTATATGCCAGTGTGTTGATATTAGTCCAGACCAGTATCTCAGTCCATTAGGATAGGTTCACCTTCGTCAACATCATCTACGTTTTTCTCTATATCCATCTTCTTAATCTATCCATGTGATTGGTTGACTCCGGTTATGATGTCCAGAAACTATCTGAGTAGAGATCTATCACTTTATATGAATTTTAGTATGCTTGAGTGCAAACTCGTGTACAACAATTGGAATTTCGCATCAGGGTACTTCCTCCTGTTGTCAATAAGTAGGGTCTCGAGTGTAAAGGTTTTGTGGGTATATCTCTTGTAATCCCTCCCGAGACTATAACTCGGCCACTAGGGCCACCTAGGGGTTTAAAGGCTTATTGCATACGCTAAATGCAATCGACGATGCCTGCGACAGTGAGTTAGGATTTTATTTTGTTTACTCGAGGACGAGCAAATAATAAGTTTGGGGGTATTTGATAGACACATTTATGTGTCTGATATGATCTCAATTCTGTGTAATTATAATGCTCGATTTTGTACTTATTTAGTCATTTTATGTCTTTGTAGGTGTTTTTGGAGAAATAAGCTTTTGCGGGAAAATTGGCTCGAAAAGTGGTATTTGTGCTCGTGGGAGAAAATTACTATTCGGACTCTCAGTTTGGATAAGGGGCACTTCAATTACTAAGGGTCATCCTACTGCTATTCACACACCAACAACTGTTAAGGGGAGGTCATCATTTCCTAGGTTTGAATTTGAAATTGGCGGGAAAAGGAAGCTTTCAACTGCGTAACATTTCGATCGAATTTTGAAGGAGTTTTAACGAGATTCAATGACGGGTAAGGACTGTTTTGGGCATGATAGTGATTAATAGGCTTGATATGGTGTTTAAATCCGACTGAGTTGGGCTGGATCATCTAGACGACACAAAACAGGGGTATGAGCTTTCTCGGTTCTTCAGGCGAGAATTTGAACGAGATTCTATGGGAGATTTTAACGGAAATTGGTTGGAATGACCCCGTTACACAAAAACAAGGTTGGTAAGGAAGTTGGTTGCGATAAAAATGGTAGATTCCGCCGTATTCTCGGAAATCAAGGAAGATAACTTATTACGGGAACTTTTTGTGTTAAGGAAGGAAAGAGGATTTGTTTACGGGATTTGTTTGAGTGAATATGGAAGACGCGTGCAATCATAGGACTTCCAGGATTCGAGTGTATCAAACACAGAGACGCGTAAAGAGATTTGAGGAGATATTATCGTGACTTACGGCGAAAGAAAAACGCGCGACTTTGGAGAGAACAAAACTAGATAAATCGAGTCATTATGTTACTTGTTGGAATATATATAGACTGATGGGAGGTCTGAGAAGGGATCGGGAGTTGGGGGTACGTTGTAGAGCTAAGAATCAGGCTGCAGGAGAAGTTGCAGCAGCAGCAGCAGGAAGAAGACTAAGCTGAAGAACATAAGGCTGTAAAGGACAGTCGATTCATAGGGTCTTAAATTCAGAATCCTGTAACAGTACATTAGTAACTATTATCTTCAGTTTGCAACAGTTTCTGTAACAGTTGACTCTGTAACAATTATATCTGTTACAGATTCGCTGTAATACTATTTTTCTTCAATAAAACACCTTTTGAGCCATGTTTATATCTTTGGAGCATGTTTTCACCATGAAGAGATAAACCCCAACGCTGGGATGACGGATAAAGCTTAAAATCATACGTGGGTAAGTATATTTAATTCTTGTATGACTTTTGCACTAATTAAAACTGATTTATGATTTTGATTAATTAGTTGTCATCTCATCTGATGGGTCATGCTTGCTTAGATGGTTTGATGTCCCATGTTTAGGATTTACAACTAATATTTTAAGTATCTACCTTGGAAAAAATAAGAGCCCATGTCTTTATTGATTGAGCTATAATTGTTAAAAGAATTAATATTTGAACCCTATGTTATGAGTTTGGTGGAATCCTGAGTCTCAGTTGCTCTCGATATCGTGACAACCGTGTATATATATTTTCCTTGTATTTATTTTTAAGTCTTAATCCAATCTCATCAAGTCCGAGTTGAATGAACTTTATTTACCACTTCTATAATCACATCATACCTCGCCTATCTATATCTCGAAATATGTGTTGGTAAGATTTTCGTTTCGACCAAGTTTTTCTTTACCTAGTGACGAAAGTCATGATATGTTTCAATCACTTTGAAAATTTCTTTGACGAGAAATGGTGTAACAACTACATAACGTCCTCTAAGAATGTTTCAATGATTGAAATAAGAGTTTAGATTACATAAATAAGTCTTATTCCTTGAACCAAAGTTTGTGAACTTTGTTGATCAAGAGAAACCGGAAGAATGGCTTGTTGCCAAGTCCGCGAACTGCCGAACTTCTCATCCCGAGAAATTCTGCTGGAGTTGACAAACTAGTTGCGTTAGTACCAGTCCGCGAACCCAGTCCGCGAACCGGCGGAAGGTCTCTTGCCGAGATTTTCTGCTGGAGTTTGTAAACTCTGCCGGTTGCTTAAGTCCGCGAACCTAGTGTTCGAACTTAAGAAGGTTATATATCTGAAGATGATTTCTGAACTTAAACTTTAAAAAGACTATGGAATGCAGTTCGCAAACCGTGGCTATAAAAGTTCATGAACCGATTCAAGTGAATCAAATCATCTTTGATTCAATTGTGTCTTGTGTTGTTACATAAGAATTCTTTGCAATTGAACAACTCTCTAACTAGTTCATTTGAGTCATTTGAACTAGTTATAGTGAAGAAGAACATGATTGATATGAAATGCTCATATGGCTAACCTTTTGGTTAACTATTGTTGAACCAACAATGTACACGTTTGAGTACAGTTAACAAACCTAGAAGCGTGCAGTTCATTTGTGTATAACAAGCTAAGTTTTCGATCTAACGGTTGAGAAATATTAGCTTGAATCTAAATCAGGTTTTCATCTAACAATGAATATTGATTGCTTTGTTACCAAGGCAAAACCGTGATTTGAAAGACTATATAAAGGAGACATCTAGTATTGTGAAAAACTAATCCCCACACCTTACGTGTGATACTAGTTTGCGTACTAGAGTCGGTTCTCCTTTAACCTTTGGTTTTCTTCTTCTAAAACCAGGTTAACGACTTAAAGACTTCATTGGGATTGTGAAGCCAGACCGATACTACTTTTATCGTAGTTGTGTGATATGATCTTGCATCTTCTATCGTACGAGTACAATCAGATTTATTGTCTTGAGATTTGATATCTACGATAGGCAAGATATAAAAAGTAATCACAAATATCTTCGTCTTATTGTTTGTGATTCCGCAACATCTTGTTTCGCTACCATACGATTAAGATTGTTGTGAGGTGATTGATTAATCTAGGCTGTTCTTCGGGAATATAAGAACGGATTATCAATTGGTTCCTGTTCACCTTGATTATTATCAAAAGACGAAACAAAAACTTTAGGGTTTTTCTGTGGGAGACAGATTGATCCTTTGATAGAATTGTCTGTGTGAGACAAATTTGTTTATTGTCAAAGCCTGCGATTTTGGGTCGTAGCAACTCTTAGTTGTGGGTGAGATCAGCTAAGGGAATCAAGTGCGCAATATCCTGCTGGGATCAGAGGCGTAGGGTGTACAACTATACCTTGGATCAGTGGGAGACTGATTGGGGTTCAACTACAGTCCAGTCCGAAGTTAGCTTGGAGTAGGCTAGTGTCTGTAGCGGCTTAATACAGTGTGTGTACAATCCGGACTAGGTCCCGGGATTTTTCTGCATTTGCGGTTTCCTCGTTAACAAAGTTTCCAGTGTCTGTGTTATTTCAATTTTCGCATTATATTGTTTTATATTTATAATTGAAATAATGCAGGTTGTGCGTTAGATCAATCAATTGGAGAATCCGACCTAACAGTTGTTGATTGATATTGGTTGACACTTGGATATTGGTCTTTGGTACCATCCAAGTTATTCCTTGTATTTGATTAGTACTCGCAGTTTCTGTTTGAGGAAATCAAATCAAGAGAGAGATATAAACTCGTTGATATACTTTTAATTGATTGAGTTTTGTTGATTCTCTTAAAAGTATATTCGAGTTTGTCCATACAGATTGCTAAGCGAAATATTGGGTGGTGTTGTTAGACCCCCGCTTTTTCAGTGTTGACTAATCTTCCTATTGCTGGAAGTTTCCATTATAAGCTATCTGCTGCAGAAAGCGTCATCCTCGATGCTATACTTCAAAAGGAAGGAGAGTATGAACAACAGAAAAAGGACGCGAAATGTTTTTACACTTGGTGGGTGTCTGAGTGGTCTCCCGTAAAACCAAAGCTGGGTCAAGCACTGGATGATGAACTCAACGTAGTTGCGTTTCTGTCTTTGTGGCTGTCTAGGGACATCTTTGATGACGATTCTGGGAAGAAGACTATAAGAGAGGATCTCGTCATGTTTGCTATAAAGTTGGCGAAAGGTGTGGTCCTCCCTTTGGGCGCCTTATTCCATGGATCACTGTATTCTCATATGGATGCTTTGGCGGTAGACATGCATGCTTCCAACGGGTATAAGAAAGTGGAATCGCATATCCATGTTGCTTTTCTCCAGGCATGTCTGTGGGAATATTTCAAAGGTTACTCCCCTGTCCCTGCAACTTCGGTTTCTGGTTTGTATGGCGGCTCAAGGATACTCCGTTGGCAGAACAGACGCCCAAAACCCGGGTTGAGATTTGTGGATTTTATCGATAACGTGTACGCCATAGATTTCCGTCCGTGGGGACCGGTTCATTCTTCAGTGGTTCAACCGGAAACTTATAATATTGACAGGGCCGCCCGCCAAATGGGATTTGACCAGGGCATTCCATTCCGTCGTCCGCCAATTTCTTCAAAGGATCTCGTTCCCTCTGTTCTCAATGCAGACATCTTCACACCAGAGTGAAGTCTTCCATTCTTGCCTCTTGGAAGAAGGACAGCTGCGACTGGTGGGTATAAGCGTTTTTGGAAAGGAGAGCTGTTAGCTTTTTAAAAGTTCTCGGAAGAAGTTGCGACAGTTCCCCGCGGTGAGCCATCTTCCGAAATTTTGAAGCAGCGCAAACGATTGAAGCCACTTCCGGGTAAACGAACCAGGGCTAGTACTACTGATGACTGCTGGTTCCCAGGATGCAGGAGTGAGGTCTAAGAAGCAGGCGTGTAGTCCCGTGGTATTCAATTCCTCTTATATGCAGGTACTTTGAACTTCTTCCTTTTGATCATCCCATTTTATTCATCTTAGGAAATCCTCGTTGAATGTGCTCCTTATTCAGGGTCTCAGGAAGGAAAACGCTTTTACAATGCTGGCGCGTAGTCATAACGCAACTTTAGAGAAATCTGGCGATGCTGGACCTGCTTTAGAGAAGTATGGCGATGTTGGACCTGCTTTAGAGAAGTCTGGCGATACTGTTCTTTTTGAAAGTGATGACAAGGATGATGCAAACTCGGTTGGCGACGAAGAAAGTGTCTTCCAGAGCGGCAAGGAGTCTGATCATTTCAGTGAACTTGTGGATGGAACCGTGGCAGAAATCCACCTTCAGAGTGAAGCGAACGACGCGGGGAATGCCGGAGAGGCTACATCCATGATTGCAGAGGTGCTTCCCTCTGAAAAATCTTCCGCAGTTAATAAAGCGTTGGTAATGCATCCTGTCCCTAGATCTCTGTTCGATCCTCCTTTCGATACTCCTTACTCAAATCATGTGCTTGTTGGAGGATTTAGCGTGCCGTCTAAGTATGAGGAGTTATACACCAAAATATGGAGAAAACATGGTCATATTGCCACTTCGAGAAAACTTAAGAGTCGCTTTGTATTGGCCAAATGTGTTAAAGAAGCTTTATCCACTATCTACGGTATGAGCGCCGTGACTGGGCGCACAATTTTTGAAGAGATAATTTCAAACTGGGAGTTCCACCGGGACGTGTTCATGCAGTATGAGTTCAACGCTTCTTGGTTCTACGAAGGATTCTCTGAAATCAAAAAGCTTCAGAAGCTGCAAGGTGAGATGCGTGAAGTTCCTTCCGCAGACTGCATTGCTCGCCAGGAAGAAGAGATCGAAAGGTTGTCTAAGGAGCTGAAGCTGAAACATGTCGCTCTCCAAAGTATGAAAGCTGCTTTCTCCCAGAAGAACGAGTTGCTGCTGAAGGATTTGCCTTAAATGCTTTACATATTTTTTAGTCATGCTTTTCCTTTCTTAGGTGGTTTGAGTGATGTGAGGAAATCCTTTCGCATCTTGATTTTGGGTCTTGAATTAGTAGGTGGTTGAATTTTTAATTGTTTTATTTTGAGATAGTTTTGAATGGAATTTTCATTCTGGTTATGAATAATGTGGTTAATCTAACAATGTCTTATGGAATTGCAAATATCGTGTGAAAAAGGAAAACATAAAAGGGGAAAGATAGGCACGATGTCTAAGGTGATTTGCATCATTGAACCTCTTTCTCAGTATGGGACGCCAAGTCCCCAGTAGATTCCAAAACTATCTTTCTCGTAAAATTGTTTAACAGAACTTACTTGATCTTCGAAATTCCATTTGCATGAAACTAGATCTTCCCAAGTACCCACTTCAAGAAAGACGTACGCACTAATCTTCGGATAGAGAAAACAACTCTTTTGAATTAAGATTCTTCTGGACAATGCGTTTCAGGGCGTTGCATTTACTGGTAGGGTGATGAAGAAACCGGTGATAATGACAATATCTCAGATCTATTATTTCTTGATCAGTCGGTTGACGCCACACAGGAGGCAGCTGCACCTCTCCGTCTCGTACCCATACCTCCAACAACTCCAAGATTTTCTTCATCGAGAACGGGAAATGCGGGTATCTTGAGTCTGGATTTTATTACGCTAACGGATGTCGTGACGTCTCCCGTTGAGTTTGATGTGAAGCACGCTTCGGAGATGGAGTTGGAAAACCAGCGTGTATTGGCATACCATCGGCCCGCTTAGCTGGGCGGCTTTGCTGGAATGCATAAGGCATCGTATTGGTGATAACATCACTGCTGGGCGAATGAGTTGAACGCTCCCAGCCCCTGTATTCACGTGCTCCTTTATTGATTTCTCTTCTTCAAGCATTTCTTCACTTGGCTGAAAAGTTGATGCAGATTGGGAAGCCTTCTAGACTTCGGCAAGGGTTTGGAGATATAAATCTTCCAGCAAGGCTTCGTAAGACGCATGCTCCTTTTCTTTATCTAGAAAATGTTGTGGCATCTCCGTTAAGTCTTTTCCTATGTGGAATTGTCTTGAGTCTCCGTTGCCAGCTGGATCATGATGTTCGTCTCTCCTTCGTCCCGTGTGGCTTCTTTATGCATCTCTGCTGGTAAAGTCATGGCTTACAAACAAGGATCCGACGTTTTTTACATCAGCGTTTGCGGTACTCCCTGGGTAAACGCTTTCCGAGCTTTCTTGTAATTGAACTTCTATATTGTTTAAAAGACGGAAAGTCTCGCTCTGCCTTCTAGCAATACCAGCCTGATTTGCCAGGATATCCTCCAGCATCCTAGCCACATTTCCCATGATGTCTGAATTATCTATGGCTTCCGAAGAACCTAGCGGGCGAGGATACATCGTGAAATGAAATCTAGGATTGGTGAAAAATGAATAGGTTAATGATTGAATTGGACCTAAGATCCATCCCTTCAAAATTGAGAAGGATATAATGAATATTGACAATCTAATTTTGCAACCGAGAGAATAATCTCCCACTGTGGTCGCCAATTGTTTATGGGTGAAAGCTGTTTCTACTGGTTTTGGTAAATTTGGGTGTGTGGGTGAGAAATGAATCTAAACCCTAAACAAATGCACTGCACGGGAGTGCTTTTGATTCGAGAGATCAATCTATCCAATTCTGGCCTAAACCAAGAAATGGTCGTTCCAGACTTGCTTCGGTCACAAAGTGAAGGAGATGGGGTTGATCTTAGGGAGGGAAGCGAAGAAGGTGTTGAGATTGTGAAGGTGTCGGTTGTTTATGACTTGTATCATAATGATGAACTGGCTTGCATAATGAAAGAAATCAGTTATGGGTATTTTCTGGATATTATGACAACACTTGGTTTTTCTGTGTCTGTGTTGGAAATAGGTGAAGGACCTATTTATACAAGTCATTGAGCACAATCCTCATCTCGTAGGAAGTGGAGGAGGTGAAGTGATGGAGTAGTGGGGTCGTGTAGGAGTGGTGATTGTCACACGATCACACCTTTTCCCACTTCCCTCATCACTGTTAACCGTCCACCTTTTCCCGACACGTTCTTGTAATGGCGCGTTGCACGCTGCACGTTGTAAACCGCCAGACCAATACCCCATTAAGTATCTCCCAATTTGTGACATGCTTGATGTCTCGAATGAGCGTGGGACCCACGCAGGAAATAACGTACGGTGCTAAGTTATTTAAGGAGTTGGTATCCGTGAAATATCGTGTATGCTCGATGCATGTAATGCATCGAAAACAATCAATATGTATGAAGCATCTCCGTTTTAAAGCTTAACCGAATAAGTCGCAGATTAAGCGTCTTAAAATAGCATCACGTCCAACCATCTTCGAGTGATCGTTTGGAAGTCGCATGGGCGGGCCATCCCCTGGTCGATCACTCCCGGTGGTGGACGGTGATCACCGAGGTGCTTCATTGGTCGTTTAGCTTTTAACCTAGGATGCCCATCCAAGCCGGAAAAGTTGGACGGAAGAGATGGTTTACGACACATATCTACGACCGTTGATGGAATTTTAGGGTTTTTAAGAGGTACGCAAGCATCCCTCTTTGGCTTGATCGAATTCAAGCATGGGCGTTACTTTTGGTGGGACCGATCGGTCACACATGGAGGCGGTCCATTGTTGTGTACGTCTATACCTCTCAGTCCCACGAAAGCTTGATCTAGGTCACTCAAATTGACTGGCAAAGATGAGTGGTCGTGATCAATTTGCGATAGAAATCCATTGCCGCAAAGGATTTGGAAGCCGCGTGACATGCCACCTTCGGGCGTGCGTTTCGAGACGCTCAGCCATGGTTCGCCTAGCCCAGGCGGTCACACGCACAGATGGGCCCACGGTGATCACGTCGATATCCTTGGGACCTATTGAGTCTATATATACACCCTCCGTTTAGGCTGGCGAAGATGGATGGACGCGATCGAACTACAACAGATATGCATCGCCGCAAACCCTAATTAGGGTTTTTAAACGGTCACGCACGCGTGTCTTTGGCCAAACGGTTTGGCAAACCACGCTTCTCCTTTGGGAGGACCGACCGTGTGGGGCCCGCGTTGGGCTGACAGTGAACATATGTGCACCTTCCTGATGGTCCTAGGTACGATCTAAGCCATCCAAATAGGTTGGCTAAGTTGGATGGTTGTGATCGTTTTTAGACACTAATGGAATTTCCGCGACCTTTTAAAGCATCACGTCAGCCATGCTTCGAGCAAACGTTCATTTCTCCATGGCTTTGTCGTGAGGAAACCGATCGGGTTGGTGAGGAGTGGGCAAGCCAACGTGTGCGTTGACGCTTCTCTGATTATTTATGGGATGATCTAATCCGCCCAACCAAGCTTGCGAAGTTGGACGATTGCGATGGTTTTAAGACTGCCCTGGACAGTCTATGTTCGATCGAACCTCTAGAAAGCAGTATGGCCACCCTACTTAGGGTTGGTGTTTGACGTTGCAGGGAGGTGTTAGTGTGATGTTCGACCGGCTAGGACACAAGTGGGACCGCCGGTGGTCATCACGTTAATCGCCCGTTATCGCCAAGTTTTGGCTAGGCTTAATAAACTGCGCGGCCAACTTGTGTGGCTGCGATCGTTTCTGAGACTGATATGGACAGTTCAGATTTTCTTTAAGGAAATTAAATACGTTCGATCGAGCTGAGAGTGCATCGATTCGAAATTTCTTTTGTCAGAGAGTGATGTAGCCTGTACGGGTATTTCGTACATGTCTCAAAATTGGCACTTGGAGATTCATGTTACTCTGCTGAGAGTGAACACTCAGTCGTCATATCATGCTAACAGTGAGAGTTCGGCGAGGAACAACACAGGAAATACTAAGCAAATCATTCATTAATTAATAATGCTAAAATTCACAGAATATTTGGGATTGTTGCTACATGCACCATTCTGGGTGAATTTTGTATATTTATTGAATTGCTTCAAATAAAGTGAAGAGGTACTCATCACTTATCAAACGGCTTTACCCTTTGCAGGATGTCAGCATTAAATTTGGTTTTACAATTTTAGCCCTGAACTAAAATCCACCATCAACACACAGACATTAGAATTTTGTTAACGAGGAAACGACAAATGCAGAAAAATCCCGGGACCTAGTCCAGATTGAACACCACACTGTATTAAGCCGCTACAAACACTAGCCTACTACAAACTAACTTCGGTCTGGACTATAGTTGAACACCAATCAATCTCATAATGATTCAAAGTACAGTTGCGCTCCTTACGTCTCTGATCCCAGCAGGATACTACACACTTGAATCCCTTAGCTGATCTCACCCACAACGAAGAGTTGCTACGACCCAAAGTCGAAGACTTTAATAAACAAATCTGTATCACACAGAAAAGTCTACAGTAGATAAATCTCTCTCCCACAGATAAACCTACAAGTTTTGTTACGTCTTTTGATAAATCAAGGTGAACAGGAACCAATTGATAACCCAGACTTATATTCCCGAAGAACATCCTAGTATTATCAATCACCTCACAATAATCTTAATCGACGTGGCGAAAGAAGATATTGTGGAATCACAAACGATGAGACGAAGATGTTTGTGACTACTTTTCTATCTTGCCTATCGGAGATATAAATCTCAAGCCAATGGTTATGATTGTACTAAAAACGATAGAATCATCAAGATCAGATCACACAACTATGAGAAAGTAGTATCGGTCTGTCTTCACAATCCCAATGAAGTCTTTAAGTCTTTAACCTGGTTTTAAGAAGAAACCAAAGGTTAAAGGAGAATCAACTCTAGCTAATACAACTAATATCACACAAGAGGTGTGGGGATTAGGTTTCCCAGTTGCTAGAGTTCTCCCTGATATAGTCTTTCAAATTAGGGTTTGCAATCAATGTTATCTTGGTAACAAAGCATTCAATATTCACCGTTAGATGAAAACCTGATTAGATTCAAGCTAATATCTTTCAACCGTTGGATCGAAAACTTATCTTGTTACACACAAATGAAATGTACTATTTTGGGTTTATGTAATCGCACCCAAACATGAACGTTTGTTGGTTCAACAATAGTTAACCAAATGGTTAGCCATATGAGCACTTTCATATCAACCATATTCTTCTTTACGATAACTAGTTCAAATGACTCAAATGAACTAGTTAGAGAGTTGTTCAATTGCAAGAAAATCTTATGTAACTACACAAGACACAATTGAATCAAAAACGATTTGATTCACTCGAATCGGTTCATGAATTCTATATCCACGGTTTGCAATTTGCATCCCTTAGTTAATATAGATAAGTTCACAAACAATCGTCTTTAGATATAACCAGCTTAAGTTCGCAGACTTAGTTCGCGGACTTAAGTTCCCGGAAGGAGTTCTCAAACTCCAGCAGATTTTCTCGGGTCGAGAACTTTCGCCAGTTCGCGGACTGGGTTCACGGATCTTGTTCCGGTTCTCTTGATCAACAAAGTTCGCAAACTTCGGTTCAAGGAAAAGGGACTTATACATATATGTGTTACCACACAATGCTTATATCCATCATTGGTTATATGATCTAAACTTTCATTTCAATCATTGAAACATTCTTAGAGGACGTTATATAGTTGTTATTCACAAACCATTTTTTGTCAAAGCAATTCTCAAAGTGATTGAAACATAACATGACTTTTGTCACTAGGTAAAGATGAACTTGGCTAGAGCGAAAGCTTACCGACACATATTTCGAGAAATAGATAGGCGAGATAAACTCGGCTCGAAATAACAAATGTGTATAATCAAAGTCTATATAGCAAAACGACTTTTGTATCAAGATAGGAGATAAAGTAGATAGACTTTTGAGTGATAGATAAGTTCAAGTCTCCACGTACCTTTTAGTCGATGAAGTTTCACCAGTTCCTTGAGTAGTCCTTCGTCTTGTATGATGATCGCCATGGAGTTCTTGAGCTCAACTACACTTTCTATCCTAGTCCGAGAATTATCTATAGTAGACTAGAAATCAAGACTTATAGTTTTGATCACTAACATTGACAAACATGCTTGAGATAGCAATGCATGCGAGTTCGACCGAAAAATGCTCTAACAATCTCCCCCTTTGTCAATTTTACTGAAAAAACTATCAATACATATGGAATACAAAAAAATAAATTAATTAACTTTTGTAGATCCTATTCCACGTGCCTAATCTTCAACATTACTCGAAATCTTCGTCACTTCCAAGTACTCCAATGATCCCAAAGGTTGTCAGTTCAGCATCATCGTTGTTGAAAATCCGTAGCTATAACAACGAAAAAACAAGAATTCTCAATCATTGTAATACAATGTCATAGTATCATTATACAGTATTGAAGTTCAATTGTATCACAACTTCGGCAACAATACTATGGTGATATTTATCTCTCCCCCTTAGTCAATACTCCATCTCACATGGAAACCATTCCCCCTTACATAATGATCCGAAAACCATATGTATTTGTAGTGTGAACTACATATTAATTCTCCCCCTTTTTGTCAATAAAATTGGCAAAGGTACGAAAACGGGATCCTAATGAAATTTCCGAAAGAGACATTTCATGACCAAAATAAAGCACATATCATCTTATTTAAATGCAATCATATAGCCGAAGCTAAATGCATTCATCAAGGAGTCTATAAAGATACAAGATAACCCCTATAATATTCCATAGCCGCACTCCCCACAAAGATTTGGAAATTAAGCACAAGTTCAATTAAGAACTCTCCCCCATATAATGTCATTCCCGAAAGAACAACAAGAGCGACCTTAATTTCAAGAAAAAAGAAGGATTTCTTTGGACATAACAAATCACATACAAGTATGAAATTGAATCCAAAATACTCAATTAAATTAACCACAAGAGAACCCATAATTAATTTAATCGGAAATGCTCAACACAAGTGAACTTATGGAGACTCAAAAATATTCAATTAGATTAATCACAAGAGAATTCATAATTAATCTAATCGGAATACACAACCAAATTAACCACAAAGAGTAATCAATTTAATTGGTCATGCTCGACGTAAAGTACCTCACGGAGCAACAACTAAGCTATGAATAACTCAGTCGATTTTGCTCAACATAAGAAACTTTATGGAACAACACAGTATATGCACAAAAAATTGTAGACCGGAGGTCGACCAAATACTGTGGAATAATCAAGGATTCATTCTATTTTCCATCATTATTTTCACAATGACATACAATATACATAATCCTTGTGAACAAAAGATTTTAACCTATCTTCCATAAATAATTCACATAATAGGCTTAACTTTTGTATTTGTCAAAAGTTCATTCCTTCTTTTATCAACACATGCATATCGACATATAAAGGACTTAACTTTTGACAAAGTATGGGATAATCACAGTTCACAGACGCAAATACACATATCCCATAATAATTTGTAATATATAAAACCATAAAGATTAATACTGCAAAAATCATCTTCCAAACAATTTTAGAATTTAAACCAATAAATCTAAAGACATGAAGATGAAAACGTTGGACATAGCTATGTTTAATCACAATAATGGCTATTCCAAACTCTAGTTATTCTTCTAAACAAAACAAGAAAATAAAAGATTTACTAAGCATACTAAAGGAAAAATCAGAGTTCATTGAGAACCTCATATCTTTCAATGAATCCATCAAAGAAGGTATCACTGATTTCCTTTATTCTCTTGACCGTAAACACACCATGTTCGTGAGTTAGAACACTAACTTTGCGATCAACCACCCAAGTAAGCTGTCTAGCTTTGACGCAGTCTATGATGAGCTTCTTTTGATTCCTTATCAGAATATTCTGATTAGCAAGGATTCTGGCCTGACCATCTAGGAGTTGGTTTATTTGCAATTGAAAATTTGCAAACTCGACCTTTGAATTGTTCTGAAAACAAGTTAAATCCTTCACAGAATCATCAATCCAGGAGTTGTGATCCTTTCTTTCAAGCATCTTCTTTAGAACTAGTTACTAAATTGGCTCACATTCCTGATTGTCTCCCTCCATATCAAGATGCACAATCTCTTGAGATTTTGTAGAGTTCTCCATAATTTTTGTGTTAGGGATGGAAAGACACAATAAGTATGTATGTGTATAAACAGGAGAAGGAAACTCTTGTTTTGGAAACCCTATGAACTCATAAGAGGAGGACGCGAACGTTTGTGGACCGGTTAGCACAACACATAAACAGAAAATAATATACAACATAGTTGAGCATTTCTCAACCATTATCCTTGCACCTCTCAATCTAGACACATGGAAAAGAATACATGGAGTCAGGTAGTAGAGTGGAAATTAATCCCACTATTATCATCGAGAAAGGAGTTGTATATATCATCTGGTAGTTTGATCTTTGTGTTCTTCGCCTTTCTTCGGTTGACATTCATCTCAGAAGAGTAAGACATGGCGTGTTTAACACATCCGTCAGAAGGCTTTCTCTGAGGACTAAATCTAGGACCCCTTGCAATTGGTTCAAGAGGATCATAATAAATAGGGATCCATTTTCTAGACTTAGATTTACCATACTCATTCTTATAAACAAAAGGAATGTGTTCATTAGTGGCACAGTTTATACCATTGAGATGAACTTGTTCCTTGTGATGATTTTTAGAATAGAGATCATTTTTATAAGGTTTCTGGTTTTCCATGGGTACGAGATTCACTGCAGAAGTCAACATACTATTCACTCCATTGACAGTAGAAAGAAGCAAATTATGAAGATTCGAGTGATTCTTTTATCCACATAAAGTACATGTTCGTGGGGGAGAAAAAAAAACTGGCACTTGTTTAAACTTCATAGCCATATGAGAGGATTGTAAGTCACGCAAACCCTTCTTAACACAACCTTCTTCTGGAGAGCATATCTTCACTTGCGGTAATTCAGGAGAATTAGTTGGTGCGGAAGAAATTCTCCTTATGACAGAGTTTTCCTTTTCCAAGGATCTGCACTGTTCATGATCTAGAACAAGAGATGCACTTAGTTTCTCTTTTTCAACACGAAGTCTGTTTAGATCTGATGAATGCGTCTCGATCATACGTTTTTCTCTAATTCAGTCTTCCTTGAAAATATCCTCAAGAACACTAATTTTTTCACGTTGTAGAGTAGTTTCTTGGAGAAGTTTTTCAATATTGTTAGAGAAGGACTCAATGATGTTATAGAGTTCACGTTCTCGATCAAGAGACTTTTCAAATTCATCAATAAGCTGAGCATGATTCTGAAAATCAATAGTCTCAGTAGAATTTTTTGAGATTCTGGTGAGCTCCATTTCAGATTTTGCCATAGTGTCACATGCCTCATGGGAGGGAGAGATGTCAACATCTAATGGAACAATCTTTCTAACTCGGAATTCAGAAGAGTCAACTAAGGATTAATCCTTTGAGGTGTTTCCAAGACACTTGGTATAATTAAAAGCTTTAGGAGACATCTTGGTATGCGTAAATTCTAGAGAAGAGATTTTATCCTCAGACTCAGATTGCCACAAACACAGACTTGTAAGGTCTTAAAACGTGTTTGCCTGCTCTGATACCAATTGAAAAAGCGGGGGTCTAACAACCTCACCCAATATTTCGATTAGAAATTTGTATGGACAAACTCCAATATACTTTCAAGAGAATCAACTAGACTCAATCTTAATAAAATATATCAAAGAGTTATATCTCTCTTTCTTTTTTGATTCAATTCTTTCTCAAGTAAATAGAAATCTGCGAGTCTAATTGAATACAAGATAAATCACTTGAACGGTACCAAATACCAATGTTCAAGGATCAATCAATTTCAATCAACAACCAAAGGTCGGATTTCCAATTGATTGATTCAAACGCACAACCTGTCATATTTCAATTATATAATAAAATATAATGCGAAATAGAAATAACACAGACACCAGAATTTTTTTAACGAGGAAAACGCAAATGCAGAAAAACCCCGGGACCTAGTCCAGATTGAACACCATACTGTAGTAAGCCTCTACAGACACTAGCCTACTACAAACTAACTTTGGTCTGGACTATAGTTGAACACCAATCAATATCGCACTGATTCAAGGTACAGTTGCGCTCTTTACGTCTCTGATCCCAACAGGATACTACGCACTTGATTCCCTTAGCTGATCTCACCCACAACTAAGAGTTGCTACGACCCAAACTCGAAGACTTTAATAAACAAATCTGTATCACACATAAAAGTCTACATAATAGATAAATCTGTTTCCCACAGATAATCCTACAAGTTTTGTTCCGTCTTTTCATAAATCAAGGTGAACATGAACCAATTGGTAACCCGGAATTATATTCCCGAAGAACAGACAAGTATTATCAATCACCTCACAATAATCTTAATCGACGCGGCGAAAGAAGATATTGTGGAATCACAAATGATGAGACGAAGATGTTTGTGACTACTTTTCTATCTTGCCTATCGTAGATATAAATCTCAAGCCAATCGTTACGATTGTACTCAAGACGATACAATCAGCAATATCAGATCACACAACTACGATAAAGTAGTATCGGTCTGGCTTCACAATCCCAATGAAGTCTTTAAGTCGTTAACCTGGTTTTTAAGAAGAAACCAAAGGTTAAAGGATAATCGACTCTAGCTAATACAACTAGTATCACAGAAGAGGTATGGGGATTAGGTTTCCCATTTTCTAGAGTTCTCCCTTATATAGTCTTTCAAATCAGGGTTTGCAATCAATGTTAGCTTGGTAACAAAGCATTCAATATTCACCGTTAGATGAAAACCTGATTAGATTCAAGCTAATATCTTTCAACTGTTGGATCAAAAACTTAGCTTGTTACACACAAATGAAATTTATTATTTTGGGTTTATGTAACCGTACCCAAACATGAACATTTGTTGGTTCAACAATAGGTAACCAAATGGTTAGCCATATGAGCACTTTCATATCAACCATATTCTTCTTCACCATGTAGATGGGGAAAAACGATTTGCTGGTTTTTAAGGAATTGAGGAGACGACCGTACGGAGGAGACTCCTCGAACCGAGCGAAATGTTAAACCTCACACAGATGCACCGCTGCAAAGGGGGTGCTTTAGATTCGAGAGATCAATCTGTAGTACTCCGACCTAAATCAAGAGAATGACCGTTCCAGAGTAAATTCGGTCACAAGAGAGGATGGGTTGATCTGTAGGAGGGAAGCTGGGAAATGTGTGGAATCAACGGTAATCAAAGATTGTATGTGTGTGAATTCTGAATATGATAAGCTCTGAATGATTGAAATTGCTCAATTGAGAGTAGTTTCTCAATTGATGAGTTGATGATCTCGTGTTGTCGATGAGACGTGAGATTGATGACACTGTTGATGCTGATCCTTCAATCATGATTCAGAGACTTATTTATATTGTTGGAATTTTAGACACCATGATTCCATGAAGTGTGACAGTTGATGGAATCAAGGAGTGGGGAAGTGGAGATCGTGTTTGAAACCAGTTGCTCAACGTGTGGAGACTTGGTCGATCTTCCACCCACTACCTCGTGAATTCCTTCAACTGATTGCACGACTTGCTCACATTCCATCGTGTGTTTGAACACACGTGCCGTATACCTCCAGACCAAAACCCTAAGTGATATCCCCCAAGGTTCATAAGGCAGCAGAGGCTGCTGATGCAATTTCCATGAATGCAGCTTTACTGAATGAGGAGAGGATACTGGCTCTGTAGTCGGAAAGGGTTGAGAAAGCAGTCGAAGACTTGAAGGCAAAGACCAATATTTTTCAAAAGAAGCTTGACGAGGCTTATTACATGGATTATCCGTTGCTAGATGGTTTGCTCTGAGTGAGCATTTGTGGTTGCTGTTTTTTGAGTAAATCTGAGTTTCTGGTTAGGTGAAACAGTTAATCATGGTATGAACGAATTTTGCTCATTTATGAAATGTTTAATGAACAAAGGAGCATTCGTATGCTCTTTGGAGGAATGAAATTACATTTTTGAAAATGCTTGAAATGAAGAAGAGGTAGTTTGTTTCATGGATCAAGCATAATAATCTTTGAGCCATTTGCCATTGATGATGTTTCCTTTCTTTCCTCCATTGATTGCTAAAATTTTGTAGTATCCGCTAGACACTGCTTTGATAACAACATATGGCCCTTCCCATTTAGGAGAGAACTTAGGAGCGGACATGTCTTGTTGAATGTGCTTTGCCGTCTTTAATACCAAATCTCCTACTTGAAATGTTCGAGGTCTTACCATTTTGTTGTAGGCTCTGGAGATCCTCTGTTTGTAAGCTTCCACATTTTTTTCCACCTTGGTCCTCCTTGATTCCAGCATATCTAGCTCAGCGATTCTTGATCTGGAGATTTCGGCCTCATCCCATCGTACACCACTGGACGCTGCAATCCTGGCTGAGGGAACTTTGATTTCTGCTGGAAGTATGGCATCGGCTCCATAGACAAGGGAATAAGGAGAAGTACCGATCGATCTCCTTGGTGCAGTTCTGTAATCCCATAGAGACATGGGTAATTTCTCATGCCATGATCGAGGATTTCCATGAATCGTCCGACTGATGATCCTAACCAAAGTCTTGTTGGTACTTTCTGCTTGACCATTTCCTTGTGGATAGTAAGGCGTGGAGAAGATTTGTTTGATCCCGTATTTATTGAGCAGCTTCTCAACATCTTGATTGGCAAAAGGAGTTTCGTTATATGTGATGATATGCTTAGGAACTTCAAATCTGCATATTATGTGCTCTTTGATGAAGGCGGCAATCGTAACTCCAGTGGTGCTTCGAAGAGGAATAGCTTCGACCCACTTGGTGAAGTACTCTGTCGCAGTGATGATGTATTCATGTTGTTTTGAAGATGCTGGGTTGATATTCCCAATGATATCTAGTCCCCAGTTGTAGAAAGGCCACAGACTATTCACAGAATTCAATGGGAGACAAGGAGTGTGGATGAGATTACCATGAGTTTGACATTGGTGACACCTCTGAACGTGTGCGGCTGCATCATCTTCCATGGTTGGCCAATAATATTTCTCATGAATTTGAAGAAATAGTTTCTTCTTTCCTTGATGTTCTCCATCATGTACTTCCTTCAGGATTATAGAGATTTCATGTTCGGCTAAGCACCTTAGTAAATTTCCACCAAAGCTTTTGCGGTATAAGATCCCATCGAGATGGAAAAATCTCTTAGCTTTCTGAATGAGTTTGACTGCTTGCTTCTTTTCTAGTGGTAGTTCGTTGTCCCGGAGGTATTTGATGTAAAACTCCCTCCAGTCCCCAGTGTGGTGGACCGTCAGAACCTCCAAGTGATGAGGAGGTGTTTGGCAATCATGACAAGATCCTTGTAAATCTCTCGATTGAGTCTCCATGGATGGCCAGTAGTACCCCATTCTTTGAAGCTTTCTGTAAAGTGTTACCACTAACGTTTGCCCACAGACTTCCTCATGTATGTGCTTGAGATGTTCTTCCGCTTCGTCGCTCCCAAGACATCGTGATAGAGATCCATCAGGGTTTCGATAGTATAACCCTCCATGAAGCAAGAAGTAATTTTTCAATTCTTGAGGCTGACTTGGCCTTCTGAAATAGAGCTGCTCAATTCATGAATGATGGGTGCTCGACAATCGTTCGATGGAATGTCTTTGATCTGAGTGAGCCAAGTTGACGATACCGTACGTCTCTAAAAAGTGGTCGTTTGCTGTGCTCCTTCGAATTGCAGTTTGGAGGCGAGAGTTTCTAGGCAATCAGCATGTCTGTTGTTAGTCCGTCCAGTATGGACGATCGTTGCGTTAGCAAAATAGGTCAACAGTCGTTGAGCTTCGGTTCTGAATGGAGCAAGTGTGATTTCTTTGAGAGAATACATTTCATTCATCTGGATGACCAATAATTTTGAATCTCCCCTTATCTCGAGGTGTGTTGCTCCTGCTTGCTTGGCCAAGGATAATCCTAATAGGAAGGCTTCATATTCCGCTGAGTTGTTGGTGCAGTGGAAATCCAACTTGAACCAATGTGATAAAACTTCACCAGATGGAGAAACCAACACAATGCCCGCTCCTCCGGTGTCACTACTAGGGGTGGCAGATCCATCAAAGTATAGAAGCCATGTTTCTTCCTTGATGACCAAGATGTCTGGGAATTCACCGGGTACTTCTTCATGTAATGTTGTTGTGTCTTCCCCTGGAAAAGCGGCGAGCAAGTCTGCGACTGCTTGACCTTTGATGGCTCTAGGTGGCGTGCAAGCTATGTCAAATTCTGACATCTGGAGTAGCCACTTCGCTGGTCTTCCTATCAAGGCTGGCTTTGATAGCAAGAACTTTTTGGGATCAGCTTTGGAGATGAGTACGACTCTGTTAGATAGTAAGTAACGTATGAACTTATGGATTGCATGTACCAATGCCAGGCATGCCCTTTTGGCCTTTGGGTATCGGAGTTGAGCATCTCTCATTGTGCGGATGAAGTAGTAAATCGGTCGTTCGACACCTTCGTCATCTTCTTGAGCGAGGAGTGCGCCGATGGCGACATCACTGGAGGTTGTGTAAAGAATCAGAGCTCGTCCCTGCACTGGAGACCTCATGACGACCGGTGACAATAATATCTATTGTATTTTATGGAAAGCTTCTTGTTGAACAGCTGTCCAGGTGAAGCTTGCTCCTTTTTTCAGCAGAGGCGTGAACGAAGCAATGAGTTGAGCTAATCCAGGAATGAAGCGTCGAATATAATTTACCTTGCCCATAAAGCTCTGTAGTTCCTTCACGGTACGTGGAGGAGGCATGGTGGTAATAGCTTTTGCCTTGTCGGGGTCGACTTTGATCCCTTCAGCCGTGACCAGGAATCTAAGAATTTTCCGGAAGAAACTCCGAATGCGCACTTTAAAGGATTCATTTTTAATTTGTATTCTATGCACCTTTCAAACACCTGCCTTAGAACTTCGAGATGAGATGCTCGAGTCTTCGATTTACCACCACATCATCAACATAGTCTTCTACTTGCTTGTGCATCATGTCGTGGAATATGGCAGTCATGGCTCGTTGATAGGTGGCACCAGCATTTTTTAATCCAAAGGGCATCACGGTGTAGTGAAAATTCCCAATGGGAGTACGGAACGCAGTCTTGTTGGTGTCATGTTCATACATCTTGATCTGGTTGTACCCACTATAGCCGTCCATGAATGAGAACATACCGTGACCACTGGTTGCATCGACGAGCATGTCAATGTTGGGTAGAAGAAAATCATCCTTCGGGCAACATTTATTCAAGTTCCTGAAGTCGACACAACATCTGATTTGACCATTTTTCTTCTTAACAGGTACCACATTTGCTAGCCACGTTGGATGAAGAATAGGCTTGATGAACCTTGCTGCCAACAGTTTCTGGATTTCGACCTTGATTTGCTCCTCGACTTCGTGTCTAAATTGTCTGGGCGGTTGTTTGACAACTTTGGAACCAGAGACGATGTGCAGGTGATGGGTGACGAGTTTGTCATCCAGACCCGGCATTTCTGTGTACGTCCAGGTGAAGACATCTTGATATTCTTTTAATAATTTCACCAGCTCGGTCCGCTCCTCTGGTGATAGCGCTGAACTGATCAGGATTGGCCTTGGATCGTCTTCAGCCCCAATGTTGATTGTTTCAAGATCGTCAGTGGTAGAGTCAGTGCCGTCCTGTAGTTGTTGTGGGGCATCTTGGACTTCTTCAAGTGATTGCTCACTCTGACATGATTCTTCATGGTGGGGAGACTTTTCATCGTTCTCCCCGATTAGTTGCTAATCTTTCCGTCGGCGATAAATGACTCTCCCTTCTACGTCTCGATCGGTCGTGAAGTTTGTCCCTGGAGTTGAGACTTGATCATTATGGCGTTTAGTCGGTGTAGTAGGTGACTTGATCACTTTAGCAGCTGAGGATGACGGATCGTTATCAGCCTTCTCGATAGT